>NC_090770.1:1200000-1800000 GCF_001761485.1 Yarrowia lipolytica | reverse complement strand
TGATGATTCGGACGATTCTGATGACTCTGATGACTCTGACGAGCAGCCTGCCGCCAAGACTAAGCGTGCTGGAGCTGGGCTCAAGAAAAAGAAGAAGAACAGTGGGTTTGCCAGCCTCATGAACAAGTTTATGTAAGAATAAGTTAATGTATTATTATTATTATTATTATTATGGTGTGTATCCGTGGTGGTGATGATCTTGACCCCATGTGTGTTTCAGCTTGACTCGAAAATGAGGTGATATTCGGATGGACATGTAGCTCTCTACGAGAGATCCCTTTGAGATCATCCGTTACGGAGATGTTGATAGCATCACACATTCTCAAAAAGCCGAATACTAGAAGAGGAAGGTCCTCCTTCGGAACCCGGACGTTCTTGTTGCTTAAACGACTGCTGCAATACGCCCTGAACCAATGTTGAAGAGATTCACCGTACTGGTATCAAAAGACTCCGTTGATGGAACATTCGATGAACATTCGTTGAACATTCGATGAACACGGTGAACATTTGGTGAACATTCGATGAACATCCAGTGAGCAAAGAGGTGACACACCCTGTGCAGGTCGAATCACTGTGCTTGTACCCTAGCACAGTATGTACATACCAGAGTGAGTACAGGAGTACAGTCTGTAAGGCCTATCATCTGTGACCAACTGATCCTGGTTCTCTTATCGTCTGGCCTCACTTGAGGTAATAGTAGAACCAGACTCATAACTTGTCCACATCACAACATCCACCGAGATCGAGCAAGTAACTATTGTCAACCAGTAAGTGACTATGTCAGCCAGAAAGGGAGCCAACAGCCTTCACTTTCTCCGTCCATCGATCACGTGGATCAACATAATCTACATCTATTGAAGTGAGGGCTTTGAAAAATAATACCAAATACTACACTTCTGGTCGCGTAACTATCATGCCATAGTTCTATATGCTGTCTCAACCCCTTCTACTTGCACCAATACCCCTGCTCAACCGGATATTCTGCTTGGAATTTATCAGAAATGCGACCTTGAATTGTACATTTGGCTGGGACAGGTCTGTTCCGAGAGTCGTGCTCTTTTCAACAGCTTGGATGAGACGTTGTTACGCGACATGGTGTTGGCACGCGTTCCATGGTTTGATTTACGTGATTCGGACACATCCACATGAAGAGAGAGTATCAGGCTGCTTGTTTCGCGGACCAAAAAGGCTCTGGATGACAAAAACATCCATATTTACCTGCTCAAAGATCACAAGGTGGCTGCTTCTCTGAGCTGCAACGAGGTGCTCCAGATTGACAAGATTGACAAGAGTGACGAGGGCGTGAAGACACTTTTTGAACCGCTCAAAGAGACCTCAGACATGGAGACCACACATGAAGCTGATTCTAATGGTGTCGAAACAACCACTGGCTGAGAGAAGGAAGCTGACGAGGGTTGTACTGCCACGTCTTCCCCAGGAACCAGGGTCTGCAACGATCGCGGGTCTGTTAGAAACTTGGGTGAGAACAAAAAGCTGATTCACGTGCGGTTTGAATCTTGCAAGGGAAGGGCAGACTGTCTGCTTCACACAGAGACGTCTCTTAGATACAGCGACGGAAAGTATCCAGTGGCCCAAACCACGAGCCGTTTCTGCTCGCACCTGATTCAGAAAACGAGGAAAAGGCTGTCGTTAGCACTGTTCATCTACTTACTGGAACGGCCGGAGCTCTGGTTATCACCTCCAAGATCGAAGAACTAGCCCACAAGCAGACGCTGTGCTACGTATCCAGAGGTTTCCGGATCCAGCACGCTACTGGAGAAGGTATGAACCGGTCTGTGGCTGTTGGAGGGATGGAGGAGGACGGAAATAAGTTCAAGAATGTGTATTGACTTCTGGACCTGAAGTACCCTTGGGAACGGACTGAGGGAGATATAAAAGAGGAGTGGCTCGAGATGAAGAAGAGGGAGCTTTAGGAGAAGATTGAGGCCGAGCAGAAGAAGAAGAAGCAACGAAAAATGCGACGAAGAAGACGACTCTATTGATGTTCTCTGCCAGCGAGAATTTGGAAGCGATGCTGATGACTCGAAAGAACGAGTGTACCGAGACCGCCAGGACGAATGGTACATATATTACCGTGATGATTCGTCGTCATCTCAAGACGACGATATCACCGACGCTCGACAAAAATACCACTACATAGACGAGACGAAGCTTGCAAACAAGCGGTCATCTACGCCAATCTTTTCGGGGATATACCTAATGTCAATCTCAACCCCAGCTCCATGAATGCTGCCAGAGCTTTCAGACCGGTCTACCATCCACGAAATGGCAAACACCTCACTCTGAAGCCAAGAGAGAACGTCTGAGATAGAACATGGGTGCGTAGGTAACCTGTAACTTACTGCACACTCTTCCGTACAAGCACTAATTACTCATAAAACATAACATACACCCATCTACTCTGGTTCATTGTCTAGAGTTTCGCTGCGTGCCCTAACATCTGTGTCATCACAAGTCGTAACTGCACTTGCCTACATCTCCTGTTTACTATTTCCTGATCTGCATAAAGTTTTACCGACAGTTCCCAACGGCGCATCTCTTGGCGGGTCTTGGCGGTCTTGGCTCCTGTGCATGATGCGCAGTTCCGTGTCAGTTCTCATGAGTTTCTTTACTTGCTATTATCACCTCCTGTCCTGCCCATCCAGTTTGCGAGCTCAAAAAATCAGATTTAGACCTATTTAGGGGCAGAACCGAGCGTGTGAGTGCATTGTAGACTTGGGTCCCATCCCGTACAAGAACATACTGTACAAACATGAATCAAAATGTCCCTGAAAGTTTACTGTAATCGCGTACCTATTGGTCTGTAAGACCCACTCTCGATTTCTCGGATCAGCAGAGGTACTAAGTTTGGTTTCTGACAGGGTGGACATTTTTGAGCTATTGGTAAGCAGTGACTTTTAGTGTGAAAAGTAAGGAACCGACAGTCGGGAAAAAATAGCAAACAAGTATATTGAAGGGCACAATTCATTCTGAGATTCGCGACTCACGAGATTCGGTCGTTTAGCTAGCTACGATACCGGGAAAACGTCTGCAGAAGGCGTTCCTGTCGTCAAATTAGCTACATACCGGAAATAGCGCTTTGTTTTACACCCTCCAATGGAATGGGTTGAATTCAAGCTCTGAAACTGTGGCAATTCTGATCTGAAGAGAGACTGGAGAACGTATAGCTCTGTAGCAATTGTATATACAATACCTCTGTCAGATAACAACATGCCGTTACTGCGACAATACTCGTATGCTGAGTCATCGTACTTGTACATCCACCTCTCCTATCGCACGTCAACAACCAATACAACCGCAGTATATGAACCTCCAAATCCAAAGTAACTCTGAGTCCTGGGTTATATCTGTAATACGAAGTGTGCTGAACCTACGATATCCAGAACAAGTCTGTCTCGCACACTGGAAGGTGATTCATCAACCAACTTGTGGGGTATGAAAACAGTGCCAAAGAGGAACCCGATCCAACAGACTTACGCCGAGCTCTGACTGAAGACAATCTTGCTCTAGTTGTTGCGGTCTCATAATACCACCTTCCAACAAGACTAAACCCTACTGACCTCCCCGCAGGAGATCTAGAGCTTGTATTGAAGCACTCGGTGGTTTTCTAATCAAATCAAATCATCGTTAAACCCTATATAATACTGTACTTGTTGGAGATGGGAGTCTACCATCGGTTGTCGTTACCGCCGCCGTAACCGCCCTGGTTGCCGCCGTAGTTGCCTCCCTGGTTGCCGCCGTAACCGCCCTGGTTACCGCCGTAGCCGCCCTGGTTACCGCCGAAGCCACCCTGGTTGCCTCCAAAGTTGTCGTTGTTGCCGCCGTAGTTGTCTCGTCGGTCGTTGCCACCAAAGTTGTTGTTGTTGTCATCGTTGCCGGCCTCTCGAGAGAAGAAACCGCCGCCGTTGTGGTGGTGGTGGTGGCCTCCCTGGGGAGGGCCGCCGTAGCCCTGCTGCTGCTGCTCCCATCGCTTCTCGTCCTTTCGGTCCTCGTACTTGTCCTTGGCCCAGTTGGCTCCGATGGCTCCAATGATGGCTCCACCAATGGTCTCGAGCTTGCTGTGGTTGCCGTTCTTGCCAATCTCGTGGCCGGCAAAGCCTCCGGCGGCGGCTCCCAGAATGGAGGTACCGAGACCTCGCTCACCGTCGTGGTTAGGGGGCAGCTCGTTGCCGTAGCCACCTCCCTGCTGGTTGTAGCCGCCCTGGTTGTAGTTGTTGTCGTTAAAACCCCGATCGGAGTTGTTGTTGTTGTTGTAGTAGTCGTTGCTGGACATTTTATGTGTGGATTGGTTGTGCGAGGGGCAACCTGGGGGATTGGACACGTCTTTATATAAACCGGAAGCCTGTTATGTGACGTAACTCTGCGTTAGGTGGTTATAGATTCAGTCCAAAGGCTATAGAGAGACAGAAAGAAGGCCGAAAGAGCTGGAAAAAAATGCCCTGGATTCCGGACAGTCTGGAGACTCGGTCTAAATCACCGACGTCGCAAAATAACCGCCCCATTCGCCCCATAGACCGCTATTTGGGCCACACAGACCCACCTCCGTTATTCAAAAAAAGACTGAAAGTGCCCAACTCTACGTACGATACGTACATACAAGGATCACACAAGGAGGCCGTGCATCTAACAACAATGGGTCATGTGCATCGACGATATGCAGGTTCAAGAAGACGATTAGTGACTCTTCCAGAGCTCAGATCGTCACCGGGACAATCGGAAACACTTGCTCGAGTCCAAAAGACCCCAATTGGACTTTCACCAAGACGCTCGGGTGGGAAACGGAAAAGTTACACACGAAAAACTAAAGCCCGACCGCTGGATTGCGCACACAAGGAACTCTATCGATGTGCTCAGCTCCGCACTGCTACGATATGATGCCGTACAAGAAGCACACAAGGCGGCGACCACACATGTCGTGGATCAACAGAGAATGGCGCCTTTCCGGTCACGTGAGACCAAATGGGGGGATGTTACAACTAACAGCGTTTTGCTATTTTGCTTTCGACCTAAAAATAGACGGCGAGCTACGAGAACTGTACGGTGGAGAACCCAGAACCACGTGGGAACCTCGTGTTGAGACCTCCAGAGAGAGTATGTCACGTGATCAGATAATATACCACCACTCCTGACTTACTTACTGTACTCAGCCACAATGATGTCAGCTGTGACACCCCCCAAGCCACTCTGAAGGAAGTTCTAGACCTTATCGCCGTGAGTTGATGCGAAGAAGGCCGAGGAAGGTTTGGAGGGGAAGAAGTTTGGAGGCAGGGGAAAACCGCTGGAGTCACATGATTCGACGATGGGACAGGTACAGGGAGTGAGCAGGAGATTTTGACAGTATCAAAGTGTTTTTCCCCGCTTCTTTGGAGCATTTCCACCGTTTCTACGCTTCTCCCGAGGTTCGCTCTCTGGACATTGCTCCCCCACTTTTGGTGGGCACGCTGAAGTTGGAATTGAGGCTGTTTGAAGGTGGTTCCGGACAGGAGATTTTGATTGGATGGCCAAGACGGGCTTGATATTATTGTTTCCGGTTTCTTGCCCAATTTTTGCGGTTTTCCAGTGCATTTTTCACGAGTTGTTCAGCCCCTCTAACACACATGATACAGGCAGTGTTACAGAGCATAGCCGAGCTATTAATAGATACGGGCTGAGATGACGCTACATGGTTCTGGAAGACGGGAATGCAGGTTGTTGTGTGGCTGTGAAACACGAGATCAGGGATTGGGTCACGTGGGTGGGTGTTGTGGATGGAATATGACATTTCAGGTCTTTGTCACGTGTTATCGCGTAGGAGTGGGATTTAGTTCAGAGTATGTACTGGAAAACAAGACTGTGCACTTTATGCTCTGAACTATTTTACGACAGAAATAGTTGAGTGAAATATGCACTGGAAAAAAAAAAGGTCGGTATATCGGAAACCAAGACCGTTAATGTGTAATCCATATTCGAATCTTTGACAATTGAGTATATAATGTCTGCCTTTTTTTTTCTCCCTCCTTGGAGTTGAAAAAGGACGAGCACAGTACTCATACTTGTCCTGGTGGTTTGTTGAGTTTAGTTGGCTTTTACGTACAGTACTTACAAGACATCCATATATGTAGAGTAACGTAACCCAGACAAATCAACAAGTCCGGACCACTCCCGCTACAATACGATACACTGAAAGCAATAATATACAAGTAGAAACAGTACATGCCCTATACTCGTTACCTTGACTCAACGGCCACGAACCGGTATGTACACTTCCTCGACTTTCCCTATTAGGTTGTGTGGGGGCATGTTAGTCTGTTTCAAAGTGGCAATCTATGTTTGTCGTCGAATTTGAGAAATCCGAAAAAGTCGGATAAAAACGGGAAAATAAAAGAAATTTTTGCCAAACGTGTATTTTTCTACCGTTTGTTTGATTACCAGAAAATTTCGTCCTATTTCGACTGTTTTCCCCTTCAAATGAAGACATTTAATCTCAAAATGCACTGTATCACGCGATACACCCCAATATTCGACATTGCGGACCCAAACCTCATGATGACATGTTTGAGAGAAGTATCACAATCTCTGACACCATCGGAGAGCAATTAAACCCCCAATTGTAGCTCTTACAGCTCATATATCGACTCTACGCGACTGTTACATAACTATTTCAGTAATACAGCATATACCGATGTCTTGCAGTATTTACATACGACTACGACCACACAGAGACCCGAAATTGCCTCTATAGCAACCGCAATGGACCACTAACAAGCTAAATATAACCCAAACACTGACCAAAATTAACTGTGCCACTTGTCGGCTCCCTGACGCTACTCCTTCTTCATGATTACATAATCAAACATCACCCGGTTGTCCTAGCAACGTCGGGGACTGTGACGATTGTCGGTCAATACAAGGCAAAAAAACACAATCGACAAGTAGAAAATGAAACTCGGACCCACATTGCCCCACGTCACTCGACGTATCATCATTTTTCCCTTCATTACATCACTTATATTCGATGTTCGTTCCTGACATAAAACAAACTTCCAAAACCCTAACCCTCGCCTTCTAAATATATCCCAGTATACACGAGACGGTTCCATAGTGTTAGTAATAACGGGAGAAGAAGACGTGAGCTGGACAAGATACACGACGTGAGATTTGCTCACATTGACGACGACGAACCGACAAACTATTTCATCACGTGACCCCACCCCGCCATCTGCCACGCACGTCTGTTCTACTACTAAATGGAGACGCCCACCCGACCGCACCGTGTCAAGGTGTATGAGCTGGATTCCGGCCAATGGGTCGACAAGGGCACCGGCTACTGCACGGGCGAGACTCGAGGTCCGTCCAAGCAGCCGTATCTGGTGGTACAAAACGAGGACTGTTTCGGGTTCATTCTAGACACCCATGTGACGGGATCCATTCAGTACCAGAAGCAGCAGGATACGTTGATTGTGTGGAGCGAGAGTGGCCGCAACGATCTGGCGCTGTCGTTCCAGGAGGCCAAGGGCTGTAAGATCATCTGCGATTTCTTGCTCAGCATGATTCAGAAGAAGTATGCTCCAGACATCAGTCTTGTGGCGGTCATCAACACCGCCGATGGAGGAGAGGTCCATGAACCCATCAGCGTGCCTCTAACCATGCCGCCACCCCCGGATCTGCAAAACCTGCTTACTGTTGAGGAGTGCTTGACGGCTGCTGTTGTTTGTGCCTCTCAATCGACCCGCGACCAAATGATCGGCTTTGTGATCGACCACGACTACATTGGCCTGTTACATCCGCTGCTACAGCAGGCCGAGGACCAGCATCTGTTGCAGCAATTGCACCATTTGTGCTGCGCAGTGAAACGGCTCATCCAGCTCAACGACTCTCAGATCCTTGAACAGCTCCTTTCCGACGACCACATCATGTTCACGGTTGGCTGCCTGGAGTATGACCCCGAGTACCCGCGACTAAAGGCCAACCACCGGCAGTATCTACAGAACGAGTCGCGGTTCAAGCAGGTGATTCCCATTTCCAACGCTGCGATTTGCGACAAGATTCGCCAGACGTTCCGCATCCAATTTCTCAAAGATGTGGTGTTGGCACGGCTGCTGGACGACCAAACCTTTACGATTCTCACCAACATGATTTACTTCTCACAAACGGAAATCATTGGCTGGATTTCCGGCGATGAAAACTACCTGGAGGCGTTGTTTGGGCTGTTTGAGCATGAGGACGAAGATAGAGACTTCACTCTGGACGCCCGCAACGCAGCCAATGCACCGGACACGGAGGAGATCAACTTTTGCAGTGAAGACCTCAATCCACATACGGGCGTTGACCTCCAAGAACCTGCCACAGAACCAGATACCCCGAACCGCAAGAACAAAAGAGATGAGGAGGATGTCGACGTAAACCACGAGGCAGAAACGAGCCCAAAGAAGCTCAAGGTGGAGGTTTCGGAGGTGGAGGTAGAAGGAGATCTTGAAAACAGCTCACCAATCACTCCCACTCTACCGCAGGAGTTTCCGACGCTTCCGCAGCCTACTCTGTCTTATTTGACGCCAAAGTTTCTTGTATCGGACGAAAAACGACGAGAGGCAGTGCGGTTCATTCACACATGCTGTTTAACGGCCAAAAACCTGCAAACTCAGCAGAGATCTGTGCTTTTTGGACAGTTTATCAAACACGGACTGTTTCGTCTGGTGGCGTTTGCGCTCAAAGACGACAGTATTCTGATCCGAAGTCTCGGGACGGAGCTGGTGGTGACCCTAGTGGACCATGATGCCAATCTGGTCCGAGGAATCGGGCAAACTGCAGAGATGGCTGCCGCCGCTGGAGGACCAGGAGATACCACCCCCGACGTGTCCATGATGGACGTGACTAACATCGTTGAAGAGGCAGTGGATCAGCCGGCACTACACAATATTCTGATTGATTTGCTGATAGCGGAGCGCGACATGGGGCTTCGAACGCAGGCTGTGGAGACGTTGAAGGCGCTGTTTGACCCCGAAACCGGCGAGCGTGCGGAAAAGTATATTCGACAGCTTTACAATGGCCCGATGCTGAGACTGTTTGGGCCACTGGTTGAGGAGTCGGGCTCGGATTTCACGCTTTACGAGCACCTGTGTGACCTGCTGAGCTTTTGTTCAATCTCGCACGGCTTCATCGCACGGGATTTCTTCATCCATAACAAAATCTGGGTCGCCATGTCGCGCTTGGTGTTGGTTTCCAACAAGCAGATGCAGCTGGCGGCGATCCGGAGTCTCAAGGGCGCGCTGGTGGGCGGCGACGAGTTGGTTCTATCGCACTTGATTGAAAATAAGGTGTTTGGACCCATTTTGACGCTTCTGGTGCAGCTTGGAAACCGCAACAATCTCATGCACTCAGCGTGTCTCGACTTTTTGCATATCGTGCGAGTTGGTGTCACCAAACCTGAGACCCGTGCTTCGATGGCACGTGTCCAAGCCCATCTTGTCGACGAGTACACTCTGGAGTTACAGCAGCTTGCATACACTGGTGTGGCCACTACCCTGTTAGAGATACCGCCTCCGGTACCTGGCTCAGACGACACAGAGCCTAACTCGCCGACACAGGCCAAGGCCCAGGATTCGCTGCGATCGCGCAACTGTCTGGTCAAAAATCCGACCTCGTCCACTACGCCCAAGCGACGGCTAGTGGCACGCACCGCTGAAGAGCAGAGAGAGGCAATTGAGGCCGTGAGAAGGAAAAATATTCTGGAGCATCAGATGAGGGAGGAGCGAGAGCGCGGGGCTCAAGGGGACAGGGAGCAGGGCTCGGAGGCTCCGCAGACACAGGAAGGTGTGGGGGAAGAGACCCAGGAAGGGGTGACTTCGAGTGTAGAGATGGCGCCTGCAGTAGGTAACCTCAGTTAGTGCAGTTAGGCGCAGTGTATAATATATTTTATTAGGTAATGGTCATAAGTACATGGAAAGGGGCTAATATCGAATACACCAAGGCATTTGTCACTTGTGTATATTAGATTTATTAGACGTGTTGATGTTCTCAGTGTGTAAAGGAAATGACACTGTCAGCAGCTCCAAAAGAACCACATTTCAAAATCCTCAGCAGAGAGGGTGAAATTTATACTTCCGTTAGATGAGACCCTTTCAGTTCTGTAGACTTGTACTTGTAGCGCGCGTTGGTATCTAGACGCTTCTGACTTCCCAGTATTTGAGAAAGGGCGTCAATACCACTTTTTTATCCACAGTGGTACTCTGGCTCGTAACCATCGCTAATGTCTGTGCCAGTACTTGAGCCCTGGGTTGAGGCCTCACCGCGATGGATTCTGAGAGTAGCAACCTCATCTTTGAGACAATTGTTCTCAGTGAGAAGGGCGAGAAGACCGGACTTGAGGTCACAGATCTCGACGTAAGTAATGGACTGAAGATGGTTGTAGTTGGCTCTGAGCTGAGACAGTTCCGCGTTGAGGGTGTTGTTCTCCTGCTGAAGACGAGGGAGCTCTGTTGTGAGCATATCGAGCACATGGTTCAATTTGTCGACTATTCCATCGACTTTGGAAACGCTCTCACTGGACATTAGAAGGTATGGGTGATGTTTTGGGGTATCCGGACGATTGTGGGTATCAGTGATTGTGGTGGTTAAGAAGAAGTGTTTAAGTGGAGTAAAATATGACCATGATATAAGCGCCGTTTTGTTACAAGTAGTCGTCGTACAAGTAGGAGACTGTTTCCTGAGCATTTACTATACCGTGACCATTAGAGAGAGATCAGTGAACAGATACTTTACATTCTTGTAGTCACTCTAACAGCTCAAGTTCAAATATACAAGTACAGTACAATTAATTTACAATAATTTATTCCTTATGCCTACAGTATATAATTCCTTACAGTATATAGTTAACAGTATTTTTTTTTCTTCCTGCATATACATCATTTAATTATAACTTTGCTGTGAAAGAATAACCTTTTGAAATGAATGTACACTTACACGAATATTTACTAATTAAACACGTTTAGTGTCATGGGTCCAACTTGGCTACCTATTTCCAGTAAAAAAATCATAAAAAACGTTCAGTCCGTGTTGTATGTAGGTCCACATAACTTCGCGTGTATATAGTTACAGTATATAGTTACAGTATATAGTTACAGGTATATAGTTACAGTATATAAATATATATAACACCTTTGACCACCCGCGTGTCATCGTGTCCCTTGGGGCAACCCCTCCATTGAAACCCCTGCGAAAAGCAGTTTTTTTTTTTTTGATTCGCATCCCCGAAATCAACAGACCGGCTCCGGCCAACCCCAAGAAACGGCTCGGCCAACCCCAGAAACGGCTCCGGCCACGAACCCCAAAAAAGGCTCCGGCCACAAAACCCCAAGAAACGGCCCGGCCAACCCCAAAACGGCTCCGGCCAACCCCGGAAACGGCTCCGCCACGAACCCAAAAAACGGCTCCGGCCATGAACCCCCAAAAACGGCTCCGCCATGAACCCCAAGAAACGGCTCCGGCCACGAACCCCAAGAAACGGCTCCGGCCACAAACCCAGTCATTCAGTTGATCTGTCAAAACGATAGGTGTGGAGCGCTACCTCAAAAGCCAAAAATCGCTACCAAGTGCAAGGTTAAGATGTGGTTGAAAGCCTCGGTGGATTAAGTCTTTCGATCAGGTTTCTAGGTGTCCTGTTAAAACCCAGGATGATTTTAGTTGTCAACGTCTTAATGCGGCCTGTCCTGATGAGACTACGTGGATTATGACTAGCGTCGAAACACTACCATCGAAGAAGATGGTGGTGGTGTAGTCGGCGTGGGGCTAGTCTATTCCGAACGTCACCATCACAAACTTTACAACAGTTTTTAATACTTCCCAGCCCTAGACAACAGACTGTGTTTGGCCGACGTGCACATCAAAGGCACCGACAGACACCTATCGCTGATCAACGTATACGCACCAAACGAGCAGGGAGCCTCCCCCTTCACTAACCGGCAGTTCTACCAGTCACTAGACGACTATCTACGCCTCCATCCCTGCCAATACCCCCTGATAGCGGCAGGCGATTGGAACGCGGTCGCCTCCAACGACGGCAGGATTGGCGAAAAAGTGACGACTCACCTTAAGGACTTCTTAGCTAACTGGGACTTACTAGACACCTACACTCTAATCAGCAAACACAGAAAAGGCCTCTACACTCACACCAACAACAGCCGCGGAGCTGGCAGGCGCCTGGATCAGCTGCACATCTCTTCGACACTCTCACAGTGGATCAAATCCACACAACTGGTAACCAACAAGCAGGGTCACAACATCACGAAGTCCTCTCACCACGCGGTCCAATTCGTCTTTAACTTTGGCAACCTCACCCAGCGACAAGACAGAGGCCCAGGCACCTGGAGGATGCCCTGGTGGGTTTTTGATACAGAGTACATTGCTTGGCTCAAGTTCCACGTCAAATCCATTCTGAAGCGATATGGTCCTTTGAAGCCCAGCCTGAAGCTGCAATGCCTGAAAGAAAACATTAAGGTCACCATCCAACAGGAAGCCAAAAACCGCGCACTTCGAGATTCCAACCACCCAGACAACAGACGCCGCGAGGCCCTCATGGCAACAGCCTCAGACTGGCAAGCCTACCCAGCTAACGAGCCATACCCGATGCTCCATGCTCGGGTCGAACAATCCAAGCAACAGATGGAGATCCACTCCCTACGGAACCACCAAGGCCGAGTGAAGACCGACACCTCCTCTCTCTGCGACATCTCAGCTCGATACTTTGACAACATCTTCGACAGAGCTGCCGATATCAACGACACCGACGACAGCGCCTTTTTAGACCTCTTCCCCGAAGAAACCCGGAGGGTGAATACAGCTAACCCAAGCCTGGACTCGTCTTTTACCAAGGAGGAGATCTTCGATACCATCAAGGCGTCTACGCACAACAGCGCGCCAGGGCCAGACGGCATCCCGTACAGGTTCTACCGCGACTGCTGGGATGAGCTGGGGGACTTGATGACGGACGTCTACAACGAAGCTGGAGCCGACTCGCCCATCAGCACCGAACGCAACACCGCTATCATCAAACTACTGTACAAGTCGGGAGATCAGGCCGACATCTCCAACTACAGGCCTATTTCTTTGATCAACACAGAGGTGAAGATCTACACACAGCTCATTAACAAAGCCATCCAGAACATTCTTCCGGACAGCATTCACGGCGCCCAAAACGGTTTCGTACCGGGTCGACACATCACTAACAATCTCGACACCATGGATCATTTTTGCAACGCCTACTCCCAGCTGAACATGGGTTGGGTCGTAGGATCACTGGACTTCCGGAAAGCCTACGACACTATCAGCCAGAGTTGGGTGATAAAGACGCTTCGAAATGTGGGTGTCTCGGAACTGATGATCAACCGTATCCTAGCTGTACAACAGAACGCAGTAACGAGAATCAACATCAGAGGTGTCCTATCTCGCCCAGTCCGCATCAAGATCGGAGTGAGACAAGGATGCCCTCTCTCTCCAACCCTCTTCATCATCGCAGTAGACGCACTTGTGCGTCGTCTGGACCGAGAGATGTTTGGACTGGCCCCAGGCCTGCCACTATCCCACCACCACACCACTGGGCACAGGCCGCCACAACCCCCTACTCACCCGGAGGCAGTGGCAGCTGGACACATGAAGGTGTCGGCTTTCGCGGACGACATAGCGGTGTTCCTCAACAACATCCAGGACGTGGCCACGGTTGGTAGAGTGCTCTGCCTCTTCCAACGGGTCTCAGGCCTCACACTAAACCCGTCAAAGACGGTGCTTCAGAAGATCGGCCCCCCCGATTGTTTTGTTCCACTAACCTTTATTGACGCAGAATGGCAGCGAACAATTGACGCCACCTGGCCAACCGACAACAACACACGACAGGCCCCGACGCTCCGGACATCTGACAACATTTTCCGGTACCTCGGAGTACACTTCGGAAATCGCGAAAGGTTGGACACGCACTACGCTCAGATCAAGGAGGACCTCAAGGAGTCGCTGCGACGCCTTTCACTATGGGGTCTCCCCTATTACAGCAAGGCGTGGATGATCAACATCTACTTCTTCTCGAAACTGAATTTCCTTGGACCCTACGTCAGCCAGATCGACAACACCTTCATCCGAGAGCTGAACGAACTAGCGTGCGACAAGATCAACAAATTATCACCCGACAAAACACGCAAAACCTTCAGCAATGGTTTCATCCAAACTCCGGTAGGCAGAGGAGGACTGAACCTGCGGGACATGGGACGTTTCATGGTGTGCCTGAAGGCCGCTCGGGCTTACAGGTTCTTCCATGGCTCATCGCCGGCCCTTTGGGACTGCACCTTCCAGTTCTACAGCAGAACTCACAGTCTCACACAGGAAAAGCCACACCAGCGCGTCGACTGCCGCTTTCCGACAGGCCAAGCTTGGGGCTACGCAGCCTCCCCCACCATGCGAGACGCAATCAGAGCTTCTTTCGAGCTCAACAAGCCCCTCACCGCGGAACATGCCAACCCTCGAGAAGATCACGAGCCCTCTACAACAGACACAGTTAATCACAGAATCTGGGAACGAAACCAGGTGAACGTGAGAGCAGCAGAATCTTTCCGGGAAGCACACGTCGACATCGCAGCCGCGAGACGATACCATCCGGTCAGAATGGTGTCCACAGCGGAAATCGACCACCTCCGGTGGAGCATGGGACCACTTACTCTAGAGAACTTCATGTTTCACAAGACCTCGTCTCCCGACTTGCCAAACTTCCCACACACACTTGCACGACCGAAGAAGTGGACTCAACGAAGCGACTACGGGGGCATCTCTGACGACATGGTCTGGCAGGAGGTAATGCATGACCTTCGAAAACACTACATCGCCGACGCCAACAAAGCACAAGTTCTTCACCTCATGCGGATATCTCGACTTCCGCTCGTGAAATGGAGATACCCTGACGACCACGTTTTCACCAAGAAGAATCCAGGATGCGGGCTCTGTGATAAGGCCATCATTCAGGATCTGCACGAGCATATCTTCTGCAAGTGCGAAGTTCTTCTTTCCATGTTGACCAGGATGAAGATTCCGTCAGTGGACTCTCTAAAGGACTGGATCTTTACCGAGTCGAAATGTGGAGTACTCCCCTCTTTCCCAGGGCATGTGAACAGTGACGCCCCCCGGAAACATCAACAAGTCAAGACACGCAAATATCTGCGGGAATTGGCTTATGGGATCTGGAAGATGGAGAGATCCCTCCGGTACTCAGGGGACGACGCCACCCTGGGACATGTCCAACAGGGTTTGCTTCAATTCCTGAAGGAAGCCCAGATGTGTTTCTACGATGGACAACCGCCAGCACTTCACGATGAGCGAGAGTAGACACAGTAGCAAGCGTAAAAGGCGGCCGAGGCCACCGAGAGAACAGCGTAGCAGGGCGCGTAGTCACCACAGGGGACGCAGAACCAAACCAATGACGAAGAAGAACCACAAGGAGAAGTTTTCAAAGGCAATGCAAATGAAGAGGGCAATGGAAGGATTGAGATTAGAGAACTGGAGACTGGAGTGGCGTTTTCCCGATGAACGAACAAACACGCGAAGCTATGTGGACCAACATACAACACGGACTGAACCAGGTTTTTTTATGATTTTTTTACTGGAAATAGGTACGTGCCAAGTTGGACCATGACACTAAACGTGTTTAATTAGTAATATTCGTGTAAGCGTACATTCATTTCAAAGGTTATTCTTTCACGGCAAAGTTATAATTAAATGAATGTATATGCAGAAAAAAAAAAAAATTACAGTATGTACAGACTGTAGGTGTAAGTAGATAACAAAGAACGGAAGAGTACTTGTACTCGTACTCGTACTTCAGCACATTCAACCACACACTGTCAATCTCTCGACACGCATGCTAAAAGAACCCCTCTTTGAAACGTCAGTCTTATATGTACCCTGAAGCACTTTCAGGAACAGCATATATAATAATGTGCTAGGACTGCACCTTATGGGGAATCCACTAAACCCTAAACACCCGCTGTTACCTCGGTAATTTGCACGTGAATGGTATAAGTGCTACTTCTACTGTCCCCGAAGTGCTCATAAAGGCACAAATTTGTGTCGTGATTGCCCCTAACTCCCGCCAGGACCTCGTAATATCCGGTTCACTTTGGCGCTGACTAAGCTTATCATGGAGACCTAAATCCTAAGTTATTAGCATCAGACAACTATTTTGTCCAAGTCATTGGAACAGGCCGTCTTTGCTCTCAGCCATGGCGATGCGCAAAAACATTGTGTTTCACGAGCCGAAACGCGTATCCGAAACAGAATGGCAGTACCCCGAGACTGGCAGCATATGGGTACATGTCCCCACCGGATGGCGAAGTCCCGATGAATTTTTGGACTGGTGCAAGCAGCTCAACGCCAAGTTAGACACTACTAAGCGATATCGCGTGTCGCAATCAGGGCTAACGCGCACATTTTCCGTGCTATCAATCTGCGGTCTAACAAGTCAGAGCCAGGCGTTCATGCGGTCTGAAAGCCTGCGAGTCATTGAGATTCCCGACGAGATGATTGTGGATGTGCGGGGCAATCTTCTGGAGCCCCTGGGAATCCGCAATCGCGATGGCATCACCTATTTGAACGCCGATACCAGCACGGAAAGCATCACAAATACAACTACCACAGAGCCAACCACAGCCGATACCACAGATACAACCGCGGCCTCAAAACCAGCAACCACTGCAGATGGCAGTTCAACGACAAGAAGCACAGCTCGCGACAATGCTGTGCCGACCGCTGGAAGCACTACAGAGCCGCCCAACACGACGACTGCGGAACCGGCCACCAGCTTCTCCAACAATCCAAGCCCGCCAGTGTCCCTGCTCAGTCCGATTCCTCCAGCTGTAGAGACGATCGCATCGTCTACGCCCCAACAGAGTGAAAGTCCCATTGTGCGGTCGCCTGTTGTGCGGCCCAGTGACAGTGCACCAGCTGCTTCTACAGCCGCCACTATGGCCGAAATAGTTGCTCCTCAGCCTGTAACAACGGAATCCTCATATTCTAAACCAACAGAAGCCATCCAGGCGGGATTCCAGGCCATCAATGGCATTAGAAACTCGCTGTTGACGTTTCAGGCCAACCCCCAAGTCAGCCAGCCTCAGCAGACACAGCAGACACAGCAGATACAGCAGAGCCACAGCAGCCACAGCAGCCCACAGCAGCCCACAGCAGGCCACAGCAGCCACACGGCAGATACAAGCAGCCAACAGCAGCCACAAGCAGCCACAGCAAGCCCACAGCAGCCAGCAGCCGCCAAAAGCAGACGCCACCGACACAACAGACTCAGTCGATACAGCCGGCACAGCCGACACAGCCGGCACAGCCGACACAACAGTTCCAAACGACGTCAAATGCGAGCAACAATTGCGGCTACAAGACGCTTTTTCTCTGCATTCCGTATCTAAGGGCCGATCGAAAGCTGGGCCTATCGAAAATTACCCAATCGCAGCAGGTGGTTCCCTATTTCCAATCGGTTTCGCAATTTCGAGAATGGGTCCAGAGGCTCTTCCCCACTCACTACATGCCTGCTGACATGTATGGCATCACTCTCGATCCCTCGCAGTTGTCGGGCTCGGTTGATTCCATCTCCACCAATCTTATCCCTATCACGCCTGCGTTCCAGGGTTCTCCCCACTGGTTTATTTACAGCTATTCACCTAATTCGATTGCGTCACCCCAAAACATTGCCAATAGCACACATTCTCGAACTAATCCTGCGAGACACCTCGCACCCCAGCAACAACAACTGTCTGGAATCACTCAGCAAAACTGGAACCGGATGGTGGACGTGTCGCGAAAGCACACAAATATTTATGGCTTGATGGATAAACGACTGCAGGCGGTAGAGAAGGAGCTCGCTAGTCTCAAATTCAAGCTAGGCGCTTTGGTTTCACTTGAGCCCCGTCAGGAAGCCGCTGATCAGCACTGCATCAAACTCGGCAACCGGATAGATCAGCTCCACAGCATGTTGAACCAGATGGGTGCAGAGGTCACCCATACTGTCAACTCTCTTCAGAATCGAGTTGAATCCGCCCTATCTCTTTCTGGCAACAACAACAACAACAACAACAACCACGCCACTAACGCTAACGACGCTGTGGTTACTCCAGAAAAGCGCGCCTATCCTTTTGAAGAAGAACACTTGACGAAAAGACGCCGAAGCGAGCATTCTAATAATATTATGTTTAACTCCGAGAACGGGTTTGTTCCTCCGCCCATCTCGCGTATGTTGAGCGAGTTGAGAAAGTTTCCCACATTGACGTGTGTAAATCCCAACTCCAAGATCACTGCTCGGTTTGCAGTCATGGATGGCAAGTGTGTCTTGTTGGCAGGCTCCGAGGACAAGTGGGAGTTTGGGTTTGACGACGACGATGTGGGAGGCAGTGAGCCAGTCCACACGTGTGACAACGCAAACAGTTCTGCCAAGGCTTCTCCCGAAATTACCACTCAAACGAGTATCTCAAATCCGAGCGCAATAATCGACGCTGGTAACTCTGCTCAGGCTTCACCCGTGGTTCAGACCTTCTCAGTCGCACAGTCCTCGCCTGTTAATCCTGTTACCCAGTTGCATCCTTCGGTACATGCCCCACAACTACGAGGCCCTGTGAGCCCTGCAGCACGGGGTTCATCGCCTCTGCTTGTCTACACTCATACTCATCAGTCTCCGACCGTGTCTTCTCCTTTAGTTCAGTGTGTGCACCCCCAGTCTCCCTCGGCTCCTGCCCCTACCTTGACGTCCGCTGCTGCTGAAAACGTGACAGTCCCTGCTTCCACTCCGGCAGTTCCTTCAGTCCCTGTGGGTGCCCTTTCTCAAGCAAATGCCACTGGTGGGTACGTGGAAGTACCCTCTCCCGTTGAGAAGGCCGCGCCCACTCTTCCTGCAGCTGCGAATCAGGAGTTGAACAACCTGTCACCTGAACCCGCGCTGGCTCCCGTCACTGTGGAGACCCCCACAGCTGACCGTGCTAGAAGCGGCTCTGAGCCTGTCTCTGGGGCCAAGCAAGTGACAGCATCCGATCAAGCCTCTACAGCTGCTGCACATGGTCGTGTTTCTGAGCCGGCTGCTTCCGATCCTGCCTCTCAAGCAGCTGCTTCTGACCGTACTTCTAAGGTATCTGCCTCACCAGTGGTGACTTCCGCCTCAGACATGCATATGCGACGAAACGAGGCCCGTAAACAGCGCCAGCAGCTTTTGGAGCAGGAGAAGCGTATCTCTGACTCTATCACGGCGTCGTTCGCTACCACAGAGAACTCTCCCGCTATCGCTCCTACTGCACCACCTCCTCGTCCTCACTTCTCTCAGTTGGATGAGCGCACTCTCGAAAGGAACAGGGAAAGAGCCGAAGAGGAACATTTGGAGCGAGAAGAACGTGAGCGACGGGAGATGGTACAGCGAGACGTGCAAGGACGTCGTAAGGCTGCTCAGAAAGCTCAGGCCCGTGCCAAGTCTCAACTTGCGGATGAACATGCTGCCCGGGAAGCTGCACACGAACTTATTCACGCCCGAGTTGCTGCTGAAAGGAAGCGTGCTACCGCTGAGGAGGCTGCTAGGAAAGCGCGTCTGCAGGCCGAAGCCGAGAGACAGAGAGAGGAAGAGGCTGAGGCTGAAGCGGCACGGCAGCTGGAGCAGCGGGTGGTAGAACGGCGGAGGAAAGAGGTTGAACAACAAAGGAAGGAGCAGGAGGCCGAGGCTGAGCTTCGGGGAGTTGCTGAGACTGCCAAGTCTGTGCAAGAGGCTAGCAGCAAGCTTTCTAATAGGATCAAGAAGACAAATCAGGCTCGCGATGTTGCCGCAGCCATAATCCATCGTCTGAACGGCAACAAGGACGATGAAGAGAGTGGATCGCAGTCTGGTCGCGAACAAGAAACAACTCCAGTGGCATCTGACGCCTTTTCCCAGTCAGCTTATCCGCAGGCTACTACTGCTGAATATGCTTCCAGTGCTACCGACACTGCTTCGGCTTCTACAGGGTCGTCTATGAAGGAGCGAGCTGAGAAGATGCGCCAGTTGCGAGACAAGCAGAAAACCATGCAGCCTATCAAGACAGAAATGAACTCTGCGACTGACAATGAGGCCAATGATAAGTCTGTCAGATCCAGCAAGCTGTCCGAGAAGTCTACCGAAGGACAAAGGAAGAAGAGGAAGAGTGTGGACGAGAGCAGCGGAAAGCGAGCGGAGACTCTGGGAAGGCATATCGAAGACGCTCAGAAGCGTCCTGACGGCGTCAAAAAGCGACCCGACGTCACTAAGAAGATTGTCTCCAAGAAGGGCATCTCCAAACCCGCTCCTTCCACTGCCAAAATGAGTATGTTTGAGCGTCTGAAGAAAGGCATTCCTGGCGAGATCCCGCCACCTCCTCCACCGCCTCCTAGGTCTTCTAAAAAGGGCAACAAGCGTAATTCCAAGGAGAAGAGTAAACTCGCAGTGTCTTCTGATTCTTCGTTGTCAGATGCCATCTGGATCGATATCAGTGATTAACTGGGAACATGTGTGGGTACACTTTACAGCACAAGTATTTATTTCTATCAATGTATTAATTTGGGGAATACCAGGGTAATTAGCTGTCGTTAAACAAAAACATAAAGACACGAAACCACTTCTAATGAGTCCCATATAGACTTCAACGCCCAAGTGAACTCCTAATCGCCGTTACTACTCCATTAATGGCTTCCCTTTGTTACTCTAGTCAAGTTCTTACACATTAGTCATCACAAGGTGCATTCACTGATCTAGGGATTCAGATAAATCCCAGGATCCGACTCGTATCTGCGCATTCAAGAGAATTCGAACATTTAATTTCACTCACGTCGTTACGCCCATTGATCATGACCTTGGCGGTTTTCGTTTAACAATATAAAGTAAGATTCCAATGGAAGTTGACGAAGTATTCAGGTCAGACGAAAACAGTAACAAGAAAACAAGTGACGGTAGAGAAAACCTGGGTTAACAGAAAAACCGTAAGTCACTAGGCTTTAACAATGAAAATACACAACATTACTCTGTTTCAGCTGGACTTTCTCGCCCTTGTCTAGACTCCTCCATTCTCAGTTTTTCAATTTTTTTTAATGCAGAAAAAAATATTTTAAGTTTAATTAAGTTTAATTTTATCAAAAACTTTTTTATGCTTAAGTCTGCAGTCGTCAACCTGAAACTCATCTTTGGGCGTCTGGTGTAGTTGGTTATCACATGCGCTTAGCATGCGCGAGGTCCCCGGTTCGATTCCGGTGTCGTCCATTTTTGTCTCTCTTGCTAGAAAATGACACTCTTAGTTCCTTTGCCTGTTTCTACAAGTAGACAATTTGCATGTATGTAGAGTATTCAGGTTATGATGTTGTTAAACTTAAAATCGAACTTTCCAATGCCTGGAGATTCATATTGGTACTGGAATAGAGCTGTCTATGAGTGGAGATATTGTTTTTGGTTCGATTAATTGTAAAAGCGCTCTAAATAAATCTTTTCCACGCAAGTTTTACGACAAATCACCCAACAATACACATTGAAATATTTTATGTTAAGGTTCTTATCAAAGTTGTTATCGCTGAAAAAAATTTGAGCAGCTAAAGACAGACATTAGGTACGAGTATTGACGGTGTTGTGAGCGTGTCATCAAGTGAAACGGCAGCCAGTCGATATACTCAAGTCGGCAGACAAGAAAACCGAAATAAATCATAATAGCTCGAGCGTCACGTCTTTGAACATGTCTTTGCACTGGTCTTAACATTGCCTATTGTACATCTTAGTAAGACAAAAAAAATACCCAGTATATGGACTGCCAAAAAGAAAGCCCGACGTGGGGCTTGAACCCACAGCCTTGAGATTGCTTTGAATAAGAGTCTCACGCTCTACCGATTGAGCTAGCCAGGCCGGTTGTGGAATCTCGGGACGTTTTGACATGGACCATGTGAAGGGTGCTGACTAAAACAGCCTTGTTTAGAATAAAAAATAGATCTCCGAGATCGCCAAAAAGAAACAGGAGTAATACCGGGAGCACAATTTTCATACACTCTTTTGAAAACCCGAATCGGACTCCAATGTGCTTGTTCAACAGTCTCTAAGGTCATTCTAGAGTTTTTCAAGAAGAGGAAGCAATCGGGTAGTCTTCTGAAGGGATCGGGCAGTAATTCTCTTAATGCTGTTCTACGGGTAAGACAGGACAAAATAGTTGTCTAGACCCAAGATAAACAGACGAGAAAGGGATTGGTAAGGTTTAAATGTCGATGAGATATCAGAGACTGATTGTTTTGTTTCCTCAAACTTCTACCTGCGAACGGTGAAATTTCTGATATCGTCGTAGGGAATGACTTTACCATAGATTTTCGTTTAGTTTCCACCACAATGACCGAGCATTCTCACCTCTCCAATCAGTTGCTTGAATTCATGTTCCTGACTCCTGTATCCGTAACTAAATCGGTTTCGGTATAAAGTGAGGAACACATACAAGATGGGCTAGCAGTTGCAAATACTATAGTAAGACAAGCACCGGTTACTCATAAGTACTGGTTACTCATAAGTACCTAGTACCCAGTAGCCCTTAAATTTCAGTTTCAAGGCTATTATCTGACCGTCTGGACTATCTGTCACGTCTGGAGTTATAAGGATCAGTTAGCAGAACAGGTATTTAACGATCATTGGGTATTCTGACTATGTCTATCTTTCAATTTTGAACTTTCGGGGATTATATGAATGTAATCACCTACTGTAACAGCTTGTATTGGCTGAAGTTCCAACGTGTTGTATACATACAAGTGCGGTATATGTATGATAGCTCTACTATGGCTACGAAACATCATTGGGACTTTTGAAGGTGAATTTGAATGAAACAGCTTGGATCAACCAGTAATGATTCAGCATATACCAGTTCGACTTCCAGGCTAAGGAAAGACACCAAGGTTGGAGGTTTGACCAATTGGAATATGGTGTAAACTATAGATTATCAGGGCATACCAGGGTATCTTCAGTAGATATGACTGATAAAATCAACAGTCAAGGTCCGCATCACTGTGGAATTGAGTGAATCGTGTTTTTTTTCGCGGTTTTTTGGTGCGTTTTATTTTTTATTTTTTTTCTAATGATTCATTGCAGCTAATTGTAGTAAGCCGGGTTATTGGCGTTCAATAAATACACTTATACATCGTTTCGGTGTGAGCTACGAGGCGCGTGTAAGTTGGCTCGTCGACGCTTCATCTTGTTCTTGTCCTTGTCGTGGTCTCGTGGTTGTGAATCAAGGCGTTTTTTTGTTTTATTCTAAGGATTTTTTTTATTCTAATGATTCTGGATGACTAAGCAGTCGTGGTGTTAACAAAGATAATTACCTAAAACTTCATATATACGGTCCTATGGCACAGCGGTAGCGCGTGAGATTGCAAATCTTAAGGTCCCGAGTTCGAATCTCGGTGGGACCTCTTTTTTCTTCCATAAATTCAATTTTTGTCACTTTATGGCAAATTAACACGTGACCAGATATTGTTCATGAAATATTTTAATTATACTAACTCTGCTACCTAATAAACATATCTGTATCCCGCAGTGGCGACCACTCCTTCGGGATCCTCCTCGTCCAGTCCGAACTCCTTCATCAGGTTGTATTCACCCTTGTCGAGCTTCTTGTTGATCTTTCTCAGCTTGAGCGACAGCATAACTGCGCATCCAATGGCCACGAGCAAAAAGCCCGAGTTGGCAGCCATGGCAGGAGCGTATCGTGGGGCGGCACTCTTGGGGTACAGGTAGGCGTTCCAGATGGAGGTGGTGTTACTGAGACAGTTCATGAGCGCAATGGCGACTCCTCGCTTAGCGGCCGGTCGAGGAATGGTGTTACTCATCCAGGTGAGAGTGACGACAAATCCCATGTAGATGGACGAGATCATGATGCACATGGCAAAGTACCGGGCTGCGGTGTTGAGGGTGGCAGCGGCAATGACAAAGCTGGCAATGGTGACGGAAAAGGGCACAATGATGTGGTAGAGTCGCTCGCCGGTCTTGTCTGCGTGCCACGAGTTAAGAGGAACCAAAATGGTGGCTAGAAGGTAAGGGGGACAGGTGAGCACCAGGGTCATTGTTCGGGAGAAGTTGAGGGTCTGGACGACCGAAGGGAAGAAGTTGGTGACTCCAGCGGCGGCAACGTTGAAGAAGTTGACTCCAGCTACCAGCCACACCTTGGGGTCCTTGATGACGAGTCCCAAGTTCTTCTTGACAAACTCCAGGCCGCTGAGTTCAGAGTCCACGTCGGCCTTTCCTACCTCTCGTTGCAGTCGGTACATGGCAATGTCCTTCTCCTGCTGGCTGAGCCATCGGGTGGTGCTGGGGAAGTCGGGCAGAATCCACCAGGCAAAGGGCACGACCAAAACGGTGAAGGAGCCCTCGATGATAAAGAGCCATTTCCATCCAGAGATACCTCGCAAGCCATTCATGTTCTCCATGATAGCGGCGCCGAGCAGTCCGGAAAAGGCACCGGAAATGAGCGAGCCGCAGTACAGAATAGAGGTTCGAAGAGCCAGCTCTTTTCGGGTGTACCACGACGACAGCAGGAACAGACAGCCGGGGAAGTACACGGCCTCGATGAAACCCAGGAAGAACCGACACACCACCAGACCGCTGAAGTTATTGACGGTGGCGGTGAGAGCGGAAATGAGACCCCAGATGAACATGCAACTGGTCAGATACAAGCCTGGCTTGCCCAGCTTGGAAACAATCATGTTACTGGGAATCTGCATAAGAATGTAACCAACAAACAGAATGGATACACACGTCTGGTACTGGATGGAAGTGAGACCCAGCTCGGCCTCCAGACCTCCCAGTCGAGCGGTAGCAATGTTGTTTCTGTCCAGGTAGTTGAGAATGTAGATGAGCATGAGCATGGGCAGCATTCGGATGTCGATTCGGCGCACAAACTTCTTCTCAACAGCCAGCATTTCCTCTTCAGTCAACGACGCCAGAGACTCGGGCCGGTCATCCACTGTGTACATGTCCTTTTCCACCTCTTCGTCGGGGGTGTTTGGACTAATGTTCTCCACATGTGTAGTTGCTGTTTCTGTTGGTTTCATGGTGGTCATTATTGTTTGAACTGGGCTGAATCCAAGCTGATTTATATACAAAACTCCGAGATTCCAAGGCTGGGCGTGCCAAGACCACACGTCGTCTGCTAAAGATGACAGAAGAAACACGTTGAACAGTTGATGTAGGAACTTGGACTAGAAAGTAGCTTGCTACGGTGCCCATTTAGGGGCTTTCTTGAGCTCAAACAGCTCTAGATCAACATGCGCCCCGATACACCCTCTATTCCTATCACTCCTAACCTCCAACTTGCAAGCTCATCATCGTCGGCGGACTCGCAACACGTAGCCGCGCTTGCGGGGTAGTCTTAAACTCAGATTAAACGAAACTATGTGGGGTTGGCATGACAAGACTCCACTGTTGGTGACGTTTGACACCCCTGTGTCGTGTGGTTTTTCCGTTTTTCCGGTTCAAACGAGGAAGCTTGCGTTGAGAGGAGCAGAGCCTGAAATAAAGAACAACTTTTGTCTCCGGGTAGTACGCGAAGCTGTTCAAAAGCTGAAGTCCATTTGCCCACCGTTTTCCCCCCAACTGTCACTTTTTTCTCTGGGGTAAATGACGTCTGATTTACAAAATAGCCGAATGCCAAGAGTATCTAAATGCGCTCGGTTGAGTATCCACTTTGGGTGGGTCGGTACGATGAAATGGCCAAAGCACATGTTGGTTCTCGATGAAAGGGGATTCGATATTTCTTCCACTTCCCCAGTCTTACAGTATCTCCTTGTCATCCTTGTCACTCTTCTTTGAGACCTCCCTAGTGCCTAGCCTTGTACCTGTCGGTTAAGACTAGCCGCGGAAGATTCCGAATTGGCTACAAGTAGCTCAGGCACACCAAGAGACAATTTTTCCGAAACTGACCGAGTTGCCCCGGAGCTGGTCGCCTTTAGCTGACATGGGTCGCCATATCTCCTGACCTTCGCGATATGAAAACTTTTCCTTGTCTTGGCGCTGACAGCTGTCAAACCGTAGCAGCCACCCCAACCAAGGGCAGGGATAGGGATAGGGATGTTGTTGTAGCCGTTGGTCTTGAATATTGTTGAGAAAAGAAAAAGAAATCAGATGTTTCCAAACGAGTTTCATAGACGAGTTTCCGTGGTCAGTTTTCTAGGATTTCGTGAGCATCTTCTCTACTGTCTGAGATGAACGTTGGTATGTACAGAACTTGAACATGCACTATGAGTCCTCTGCGCAAACTGTACCCGGATCACCGAGGACACTTGTCACTGAATTTTGTCAGAAATGCAACGTCAGTGATACTACCATCTTTTTTTTATCAGATTTAGCCGAAAGCAATGCGCTGCTCTCTACCCCACACTCTTAACATCAGACTCTCAACGGCAGCCAAGTGGAGCAAAAAGAAGCCAAAATATCGACTCTAGTCGGCGGGGAATGGCAGGGGTCAGAGAGTTGCTCCGCCTACTGTATCTGTTGCATAGTAGCCATTCTCCTTCTGAACGCCGCTTAGAATGATTGTTTGTGTCTGTAGGAGGAGTGTCAAGTGGGGACATTCGGTGCTCAGGCGTGATTTAAAGTAGATTTTTGACATCTGGGGGGCGTGGGTGAACTGTTGTAGGCCTTTTTACCGTCTCTAGAACGGGTTTTGGACGAGTTTTGGGTTTTTTTTCGCCAGATCGATTTTTCATATTTGACCAGATATTGGAAAAACAAGGTTGGGTGTTAAAAATTCGCGGTCCCTTGGCCCAGTTGGTTAAGGCGTCGTGCTAATAAGAAATTAGCCTCTTTGCAACGCGAAGATCAGCAGTTCGATCCTGCTAGGGACCAATTTTTTTATTGATGGAGAAACCGCGGCACATATCTGTCATTTTTTCCTTTGTTCTTTTTCCTAGATTACGCATTGTACGATACCACCATACCTTACCATACCATGAGTATCGTACGATACATCCGGGTAACTTCTTGTGGCATGTTCGGGGCACCATGACGATACTGTATACAGCAATCTATGATTCAGAACATGGAGATGAAACAGACAGCTGAATCATGTCGTATCGTCACGGAAGTCCAATTCGGTTCATCTCTGTAAGATCTTTGTTTCTACATATCAAGCCACTTGCTTACTGTACTGTATGTACTATTCGACATTGACACTTGATCTTGTAGCTTCGACGCTTGTTGAGCAACCGCCCCGCACTGGAAATATGTGGCCCAAATGAACGCCTCGGCATGTACGATATGAGGCGAGTATTTGTAATAACTGCTGTTTGACTCTTTTACTTCTTTCTTCTTGCAACATTTTCAATATCTACAACCAAAACACACCATGACCGGAGCCGCCTCGACCATCACCTACGAATGTCCCATTTGCCAGAAGAGCTACTCTCCGGACGCCTACACCAAACACGTCCGGGAGTGCGTGTGTTCGTATACACGGGAGAGTCAGAAGTCTGACGATTGATTGGAGGGAAGATGAAGAGAGTTGATTGTTTGTATTTGACACTAACTCGTAGTTGGGCTGTATCGTGATTGTATCGTAGGTCTCTCTCTAGCTGTAGGTGTCTCCACTCAGATTGGTTGTGCTTCGGTTGATCTATCGAGAAGCGTCAACTAATAATTTCAAATTAATCAACAAAAATTGTGCAGTTTTGTCAAATTAGTGGACGGTTTTGTGAGCGTTGCCGTTCGGTTAAGAGGAGGTCAAGGGTCGGTTAAAAACGGGATATTGCGCCGGATAATCAAGAGTATCTTTGGGGCTAGGTTACTTCCTGTTAATACGTCGCTTCCAGAAAAACGCGGACAAATCCTATCTCACTGCTCTGACATAAACTAAATCATGCATCTGAGAGGCATGTCTATGTAGTGTCAGAGCATATGGCCAAAGCCACCTCATCACTAACAAAACGATCCAGCACCACAACATGTCTGAAAGCTCGACCTTGAGGTCGTTTGACGCGTTTCCAAAAGTCAACACCGCGTACAAGCGACAGTCGACGCGAGGCGGACTCGCCACCCTGGTGATTGGCGTCCTGTGTTTCTACTTTCTCTGCTCCGAGCTGCGAGGATACTCCAACGGCCACGAGGAGCACATTTACACAGTGACCAAGGACCTGGCAGAAACCATCCAGCTCAATGTGGACGTGACAGTGGCAATGCCGTGCAAGAGCATCAAGGTGATTGCTCAAGACTACTCCGAAGACACGTTTTTCGCACACGAGCTGCTCAATATGCAGGGCCTGACATATGACTTTGGCACAGACCGAATGCAACACGAGATCCACAGCCACAAGGCGTACGAGATGAACAGTAAGACGCTGAAAAAGAGCAAATTCAAACACACGCGAGTGGGCTCGCATTCTACCGACCCCCACTGTCGAATCTCCGGCTCGGTGCCCATCAACCACGTCGAAGGAGCGCTCCAGATCTTCAATCTGCCCGACAATCAGTACTTCATCAACCCCATGAAGGCCTCCGATGGTCTCAACTTGACTCATGCCATCCATGAACTGTCGTTCGGAGATTACTTCCCAAAGGTGCTTAATCCTCTGGATGGAGTGAGCACCGTCACCGACGAGCCTCTCATGTCGTACCAGTATTTCCTGTCGGCCGTTCCTGTGGAATACAGCTCCGGCAGAAAGAAGATCCACACCTACCAGTATGCCGTCAAAAAACAAACCACCAATCTGCAGGAGCACTTTGTCACCCGACCGGCCATCTTCTTCCATTACAAGTACGAGCCTGTGACTCTCAAGATCCAGGACTCGCGCGAGACGTTGACCGTGTTTGTCGTCAAGCTGCTGTCGATTCTCGGCGGCTTTGTGGTCTGTGGATCGTGGATTGTTCGAGGAGGAGAAAAGGCCTACGAGAAGATTGTGGGCAAAAAGCTGAACTACGCCTCATTGCACACTGGAGGATTGTTGGATCGAAAGAGCTGATCAGGGTAAAATAGAGCACATAGATAGATAGCGGTTTAATGGCATTTATGATGATTTCCGCGTGCATTGACCGAGTTCGATGCTATGAGGAGTATGGTTCGTATTGATGAACACCTCCAGGAATCGTTTCCTTCTCCACAGAGTAGAACATATGTCAACTCTGGACTGTTAGGCCTAATTACACCAGTCAAAACAACTCGTCTATTTCTATAACCACCTAATAAGTATCGATCATGTGCTGCAGGAGCTTTGCAGAACTGATTGGACTCTTCTTCCACACCTTGGACACGCCTCCTTGTTTGGGACTGTCCATCAGCAAAGGTGCAAACACGTCCAGAGCCGTCTTGAGAGTCATGGCCTTTCTGTCTACCAACAGACGGATGAAGGAGCAGATGTAAATCATCACGTTGGCATTCACGTTGGGCACAGCCTCCAGAATATGGGCAGCCACGTCCGCAGTATTGTCCACTCCTCCTCCCATAAACGGAATTCGGCTTCCCGTGCCTGCTGCGATGGTTTTTTCAGGCACAGAGAGATAGGCATACTCGGGAATGATTCTCTGTGACAAAGAAGCCAACAGCAAATGTAGCTGAGAAGCCACAGACTGTGGACCCAGAGGGTTGTCGTTAAGAGTCTCCACGTTAAAGGGAGACCCGGTATCAAGCCAATCTCGAATATCCATCTCCAGATGCGGGTCACCAGGGGACGTGAAGAGGCCAACCAAAGGTGATTTGGGAGACTCTCGAGACACAGCAGCTGTTCCAGGCTTCTCGATACTGGGACGAGCAGATCTGTCTCCGTCGCCTCCTCCTTCTCCGTCCCGATCGACAACAGACCACAGGTAATCCACACACTTCCAAATCTCCTGAGGCATGTTGCTGACCACCTTTCCGCCGTCTGACAGACCGTTTCGAGCTCCGTTAGGCAATCTGGACAGGTAATCGAGGTCTGAGCCGAAACATGAAGGCATCACATCGTAGCCAGTGTCGACAAAAATGTCCTTGGAGTCCTTGACATGCACAATTGCAAATGAGTCGCAAGAGGGCGCTCCAATGGCAGCCGAGAAGGTGACCTCAACAACTTCCTGGTCACCCGGAAGAAGCTGGCCCGTGGTGCTGGAAAGGGTGATACTGGGCGACGAGTCCTTCTTGTCCTTGCTATCATCGTCGAATCCAGAGGTCTGGGAAATCTCCCAGTGAGCTGTAGTGTGACCAGTATTGTGGATCACCAGAGGAACAGTTTGGGTGGTCAACACGGCAAGCTGGACACGGAGGCTCATGGGGGAAACAGTGACGGCAGGCCGGTCGAGGTTCTCCTGAACACCAACAGACTTGAGATAGTTGTTGACAATCTGAGCGCGCTTGTCAAAGTCAATCAGAGGCAGAGATAGCGAAAACTCGGCCGAAACAGGCTTGTGATCACTGACAGTGTACTCCATATGACTGTGGTATCCCTTCTGAACAAGCTCACAGCCTCCCCAGGCTCGCGAGAGAATTCGGTCAGTGTAGGAAGGAGTTCGTAGAGTGTCCAGCTCGGAAACGGTATCCTCAACGTACTTGTATGTGGGAGGGAAGTTGATGGGGTACTCATTGAGACCAGCGAGAACACGGCCGTCTCTGGTATCTTTGAGAAGCTGGTCGTGAGCCAGCAAGCCGGCGAAATCGTTCTTCTCGATCATCTCCAGGGCCTCCTCGTGAGTCTTGTCCACTCGGTAGTTGAGATCTCCGAGGAAGAAGATGATGGTTCGAGGGTCGCCTCGAGGTGAGCTGGCAGAAACAGCTTCACTGACCACACTGAGGTTGGAGTTTTCATGTGGTCGAGCAGGTCGCTGGGCACCGGCGGCAGCGGCATCACTAGACCAGTCAAAGACGCCTCCCGCACGAGAATCAGCTGAAACCACACTTTCGGTATCGTTGAATCCTCGTCCGTTCAGATTGGGAGACATTTCGGTGATAGTGGTAGCTGCACTGAAAGGTCCACGAAGACTTTCATTCTCGTCAGCATCGCTCTCGGAAGACTCTGTGGCATTGCCCAGAAACTCGCTTGATGCATTGTAATCGGCGTACCTGGCATCATCAGTAGCCAGAGAGGCAGTGCTGCTGTTGCTGTCCTTGTTTTCCTTGACCTTGGCATACCATTCGGGACGCCCAGGAAGCTCCAGGCGTCGGTACATCTGGTCAATCTCCCATCGTCGCCGAACAACGTTGTTGTCTCCGGCTGAAAGATGACAGTTGAGGAAACAGACTCGTGTTCCGGGCACAAAGAAGTCGCCCTTGGAAGACTGCGTGCTGGTGGCTTCTCGGCCAATATGCATTTCCACAAGAACAGCTCCCTTGTTTCCCCACACTCCCAGAAGACCTGTTCCAGCTGACTTGACTCGAACGTCGGAAATCTGGCTCATGAGCGACTTGCGGGCAATCACAATGATCAGCAGACCAATCAGCTGGTTGGACGAAACAACATAGTTGGAGTAGGGGTCGTAGTAGGCGTGATTGTTGGAGGCCGACGACTCGTATCCAGAGGCCGACGATTCGTATCCAGATTCTTCTGTGTCGGAGGGTGCGGACTTTTTATGAGTCTCAGTCTTTGGAGCTTTGTCAGTCTTCTCGGACTTGTCTTTCTTGTCTTTCTTGTCAGACTTGTCACTTGACTCCGACTTGTCGCTCTTCTCAGTCTTATCGTTCTCCGTCTTATCATTCTCCGTCTTATCATTATCCGTCTCCTCTTCAACCTCCTCGGCGGTGACTACAGTCTCGTCCTTCTGAAGATTTTCCTCATTGGCCTTTTCGAGGGTCTCCAGCACCGCCGCCTTCCATCCATTGAGAGTCTGAGCAGTACTTACAAGACCACTGACCGGATCAGCCTCCTGCAACGCAAGAACAGTAATGTCGCTCTGGGGCAAAAATAGCGAATCGAGATGCTCGTCCTCAATAACAGGAGGGGCCCGGTTGTGCACATTCCAGGTGACCAGCCGGAAAGACAGCTCCTTCTGCTCCAGAAACGAGTCGATGGAAATGCCGTTGCTGGGTGTGGGCGACTGCGATTGCAGATCGGCAGTGTCCACTCGCACGGTCATCCGAGACCGCGTGCTGTTGGCGGTATTTCGACGTCGGTACACACGCTCGTAGTCCGTGGGGGTTGTCAGGGATGCAGTCGAGTCCATGGTCACATGGGGGCTTCTCTGGCCGCCCCGAGCCACGGGTGTCTGATCTGGATCTTCAGCGTGAGATGTGGTATTGGGAGTGGACGGTCTAGGAGGTTCGGAAACCACCTTGGGGAACTCCATTTCCGAATCTGAAGAGTCCGACTCGCCGGAGGGAACTGTCACCTCCGATCTGTCCTTGATAGACGAGTCCTTGAGAGACGAAGAGCTTTTGGTAGAAGAGCTCTTGATAGAAGAGTCATTGAGAGACGAGCCCTTGTTCTCAGGTTGGGTCTTGACGGGAGACTCGACAGTCTCGACAGGTACAGGGTTGACCGGCTCTGACGGCTCCGACGGCTCCGACGGCTCCGACGGCTCGTCTTCGGAATCGTCTTCGTCAGAAAGAGAAAAGAGATTGGGTTTGTTCGATTCGGTCGATTCAGTCGATTCGGTTTTTTCGGTTGATTCGGTTGATTCGGTCTTTTGATCTGTCTTTTCCGAGTTGCGTGAGTCTTGTGATCCCGTCTGGACTGATTTGTCTGATTCATCCAGGTCCGGTTTGTCCGTGTCGTCCGCGTTTTCCACGTTGTCCACCGTGTCTTCCACCTTGTCGCCCGCCGGGTCCTGGATCTCGTCATTTGGGCCCGTGGCTGGGTGCTCCTGATTGTCTGGTTCCGAGTCTTCCGTCTTGTCCACGTGCTGATCTGCAACCGCGTCCTCCGGCTTGTCGTCGGCGGCCCGATCCTGGACCTTGCCGGTCTTGTTCTTTCGTTTTTTCGCCATGATAGTCGGTTGTAGCTGGGACTGTCTGGCTGTCGTGTCAAACCAATCTTGTTTGGCCGTCGTGTCTAACCGTGCCTCTCAAATGCACGAGGTTATCCAGACTCCCTACAATGTAGGTTCACCAGGAGATGGTTTGAATGGAGGTGCCCAAGGGTTGCGGGTGGCTAGAAAATGGAAATTGGCGGCTAAAATTGGAAATTGAACCTGGAAAGTGCGAGTACGTCGTTGGAAATCGGTTTTTTGCAGATTTTTTGACCCAATCGTCGGCAGTATGAATACTTTCAGTACGAGTGATTATCGTACAAGAGTGCAAAGTTCGGTCTGGTGAAACAACGTAAAATAAGTTGCCAAAATCGAAACCAACTGGATAAGAAAAGAAATGGAAAGAAAAGGAAAGGAAAGAAAAGAAAGAAAAGAAAGAAAAGGAAAGAAAAACCATTAAATACTCCGTAGAAACCCTCTCCCGCGACAATCCGGTCAACACTTGTACCGATAGCTGTGGACAGCCCTACGTACTACTTGTACTGGGTACAATACTCACACCCACTCGTACTCGTACCCTAGTCGCACTCCAAAGTACAACGTTAATACTACACGTTCGCTCCACCAGGGGGCTATTTTTAACACGTTAACTTCGGCGGAAGGAGGGTCTACTTGCCACTCAAACGGCCCAATTTGGGCGGATCGCCACCCACAAGTTGCTCACAGAAAGACGCGCAAATTAATTTCGGCCGCAACTCGGCTCGTGTCATACAGCGCACCAGTACACTGTGCTGCTGCCATGCAATCTCGAAGACCCCGACTGCCGTTAAACTTGCACTTTTGGTGAACAACGAAAATGGAGATTTTAGGGAAATGCAATATCCGGAAAACTGGGAAATTTCAGGCAACTCGCAGACAAGTCAGAAAAGGCAGTAGCAGTCAGAAAAACTCGCACAACTAAAAGGAAGATGGTAGCCGAGGGTAGCCATGCAAAAATTGCAACCAGGCTCAATCACGTGCTCTATAACGAGCTTCAACGGGTAAGATGAAGGTGGTCAGATACAATAGCTAGATAACTATCGACATATACAATGAGAGTGGGTCATGCGTTACTTGTACAGCTACGGTACGGTACGTACAGTACTCGCACACGTGTAGTACTGTACTGTACTCGTACAAGTTGTCGTGCAGTATCGTACAATCCAATCACTCGTGCTCCAAGATAACCCACAGGGCCATATCGTAATTCCAAAATGTGACACTTTGACCCCTCTTACACCTGCTGGCACTCCCATCCATTACATTATCTACCTGTTTCTACTTCAAGCTACGAACCTGCATCTTTCAGGCGTATCACAAATTGGTCAGAGAAGGACACACGGGGATCTCCGAGGCGGGCTTGCGCGTGCGTTTGCGTTTGTGTACCGGGGTCTGGGACTGGGAGGTGGATGGAGATCCCACTGGAGGCTTTCGATCGGAATCGGGAGTCAGAACCAACTGAGGATCGGTGTAGTACTGGTTCTCGTTGTTGGTATAGCCGGACACGGAAGACGACGTCAGCAAAAAGTCCTTTTCATTTTGGAGCACTTTCATCAAAGCCACCCAATCGTGGGCCTGGTAGTAGCAACCAAACTTGCTGAAAACGTTGGAGGCATCGCTGCTTTTCGCCAGATTTTCGAGCACGTCGGCAGACAGGTATCGGAGCAGAGCACTGGCCTTTCTGTGGAGCGGCAGATCCAGCTCGGAAAACAGAGTCAGCGCCGTGTTGAGGTGGACTTTGGGGCTAATTGCGCCCTTGTCGAGGTTTCGTCGCGACTTTTCAAGCTGAAGAACCACAGGTGAAATCGAGGTCTCAAAGTACTCTTCTCCCTTTTCGTCCATAGGCAGAAACTTGGAGGGCATTTCGGTCTCGGCCGGTGCCACTGTCGCGGGTATCTTGGTGGGGGTATTGTAATCTAGGAGGTATCCGAAATGGTATCGTGAGTACATGTTGTGGTGATTTTTGGTAGGTATAACTCCTATAAGTATTTGAGGTTGTGGTACTTGTAACAAGCTACAGTACACAGACACACAAGCTCAATACAGGTACGCTCGTACTTGACTCCAAGTTTAATACTGATACTCGTAACTGGAGTACAATCGCCATTACTTCACCTGCAATTGGTGAACTAAAGGGGATTTACAAATAATTTGGGGTTCGTTTTGTTTGCATTTGCAGGAAGAATTCATCTATCGGGTTTTGTCACTATTTCACTCACAAAATTCGAGTTTTGGTCTTATCAACTAGACTCCATGCATTCAGACAGTATATACAATACCGTACAACAGTACATACAGTCAGTCCGAGTACAGTAATGAAATCAACTAGGAGTTATAACTCACTGAATGACTAAGAAAGAATACATATTATATCATGTTGCCGTTACCAGAATCCAGTTCTGTTCCCATCTTACTCACTATTCTCAGTCCGTTCTGAACCTATACTACATCATCAACTGCACTGTCCAACTCTTATCTACAATGATAATTGAACACGAGAGACATGACATATGCCATATCGTACGAATACTTGAAATATATATCACTTGTCGCAAGTCTCGTGTCCCCCTTTCCCCTCCAAAGTGCTCAGACAGTCAACTTACAGAGGATATCCACAACCACTGACCTTACTATCTCCTTTGGCAAGAACAAATATCCATTCGCCTCTTGAGCTTTCCACCAACAGCTCCATTACTCAGCTAAACACGGCCCAGCACTTGTCATTTCAACCCCATTACTGAACATGACCTCATCATGACAAACCCTTATAGTGCGAAATAGCCTTCTCTTATCTTCTCTTATCGTGCAGTGTGCTGTAGATCTGGAAAGTGCTTGTACTAGATGAGATGAGATATGATAAAGTGTAGGAGTACATTCAGGTCATTTCATCACTGGATTTTATGGATCGTAAAAGTCTTGATCTCGTTCTATTCTGCGGGACCTGATTTACTGTACCGTACAGTACAAACAGTAGGTGCAGTCACGGTTTACCGTGTAGCACTCTGACATGACACTATAGAATGACATATGTAGAGCCTTGTATCAAAACGGTCAATAGGATTTTCAATTGGTTTATATTATATCTAGGGACTTGTATCTCCTTTCCCTCTTATTTCTCTCTCTCCCTTCTCTCTCCTCTCTCCTCTCTCCTCTCTCCTCTCTCCTCTCCCCTCTTCTCAGTCTACAACATGAAAATCCCCGGAACAGTACCCCTGGTCGAATCAACAGAAATTATACTCTCTCCTACCCCTTCGAGTGACCCCGATGATCCTCTCAACTGGTCTCCCCGACGCAAACTATTGTCCATGTTCTGCATGGTCTTGTATTGTGTCGCCATCTGTGTTCCTTCAGCCTCCATCTTCTCGGTCTTCATTCCCATCTCTCAGAACACAGGTCTTCCTCTGGCCACTTTGAACCAGGGAACCGGCTACATGTTTCTACTCTTTGGACTGGGATGTATCATTGTCCATCCGCTCAGCGTCAAGTATGGAAAGCGGCCTGTCTACCTGATTTCTGTACTAGGCACGGCTTTGATTCAGCTTTGGGGTCCGAAAATCAACTCTTCCGGAACCTGGATTGGATCAAAAGTTATTCAGGGACTTTTGGGGGCCTCTGTGGAGTCTCTTTGCGAAGTCACTGTGTCCGACCTTTGGTTTGAGCACGAGCGAGGACGATGGATAGGTGTCTATGGCTTTGCGTTGATGTTTGCGTCAAATATCGCCCCTGTTTTTGCCGGATTCATCACCCAGAGTATGGGCTGGAGATGGGTTCTCTACTGGGGCTCGATTTTCGATGCCGTTTGTTTCCTTTTCCTATTTCTGTTCTTTGAAGAGACCAACTTCAGACGACAGGGGGAGCAGAGCCTGCAGGCAGATTCTGAGCTCGAGAACGAGACAGAAGCAGGCGAGAAAAAGAAACAAGTTCAATTCATTACAGATGTCGAAGTCGGTCAACTGTTTGAAAAGAAATCCTTCCTTTCCAAACTGTCCCCCTTTTCTGTTTCAAAAGAGACGATTCTACTGCCCATGTTGGTGCGACCCTTCACCCTGGTAAAGTACCCAGTGGTTCTCTTTTCGGGCTTCATGTGTGGAACAGGGCTCATTTGTTTCAATATTTGCAACGCAACCACCTCCTTTGTGCTCTCCAACGCTCCCTACAACTTCCCAGCCTCCAGGGTCGGTCTCTGCTACCTGTCTCCGTGTGTCATGGTGCTCGTCTTTTCATTCTATGGCGGCTACATTTCCGACAAGTTGCGGGTTCTGCTGGCCAGAAGAAACGGAGGACTGTCGGAACCCGAACATCGACTCTGGATTCTCTCAGCATACCTCCTTCTGTGTCCTCCAGCTCTCGTTCTATGGGGCGTGGGAGCCTCCAACGGCATTCACTGGTTCCCCATAGTCTTTGGAATGGGTCTAGTGAAGGGACTAGGGACGCTGACTTCCATTTCTGCCATCAACTATGTGGTGGACTCCTACAGAGACATGACCTCCGACTCAATGGTGCTTGTCATGCTCATTCGCAACACCATGTCTTTCTGTATCTCGTACGGAATCACTCCATGGTTCATGAACGAGGGCCTCACTCGATGTTTTGCGGAGGCGGCAGGACTGGCATTTGCCTGCTGTGCTACCATGTTCATTTTTGTCCGCTGGGGAAAGAAAATGAGAGAAGTGGGCGCCGAACGGTATTGGAGGATGGTCGAGGAAAAGTAGATTTACTTGGGGTTTGTTAGGAGTTTGTTGAACAAATGTTCCCCTAGGGGGTCAACTTTTTGGTGGTTCAGAGGGGTTTCCAACTCTAGAAATGTGTCAGTTTATAATGAAATACTCCGTTTATGAACTAATATCCAAGTATTCACAATTTTGTCCGAAAACATCCGAAAACGTAACCATTTCCCACCACTTGCCTCAACTAACTCCAATTGGCATTTTACTTAGCCCGCCGATCTACGCACCGCATTTGAGTTTGGGGGTACAGTACACGCGTCAGCTCAACGTCACACACCTGAAACCTCGACATTGTGCACATTCCAGGACCATGCCGCTCTCCCTAACGTCGGTCTTTGTGGCAGGCTGTTGTCTGAAGCTGCTGCTGTTCTCGGCGTACCACTCCACGGACTTTGAGGTCCACCGCAACTGGATGGCCATCACCTACCACCTGCCGGTGCGAGAGTGGTACACAAACACCGTCAGCGAGTGGACGCTCGACTATCCGCCCTTCTTTGCATACTTTGAATGGGTGCTGTCGCATCTGTGTCCTGCTAGCGTCGTTGAGGACGGCGCGCTGGACCTGGTGGCCAAGGGCTCCTACGGCATGCCCACCATTGCCTACCAACGCATCACCGTCATTGTGTCGGAGATTCTGCTGTTTGTGGCGTGCCAGTGGTACGTCAACTCGTCGGTGGAGGACCGGCAGAACCTCAACACCAAGGGCAGCCACGCCGGAGTCACCCGAAAGCTGTCAACCATCAAGGAGTCTAAGGAGGAAACAGAAGACGCAGACTCGTCGCTATCGGAACACCCCGAGCTGGCCGCCACAAAAACAAAGCCCACTGCCAAGTTGCGGGCCTTTGCCGTCGCCTCCTCGGTCGTGCTCTCTCCCGGACTGCTCATCATCGACCATATCCACTTTCAGTACAACGGCTTCATGTACGGAATCATGATTGCCAGCATGGTGGCAGCTCGAAACGGCCAGCCGCTCCTCTGCGGAGCGCTGTTTGCCATTTTGCTGTGCTTCAAACATATCTACCTCTACCTGGCGCCGGCCTACTTTGTCTATCTTCTTCGTGTCGTGGTCATCCCCGGAAACTCGTTCAAAAGCCTGAGAATCAACTTCAGAGACACCGTGCTGCTCGGTCTCATTGTTGTGGGCACTTTCACTGTCTGTTTCGGGCCGTTTGTGGCATTTGGACAGCTCGAAAATCTCAAGTCGCGCCTATTCCCCTTCTCCCGAGGACTCACCCACGCCTACTGGGCCCCCAACTTCTGGGCGCTGTACTCGTTTGCAGACAAGGTGGCTGTGACGGTCATGAAGGGCCGAGGAGCCGTCTCTGGAGGCACTAGAGGCATTGTGGGAGACGTTGCGTTTGGTGTGTTGCCCAACGTGTCTCCTTCAACCACGTTCTTCCTCACCCTCTTCTACCAGCTCCTGGGTCTGGGGCCCCTTCTGATGAAACCCACGTACGCGCGATTTGTGGGTGCCATCACCTACTGCGCGTACGCGTCATTCTTGTTTGGATGGCATGTCCATGAGAAGGCCATCTTGATGATCATTATTCCCTTCACGTTTGTGGTGCTACGAGACAAGCGGCTGCTGCTGGTGTTCATCCCCCTGACCATCTCCGGCTACATTTCGCTCTTCCCGCTCATCTACACGTCAGCCGAGTTTATGGTCAAGATTCTGTACACGTTTGCGTGGTTCTGTATGTACTTTTTGTGGTTCAACCACCGGCTGGTGTCGGACCACCGCAACAGCATCACCACGCGCGAGTTTCTGCTTGACCGAGCCTCCTTCTTCTACCAGATGGGATTTGTTCCCGTGGTAGCTCTGTCTGTTATTCTGGACGGACGACCCAATATGGAGTTTCTGGGTCTCATGATCATGTCCGTGTACTCTGCCATAGGCGTGTGTGGCAGTTTTGTCGCCTACTCGTGGTTGTACATGTGTGAGCCCGGAATGTGGCAGTAATACCATGTGCTGAGCGAGTAATTGTGCAGCTCGACGTTTTATACAACGCAAATAATCGCACCATACATCGCAGCCCGGCACCTGCGCTCTGCTTATATACACTAATATATTGGATAGATGATTCAATCAAAATTAACTAGACTAATATAACTTATAATGATGGTAATAAATATGTGGGATGCGCGAGCGGTGAGTATTGAAGCAGTTCTCATGGCCAAAACTACTGGTGTGGGCACTCGGTGACACTGAAGTTACCTCTTCCTCGTCCGCCTCGGTCGAGATGCTTCGGTTCCCTCCTCCTGGGCCTTTTTAGCCTGTTTCGACATCTTGTTCTTTGCACCCAGCTCCTTCTTGCGGGCCTTGCGGTCAGCCCGGATCTTGGCGCACGCGTCGCAGTACCAGTCGCCTCGAGGTGGGTGTTTGAGCCCCACGCACTTCATGTGGAACCACTCCGTTTTGCACTTTGGCGAGTCGCACGCAATCATGCGGCCCTGCGAGCCCTTTCGACACGTGCAAAACACGTCTTCCACGGGCGGTGTAGGGGGTGGCAATCGTCTGTTTGCTGTGGATTTCGCCTCTCCAAGACCTTCCTTGTCCTCCTCTTTAGTATCCTCCTCGACCGCCTCTTCAACCACCTCTTTAATAGGGTTTAGAGGCTTTTCCTTGGAAGAGCTCTGGGACCTTGTTCTTCGGCGTTTTGCGGGAGGAGAAGCGACCACATCATCAGCCACAGGTGGGACTTTTGATTGAGAGGGAACCGTTTCATCTTGAGCTTCAGTGTCCACTTCAGGAGTAGTTTCAACCTCGCCTTCTTCGGTGGCCTCCTCTTCTTCCTCATTTTCTTCTTCCTCCTCATTTTCCTCTTCCTCCTTATTTTCCTCTTCCTCCTTATTTTCCTCTTCCTCCTTATTTTCCTCTTCCTCCTCATTTTCCTCTTCCTCCTCGTGTTCCTGCTTATTCTCCCCACCCACACTCTCCTTCTCCTCCACTTCTACCTCTGACCTCCTTCTCTTCCTTCTCTTGGAGGCCTCCTCGTTGACATTGACAATATCCAACGAGCTGAGCTCATGCAAAATGCGGTTGTCGCGCTTGCGGCGTCGAGAATTCTTGCTGTGCTGCTTCTTGTCCTCGTCGTCTGGAGGCGTTGACGGAATCAGAGGAATAGCTTCTTCCGATGCGGTTGTAGCTGACACATCTGCTGGGGGGGGAGAATTCACAGAAAGAGACGCGGGTATGCTGTCTGGCGGAGACTCGGGTAACGCCTCTGACCGTTTCTCCTTCTTCTTTAGCGACTTGCCGGACTTTTTCTTCTTCGGTGACCGCACTTCCTCCGTGATTGGGGTTTCAGTAACCTGTTCAACTGGTTCTTCAACTGGTTCTTCAACTGGTTCTTCAACTGGTTCTTCAACTGGTTCTTCAACTGGCTCCTCGTCAGCCCCAACACCCTCCACAGGCTCATCCACCTCTTGCACACTTCCGTTGGTCTGTTCCGATTGTGCTGCTGCAGTAGCTGTTTCCTCTGCCTCCTCCAACTCCTGTTCCGACGAGGCTTGCAATTCCTTCTCAACATGTCCCCTGTCATCCTCCTCCAACACTCCATTGGTGTCTCCATTCAAAACCTCCGGTGGAAGTTCAAAGGCAACCTGGGGTATAGCTCCTTGTGTATCCTGTCTTTGTGCGCGTACTCCATGTATGTCGTGGTTGTCCCTTGTGTCGCTCGTGTCCGCCTCTCGGACCACCTGGTCTCCATCTTCTCCACTGGCCAAAACGCGTAAAGCTTGGCGGCCCTTAGCCAATTCGCCCTCAACCAAACGGGCCACGTCAGCAGCTTTCACCGCACTATTGTGCTGCAGCATCGTCAGTTGGTTGTAGATGCTCGATATCTCTCGTCGAACCGACAGTGAAGACAGAGGATACGCGTCGGGGTCGGAGGAGCATTTGGACGTCAAATCTTCCAGCTGCCGCGATAACAGATCGGTGCGGTCTCGAAGCGAGTTCAAAAGAGCCAGCGACCGCACGATGGCCGGCGCATTATTGTTCATTTGCCGCAGATACCGTGTTGTGCTGGTTTGAAGGGGGTTCCACAGTCCTGGGATATTATGACAGCTGGATAAACTTTTCCCGAAAATAAGCTTTTGTGGTGACAATGGTAAATGGGGCAGGTGTTCGGGAACACGAGATGGGGCCAAATGAACGGTGCGGCGATGTCGGGGAGAAATGTACGATTCGAACGGTACCAGAAATGTCAAGTTTCGTCATGTTTAAGAAATAGTCTGAAATTATATTTTGTTCTTTTGGGCGACCTGTGCTTGAAAACCAGAAATAGAGTTCAATAAGTCGGCTTAGTAATCGTCCTGAGAACGGGCAATGTTTAAGGAGAGCAACATTGTAATATTGTATATGAAATGTACAATAGTAAATGTCGATGAGGACATGCATGCATGGACTGGGCGGTTGAACCTTTGATTGTACAGATTATGAGCTGTTAATGAACTTTATTGGGGGAGCTGTATAGCACAGGTTAGGACCTGTATAACTCCTCGTTCGTTACAATTCAGATTATGAGTTAGTTTGCTCGACATTGTGTCATTCGGCGTTGCAGTCTCATGTCCCCCTACAATATCCAACGCCTCCAGATCATACCATATTATGGTTTCGAGGCTAAAGTCATATTGGGCAACCGGCGAGCATATGGGTTAGGGTTCTTTTATTATACGCTAATTGTCATTGGTTGGGAGAAAGGCGGTGGAAATTGGCGTGTTTGAGTGGAGTTGAAAAATAGGGTGGAATGGGTGTAGAGGAAGAGGGTGATGGAGTGGGCAATGGCGGCGGTCGATTCGGGGGCGCAAAGAGGGTTTATATAGATAAATTTGTGGGGACACAAAGACCCACGGCCTCCCCATTTGGCCCCGTTTAAACTCCAAAGACCAATGGCAGCACCCTCTTTGCACGACAACACAAGTCCCAAACCACATTTAGAAATCAGCCAATCACAGGTGCGCTTAATCCTGCTCCCGCATTTTTTACCACCCAAGTACGTTAACTCGGCCTGCTACACTCTTCCATCAAAAGGTTTGTCACCACTTTTGTAACCGATATCCAGGGTGAGTATCGGCAATGGGGGCGCTGGGGCGCTGGGGCGCGGACGACGACTGGAGCCATGTCACCGATCAATTGCCAGTGGGTCCAGGTGGTGTTGGCACTGGTGTTGAGGTGGTCATGTTCTGAGTATTACCGCAAGGAGAGACGAGACAAGTGACACGGAGAGGGAGAAAAGGAAAAGAGGACTGGGACGACAAGGCCAGGTGAAACCACGACTCTGGGCATGTGGCGCGATTCCGTGTCGGTGAGGAGGAGAGATGACGACAAGGATCGATCCCAAAGTGCGACACGCCGACCACAATGTGGGACAGCACACCCAACGCAACTGCAGCAGCAACAAGAGCATCGACATTGCGACCGAGAAACTACATTCGCAGCGAAATGCGACGACGGCGAATTGGCGTGTGGCCCGAGAATCGACGTGTGTCACGTCTGTGGGTCTCATTGTCACCCCGGTCTTGCGTCACTTGCCCCGTCCCAACCAATCAAAACCCGCCCATCAACAATCATCACACACCCATACTAACGCAGATGTTCAAAGCAATCCCCCTTCGACAGGCCCTGCTCGGAATCTCCTCCGCCGTGTGTGCCGGTGCCACCACCACCTACTACTACACAACCAAGGCTGAGGCCATGACCGCCGCTGAGCACGGTCTCCACCCAGCGGAGTACCCCTGGCCCCAGAATGGCATGCTCTCCACCTTTGACCACGCCTCTCTGCGACGAGGCTACCAGGTCTACAAGGAGGTCTGCGCCGCCTGCCACTCTCTGGACCGAATCGCCTGGCGAAACCTCGTGGGCGTGACCCACACCACCGATGAGGCCAAGGCTTTCGCTGAGGAGCTCGAGTACGACGACGAGCCCGATGATGAGGGTAACCCCCGAAAGCGACCCGGAAAGCTCGCCGACTACATTCCCGGCCCCTACCCTAACGAGCAGGCTGCCCGAGCCGCCAACCAGGGAGCTCTTCCCCCGGATCTGTCCCTCATTGCCAAGGCCCGACACGGAGGTGCCGACTACATTTTTGCTCTGCTGACCGGCTACCCCGACGAGCCTCCTGCCGGCGTCGTGCTCGCCCCCGGAATGAACTACAACCCCTACTTCCCCGGAGGAGGCATTGGTATGGCCCGAACTCTGTTCGACGGTGTTGTCGAGTACGAGGACGGCACTCCCGCCACCACCTCCCAGATGGCCAAGGATGTCGCTGCCTTCCTGACCTGGGCTGCCGAGCCTGAGCATGACGAGCGAAAGAAGCTTGGTCTCAAGGCCATCATTGTCATTTCCGCCATGCTTGGACTGTCGGTCTACATCAAGAAGTTCAAGTGGTCCCCCATCAAGAACCGAAAGTTTATCTACAACCCCCCCAAGAACTAGATGCATAGTTAATGAACTAAAACAATTGACACGAAGCAGTCCACGCGTGGGCCGACGAGAAAAAAGCCGTCGGCCTGTGAGTGGGCGTATGAGTTTGAGTACGTTGACGAGGAAGTCATTGAGGAGTCACCGAGGTCACCGAGGAAGCCCAAGACTTTCCAGTGAGCTTAGGATGACGACTGAGCTGTAGCTAGGATTGTAGATTGAGATTGAGTTCTCAGTTGCCAGGATTGTAGATTGGTCTGTAGAGGGCGTGACAGGATGTAAAAGAAAGCGAATGATACCTCGGACTGTACGGGTACACCACAGGCAACAAGTGCGCGTGCTGTAGATAGACCAGGACAGTTGGACTGTGTTGTGATCACTGAATAGCACAGTATTCGTTGGAGTGTTCTTGACTCCATCTGCTGCTTTGTAAGCCGCGACTGGCATGGTGTCTTCTGGTGTCCATCTACTGAGGAAGGACTGGAGGAAGGACTGTGAAGCTAAGTACCCTCGTTGAGTCAGCCAGTGACAAGTTGGACTTGGAGGAAGTGGAACCAACCCCGAGGTTGTATAGCACCATTCACAGCTGGGAGCGCCACCTCCTCCGCTGAGACCAATTGAGAGAATCGTCTGGGTCAGTCGAGGGAGTGGGCATCTCGCGGTTTAAATACCAACTCTAACCCCACACAACATGCACATTGTCATGTACAAAAAAAAAAACATTCATCTTAACCCGAAATTTCATTCCCACCTCTTTTCTCCACCCCCTTTTTCTCCACTGATACCACCAAAACCATGGCGACATTCAGGATCAGCAAATACATCTATCTGCACAAAAACGCGCCGACTCCGCAGGGACTGGCTAGCAGCAGCATTGACCGCGACGCGTCCGAATGGACCAAATACCAAAACTCGCCCCTAGAGCTCTCCATTGATACCACGCCCGCCGGGGGCGCGAAAATTTCCCTCAAATACAAAAACACCTCTTTGGAGCATGTTGACACAGACGAGATTGAGGAGCGGTTCGGATCCACCTACGGAAAGAACAACCCGCCGTTTGTGGCCATTTGTAGACCGCCAGGGATTGGTTTCAAGTACTTGGTGAGGAGATTCCATACCATGGTGAGTGTTCCACGAGTCGGTTACGAATGAGCGACGCAAGTGGTTGTCCACATTACAATATTATTGATACCTTCAACGCCAACGCAGCAATACCCTAACATGATACCCTGAGATATCCTTTTCCAGCTAACCAAGACTTATCGCTTTCAAATCAAATTCGCGTACATGGACGAATACGACCGGGCAGTGGAAATGCTATCAAAGGCGGGAGTGTGTATCAAGGGTAGCCCTCCCAAGTCTACCAGGACTGAAGGTGCCACCCTGACCTCCTTCAAAAACTTCAACCCAGAGTCTCAGTGGAACGGAGAAGATGATGATGGCGACCTCACCCAGATTGATCCCTTTCTCCAGTCTCAAACCCTCTCTCCCACCCAACCTCCTGGTCCAGCTACTGAGCCTCCAGTTATGAGCCAGACTTTTGTTGATCCCCCCAGTTCGTCGCAAGCATCTCCCCCATACCAATTCAAGCACTCTCGGTCTGCGAGGCTAGCACCATCGTCGTCGCAGTCCTATCTGCCGGTGAAGCCAACCCCATTGTCGCAGCCAAGGAGATTCTCTGAGACTTCTACGTGGAAACGCACCGTTGACGATATGCCTTCTTTGGGGGCTTCTCCTGTCAGCTCGCCCCCCAACTCTCCGAAAAGAGCCAAGTCGTGGAAGAAGCACTTTACCCCTGCAGATACAGACGTTCGGAGCGGGAATGGGATGGTCAGCAGAGGAACACAGACCGAGGACCCCGAATGGCTGACTGACACGCAAGCTATGGAGAACCACATTGTGGATGTGGTCCAAAATCCTTTGTTCGACGCATATGTTGCACGCATCAAGGAGTTGATGAAAGGCGACCAATTCGAGAAGGACGGATTCTGAGAGAAGGGGGATGTGTATATTAGTTGTAATAAAAGTATTGTGATGTAGTCTTTTGGTTTTTTTCACGATATAGTCCAGTTTAGACTGTTGTCATCTACCTGGTCAAAGGAATAGTGAACAAGTATAGAAATATAGAAATGAGAGGCCGTTTTCTCAATTTCATGAGCTCTAGAAACCCGTCCATATCTTCCAATTGATAGCTTTCAACTACAGTACCGTATGTACTTGGGTTCTGTTAATACCAACTACGATTTCCACTATAGTCGCATCTACCTGTCTCCAATATTGATATAGCAATTGATAGAAAAGAGCCACCAGTCGGTTCTATAGAGGCTTTCTTATTCGATTGGCATTGTTTGTACGACTAATAGTCATTATATTATCCTTCTCTGAATCGGCGATGGTGTGGCCTTCTACATAGCATGTAGTATATACAAGAGTGTAGAGTAACATACAATTCATTAATTAAATGAAAAACAAGTCTTATCATACCATTGGTAGACAGTACTAGACAAGAGATGACTTTGCATGGACGGTCTTTCTTGCCTTATGCTAATTGTGACCATGCCAGACAGAGGACTTTCACTTGAGTGATTGCGCGTGGGCAATTGAGTCACGTCCCACTGTGTTTAGTGCCCCCATCATATCCCATCATATCAGATGCTCGGTGCTGTTGTATCGCCTGTCCATTGTGTCACGTGTTATGGTGTCGTATGCTTCTTATCACGTCCCTCTTTCCGACTATCTAGCAAAACCCGGAATGGAGACCGGCTCGTCATCGGTCACCTCGGGCTGGGCAGTGTTGAAATGCTGAGTAGACACGTGCTCGACACGAGCCATGCCGGCCCGGCTGGTGGCATTGTTGACTCCGGGCAGCGTCTTGACTGAGACGCCTTCCTCCTTGGGTTCGTAGTACTTGTCTCTGAAGGAGGTGGGGTCTCCGGGCCGAGGTCGTGCCCAGAAACGAGTCATTCGGTCGAGACCTCCCGAACAAAGCACGTGGCCTTCGGGGTGGTAGTCCAAAGTAGAAACGCAGTAGTCGTGGGCCGAGGGGATGGTGTTAACAGGCAGAATTCCCGAGTCCGGTCCATACGCTCCTCCGGCGGGAGTTGTGTCGACGTTGAAGGTGTAGATGGAGCCTGTTTTGGTGCCCGAGGTGACCACGTTGGCGTGTGTGGGGTGCCATGTGAGCGAAAACACGTCCGAATCGTGCCCTCGAAGCACGGCCATGGACCGATCTCCTCTGGTGGGCATGTCTGTTCCTGCTGTTGGTCCTGCTTCCGACGAGCCCGAGTTGAGCATTCTCAGATCGAGAATTCGGCATGTTCGGTCCCGGCATCCTGCAGCCAGAAGCCGTTTGGTACCAGTGGGCTGGAAGGTGGTTTTCATGACGGTGTTTTTGAAGCCGTGGAAAGTGTTGACGTTTTTGGCGGATCGAGGGTCCCACAGCTTGATGAGGTTGTCTTTCGATCCAGACACAATGAGGCCCAGCTCCGAGTGCCAATCGACCGACTTGACGTCCCAGCCGTGGCCCTTGAGCACCGACTCGGCGTTACTGCTCTCGTGGAAGTCCCAGATCTTGAGCAGACCGTCGTCCGATCCGGTGACAAACTTGTGGTCACTGGGCGCAAACGCCAGCTCTCTGATCGACTCACGGTGGGCCTTGTCGATCACGTTAACACAGTTGAGCGATGGCTGCCAGAACTTGACGTTGCCTTCATGGTCTCCAGACAAGAGCCATTCTCCAGAGTGCGAGTACTTGAGCGATCGAACTCCGCTCTCGTGCGCCTGCATGATTGACTCGAAATTGAACGTCATACCGTTCCACAGCGTGAACTCGCCGGACATGGAGCCTGTGAGGAGTCGTCGTCCATCAGGCGTCCAGGTGGCTGAGTACACCGGGTGCCGCACTTTGTTGAGAGCCACCTGGATGAACTTGGCCGGAGTGGCCGCCACGGACGTAATGTGCGGGTTGGTCGACCGCAGCGACCCGTTGATGTTGGTGTAGGCCGACGGAGGCAGCAGATCGACGATATACGACTGTTCCGATCGCATGTTGGCCGGTTGGATCGTGCGCCCACTCAGCCGGTCCAAATGCCACTTGCCGAACGCCGAGCCATGGTCAACGGTCCGTCTGTGCGCAGGTCGTCGATCTTCCTCGCCCTGCGGCTGCTGGCGCGGCTGGTACCCTGCTGGTCGCTGATAGGTGCTGTACATGGTGATCGTGACAATGAACTGAGTAAGTTGTGGTGCATAAAACGGTGCATAAAAAAATCCTGAGAAAATGTGAACAGATATTGGAATGGTACGGCGATGGAGAGGCCCAGAATCGGATGACATGTGTCTCGTGTGTCTTTTCGGCATATGTCATGTCAACTTTTCGGGCTTACTAATTCCGTTTAAATACTCAATCATTCACCTCTTGCACCTCTTAATCTGCATACTTATAGACTCGACATATGGCAGATATCTCGACAAAGCAAACGAACCGCCTGGAATCGCTCCAAATTTCCCGTATTTTTACTCGTAAAAATCCCGACCACAAAATATCCACTCCAGTATCCTCATTATTCCAAAAAATCGGCCACGGTCCCTTTCGAGACCAAAAAAGAACCTCCGATACCGGGAATCGAACCCGGGTTCTCCGCGTGAAAGGCGGAAGTGATAACCCCTACACTATATCGGATTTATGCGATGTAAGATCCGATCGTCTCTTATCTGCGGAATAGTTCTCAGTCGGTAGATTGTCGCTGTCTAATCTAACCGTTGCTCGCTGTCTGTAATACGTTCACAGGCTGGTGATAACTTGTCTTCTTAATCATACATAAATGTCCTTCTTATACTCCCATCCTCCGGGTGCGTCCCAGGTGGGAACAACAGTCACCCTTGCACGTGACCGGCACCGTCCCAAGCCCTTAGTAAGCGACTTGGTCCTTACATGCGATTTTCCAGATTCTGAGAGAGGGGCTCAGACGTCCGCTGACTCAGCGCGGCAAAACCTTGTGCACCAAATCTGCATGTTCCATCATCTGGTGCCAACATCCATCATCGGTTGTCTGGATCTTCAAACACACGCCATGTTCAAGAAATTCTCTCACGAAAACATCAACTCCAAGGCCAACGTCAAGTCGTCGTCGCAGCGGGCTCTCAAGGCCAAGCTCGTGGCGCAATTCCCCGATATGGAGCCTGTTGTCGACCAGATTATCCCCAAAAAGGCCCAGCTGGTCCACGTCAAGTGCCAGGACCGGATTTCTCTGTACACCATCGACGGTAAAGTCATGTTTTTCCAGCACTTTGACGACGAGCTGGTCCCCTCGCTACACCTGGTCCACCAGTTCCCCCAGTACTTCCCCTCGATAAAGACAGATCGAGGCGCCATCAAGTTTGTGCTCTCTGGCGCAAACATCATGTGCCGAGGCCTCACATCCAAGGGCGCAGAGCTGCCCGACGAGCCCATGGAGAAGGACCAAATTGTGATTGTCAACGCCGAGGGCAAGGAGCACGCGCTGGCGGTGGGCAAGCTGACCATGTCCACCAAGGAGATTGAGGAGGTCAACAACGGCATTGGAGTGGAACTTTTGCATTATCTGGGCGACGGTCTGTGGTCTTACCATGAGTAGATTGGGAACTTAGGGGACGAGGTTGATATCGAGTGACAAAACTTGTTGGTGTGGACACCGCAGCAAAACTCGTTGGTACTGTACGGGCACCAGCAACAAAATACTTATTACATTTATTCGCACTGTTAACCATTCGAGACGTATACCGATATATTTGGACGCTGTACAGTATGTGTTAGTTATAGGGCGACGTCGCATACTAATCACTGAATTAAAACGTCAACCTTTGTAGAATCCGTGACTCCGTAGAAATCCAACGTCTTGAGCTCGTCATACACCTCAATATCGTCAATGACAATGGTGCAGGAATGCAGAGGCGAAAAACCCTTGTTTCTTAGCACGCCAAACTTCATCTTTTGCACAGAGCTGTGTTTGTTGAGTCTCTGGGTCGTCGTACTCGTTCCACGGTCGACACGAGTGGTATACGTGACCTTCACAAACGCCTGACGGGCAGTAGGAAAGTTTTCAGTCACCCTGGGAGTTGCGTGGGCCTGTGAAATGCCCAGCGACGCTACCAGAGCGTCGAAATGGGTCTTGTTAGCCCCCTTGTCTCGTGGGTAGTCAATCTTGCCTTGTATGACCGAGTTGACAAAGTAGATGAGACTGTCCGAGCGTTCCTGGTCGGCCACAAACCGGCCATTGAGCGTACTCAGCTTCTTGTGCCATCGCGCAATGATCTGCGAGTCGATAGGCGACACAGAAAGATTGTTTGTGGAAAAGTCTTCTTTGGTGAACGGGTTGTCGTTGATCCGTAGGGATGTCAAGGACGGATAAATAATGCATAGCTGATCGAAATCGGACCACTGAAGGGTGTTGTAGGACACATCGAGCTCTGTGAGGGAGTCTGAACGGGGTAGAGTCTCCGCAGTCACGTTCTCCAACCTGTTCTGAGACAGGTTCAAGGACGTCAAAGAAGGGGGGAAGTGGAAGTGTGAGAGGTCATGCAGATTGTTGTAAGACAGATCGAGAAACTGCAGACGGGTATCCCGCAAATCGATCGACTTGATGGTCTTGTTATGGGCCAAAACCAGATGAGTGAGGTTAGGGAAGTGTTTGATGATTAGCAGTACTTCCTTCTCAGACAGCAAGGTGTTGGTCAATGACAAAGAGGTAAGAGAGGGAAACAATGAGTTCGGAGTACCTTCAGCATCCACTCTGAATCTGTTTCCGTTCAAAGACATCCACTCGACATGGGGTGTTGTCTGGAGACATTGGAGCACCGTTTCGAACGATGTAAAGAGATTGAAGGACAGATCAAGATGCACCACGCGAGCCAGAGGCAGACTATCAGTTTCATGGGCCTCTGAAACGCCCTTGTTGGCCAGATTTATGCTCGTCAGATTCTCCAGACCCTTGTTATCGAACCCCAACACCTGGCTCATTTTCGTACCAATCTTGATCTCGTCCACTCGTGATTCCGACGCGTATCGCTCAACCACAGCCTCCACAAACGATGTGCCATAGCGGACCTGCTTTTTGGCCAACGACGCACTTTTCAGGAACGATCCGGCTCCCAGTTGGGTGCATTCGAACAGTTGTGTACCCTTGACTGATCCGTTGTTTTTGCCGCGAGCTGGATCGTCCCACTCCACGCCGATCGCTTCTTCGTCGGGCCACACGGGCACGTCGGTTCCCACGTACCGTACTGTGCAATTGTTTCCATCTATCGACAGCCGTTGGTTGAGCATGTTGGTGTTTCTCATGTATGTCTGGGGTTAAGTTTTGTGGGGTGTTAGAGATGGATATCGAGACAAGGCTATGGTGGTACTGTAACTGTGACAAGTACTTGGATTTTCCCCAGCAAATTGAGAAGTCGTGATCTGATTATTAGTTTTTGTGTTTTTTTTTGAGAAGTACAATGCCATTTTTTGACATTCTGGCTTCCCATACTGGGCTCAATTATCAGCCCACTGATACTTGAAGATTCAAGTACGATACTTGAGGTGAGTCTATCAATACTTTGAAAAATTAAATATAAAAAAAACGTCTCAAAATAAGTACAGGAAATGTTGTGTCCCGATTTTCAGGATTTTCTCAGCTTTCTCTACGAGACAAGTACCCGTAGACACGGTATATTGTGTGATTTATTCGTAGCAAATTCGATTTATTCGTAGCAAATTCGAGTCATTTGATTTATTCGTAGCAAAGTCGACTTCTTCGTTTTATTCGTAGCAAATTCGACTTATTCGTTTTATTCGTATTTTCGACTCTGGTCGTCATTTCTTTTTTCCGGTTGCAACACTAAATATCTTCACCGCTGTAAACCGGTAGAGCTGTTAGCACCCGATGAGCCGACCGAACCGCCGCGGCCCCATCACTCTTTTAGCCCCAAAATTAATCACAAAAAGGACCCCAAAAATTCCCCAAGAAGCCGCCCTTATTTCCCGTGACCAGAGCCGTCCAACCATCGCCACAATTGCCCCATTGACACGGCCGATTAGGTTCAAGCACGCGCACTATTTTTCAAGACAGATCTGTGGGAATACTGTACGAATCTAGATGGAGACACGTCAAGCGATCGTAATAATAGCGACAGTGCTTACTCATCTGGTGTGTCAGGTGAGAGCGGGCGATTTGGGGCCAACAAACACGCGCCAGAGACACAAACAGCCCCGGCTGCCTATATATAGTTCCTCTGTCCCACCCACCAAATGTCTCTTCTTTCTGGGTCTCTGTTGCGGCCCCCCTTACCCCTGGATTGACCACCACACACACAACGTGCAACCTTAATAAATACACGTTCCATCGAGACCAAGGTGCAACCATTTTTAGATCACCACCGCACTACAGCATCGCCATTAGACCCCCAGCACAATCACATACGCAAAAGGGGTGCAACGACAAGCACAGCAAGCACAGACCCCGACACAGACAGACACATTCGGCGATTACACCAACAGGTCCGCATCGTACAGTACAGTACAACACATCGCAGATACACCACAGATACAAGACAGATACAGCCCAATCTACAGACACAGCTACCAACACACATAGACACTCGCCATGTCCTTCTTCAACTCTTTCAGGTGAGTATGAACAAACGCCGCCACGGTGACCTCTTCTAACACAGCCGAGGATTCGGACGAAGCTCCAAGAAATCCAAACCACAGCAGACACAGGCCAACCAGCTGCAGGCGTCGGCGTCGTCGCTGTCAGTGTCGTCGTCGTCATCTCTCTCTAGCATAAGCCGGGCCACCAGCTACACAAACAACTCCAATTCCAACACGGTGGCAAGCTCCAACAATGGCGGCAAGGTGCAGCAGAAGCCGCTGTTCATGTGCCAGCCGTTTGTGCGCCAAGCGCTGGTCACCGGCAACTTCAAGACCATTGTGCAGCAGCCCAACTATGTCGACACCAACGAGTGGCTGGCGCTTTACGCACATGAGTTCTTCGCACTACTCAACTCCTTCTACGACGCCATCTCCGAGTTTGTGACCCCACAGGCCTGTCCCACCATGAACGCCGGTCCCGGCGTGGACTATCTGTGGATAGACGCATCCAAGAAGGCGGTGCGACTGCCAGCAGCCACTTACATTGATTACACGTTTTCGTGGATCACGTCCAAACTCGAAGACAAGACCATTTTCCCCACAAAGGTGGGGGTGCCGTTCCCGCCGCATTTCATCAGCATTCTCAAAAACATTTTCCGCCAAATGTTCCGTGTCTTTGCACACATTTACCACAACCACTTTGACAAAATGTGCCATCTGGGCATCCAGAGCCACTGGAACTCTCTGTTTACCCACTTTATCGGGTTTGTCATCAACTTTGATCTGATTGATGAGAAGGAACGTGAGCCTCTGCAGCCTTTGATTGACTCACTCGAGGCCCAGGGCATGTTTTTGTAAGCATCGATATAGAAAACCGTCGACTGACACAGAGCCAACGCACGACTTTTGAGTGTTGTAGAGTAGAAAAATTGTGCACTACAGCATTCATACTCGTACCCGGACATGCGCATGATTCACCCGTGTCCATTCATGTCACTCGTACTCATACCTAGCCTACTGTAGTGAATCGGACCGAAGCCCGGAGTAACCCTACTTGTAGATACGGCACACCAAAGACTGTAGCCAGTGCCATATTTCATCGGTTGGATTGGATCGGTTGATCTCAAAGTCTGCATGTCAATGGACGACAAGATAGGTGCTACAGTACAAGTGTAGACAGTCGTTCAGTGTCCGTGAACGGTATGGAGTCCTATGGAAGCGATCTCAGTGCTCGATTCTCGTATTGTATCGTATCTGTCGACACTGACGGGTGTGTGGCTTCGGGGACTGTCAACGGCTCCTTTCTGCTGATATTATCCGATATAAGACATGCAAACTCTGGCTACTCGTTTATCGAGCGCATTCACCAGTGTGGTATAGCCCAAGAGGTACAAGTACTTGTTTTTTTATATTTTTTTTTATTTTTATTCTACGGCAAAATGGTGTCCTACAACCGTTATCAGAACCTACGGTACAGTACGTCCATGGCTATACGGGGAGACTAGTGCAAGGGATACAGTGGTGCTAGTGAGGGCTGAAAAACAGTTTGGGCTCGGGTTTGGGCTGTATTGCGGTTTTCCGAGACAGCAAGTGGACAGTCTCGGACACTTTGATGGCAAAGATCGGCCAATTGGTCTCAAGATTTCGAATCGGCGGCTCCAAACAGGTATCACTGGATGCTGTGGCATATCAAGCACGCTTCACAGAGGCCTGATTATACTGTAGCTCCGGTGCTGAGGTTCATTGGGTCAGGCTCCAGTTAGCACCAATGTTAAAGCTCTTATTTCACACGACTGATCTTTCCCGTCTGGGCTCTGCGGCGCGTCTCTCGACTGCAAAGCGTGTCTGGTCCTTGGCCATGTCTACATAGTACGAGTGCCAGTGAACGGTGTTGATACCATTGTGTTCATCCTTGCTACAGTCCCGAGCCACATCTGGCGTGACGTCAATGAGCGTCTCCAGACAAGGATCAGGAGGGTCCAGGAGCGGTGATATGGCGGGATAGTGGACGACTGTCGGTGTACTTGTCCTCCTTGTCTGTACTATTCCGTGGAGAGCACGTGCGGATATGGGTCGTATTCGGCTATGTGGGCTCTTTTGGCCGTTATTTTGTCTCCAGTTTTGCCCCACTCTAGTAATTAAGCGACATAATTTTATACAAAAGCCCCCACTTTTTTTTCTTTTCTTTTTTTTCTTTTCTTCAAAAAATGTTGCTTTAGGTTCAGCTGGTGAATAACCATTTAAATTGCCAAAAGCTGCAGACGGAGATCAGAGAAAGAGAAAGCAGGACCCAGCACCCCCGACTTGACCACGCGCAACCCCTTTTTGTTTGAAAATGTCGGCTTTCGTGTACATGGACTTTGCTGTGGGCGGCGAGCCGGTTGGCCGGGTCGTCTTCGAGCTGTTTGACGACACACCGCTCACCTCGGCCAACTTCCGGGCGCTGTGCAAGGGAGACAAGCCCACCCCCGAGGGCTCGGTGCCCCTCACGTTCAAGGACAGCAATATCCATCGCATTGTGCGAAACTTTGCCATCCAGGGAGGCGACATTGTCTACGGCGACGGGACCGGAGGAACCTCCATCTACGGCGACCAGTTTGACGATGAGAACTTTGTGCACAACCACGCCGAGCCGTTTGTGCTGAGTATGGCCAACGCGGGCCCCAACTCCAACAAGAGCCAGTTTTTCGTCACTCTCAAGGGCTCGCCGCATCTCGACGGCAAGCATGTGGCCTTTGGCAAGGTGGTGGCCGGCAAAAGTGTGCTTCGACAGCTGGAGGAGCTGGACACGGCCCCCGGAGACGTTCCCGTGCTGCCCGTTACCATCACCAACTGCGGGGAGCTGAAACGAGACGCAAAGCTGCTCTTGCCCTTCATCGGCTCCCAGGACGGACTCACAGCCGACAAGTACGAAGAGCACCCGGACGACAACTTCAATGTGGGCAAGGAGGAGGGCGAACTCAACTTTGACGACCCCGAGCAGGCCCTCAGAGTGACCCTGGAGATCAAGGCGTACGCCACCGAGGTGTACAAGATGGCTGGAGACGCCGAGAGCGAGGAGGAGAGGGCCATGGTGCTGCGAGTGGCTCTGCAAAAGTACAAAAAGGCCCTGAGATATGTGTTTGAGCTGTCGCCGGACCCGGACAGCAGCAAAAAGGCTTACGACGAGTTCCAAAAGGCCAAACTGGCGCTGAATCAAAACATGGGTCTGGTGGCTCTGCAGCTGAAAAAGTACGATCAGGTCATCAACTCCACCACCTCGGCCCTGGAAATGGAGTGTGCCACCTCCAGGGACAGGGCCAAGGCTCTTTCGCGACGATCTTCGGCATACCAGGGACTCAAGAAGCAGGAGCGGGCCATCAATGATCTGGAACAGGCCCACGAGCTGTTGCCGAGCGATCCCCAAATCTCCAAGAGTCTGACGGCTCTCAAGCAGGAGAGTGAAATGAAGGAAAAGAAGCAGAAGGCTCAGTACGCAAAGTTCTTCAGTTGAGTGGAGTGATGGGTCACGGGAAGGAAAAAATGGACCACAGGGCAAGTACATATGGAATCTACAAGTATATATTGTAAGGAGCTACTGTACGGCGAGTACGACTGCGGGTATTGTACCGGTATCGTACTTGTACATGTTCAATGTGTGTAGGACTATCAATTCGGCAGTGTACAAGTAGTTTCGCTTGAAGAATTACAAGTTTTCTTTTTTACTCTGAATTAATTGGAATATATACCAAATTTGAGAAAATCAGGAAAATCAGGAAAATCAGGCAAATCGACAAAAATCAGAAAAAATCAGAAAAAAACATCAGGAAAAATATACAAACACACCAGGAGAAAAAACAAGACAAAAAAGTACAACACACACCTAAACATCCCCTTAAACCAACCCGATTCACCTGTGTGATGGCGTACACTCGCTACTTTATAGTCTTGTCCCAAAATAAAGTTCAGGCCATTAGTGGTATGCACAATATTTTTTTTTGAAAATAACGGTACTCACAAAACACTTAACAGCATATACAAAACGACCATGAGTTCCGACGAAGACGTGTCTGACCTGTTCTTCATGGACACAGAGGCCAGTGCGCCTGCATACACCGTTTTAGAAGACTCGGACACGGAAAAACCCAGCAAAACCCCCGTGGAGGCGTTCCAGTCCGTGGGGGTGGACGACGTGGATGATGGGGAAGATCAGCTCATTGAAATGAGAGGCGAGGGCCGGTATTTCGGTAAGGAGGAGGAGCAAGGGCCCACGTGTCGGACGTGTCACAAGCGAGGCCACATTTCGGCGGACTGCAAGGTGATGCGATGTTTCACCTGTGGAGCTCTGGAGGACCATGATACCGCCGACTGCACCATGTTACGCAAATGCTCCAACTGTGGCGAGTCGGGCCATCTACGAGCCGAGTGCACACAAAGCAAGCGCACGATTTTCTGCTGGCGGTGCGATTCACGCATCCACACCGAGGACAAGTGCCATTTGATCTGGCGAGACTATGTCAAGGACCGACGGGGCCCCCACGGCACCAACTGCGTCTTTTGCTACCATTGCGGCGGTCAGGGACATTACGGTGACGAGTGCACAGATACCCGCAACATGACGTTGCGATTCAAGGAGCCGTCGGCGTTTTCCGGCGGCAATTTGCCCAGAAAGGGCCGCTATGATATCCAGAAACGGTACTTTGACGATCTGGAGCGGGAGAAGAACAGGGGACACAACAGCTACGGCGGCAGTTACGGCGGCAGTTACGGCAACAGCTATAACAATCAAGGTAGCCGAGGGAATGAGGGCCAGAACAGCGGGTTTGGTGGTGGACGAGATGCGCGAAGGGAGAAACGGGAGCGGGAACGACAGGAGAGCAAAAAGCGACGCAAGGCCGAAAAGCGAGGTGGAGGACAGGGTGGAGGGTTGCCACGTCCACAGTCGTCGGGATACATTCCGCCCAAGTCGCAGTACGGTCCTGTGGCCAAGAATGACTACAGTTTCCAGCCCAAGCTGAAGCAGGACCACGACCATTCGGACATGTTTAACCGCAACCGGATGGATATGCCCCAGCCCACTAGATCGGGGCATTACAGCAAGTAGTATTTATTGAGAGAGGGATAGATAATGTATTTTTATTGGATGTGAGTACAAGTAGAGCAGTAATTCTGTCAATACGACTAGGAGCAAAAAGTAGGTCAATCAACACAGATATACGTGCTGATTGTAATGATTTAATACTATTCGTCGAACAATTTCTTTATTTTAAAATGTTCATTTTAATTCATTTTTTAATTCATTTTTTTGTCCAATTTTCCAATTTTTTGTTCAATTTTCCAATTTTTTGTTCAATTTTCCAATTTTTTTTTTTCAATTTTTCAATTTTTTGTTCAATTTTCCATCTTATTCCTTGTCCTCAATCAAAGTTTGGATAAGCGACATTATTATGCACGGGCCGCAGACATGTCAAATGATGCCTTGAAAATCGGAGACATGTCCAACAACTGGTACAACCAAGCTCAGCAGAAAATGGCCATCATCGCCCTTCCACCACCGTCGTCTTCGGACGGCGAGGACAGCAAAGTTGTGCAGGAAAAAGTGAGCGTAGCCAACCGCAATGGAGCCGGAATCACCAACGCCGCAATCTTGTTTTTTCCGTCCGATTTCAACAAGACCAACAAGTACACCGCCATAATCATTGCGCATCCCGCCGGAGGCGTCAAGGAGCAGTGTGCCAGCGTGTATGGACGCAAATTGGCCCGAGCCAAGGGGTTTGTGACCGTGGTGTTCGACTCCTCGTACAACGGAGGCAGCACGGGGTCTCCACGGCATCTGGAGGACCCCTATGTTCGTGTGGAAGACGTGTCAGCGGTGGTTGATTATCTGACCACCGTGGACTACGTGGACAAGATCTGTGCTCTGGGCATCTGCACGGCTGGAGGCTACGTCATCAACGCCGCCATGAACGACCATCGAATCAAGGCGGTAGGAGCGGTCAACTGTGTGAATATCGGACAGATGTTTAGAGAGGGATGGGAAGGAGGACGCAAAGACATTGCCCCACATCTGCTGGAGGAAGGAGCCGAGGCCCGCACCGAAGAAGCCAATCACGGAGCCATTCTCATCATGGATTGGTCCCCCGAGACAAAGAACTCGTCGGACACTAAAGAGCAGCAGGACGCATACGAGTACTATCGAACTCTTCGGGGAGCCCATCCGGATGCACCCAGCAAGTTCACTGGACGCAGTTTAACCCAGCTGGCCACCTACGACGCCTTTCATCTCGCAAAAGAGTTTTTGACCCAGCCTACAATGCTGATTGTGGGCACTGAAGCCACCACCAAATGGTACAGTCAGCAGCTGTTGGACCAGGTTGGAGACGATCTCGTCAGTTTGTTCACCATTCGGGATGCTTCTCACTTTGATCTTTACGACAAGGACAAGTATGTGGACGAGGCGGTTGACAAGCTCGGAGTCTTTTTCAAATACAATGTCTAAGACTTGAAATAGATAACCAATAGATTCGAGGCGTTGGTACAGAACTCTGATAACCCTCTCCGACGCTGCGATTGTGCATAAAGACGGATTTTAATAGAGACGGATTTGCACACGATGGTGCACGTCGGCGTTCAGTATGACGATGGTAGTGGATGCTATCTACGGGAGTATCCTCCGTCACAGAACTCCGACCACCAAAATGTATATACACCTATATTCACAAGGAAAAGTCCGGAAATGTCCATTGCTACTCCGAAGTAACCCCACCATTTGCTCTGATTCACACTTTATCCACTCTACCATCGTATCCTGCAGATAATATCTCCCGGCCATATCAAACCTTGAGGTACAGTCAGACGGGTGAGAGGACGTCGAGAATGATCGGGTGGGTGCGTCAGGTCTCTTTTCAATCTCTTTTCAATCTCTTTTCAATCTCCTTTCAATCTCTTTTCGTTCTTTTCTGTCTTTCAACCCGCGTAGTTCGTTCCGATTCAGTAGCTAAGCCTTCTGCCAAGATCTGCCAAGACGGATCCCGCGTTATCGCCGTTATCGAGGTTTCCGACGCTGATTGAGTTTAGTCAAGGTGGAGATGGGTGATCGACGGAAACTCGTCCGATCAGGGTTTGTCTCGGGGAAAGGTGGGCAGTTGGGCAAGCACATATATAAGGGGGTGAATGGGGGCCAGTATGTCTCTCTTCTGTATCACTCAAACATGCAACTTCTTCCCCTTCTTCTCGCTACACTCGTCTCGGCCGAGCACTTCACCGTGACTCTGCTGGACCAGACCCACTCTGCTCTTTCCAAGCATGCCGAGAGCAACAAGTGGAACGCCAAGAAGCTCGGTTTCTCCAAGCACCTGGCCGTGGCTCTGGTGGACCATATTGACCACGATATCAACTATCTTTACGGCGAGACCAAGAAGTTTTCCATTGCTGGCGGCAACTCGCTGGCCAACTATCTGGACGTTTCGTCCGGCTCCACCGGCGAGAACGAGCCCATTCTGATTGTAGTCAACAGCCATGAGACCCCCGAGTTTGACGACGAGGCCATCTACCACGCTCGAACTCTTCGGGAGTCCGTCACCCCTGAAATGCGAGGCCAGAAGCTTGCCAGCGTCGTTCGAGAGATCATGGGAATCGCCTCTCGAAGTGCCCGGGATCTGGAGAAGAGAAACGCTCCCGCCGGCGGAGGATTCTGCAACCATCCCAACTGTCCCGTCTTCTGTCCCGGATGTCTCATTGAAGATCTCGGGGAGGGACATGAGACTGAAGAGAATGTTGAGACTGATGAGTCTCCCGACCAGGAGTAGGACTTTTTGCTTGACAGGCTGGCCCTGGTAGAGTCAAAGTACTTTATCTATTTTATTCGTTGATGATGTATCTAGGGTAGTACAAGTAGAACGGAGCACCCGCTTTTGTAGTATCGACTATGTGCAGCCAGCCCAGTACAGTACAGTAGTGTCAAGAGACGGCGAAGAGCTGGAGAGAGAGGCAGTAATTATATTTAGTTGATAGTTCGTGATGAAAGTACAAGTAAAATACATACATTAGGGATAGTCCGATAGGGGAGCGATTATGAAGAAGATACACTTGTCATAAGTGCTCTCATTGCCGAACCTCGGATGGTTAACCAACTGTGCGGTCTTACATAGTAATGTATGGATTGAAGAGCGGTTCTTAGAGCCATTTCACGGACTTGATGAACATTCATAGAACCAAAGCTCTGTTCATACTGTAGTATACTGTAGAGTAGAGTAATGTCTTTATCTAGTCGAGAAGTAATCAGACGGATATCCATTATCGGAACTGAGTCGTATAGATAAGACAATGCTACCACGAACTGAATGATGAAAAGTTTCAAGCTTCAGCAAACTACCGTCCTCTTGGTCTCATGTTGCGGAATTAATTGCACCTTTTGTAGGTGTACGATACTTGTAGTTGCGAATACGGTATTGTACGGAATTGTTATGACTCAACTAAATTCCATCAATTTAATTGACTTTATGAATTATTTAGTTAGATTACCCATCTGCTCCAAGTACGCTAACTATACAAGAGGACCAGTTCATAGTGACAAAACATGTTTGTCGATCCAACCGTCAATTAAATGGTCACACAATGGCCAATCAAATGGTCAATACAACAGTCTCCAACGGCCTACAAATTCTCATCGCCGGAGTCCGAAAGACAATTATTAACCTATCAAACAAAGATGGCACTAATTAACCAAGCCGTCAAAACCCACACTATCGGAGACCGAAGATTTAGATCTGGGGCCACCCGGTCATGTGATTGAATCATTACGTGAAATATAATCCCCAGATCACGTGATACAGACACTAGGTCACGCGTTCGAGCCATTACGTCACGCGATCGAGTCATTACGTCACGTGACCGATCCACTCGCTCACTTTTGATCGCACAAGACTCTTACATCCTCGGTTACCCAAGTGCATCTACAAATCAGTACTAACCCGTCAGACGACTAGTGTAGCTATAAATACCCCGGCTGTCGCCCGAAAAAGGACCAAACCACTCGGACACAAAAATGGGAACGCATCCGGAAGTCGCCGACTGGCTCGAAAAGTACCCGGAGCCCAAAGGAACGGCTCCACTGGCCTCCAAGGAGCAGGTTCGCCAGTGGCTATTGCTAGATGACAACAAGACCCAGATTCTGGATCTTCGAAAACACGATTTTCAGGGCGGCAACATCAGGGGCGCTCTGTGTGCCCACTACACTGGCGTTTACAGCTCTGTGGAGGATATCTGGCGGCTGCTAAAGGGTGCAGGAAAGACCAGAATCGTGGTGCATTGCTGGTCGTCTCGAAAGAGGGCGGTCAAGACTGCCGGTTGGTTCTATGACAGTTTGGTGGCCCACAATGAGAAGGATATTGAAGTCTATGTGCTTGAGGGAGGCATCAAGGGCTGGGTTGACGGTGGTAAGCAGTACACTGATCTGATGGTTGAGTTTGACCCTAGTGGTTTTAGTTGAACCGAGGTTGTACGAGATGAATATACTGCTGATATACGACCTCCTATTGTGTACTCAATCGAGGCAACATTGCGAAATCGGGTGTCGGTACTTTACTGTAGTCGATTGTCCGTAGACATGGACTGTGACAGGCAGGGACACGAGATCCAACCAGATGTCCGAGTCTCAAGAGCAGCTCCAAGCATCCATTGGGATCAGAATGCTTCAGAAAGGGGACACCAAGTTGATATGGCAGTCAAATATGAACTTCAAACCGACTATGTTGGCACGAAGGTCACCGATACGAGCTTTTAGAACGCATCTTCTAGGTGTCGATTACTGAGCCGGTAGATTTCGGTATGATAACCATTGAGACGAACCGGTAAACCAAAAAATAAAAGAAAAAATGATATATTAACTTGTTAAGCAGCTTCAATTCTGTCCCGTCAAAATCAGGTCCATATTCACCGAGTTTGAACCCATCTATCATGTTATCTCATTGTCAACTAATGTTCCAACTAAACAATATATCCTTTCAACTATATTCAACTAACCCATTCCCTCAACATAAACCGCTTTCCCTAGAACTTCTTCCTATTCAAACACAAGTATTAAACCCCATAATTATCACGTGACTCATCTACTGACTCGCTTTTCTCCATAATCTCTTCTCTTTGGTCCTGATATCGGCTGAAGTATGATTCGAGACATGATCAAGGAGTTGTAGGAGACTGAAGGAGAATGAGGGGACTGGAGAGGATCTTACCATAATAAAAGTCAGCAGATTTCATTTTTGAACTGTTGCAGAATGAAGCCAAGTACCCAAATTACTTGTACAGTACAGTACCATACCTTCCCCAATCAAAATCTATAAACAGTTGACTGAGTCTCTGCAACAGAGACAGTATATAGCACAGGTTCTTGTTCGTGTCAAACACTTGTTTGAATATCTCTTAGATACCCCGGCCACATCCTGATCCAAGACCTTTCCTCTCCCTTTAGCAGTTCTTCCATTGTATGATCAAAACTGCGTTATCACGATGTACTTGTAGATCAGATATGAAGGAACGCTTTGGGAAAGATGGAAACACGAAAAGTTGCATTAATGGCTATTGACATCCATATAGGGTCTCTACTGTTTGATTATATGGGTAAAACTACCCGAAAAGTTACCAGAAGACTTACCCAGTCGTACAGTATGTACATACTCGTATACCTACAAGAACAATTGCACACGCCATCTGATCATGACGTGCAGAATAATAGTACTAAAACAAAAGTACAGTGTACTGTAAGATAGCGACGAACTACTGCTACAAATCAATACCATATATGCCCTCACACGTCTACAAAGAGGCGAGATATTTACCGAATATGCCTATGATTACACATCACGCACCATCAGCCTCCCATTCGGTGTTTTTAGCGCGCAAGTCGACTAGAATGGACTCATTCTCTCAAATTAATACTAAGGAAAAGTGGCGAACCGTATATCGCAATTCAGGTCGATGTTACGGCGTTTGATGCCGTGGTGTGATGTCTTCTTGAAGGTGCGCATACGCCTGCGAAAAACCTTGACAAGACACCATCGTCAGTGTCGACATTTTCAGAGTCGTCAGCGTCGACATTGTCAGCGTCGTCAGCGTCAACATTGTCAGTGTTATCATCATCAGCGTCGACAACGACACCTGGCTGGTCTGTGACTCGTCATCGGGGCGGACAGCCATGGGTGAGGGGAAGCGTCATTACCCTCAGAATTACCCCCAGAAGACAAGGTTGCAGTCTGCTTGGCTGGGGTAATGGTGTTGACATTGAGGACTCCTTCGAAGATGTCATCGAGAGCTCGTTTCCCTTGCGAGCCATTGGTATCGACTAGGGGAGTCTCAGTCAAGTCAGTAATCATCGAATCGGGTTCAGCGAGGTCGACGTTGCTATCCACCGTCGACACCGTAGCATCATCGACTGCCAGGGGATTGTCAATATGGCGGCCACAAGTCCCGGTACGACCGATGTCGTCGATAGCATAGCGCTCGGTTCCGATGACTGTCGTATCCTGATTTCATCATCCACCAGTGGCATACCAGACATTATCGGTCGGAAGCTCGGCCAAAGTCTAGTCACATCTTCTTCTCGGCGAGCCACCCATTTCATACGCCACAAACTTGATAGGAGGGCCAACGTTCTCGTCGCCACGGCGCCGCGCTCGCTGGTCCACAACCTGGACATCATTGACGGGAGTATCGGGCGAGTCATCGACATACACAGCAATCTCATCTGTGGCTTGCATATCGTGCGGGACCAGCTCGGCAGTCGTCTTCTGTCTCTCTCGAAGACGCTCACGCCTCTGCCTCTGGGAAAGCAGATTTCGGAGACGTTCAGGCTCCACTCGGTTGCCCTTGAGTGTCTCAATTTCAGCATCGAAGACCGCCTTTCCTGGGGGAAACAGAACCTCAAATGGGATTGAAGCGATCTGGGCCAAAGCTGCCCGCTTCGTGGGCACCCCTGCCTCATTTAGTCCGATCACCGGCCCTTCAACACGAGGAGATCTATCTTCATAAGGAACCAGAGCCTCAATCTCCATATTGCGCTTCACGTACGCAGGCAAAAGACGATTTTGCTGAGCGTGACAAAAGAAGAGAGGGCTGTGCATTGCACACTTCTTGATAGCCGAAGCAGGAATCTCTTTCCAAGATCTTGCCAACCAATTCAGTCTATGCAGGAATGTCACCAGGGGGTTATCCCCATCCACGCCACTAATGCTGCCATGAAAGATCTTGTCGAACTTCTTCCAGCTCTGCTTCATGGCTGCAATGATACCCAGGTTCATCGGTTGGGTAAAGGAGGCCGAATTGGGCGGCAGGAAGAGGAATTTCACATGGGCCAACTCGGGCCAGTCCTTGACAATGCGGTAGGCCCGTCGATGGAAGCCGACGTTGTCCAGAATGAGAACGACTGGATCTGACGGTGTCCCAGGATTTGCGTTTGCAAAGTTCGCGAGCCACATCACCATCAGGATCGTGTCCATGTAACCGTGTTCCTGTCGGATAACATGGACATTGAGGAGATGCGCGGGGACAGTTTTAGACGCAGTTGAAAAGTAATTTCTCGCCACACTCTAGAACAGCGGTTCCATCTCAGCCGCGAGAGCGTCACGCTTCTCCTGGTCCTTGCAGGGATCTTTTTCCACTCAATGTCGAGTTTTCGCAACTCGGCCAGATCTTTATGAGGAGTCTGGATCTGGGGAAGCTCCAGCCACGTATCGTAGAAGGTCTCGGTCCCATCTGCGCCAGGGGAGGACTCGTCATTGGTATCTGGGAGTTTCTGGACCATCGCCAAGGTGAGCTCAGCAATATGCTCAATCTCCAGTCTCTGCCATCTCAGGTTGAGTTCAAGGATGTCTTCCTCAAGCTTGGCCACGTGCGCGATCCTCTCATTGTGGGAGTCTTGGGCTTCGAGAAGATTCAACAGGGCCTCTGTTTTTCTGGGGTCTTCTGGCTCAGCAACACCTCCAACGGGGGCGAGGGGCTGAGGGGCTAGCTGAGGGGCTGGCTGAGGGGCTGCTGAGGGACGGCTGGCTGAACATCAGATGAAGAACAAGTGGAGGCGGCTGGCAGAACGTTCTCAGATAGAGAACAAATTGCGACTGGCTGAACGTCAGAGAGAGAACAAGTGGCAGAATCGATACCTTGGCCACTCGTAGCAACTTCTTCCCGAACCATCGTCTTTCCCTTTTTCCTGAGTCGCGCCTCAGCCTCTTCTCTCTTCTTGTTGATTTGAGCCAATCGTTTCACTTCCCGGGCCGCAGCTTTGGCCTTCTTTTCTTCCAAAAGTCTCGCCGCCCTCTCCGCCGCCTTCTTCTTTGATTGCGCCTTCTTCTCCGCGTTCTCCCTTGCCTTTTCCTCCCTGTTCTTCACTGCCGCCTCTTTCCCGATCACATTCTCCACGGCTTTCAGCTCATTGGCACGAGCTGTCACAACTTTTTCGGTGGCATTAACTTCCTTTACCGCCTCATTCAGAGCTGCGCGCAGGGTCTTGATTTCATCTCCAAAGTACGCATACTTTGCCTTGGCTTCCTCCTCGAACTTCTTGGATTGAGCTGGAGAGATGACCTCGTTGAGATGAAGCTGAAAGTCTGGAAGGGCTTCACCCATAAGGTCTCTGACATACAGGAAAAAGTCTGATTTCTTGGTGCCGTCCATGTTTGCAACAGAAAATTGCGTGAAAGAGTCTCCGCCTCTCCCGCTGTCCTTGCTGACGCTCCCCTTCTTCGTGAGACATTTGATGTTGAAAGATCCCGTCAACTCGCAGTTCGTCTGGTCGGCATTGAAGATACGGTTGAGCGGAACATTCTTGATTATTGGCCACAAGGCAATGGTGCCTCTCAGAGCAGCCCTCACGTCAACATGATCACGCTCTGCAGCCTGCTGTCGCCACCGGTACCCTGCGTACCTGAATAGGGTGGCGATCCACTTGGAAGAGGGGATGTCAACGAGGTCAACGACCCCCTGATAGGCGCTTCCGCCCAGCCTTTGGATACAGGCCCGGACAATGGCTTCAGCCTGGCGCATGTTCAGCAGGAGGTCCGGGTGCAGCAGCTTCGCCACTCTGAAGAGTGCGATTTCGAGATGGAGGTACTTGGAACGGCCACCATTGGCCCTGGGTGCATTACCAATGCCGGTATTTGGATCAGAGTTGAGCTTCTCTTGACGGGTGAACTTCCTGGTGGTGTCTTGCAAGTACTGCCTCACTCCCACGATGTCATCGTCTTTGAGGCACATTAAAGACTCGGCGTAAGCCATAATATCTGTCCAGTTGCTGTTGCACCGTTTCCCGTTGGTGGCGTAGAGCTCTTCGACTTTGGCGGCAAGCAAGGCCCTGTGAGCATCCAACATCTTTCCTCGACGGTGCGGGTAAGTGCGAGTTCGACCTGTTGTTTTGCTGGACTTTGCAAGTGTCAGCTCCAGATATCGTGTGTAGAAATGCTCCAGCTTATCAATGACCTCCTCGATATTTTCGATGCCCTCGAAAACGTCTCCGGCGCAGTCGCGTACGATATCCATCAACTTTCGTCATCCAGCATCCCAGTGGGGTCCAACACCGCCCCAGTCAGGTCGATCACGTCGTCCAGGCTGTCGTAATATTGCCCATGTCCTTCCTCTTCGTCGCCGTTCGTTTCCTCTTCGTCGCCGTTCGTTTCCTCTTCGTCGCCGTTCGTTTCCTTCGCGGGTGTGTCGTCTGCGTCGCGTTCCTGCGCGTCGCGCCTGTGAAATGCTCCTCCCGGCTGCTCTGGTATACGTTCGAAATAGCCTTCTTCGAAGCTTCGCCTCTATCGTCGCCTAAAGTTGCGTCACGGAACACCTGCGACGACATTTCCATTGTCTCAGTCGTTTTTCGGCCGGGTTTGTGTATGAAGAAGGGTTATTTTGAAATTATCGATGTCATTTACGCGTCGATACGAGTGCTTAATTGAACCTAAATTTAAGTTTGAAAAGTGAAAATTGTGGAGCTCTTAGTAAGCGTTCCAACTCTCCGCTAGATACAAATACACGTCTTTTCTTCATTCGCGTGATCTGGGCTTCGACAGCTTAGATAGTGATATTCCACGATTCGAACTGATGGACGATCCGAACGCTCGACGTAACGAGCTCGCTCAGCAAGCCGCGGAGCGTGATGAGCGTGCTGCACACCGTCCGGACAAGACTGACTCCGAAGGCCGACAAACCACCTGCTCCACATGCGGACGACGCTCGACCACCAACCCCCCGCCAGGGGTTTGTTACTATGGCCCAAATTGCCGAGATAGAGGCACTATTAAAGGCTCAAAGTGCCTAGACAGAGACACTCTTTAAAATACGTCTTTGCCCACTCTTTCCAAGTTGATGCCACAGCTCCCTCAGATGCCCGTCCGACAACTTCAGGTTAACTCCTGGGCGGCTCTCCGGCAGTCTGTTCTGTCACTTGCCAAGACGAAGCAGGGTATGCGACATTGTCCTTCCGAGGTCTTGGACTTCTTCGGGACCTGGGCTCCCGCTTCGGCTCTAACCCTCCTCTCTCAGGACCTTCTCGACTGTAGTGCAGACGTTCCCGCACTGCCCTTCAGAGCGCGGTCGTTAAAAAGTGGGGCCCCTTTTCTGCCTCACGATTCCGGATCGACAAGAAGCTACCCGTGTGGCTGGCAACAGCTATCCCGAGGATGGCTGGCTCGCCCTCTCTGCTACTCGCACTACGGCAGCGGCGATTATCGTGGAAACAGGAACAAGAACAAGAACAAGAAGAAGGACTCTGGCCTCCGGCTATTACTAGACCCCTCCCTTTAAAGCTGTCCAATAACTTACGGTCATGCGACCGCAGTTTGGTAGGAAGTGTATGCCTATGAGCATTTCGCAAGCCCCTGCAGACTTCAGATGAACATGGACTCGGAATTTGATGAATTCACTGACGACTACTCGTTTATTTGGATGACATCAGTATGTACTCTGACACTTGGGAGCAGCATTTGGAACACCTTGACGGTGTTTTTGCTCGAATGGATAAGTATGGCCTTCAGACTAAAAAGTCCAAAATCTCAATTGCTCATGAGGAAACGAAAATCCTTGTCTCTCAAGACCCCTGAGGGTCTCCAAGTGGACCCCTCTCATACTAAGGCTGTGTTTCGTTTCCCTACTCCCAAGGATGTTAGAGATACCCGTTACTTCATGGGTAGAGCTCACGTGCCCATCTTTTCCGCTGTTATTCGGCTCATGAATGAGCTCCTTAAGAAGCATACCCCCTTCGTGTGGTCCAAGGCGCGTGTGAGGACTTTCAAAAGCTGAAAGCTTTGATATCCGCCGCCCAGATCCTGACCGCTTTTAATCCAGAACTGGAGACGCCCCTCCTACGATGGCATTGGCACTGCCCTCACCCATATCCACCAGGTGATAAACTCCGGTTGATTCAGTTTGCGGGCCGTGGTCTTACTGAAGCGGAGCGTAACTATGGCGTTACTGAGACTGAAGCCTTAGCTATTGTGTAGGCATTGATTCCATGCGGGCACTGGCACTCCTGGATTACGACCTTGTGGTGAAGTACATCCCAAGTGAGCCCAGCCTGATGGCTGATGCCATTTCCAGGTCGTACAGTGTCGCATGCGAGTCTCGTCCTTCGAGACATGGATGCTGAGGCTCGTGTCCAGCAGATTTACGAGAAATCTCGGCCAGCTACAGTCTCTGGGTGTTACCAACTCGCAGGGCGATATCACCTCCAGGTTTGAGTATTCATCCCGTGAGCTCCTGAACTTTCCTCTCTACAGGGAGGCTCAGAAAGCTGACAAGATCTGTCTTCCATCTTCTACTCGTACTGTACTCACTGCTAAATGTATTAAAAATGACATACGTGAGATTTGAACTCACGCTAAGAGCCCAGGTTTTTTATATATTTTATATATTTTTTATATACAGTATATTTATATATTATATATTACTTGGGAACTCTCCCAACATCCAAAACTTATCCGGACCTTTAGTCGGCGCAACACGTACGCATGGAACCGTCTCGTAAGTACCTTGGTGGCAGACGATGCCAATAAGTGGTATTAAAAAAGTGTTATGCATATCGCTAGCCAGGGTTTAAAACGTAGTTTGTTTTCCGTCGAGTGCTTTTCAACTAGTTTCGCCTTTGTCGCTCGGCTGTCTCGGGCAGGATTATCTGATGTCCGGATAGCAATCTACGGAGACTTTGTTCCGAAAGGAAGGAGCCATGCTTCGAAGAAGACCATGGATGGTACAAGTTAGTTCAGTAGTGTGAGCATAAGTCGGTGCTAAATCTGGAGTACCAATCACCCATTATGTATTTCTACGATGGCGTTTGTTGGTTTATGGAATAATGTATGTACTGGCAGACAGACTCGGGTACAGCACGAGTACGAGTGAACAGTACTCTACACGTACGTTCTCTACTCGCTATACGGGGTCGACAGCTCGGTGTCCGTTGATAACAGTCAGTTATCAACTTACACTTTGAGACCCCAGACCAATGAAAGGCTGTGGTGACGATCATAGCGTCGTTTTAGCGCCTCTCAGCAGTGGTATCAGATTGATCAGAGAGACGGCGAGACGGAATGGAGACATTTTCGAGGAGAAACAACCCCTTGAACGGCAAAAGAGGCGTCGAATGGACCTTGTAAGTCACTCACTCCGTCGAGCCAAGATCGCCAAGGCTCGCTTGTCGTATCCTGTCAAAAGGGCTAGGCGCCGGGTTAGTGCAAGGGACAAAGACGGGAGTGGTCGGGGTCCGAAAAGACCGTAAGACATGCAACCAGCTGCTACTGAGATAGAGATGAGACACAAAAAAGAAACGGGTCGACGTTCACTTCAGCTTGGGTCCGGTTTGTGGTCCTTTTGGCTGTTGTTTCTCCACCCTTCGGACTCCTTCCTCCACCCCACCAGATGTGCGTGGCTGTCATGGTGCATTAGCTGAGCCGTGCTATAGCTCACCAGGGTCATCTAGGCCCTCTGACGCTGGCTGCAGTGGTCGACTAGCTCAAGGGTCGCATGTATATATAGACCCGTGTTCCCTGGGCCAGACGGCACGCGTCTATCGAATGAGAACAATCCACTGGCTTGCACCCTTTAGCAAAGTCCCCGAAATCCCCTCTGAAAAGCAGCCCAGTGCCGAGCACCAGGCCAATTGGTTTTCCAGAGCAACTTGGACATGGTTAAGTCCTCTTCTTAAGGTGAGTATGAGGAGATATTCACACCAAGCGGGAAACTGGACTGTAGATCGTTATTCAGTGGTTATCAATGAAACAGTATTTCATCGTGGCATTTCTTGCAGGGTCATTATCACCATTCTCCAATTAATCGCAATTCTGAATTAATCGCAGTTTTGAATCATTTACAATGTTCTGATTACCACAATTTTCCTTCAATTTTTTTCATGTTTTTTCAATTTTTTTTCAATTTTTTCAATTTTTTTTCAATTTTTTCAATTTTTTTTTTTTTCAATTTTTTCATCTTTCTTTTACCTTTCATCTCCCAGTTTTTCGTTATCGCTGCCTTATCACAGCAACTAACCCAGACCGGATACCTCCGACATATCGAAAAAAATGACCTGTGGAGCGTGGCTGACAACCAACAGGTGGCAAAACTACAAGCCAGACTCGAAGAGCGTCTCGACTTCCGCTACAACCAGCTTCTCGAGCGCAAGATCGCCAAGCTGAAAAAGTCCAAAAAACCAACCACCACAAAAACGTCCATCTATCCCGGAATCCACTACGACAACGACGACCCGGCCGATCCCGACCACCATGACGACCACATTCGCCAACAGGCCATTGCTGCTCTCAACAAGTCCAGCAGACCCCTAGTGATGGCGCTGAACGACACGTTTCTGGTGCAGTTTTGGTTCGCGGCACTGATGACCATCCTGCGGGAACTCTGCGCTGTGGCAAGCGCCCTCGTCTCCAAAGAACTTATCAACTACATTGAGCGCCGATACTACGACCGAAACTACCCCATGGGAACCGGCATCGGGTCCTCCATCGGCATGTTCCTGCTGGCGGTGGGCGTCACCTTCTTCTTCAACCACTCGTTCTATGCCGCCCAGATGGTCGGCGCCAAATCCCGAGCCGCACTCATTGGCACCATTTTCAAAAAGTCCACCAAACTCAGCATCTCCGCCCGAAAGATCCACCCGCCAGGAAAAATCACCAACCTGGCAGCCCTCGACGCCCACAGAGTCGACTTTGCCTGCCAATTCGTCCACCAGATCACCGCGTTCCCCATCACCACGGCATGCTCAATTGCCGTGCTTTGTGTCAATCTCCACGAATCAGCCCTTGTCGGTGTCGCCACCATGATGCTCTTCATTGTATCCGTGGCTTACATCACAAGCTACACGATGAAAATGAGACGTCGAATCATCAAATGGACCGACAAGCGAGTGACCCTGATCCGTGACGCTCTTCAGAACATTCGAATCATCAAGTACTACGGCTGGGAGATTCCTACTCTGCAGAAAATTCAGGTGGCAAGAAGAGAAGAAGCCAATGGATACATTAGAATGGGCTCTATCCGGGGTATCTCGTTTGGAATGTTTGAAAGCTTGCCCACCATTGCTGGTGCCCTGTCCTTCATCACTTACTCCAGTATTGGCAACGAAACTGACCCTGCCAAGATCTTCTCCTCTCTGACCCTGTTCAACCTGCTTCTACCTGCGCTGATCCAATTGCCCATGGCTATGCAGTATGTAGGAGATGCCAGAATGTCTCTGCGACGTATCCACGAGTTTCTGAACGCCGAAGAGGGTGTCTCGAACATTGCTATCAACACTGAGCAGCCTGAAAGCATTCTTGTTCAAGACGGATGCTTCGAATGGCCCCAGGATGAGCCCATGGAGTTCTTTTCAGAGGAGAAACAGAGTCACAAGCCCACAGAAAAGTCCGAAACCCGCTCAATAAAGTCCATCAAGACTCTGCGGTCCGGAAAGTCGGTTCTTTCAGGCAAGTCGTCGGCCAAGTCCTCTCGAAAGTCTTCCATCTCCTCCAAGTTCTCCTTCTTTGAGTCCAATGACATTCAATCTTCGGACGACGAGCCTGAAGCCGATGTTTCTTTGACTCTGAACAACCTCAATCTTGCCCTCAAACCAGGCTCACTCACTGTTGTTGTCGGTGGTATTGGATCGGGCAAGACGTCTCTTTTGTCTGCACTCACCAACCTCATGCTCATGACCGACGGCTCATTGTCTTTCTCGTCTTCCAACTGGATTGGATGCCTAGAGCCCTGGATTCAGAACGCATCTATTCGTGAAAACATTGTTTTTGGACGAGAATTCGATGCCGACAAGTACAGACACGTTCTGAAAGTCTGTCAGCTGGCTTCTGACCTCGACCATATGGAGCACGGAGACAAGACCATGATTGGAGAGCGAGGAATCACGGTATCGGGCGGCCAAAAGGCCCGAATCAACCTCGCTCGAGCTGTCTATGGCAAACCCGACATTCTCATTATGGACGATGTTCTCTCAGCTGTTGACGCCCGAGTCGGCCAGGCTATGATTGATCAGTGCATTGATGGTTATCTGAAGGATTCTACTCGAGTGCTGGCAACTCACCAAGTTGGAATTGTTGAACGAGCTGATCATGTCATCTTCATGGAGAAACCGGATGCTCAGTCCTATGACAACCATGCCAAGATCCATCAGGGTACAGTTGCAGAGCTGTCTGACCGTCTTCCTCAATTTAGAGCTCTCATTGAAGCCGGTGCTGTTCGCGGTGAGATTGAGATGGAGGACGATAATGAGGTGAAACATGAACTTGTCGAACTTGTCGAGGTCCCTGAGAAAATCGAGTTCGCTCCGGCTACCAAGAGAACATCTAGGGTGTCCATGGAGTCTTCTATTTCGGCAAACATGATGGCCGAAGAGGAACGGGTCCGAGACTCGGTTGGTTTTGGCGTCTACAAGCGATATATTTTGTTCAGCAACAAGAACAAGGCTCTCAGTATTGCCCTGATTGTTCTATGTGCGTTTCTGATGCTTCTTGTGGCATTTCTGACCATCTTTGCCTCGGTTTGGCTCTCTTTCTGGACAGCTGATCGGTTCCTCACTACAAAGGGGTTCTACATGGGAATCTACATCATGCTCGGAATGGTTCTCTTGCTTCTGCTCACGTGTTTCATCATGGCCTCTCAGGTCCTGGGTACTCGCTCGATCGAGAACATGCACAATCTAGCCATCGAGACCATAATTCGAGCCCCCGTTGCCTTTTTCGATACAACTCCCATGGGCCGAATTCTCAACCGGTTCACCAGAGACACAGACAGTTTGGATAACGAGGTGGGTATGCGGTACCGAATGCTCTTCTTCTCTCTGACCGAGTTTGTGGGCTCGTTTGCCATGACCATTGTGTTTGTACCCTACACGGCTCTTGTTCTGGCTCCTATCATTGTTGTTTTTGTCGTCTGTTTGTCCTACTACCGTCAGACTGCTCGGGAGGTAAAACGAATCGACTCGTTGGAGCGATCGGCCATGCTGTCAGTCTTCAGTGAGAGCATTTCCGGCATGTCAGTTATTGTCATGTACGGGGCTCAATCCAAGATTGTTTCTCGGCTCCATGGTACACTAGACATTATGAACTCGGCCTATTTTATTGTGGCTGCCAACCAGCGGTGGTTGTCGCTTCGTCTCGATGCCATGGGATCTCTTGTGGTTCTTATCTGTACGATTCTGTGTGCTGTTGGAGTTTTTCATCTGACACCGTCCAACATGGGTCTGATTGTTTCTCAGGCTGCGTCCATTCCAGAGAACCTCTCCATGATGGCCCAGGGCTTTTCCGAGCTCGAAAACTGCATGAATGCCGCAGAGCGGATCCTCCATTACCACACCATCACGTCCGAGGGCTCTTCCAAGACCGTCACAGCTTCCCCCAGCACTCCTTCGGTGGGAAAGATCGAGTTTGACAATGTGTCTCTGAAATACCGACCCGAGTTGTCGCTGGTTCTCAAGAACCTGACGGTCACGTTTGAGCCTGGACACAAGATTGGGATTTGTGGCCGAACTGGAGCCGGAAAAAGTACCATTTTGCAGTCTCTGTTTCGGATCGTCGAGCTGGAAACCGGCAAGATTTCTATTGATGGAGTGGATATTGCTTCCATGAGTCTCGAGCAGCTCCGAAAGGGACTCTCCATCATCCCCCAGGAGAGTGTCTTGTTTGGTGGAACCGTGCGATCTAATCTGGATCCTCTAGGAGAACACACCGATGCAGAAATGTGGTCTTGTCTGCAGCGAAGTGGGCTGACTGTGGCTCTTGACACCAAGGTGGACTCTGATGGTACCAATTTTTCTCTTGGCGAGCGGCAACTGCTGACTCTGGCTCGTGCTTTGCTTCGCAACTCGCAGATTTTGGTGCTGGACGAAGCTACATCTAATGTCGACTACCAGACAGATGCTCTCGTGCAACAGACTATTTCGCAGGAATTTAGCCACTGCACCATTCTGTGCATTGCTCACCGACTACGGACCATTGTCAACTACGACCGGATTCTGGTGCTGGAAGACGGCGAGATGCTGCAGTACGGCAGTCCCCAGGAGCTGTTCCGACAGGACGGGGGCATGTTCCGCCATCTTTGCGACGCTTCAGGAATCAAAATGTGACAGAGGTATGTGTCCATGCCACTTGTTTCCCTCCACACATGTTTGTAACTCTTAATAATATCACTAACTCTACTTGTATGGCACTACTGCCTGCCAAGGATTCAGTACAGTAGTGTACAGTAGTGTACATATCGGAGCCAGACGCCGTAGTGTCCTCTGCGTAGCATGGCTGTTGCAGTGGCCCTGTGTACCGGCGCCCAGGCTTTTAATCCGGCAAGCCGCAAGTTGCAAGCCGCCCAACAGTTTCAAGGGCGGTTTAGGAGGTTTGCTATACGAGAGTCTAACCATTGTACGAGCAAACCCGCACAGCATGAAGCCCTCCGATCCGGGTCATTGGACAGAAAGAAAGACTACAGTACAGACGTACGGCCGTCCTTTGACGCGGGTTGGGTTCGGCGGTACGTTGCAGCTCTAGATTGGTTTTTAATCTGATCCTGTAATCAATCGCATCTGCAAGTTTTTCATAAATGTCGCATTTCGAGTTTCGGTTGTCTGGGTGGAAAAAACACACACTAATAGCGACGATAATTATGGGCGTGTGAAGGAACCAACGATCGTGGCTCCCACTCCAGTCTGGCCTGGACCATCTACTCCTCACCAAGTTATCATAGATTCGCGTGAAACACAGACCAGTGAGGCATAGCTGGAGCGTGCGTGTGTTGGTGAGCCGTATGAAGCGCCAGGGTTTGTTCTGGACGAAAGATGCTCTAAAAAAAGACCAGTTTAAACCGGGTGGAAGCCAACACCTCTAGCTAGCGTAGCAAGGGTGGGACGTGGAGATTGGTGGAGCTGTGTTCTGGAGATTATCATGCGTTTTTTTTTTCTTATTTAATATTTTTCTAAGAGTTTTTTTAGAGATTGACAAACTCTGATTTGCCAAGCTGCTTAACGCCATGGACATAACTGGCGTTTGGCGGTGCCGAGAGTCCTTGTCTGCTGCTCAAGCCTCCCCTCGTGGGACCAAGCGACTCGTCGGCTCTTGGCAGCGTTCCATCTGTCGATCGGGTGCTTCAGCCAAGCCCTCTCTCCGATTATCGCATCAGATAAGACTGCACAGATGGCAGATCCGCCCGCTGATCAGACGGCTGAGGACTCGCAGGACGGCTGAGGACTCAGAAGCACCGACTACAGTGCGATTCCAGTCGATGCCCGCATTGGGGTCATTGAACGAGAATAAACCTGAGCTAGGCTCCGCGCTATAGATGCTGCTGCCTATCCCCTGTGGGGCTAACCTCAGCGCTTGAAACCCATCTAACGCGCCCTAATGCAAGCCCGGGAGTCGCCTAAATGCAACCTGGGACATGGCGAGGGCACGGGTTGGAGTGTCATTGTGTGTTGATGGAGCGGACGTTGGACGATATATAAAGAACGGACTCGTCCCACCGTTTGCGATGCCAACAACCACCATGAACATCGAGGAGCTCAAGCACAAGAACAAGGACACTCTGGACAAGTTGGACAAACACGCAAAGTATGTGTTCGACTTCAAGGACCGTCAGGCTGAAAAGTTCTTTGGAGCCATGTCCCCCAAAACCCGCTCCATCATGACCTTCTTCTTCTCCCCGGAGTACGACTACAACTCGGCCACCGAGACATTTGACCCCAATGACGAAGTGGAAGATTTGCAGCTGACTCACTCGGAGATTGTGCGAAAGGTGTGGAGTCGAAACCAGCTCATCATGGCCTGGTGCTTCCTCATCTTCATGTCGCTGGCCTCCACCATCATGTCCTCCTCCTTCTCCTCCTACATTGTCTACGCCTCGTCCGAATTCTCCCAGATGGGCGCACTTGCCTCGGTGCAGATTGTACAGTCGTGCATCTTCCTGATTGCCCGAGCTCTCTGTGGTAAGTTGGCCGACAACTTTGGCCGATTCGAGGCCATGACCATCTCGGTCGTCTGTCTGGCGGTGGGCTCCGGTCTCTACATGGGTATCCATAACATTGTCACTTACTTTGCCGCCCTGGCCTTCTACTCGGTGGGCGACATTGGTATCCAGATGATGTACGAGATTTTTGCTGCCGACACGGTGACTCTGCGAGACCGAACATTCTTCCAGACCATCACCCTGATCGCCAACCTCTTCACCCCCTGGGTCTCGGGTCCCATGGTCGCAGCCGTGCTCAAAAACTCCACCTGGCAGTGGGGAATGGGCATGTGGTGCATCATTGTGCCCGGCTGTTCGCTGCCCTTCCTCTTCACCCTGCTCTACTTCCGAATCAAGGCCTACCGAATGGGACTGCGAATCCGACGAGGAGATCCCAACCGAACCTGGTTCAAAAACACCGTCACCGGCATCATCCGAATGGATCTTCCCGGTCTGGTCTTCCTCTGCGCCGGACTCATTCTCTTCTTTGTGCCCATCTCCTTCTGCACTGGTACCGACAACTGGAAGCTGGGCGAGAACATTGCCATGCTGACCGTGGGCACCTTCCTTCTCTACGTGGTGTTCCCTCTGTGGGAGTTCTTCTTCACCAAGCACCCCTTCCTCAAGTACAAGCTCATGTACAACCGATTTGTCACTGTCCCCGGCTGCATCATCGGTCTCTACAATATGGCGTTCGCCATCTACCATCCCTACTTCCAGACCTGGCTGCTGCTGGCCAAGGGTCTTCCTCAGGCCCGAGCCACCAACATCCACATGGCCATGTTTGTTGCTCTCACCGGAACCACGCTGGTCTTCTCTCCTCTCATGAGATGGAGAGCCAAGCTCAAGTCGGTGCTGACCTGGGGCACCATTCTCTACTTCATCGGCATGGGACTGACTTACGAGTTCCGACGGCCTGAAAAGCCCCTCAGCACCATGATTCTGGCTCAGGTGTTTGAGGGAGTGGGTGCTGGTCTGCTGGTCATCCCCGTTATGGTCTACATCCAGGTGGTGTGCAAGCAGTCCGACTCGGCCGCCGCCATCACCATCTACTACTTCTTCACCTCCTCCGGCACCATTCTGGGCAACGTAATCTCCGCCGCCGTCTACCGAAACCACTTCCCCAAGATTCTGCGGGAGACGGGCCTGTTTTCCGAAAAGGAGATCCAGACCATTTTCAGTTCCATCTACGCCGGTCTAGGATACAAGATTGGAACACCCCAGCGAGCCGCCATCGGAGCCTCCCTTAACACCGTCATGCGATCGCTGCTGGTCGGACCGTTTGTTCTCTGTGCCATCATGTTCTGCCTGGCCCTCACCAACGCCGATATCAACCTCAACGTGGCCCAGCGAATCAAGCGGGCGTCCGAGCAGCGAAAGATGGACGAGAACGAGGGATCCACCGAGGAGAACGGCGACGCTGGACTCGTGGTGACCAACAGCTTCGAGGAGAAGTCTGCCGGATCCTCCGACGACAAGAAGCAGGTCAACGAGAAGGTTGTCCAGGCTGTCTAACCATGAAAACCACCAATAACGATCAAACATTTAATGACCTAATTAATACAAAGAATCAACCCAAGGGCCGTACAGTACCAATAGCCAAGCCTTCTCAATCGGAATCCGACTCGTGTATTCTTGTCTAATCAATCACTGTCTCTACAATTAGTCCGTATGTTTGTCTGGACTTACCAGAACTCCTGGCATCTCCACTGGAGTTTGTATCTATAGGCCAAGCCCAAGGCAGAAATTTTCTTCTTGGCAGGGAGTCCCCGCCAAGATGGATACGAGTTCTTGGGGGGTTGTGGAGAGCGGAGATGTGGAGATACGGAAACGAGGTTGCTTAGGACAGACATTTACCACGAATGAGAAGCTGTTCTGTCTTAGGATAGTTGTTAAGTCAACGAACAGTTATTCAATCAATGTTCAATCCATGGCCATTTCACAACATTTTCCCCAACATGGCTAGCAGCTTTTTCGCCGTTTTAGACCATTGCAGCCACTTGCAAATAAAAAACAAAAAACAAAACAAAAACATGTGTAGCGTTGCACTAGTGTCCAGCAGCCATGCCATAGGCTGAGTAGTGTGAATCCGAACTATAGATTACAGTCCCCTCCTTAGCAACGACATTGACAATCAATAATCTGACGATCAGGGACAGCTGAGACGGACAATGGCGCGCGTGTGATTGGGCCTTTTTCAGAGTAATAGAAAAGAAAGAGAAAAGACAGAATCAACATGGGTAGTTCGCCTAATTATGGAGAAATGTTGCAAGAAAAGAAACCATAAGTGATCGTGATAATCTATCGACAGATCTCTAGCAGATAATACGCTGACAGCTGGGGTCTGGACCAACACTCATCCTTGTGCATGGCACCAACTGTTAATAGCTATCTACTATGACTCCGTGCAAAACCATCAATAAATCAACAATTGCAAAACAACAATTGCAAAACAAACAATTGCTCCGGGTCACTCCTGCTCTTTTATCCAATCCCCTACCACGTGCGTGGTTGGCCATTGAATGGTATGTACGGAAGAGTACAATACATACAGTAGTCCAGCGTTCCTTTCATCAAGCCAATGTGATTTGAACGACTACTAGGCTAGTCTAATAGGGCTTGTCGATTTCGGTAAAAATCGGAGAGACCAGTAGTTGCAAGCGAGGATTACTGATCAAGCTACAATGGCATATAGTGGAGTACAGTATCGTAATTACGTCTGTACGACAAACTACCCTGTACAATGGCTTCAATGGCATCTGAATGAAGTCGGCCTTTGCTACAAAGCCCCCAAGTTCTTGCCTTTGTTTGTGGTGCAATGCTTCGATTCAGGACTACGCTATCTCGTCGGTTGGACACCCTACTCCCTGGAGGAAGAACAGAGCGCTCGAATCAATAGCTCTAATTTACAGAAGTGAGCAGCAAGGGTTTTTGAGGTCTGGTAGAACGAGTTTGGAACGCATCTTTCTGATTGTCTTAGAAGCCAGTGTCGACTTTCCGTGAACACCAGTCGTCAATCTGCGAATCAGTTGTGCAAAGTGTTCATATTCGGATGCTACGTATGAGTGGAAAGATGGAATTTGAGCTGGAATTCAACTGAAGCAAAGAATATTCCCAATTGACTGAGTTGGTTCCAAAGTGTTCGGCTTTCGGGGACGACTTATGGACCTCTTTTCTCATCAAACAAAGTAGCGTCTGTTGCCAAGATCGAGTTGGTCTGGAGTTTTTTCAACCGTACCGGTATCAGACAGTAGCAATACGAGTGCCAATACTCGAATAAACGGTACAATATCATATCTAGAGCTCCCCCCTTACTATTCAGGTACAGTACAATACCTTCAAGTGTAGCGGATTCGTACTTCTAACGATTTCATCCAAGATTGCATCAAACCCACACCTTTCCACTCGTACTCACTCATACTCGTACTCACTCATACTCGTACTCACTCATACTCGTACTAATCTCCCCATTTTTCCTTCCACCTCTTTAGCGGAGATCACAACTTTCGAGGTTAACTCCGACCAGATTAACTCCGTAAAACGCAATTTCACTGAAATAATAAAAATAGTCAGAGAGATCACAGCTGGAATACCAAATCTGAAGAAACAGTACGCAATTTCGCAACCAACAAACCGGTACAAGTAAACCTCATACGCTCGTACTTTACTCGCACTCGCACTCGCACTCGCACTCGCACCCTACCCCCGAGACACTTCTGCACATACCTGATGCAAGACTCAGCCCCTCTGAAATTTCAGGGTGAAAAATGCCAAGTACAAGTGCAACTGGGATACTTAGCCGCTCATAGCCCTCGTAGTCAAATGCCCTAACCCATAGCGGTTTGCAACGCCAAAAGCTCTATAAATAAAACCTGTCTGTCCTTACCCAGCTCAATTGCGTCTGCTGGAGCTGCTTCAACTTCCACTTTCCACTTTCACTTTTCCACTTCCACTTTTCGGCACTGGGCTAATAAGATGCGGGCACATATGCCAAGACAATGAACACAACGTGGCAGCATGAGATTGTTTAGATAATTTGACCCGCCAGCGAATAGTGTCAAAGGGCCATTTTCAGCTTCAAAGGTCAGAAAAACGGCGTTTTCTCGTAACGTGGTTTTGTCATAAACCTGTGTCTCTCGTACATTTTCCGTACACATTTTATCATTGCATCCTTATTTTCACCCCTACACTTAATTCAATAGTTATTTTAAAATACTCAGTTAAATTGTCGTTAAATTGGGGTTAAATTGTCGTTCAAATGTCATCAAATGTCGTTAAATTGATCCTGATGGTCGTGAAATTGCCACCTACACACACACGTTCTGAACCCTAACCCCTTGGGCAAGGTGTGCATCGTGCGTTGTGTGTGCCTGTAAACTCCAGGCAAACCCTAACCTTGAGCCGTGGTCCAGCCAACCACAACTCAGTAGGGCTAGCATACGGTATTGTGGAGCGATTTCGAGGCGGATTTCGTGTGGATTGTTGTACTGAGGCTGGGTTGGGCCCATTCTGCCCTTGCCCCCGTTTATCCGTTTCCCTAACCCGCGTTTGCGGTCTCCTGTACTGCGCCATTTAGGACACATCATCAAGGTTGCCTAACTGTACACAAGTGTGCTCCCAACTCTTTCTTTCTTCCACCATCCTCAACATGTCACAGGATTTGCCCATTACGTTTCAGGAGCATCTCCAGCTTCAATCGCTGGGTGTTCCTGAGGCCTCCATTGGTTTCAACACATGTACTTTGCAGAGTGATCGTTTTGTTTGGTGAGTATGGCGAGCGGTGATGATTTGGATAGTCAGAGGCGCGATAGACGACAGTCACGGACAGGCGGGTGACAGATAGACGACCGAGGGTCACAGACGGGGACGGGATACGCAATCAACAAGACGGATGGAATCAATGATTGAAATTGGACGTGGAGTCATCAGGATGCAATGGTGCATGTTTGCGATTGTGGGGGAGGGGGGAGGGGAACACATGTGGTGATGCATCCTGATGTTACAACAATGGTGTCAACATGACGATTCTCCTGATTCGTCTGTCTGTCTGGATTGTGTCCGACTGGTGGATGGATCAGTCCATCGCGATCGGGATCGGTCGCGTCGCACTCGAGTCTCAACACCTACATGTCCTACATGTACTAACTCAGCGTTCGGGAAACAGCCAACACTGGCAACACCGTGGCAATCATCGATCTCCACAACAACAACAATGTCGTGCGACGAAACATCTCCGCTGATTCGGCAATCATGCACCCCACCGACTTTGTGATTGCCGTGCGATCCAAGGAGGGCGCCCTCCAGGCCTTCAACCTCGAGACCAAGCAGCGACTGGGCAGCAGTCAGCTCTCTGTCCCCGTGGTGTTCTGGACCTGGGTTGACGCTGAGACCATTGGCATCATCACCGAGACTGAGATTCTGCACTGGAAGGTTGGCACCACAGACCCCGTCAAGCTCACCGACCGACACCACTCGCTCAACGACTGCCAGGTGATCAACTACATCTCCAACGGCAGCTGGAGTGCTCTGGTCGGCATCACCCAGCGGGACGGCCGAATTGCAGGCCAGATCCAGCTCTACAGCAAGGAGCGAAACGTGTCGCAGGCCATTGAGGGCCACGCTGCCACCTTCACAAAGCTGCAGCTGCAGGATGGAGCCAGCCCATCGGATCTGTTTGTCTTCGCCAACCGAGGCAAGCTGCACGCCGTCGAGATTGACCACAAGGACGAGAATCCCGTCTACCAGAAGAAGCAGGTGGATATCTTCTTCCCCCCCGAGGCCGCCAACGATTTCCCCGTGGCTGTCTTTGCCGCCGAGAAGTACGGCGTTGTCTACGTCGTGACCAAGTACGGTTTTGTTCACGTCTACGACCTGGAGCAGGGTCTGTGCATCTACATGAACCGAATCTCCAGCGAATCCGTCTTCACCGCCGCAAGTTACCAGAAGAAGGGTGTCCTGTGTATCAACCGAAAGGGACAGGTGCTTTCCGTCGAGCTCAACGAGCAGAAAGTTGTCCAGTACATTCTGAGCAGTCTTGGTAACGCCGGTGTCGCTCTGGCTGTCGCCTCTCGTGGAGGCCTCCCCGGCGCCGACGACCTGTACGAGCAGCAGTTCTCCCAGCTGCTCAACCAGGGCGACTACGCCAACGCCGCCAAGGTGGCTGCTTCTTCACCCGGTGGCCGACTGCGAACCCCTGCCACCATCCAGAAGCTCAAAAACGTGCAGGCACCCCCTGGCGGCATCTCGCCCATTCTGCAGTACTTCTCCACTCTGCTCGACAAGGGTTCTTTGAACAAGGTCGAGTCTATTGAGTTGGCGCGACCCGTGCTGCAGCAGGACCGAAAGCAGCTGTTTGAGAAGTGGCTGCAGCAGGACAAGCTCGAGTCCAGCGAGGAGCTTGGAGACATTGTGCGACAGTTCGATCTCAAGCTCGCTCTGCAGGTCTACGTTCGAGCCAACGTGCCTCTCAAGGTTGTGGCTGCTTTTGCCGAGCTCGGTGAGTTTGACAACATTGTGCCCTACTGCGAGAAGGTCGGATACACTCCCGACTATATTGTCCTGCTTCAGAACATTGTGCGGGTTAACCCCGACAAGGGTGCCGAGTTCGCCACCTCGCTTGTAAAGAAGGGCGAGGATCTTAACCTCAACAAGGTGACCGACATTTTCCTGTCTCAGAACCACATTCAGGCCGCCACCGCCTTTTTGCTGGATGCGCTGAACCAGAACCTTCCCGAGCAGGGCAACCTGCAGACACGGCTTCTGGAGGTCAACCTGATCAACGCTCCCCAGGTTGCTGACGCCATTCTGGGCTCCGACATGTTCTCCCACTACGACCGTGCTCGAATTGCCTCTCTGTGTGAGAAGGCTGGTCTGATGAACCGGGCTCTGGAGAACTACGACGACCTCAAGGACATCAAGCGTGTTGTTGTGCACTCCGAGAACTTCCCTCCCGATGCTCTGATTGCCTACTTTGGCAAGCTCACCGTGGACCAGACTCTGGAGTGTCTCAAGGAGATGCTCAAGTTCAACATCCGACAGAACCTGCAGGTTGTTGTGCAGATTGCCACCAAGTACTCTGATCTGGTGGGCTCGCTCAACCTCATCAAGGTGTTTGAGGAGTTCAACTCCCAGGAGGGTCTCTACTACTACCTGCAGTCCATTGTAAACCTGAGCGAGGACCCCGATGTGGTGTTCAAGTACATCACTGCTGCCGCTGCCATTGGCCAGACCAACGAGATCGAGCGAATTGTGCGGGAGAACAACCACTACAACGCCGAGAAGGTGAAGAACTTCCTCATGAAGGATGCCCACCTGCCTGACCAGCTGCCTCTGATCATTGTCTGCGACAAGTACGACTTTGTGCACGACCTGGTGCTCTACCTGTACAAGAACCAGCAGTACAAGTTCATTGAGGTGTACGTGCAGCGAGTCAACCCTGCCCGAACTCCCAAGGTGATTGGTGCTCTTCTCGACGTTGACTGTGACGAGTCCATCATCAAGGATCTGCTCATGTCGGTTGTTGGCCAGGTCCCCGTGTCCGAGCTCGTCGAGGAGGTCGAAAAGCGAAACAAGCTCAAGCTGCTGCTGCCCTTCCTCGAGAAGACTCTCAACGGTGGTTCTCGAGACACCGCTCTGTTTGATGCTCTTGCCAAAATTTACATTGACAGCAACAACAACCCCGAAAAGTTCCTCAAGGAGAACAACGAGTACAACCCCCTGGTTGTCGGAAAGTACTGTGAGAAGCGAGACCCCTACCTGGCTTTCATCTGTTACGAGAAGGGCGGTCTGGACGACGAGCTTGTCAAGATCACCAACGAGAACAGCATGTACAAGCAGCAGGCTCGATACCTGCTGGCCAAGCAGGACGAGGCTCTGTGGAACAAGGTTCTCTCTGGCGACGAGCACAAGCGACAGCTTGTCGACGCTGTTGTCGGCACTGCTGTGCCCGAGTCCGACTCTCCTGAGGCCGTTTCCATCGCCGTCAAGGCCTTCATGGCTGCCGATCTCCCCGCTGAGCTGCTCGAGCTGCTCGAGAAGATCATTCTCGAGCCCTCTCCTTTCAGCGAGAACGCCAACCTGCAGAATCTGATGATTCTGACCGCCGTCAAGGCCGACAAGTCTCGAGTCAGCAACTACATCGAGCGTCTGGACCACTACGATGCCGACGACATTGCTCAGATCTGTATCGACAACGAGCTGTACGAGGAGGCCTACGAGATCCACAAGAAGCACGACAAGCACGGCCAGGTCATGAGCGTCCTGACCGATCACATCATGTCTCTGGATCGAGCCTCCGACTACGCCGAGAAGGTCGACACCCCCGAGGTGTACTCTCTGCTTGGTAAGGCTCAGATCGATGGTCTGCGAGTTGGCGATGCCATCAAGTCTTACATCAAGGCCAAGGATCCCTCCAACTTTGCCCAGGTCATCGAGATTGCCAGTCATGCCGGCAAGGACGAGGAGCTGATTGATTTCCTGAAGATGTCTCGAGACATTTCTCGGGAGCCTGCCATTGACTCTCAGCTGCTCTTCTCTTACGCTGCCACTGATAACCTGCGAGCCATGCAGCAGCTGCTTGACTCGCCCAACGTTGCCAATGTGGAGTCTGTGGGAGACAAGCTGTTTGCCGACAAGAACTACGCCGCCTCCAAGATTCTGTACTCTTCCATCTCCAACTGGGCTAAGCTCGCCGCTGTGCTCGTCTACCTCGGTGACTACCAGGGAGCTGTCGACTCTGCTCGAAAGGCGTCCTCCGTCAAGGTGTGGAAGCAGGTCAACCAGGCTTGTATCGACAACAAGGAATTCCGACTGGCCCAGATCTGTGGTCTCAACCTGATTGTGCACGCCGAGGAGCTGCAGGATCTCGTCACCCAGTACGAGTACCACGGCTACTTCACCGAGCTCATTTCTCTGTTTGAGCAGGGTCTCGGTCTGGAGCGTGCCCACATGGGTATGTTCACCGAGCTGGCCATTCTGTACTCCAAGTACTCCCCTGGCCAGATGATGGAGCACCTCAAGCTCTTCTGGTCTCGTGTCAACATCCCCAAGGTGATCCGAGCCTGCGAGGCTGCCCACCTGTGGCCCGAGCTTGTCTTCCTGTACTGCCACTACGACGAGTGGGACAACGCTGCTCTGGCCATCATGGAGCGATCCACTGATGCGTTTGAGCACTCCTCCTTCAAGGACATTATTGTCAAGGTGGCCAACCTGGAGATCTACTACAAGGCCATTAACTTCTACATGAAGGAGGTTCCCATGCTGGTTACTGACCTGCTGTCTGTGCTTGCTGCCCGAATCGACGTGTCTCGAGTTGTGCGAATGTTTGACAAGTCCGACAACTTGCCCATGATCAAGTCTTTCCTTGTGACTGTGCTTGAGCAGAACCTGGCTGCCGTCAACAACGCCTACCACAACATTCTGATTGAGGAGGAGGACTACGTGACTCTGCGAGATGCCGCTGACGCCTACGACAAGTACGATGCCATCGATCTCGCCCAGCGACTCGAGAAGCACGACCTTATCTTCTTCCGACAGATTGCTGCCCATCTGTACAAGAAGAACAAAAAGTTTGCTAAGTCCATCACTCTGTCCAAGCAGGACAAACTGTGGAAGGACGCTATCGACACTGCTGCCGTGTCGGGCAAGCAGGACGTGTGTGAGGAGCTGCTGCGATACTTTGTCGGTACCGGCAACAAGGAGTGCTACGTCGCAACTCTGTACACCTGTTACGACTGGCTGCGACAGGATGTCGTGGAGGAGGTCGCCTGGAGACACAAGCTGGAGGACTACACCATGCCCTACAAGATCAACGTCACCCGGGAGAGCTCTTCTCTGCTGCATGCGCTCCAGAAGGACAACGAGGAGCGAAAGGCCAAGGAGGCTGCCGCTGCTGCTGCCGAGAGCGAGACCCCCATCATTGGTGGAGGTCAGCGGCTCATGATCACCCAGAGCAACGGAATGTACTAGAGAAGGAAATTTGTGTATGATTGAATGTAATAAATGTCTTGTATGAATATGAATAATGAGAACAGTTTGAGCAGTGAGAGAATATGAACAAAAACATGAATAAACCGTCAGCCCAGATTGCAAGGGTAGATGACTAAGCGACAAGAAATAGGACTGTTGGGGAGCAAAAAGATTGAGCGGTAGGGGAATTGAACCCCTGGCACCTGCTAGCAACTGTTTGGAAGGCAGATATGTTACCACTACACCAACCGCCCGACTCGATGGAAATCGGAGTGCCGAGGTGTAATATAACGAGACAAATCGCGCCGAAAATTCCGATTTACGGGTGTTTGATAATTATGCAAAGATTTGTGAGCTTCAAAGAGTTGATTGTTTTTTTGGTTACGTAATTAGGATGTTTTTTGAGGTCCCCTTTTTTGTATTAACTAATGTGTCAAGTAAATTAGTTGTTTGAATGTTCAAGTAACTTTAATACTCCTAGAACGCGTGCAGAAACACGTTATTTTTTGCCAGAAAAAAAAAACATCAACACTTGTATACACAACACAAACAACATGGTACGACCGCGGGTTTCTCTGGCGCCCAACCGGCTCAATCACGCTGGCAGCGAGCTGGACGAGAAAATTGCGGCCAAGAAAAGAGAGCTGCAGCAGCTGGTTCAGCTTCGACAGTATTCTTCCGACCTCGCAGATGAGTTGGAGGGACTGGTGCAACACGTGTCGTGTCTTGCAGAAGAGACAGATGTGGTGGCGGAGGTAATGGGCAACTGGGCAGCCGTGATTCGCGCCATCAATCTCGCCTCCACGGCTCTGGCAAGATATACTGAGGAGGACTATCGGGAGCCGGTTCTTCCGGAGCAGCTCATTCGAGTGCCTTTGGAGGACGAGCAGGAGGAGTAACGGGCCGGATTGAGACGTAATCACCGCGCAGAAGACGAGCCTGTATCTCATCTATGCTCTGACTGTGTCGCCCAGCAGTTCCAAGCTGTTCACCAGCAGTTCCAAGCTGTTCACCAGCAGTTCCAAGCTGTTTACCAGCAGTTCCAAGCTGTTACGCCACAGAGCAATGTGGTTCACTTGGAAGGCTTGAGTTCGCAGTTAGTGATTCAAAAGGACGAATTACCACATGCTCCAGAACTACGATACATTTACGATCACAACAAGTGTCGTACTCGTACTCGTACTATACTCATACGAACGTCATTGCTCTCGTTGTTACGTATCACGATCATCTGCGCGTGAGCAGTCAGTTTCGAAATGTGCGTCACTATATAAACGCGCGCGAAACGCCCACCCGGAACCTGCCAGATACACACAAACATCCACCATGAAGCTCCGTCTGTTTGTTTCCGTTTCAACGATGATGCTGCTGGCGTCTGCCAAGGAGTTCTGGATGGCTCTTCTAGACCCTCGGTACGCTCTGAATGGTGGACTTCTTGAGACCGACCGAGATGCATTAGCCACGTCCAGATGTCACGATCGGCTCTACATGGACGACTATCGTGTTCCCACTGACACGGCTGAAGCTCCCGTCGAGCAATTGGCCACTAAGAACCTCGTCACGCCCCAGCTGCGCAGAGTACGACCGGAGGGAGTTCCCGTTATCACCATCATCCGCACCATCAAGGATCCCGTCGAGACTGATTCCTAGGGCGTATGAAGTGCGCTTGGCAGTTGATGAAAACTACCAGACGCGCCTTGCGATAAGAGTTTTCCGATGGTTGGTATTGACACATGTGGTTGCTGGTAGCTACAGTCTTCCCCCTGAAGTCCACAGTGCTTCCGAAGTGCCGTGACTGGTACGTTTTGAGATTGAATGAATATGCCTGAATTGATTCCGTTTACCGTACCTAATGGTGAGAATCAGTCTGCATGTGCTGTATTCGCTGCGTGAGCTACCTGAAGCGTCAAGAGAGCATCATGGTAGGCAATTGTATCCACAGGACTGCAACTTTCTGGCCAAGGACATGCGTCGGGTCCATGATCTTCCTTACGGATCATTGACGTTTCTTCAATGGAGGAGAGACACAATCTGCGAATGATCAAACGAAAGCCCAACGAACGGTCAGACACAACTCGCAGCGAGGTGGAAAGAGCTTCTTGGAGCTCCAGTGGATCTTTCCGAAGAGATGAATGAGTCAGCAATGAGTGAGTAGCTTGTGATATGAACAATTAAAACACGACTGCTGTACAATACAACTGTATGTCCTGACTGTCTTTAACTGTAGATGGTAGATCATTTTCCACGATTTTGCACGATTTACCAAGACAAGAGATGTTATAAAGACTGTCAATCGACTCGAAGTTCCAAGCTGATTCGAATGGTATACATATTTACACCACTTGTAGTACAAAAATCCTAGGAGGTGTCCTGTTGTAAGGGTCTGTCCAAGGCGCAGTTGGTGATGAGCAATTGGTGATGAGATTTGGTTGATTCGGATAGAAATTAGGGAGACGCCAATTCGAGACGAAACCTCCAGTCCATGAGTCTCCAACGAGTCTTCAACGAGTCTTCAACGAGTCGTCAACGAGTCTTCAACGAGTCTTCAACGAGTCTTCAACGAGTCCTCAACGAGTTCTTCTGCTCTCATCGCTAACCTCATTCACCCTCACCCTCTCACCTCTCACCCTCCCTCACTCCCGCTTACATAAACATCGTGGGTCATCTTGGAGTTGCCTTGTTGATCATTGAGCCCAAGGTTGCTGCCTGTCAAAATGAGCCAAACTGGTTGCAAGACGGCGGCTCGCTGTATTGTACGGTTCACAAGACAAGACGCTGGTTGACGCCGTTGAGTGCTGTTGACGCCGACCCGTTCCTACCCAGTTGGCTCAAATTCCCGCAATGGTTCCATTATATTCCATCGTGGACCGCAAGGTCTATTTCCACAAGGGCGGAGGTCACACTTTGGGCTGGTCCGACTAGCCGCTGCAGATTATGACGACATGATGCACATGCTCAAACCATGTTGGCTTTTGAAGGCGGGCTGCAAGGCGCATAGCGGCGATGTCGACGCATGATGGCGACTGTCTTGGTGGTAGACATTGCATCGAGGGGTTTGGTCCAAGAAAAGGACGACATTTGTAGCTGCTGAAATCGCCGCAATTTTCCAGAATAAAAACCCCGCAACTGCTTCCTCGTCCCGTGTCCACGCCAATCCCCAAAAGCAAGTGTGGGAAGGCTTTATACGGCGAACAAAGACCTTGTATGGTTACTGTATGTACTGTTGATAGTACGACTATGTACAGTATCACCACTTGGCGATATTATCCGAGACGGTGCATGTTGACCTGTATAATGAAACTCGCTTAAGCATGCGGGACACATGGACAATCCGAGCGGGGGGTTTTGGACACGGTGGAAGGTCGTGGAAGACGGTGGAAGGTCTGCGATAGTCGCCGCCAGATGCTCGTCCGCCTCACCCCAAACGCCACTCCGTCCAGCTGCCCAACTTGAACCTTGGTCTTTTTTACGGTTGGCAATTGAGTTCGCAAGACACTCTATCGCGCCTACTACTGTGGAGTTTAAAGCGGACCTGGGGATTTGGGGCCGGAGTGAAAGCCGGTGTTTGGGGCCTTTTTTTGCCGGAGAAAATGCTCCAGGAGGAAATTGTAGTCTCTGAAAACACTCTGGGCTTTTAATTGGGGCGATTTAGACCCGAAAACAGGCCCTGGGACCCAAGTGGTCCACGCCACGCCTTAACTCATCTCTTTTAGTTGCTGCGTCTATGCATGTCCAGCAACCTGTACAATATAATACCGAGCTCCTCCCTTCTCTTCTTCCTACCTCTCTCTCGAAGTAACCACCACAATTATGTCACAGCAACCACCCCACAATCCCCCCCAAGCCGCCTCGGCCGCGGCCCACGCCCTCAGCTCGCCCAAACACGGCAAGCACGATGTGGTCCCCGAAGAGGTCCAGGCCGCCTACGCCTCGTACGAGTCGTCCCACGGCAAGGCCCTGCCAGCAGGAAGCCGGATCGAAACCAAGGACGCCGTCTACGTTGTCGAGGACGAGGCCAAGCAGCGAAGCAGGACGTCGCCCAGCCATTCGCCCAAACAGTCGTCCGTTTCGCAATCGGTGCAGAACAAGTTCAGCGCCATTGACCGTCAAATCAAGAGCGGTCGAAAGCCCCAGTCGCCAACCCAGTCCCACCATGCCCCTCGTGCTGGCCAGCACCAGACCCAGCACGCCGGCCAGCACCAGACTCAGCACGCCGCTCATGTCGGACAGCATGCCCCCGGAGCTACCGGTCAGCACGCTACTCAACACTCTGGCCACCAGGCTCTTCACCACCCCGTTCAAGGTAAGTACAAGACACGGCGCCAACTCCAGACCCAACTCCAGACCCAACTAACATAGACGCACAAAAATCCCCCTCCAGATCCCTGGCAGGTAACGTGAGAGACCAGTACTCGACTCCCGGCGCCGCCGGCGCTGCGGGCGCCTCGGGAACCCACAACGTGCACCAGATTGGCAAGGACCGATTCCACGACAAATTGGTTGACAAGCACGATGCTCTGCAAAAGCAGCGAGCGGACGTCCTGGCCAGCGATGCCAAGAATGAGAAGATCATCAGCTCTGGAGCAGCCCATGGTGCTACCTCAGCCACCCCCACAACAGGTGTTGCCTCCGCCCCGGCCTCCGCCCCGGCCTCCGCTCCTACTGGTGCTACTGGCGCCGCTACTACCGGCGCTACTACCGGCGCTACTACCGGCGCCACTACTGGTGCTACTACCGGCGCCACTACTGGTGCTACTACCGGTGCTACTGGTGCCGCTCCTGGTACCCCTCCAACCTCCAACCCTACTTCTCGACCCTCGCCCAAGAAGCGAGAGTCCTGGGGCAACAAGTTCAATGCCTTTAAGAACAGAGACAAGGATGTCGCTGAGAAGCTCGAGAAGGAGGAGAAGCCTAGCGGAATCCGAGGCTTCTTTTCCGGTCTCACCAAGCGAAAGGACAAGTACGAGACAAAGGAGGAGAAGGTGCTTGACGACGCCTACCAGAACGAGGAGCAGTCGTTCACCACGCCCGTTGCTGACGGTGCAGGAAACCTCGAGTCCAAGGAGGTGCCCAACTTGGGTGGATTCCGAGACACCACTCTTCCCGATGTGGAGCAGAGCGTCATGGACGGCCGTCCCGACGAGTACGACACCAGCACCTTTGGAGGCAAGGCCAAGGCAGGAATCGCATCTGTTGTCGATGCTGTTGGTCTAGGCCAGGATGGAGCCCAGCCCGAGCCCGCTCACGGCTTTGCTGCTGCTCGAGATGCTGCTTCAGGAGGTCACGAGTTTGCTGGCGAGCGAGTTCTCGCCGAAGCACGAGCCGAGTCTGAGGCCCAGCCTCTCGGTGAGGTCCCCGGTGCCAACTCCAAGGTTGGAGCCACTGGTCTGCCCACCAAGAACGAGCTTGGAGCTGTCGTTGGTGAGGATCACCCTGACCACCCCAAGAACCTAAAGCTTGGTGACGAGGTGGTCAGCAAGCTGCGATCCGGCCAGGCCGGTGTCGGTATTGTTCCCGACTACCATAAGAACGCCGAGAAGGCTCCTGTTGCTGAGAAGGGTGCAGCCGACAACACCACCCGTAACACTTTTGCTAAGGACGCCCAGCTTGATGACACTCTCCCCCACAAGTCTAAACTCGATGCCTCTGGTCTGCCTCTTAAGCAGTACGCTGACCGAGACGTGAGCACTCTGGAAGACTCTACAAAGGTCAAGGAGCCAGACTACTCCCCTAACTTCGCCAAGGACGCCTCTCTCGACCCTACCCTTCCCCATCAGTCCAAGCTGTCTGCTGCTGGTCTCCCCCTGTCTTCTACCCAAGCTTCTACCCAAGGTTCTTCTGACAATGCTGTTTCTGGAGATTTCAACCTCAAGTCCAACCAGATTGCAGGAGACGTGACCAAGGTTGGAAACGACCCCCGATTTGCTCATGCTGCTGGCTCTGAGATCAAGCCCGAACACGAGCTCACCATTGAGGACGGCCCTCGAACTCTGGACCCCGGTTCTGCTGTTTCTGGTGATTTCAACCTGAAGGCTAACCAGATTGTTGACGATAAGACAAAGATTGGCAACGACCCTCGGTTTGCCCACGCTGCTGACGAAGTGATCAAACCCAAGCACGAGCTTGCCATTGGCGACGGTCCTTCTGCTGGTGCTTCTTCTGGCAACCCTGTGTCCGGAGACTTCAACCTCAAGTCTAACCAGATTGCTGGTGATGTTACCAGGGTAGGAAATGATCCTCGATTCACAGAATCCAGCTCTACCATTAAGCCCGCCCACGAGCTCGCTATTGGTGATGGTCCCTCTACTTCCTCTTCTGCTCCCGCTTCTGGTAACGCCGTCTCCGGTGATTTTAACCTCAAGGCCAACCAGATTGTTGGCGACGAGACCAAGGTCGGATCTGACCCCCGATTCGCTTCTGGTGCTTCTTCTTCCAAGCCTGCGCACGAGTTGGAGATCACCGACCCTGGCCACTTCAAGCCTGCTACTGGTGCATTCAACCTTGGATCTAACGAGATTGCTGGTGATGTTACCAAGGTTGGCAACGATCCTCGATTTGCTCATGGTTCCGGTACTGGCTCTTCTGCTCCTGCTTCCGGTAACCCTGTTTCTGGTGATTTCAACCTCAAGGCAAATCAGATTGTCGACGATAAGACCAAAGTTGGTGCTGATCCCCGGTTTGCTGATGGTTCTAGCTCTTCTCATCCTACCCGGGAGCTGGAGATCACCGATGGTCCCTCTTCTACTGGTGCTCCTGTTTCTGGCAACCCTGTGACTGGTGATTTCAACCTGAAGGCCAACCAGATTGTCGACGATAAGACTCAAGTTGGCTCTGATCCCAGATTTGCTTCTTCTACCTCCTCTTCGAAGCCCGCTCACGAACTCGAGATCACTGACCCTGGCCACTTTAAGCCAGCTACTGGTGCTTTCAACCTCGGCTCCAACGAAATTGCTGAAGATGTTACCAAGGTCGGCAAGGATCCTCGATTCGTGAAAACCGAGACTGGTGTGATCCATCCTGAGCACGAACTTGCTATTGGTGATGGTCCTTCCTCCGGCTCTGGAGCCCCTGCTTCTGGTAATGCTGTTGACGGAGACTTCAATCTTAAGGGAAACCAGATTGTTGACGACAAAACCAAGGTTGGCTCGGACCCCCGATTTGCCGGTGACTCTTCCAAGCCTGCTCACGAGCTTGATATTACCGACCCTGGAAATTTCAAGCCGGCTACTGGTGCTTTCAATCTCGACTCCAACGAGATCGCAGGAGATGTTACCAAGGTTGGCAACGATCCTCGATTTGCTCATGGTTCCGGTACTGGCTCCTCTGCTCCTGCTTCCGGCAACCCCGTTTCTGGGGATTTCAACCTCAAGGCTAACCAGATTGTCGATGACAAGACAAAGGTGGGAAATGATCCTCGATTTACCGGCACTTCCTCCTCTGCTAAGCCTGCCCATGAGCTGGATATTACTGATCCTGGTCACTTTCAGCCTGCTACTGGAGATTTTAACCTCAAGTCTGATCAGATTGCCGACGATGTGACCAAGGTCGGAAACGACCCTCGATTTGCCTCTGGCGCCTCTTCTTCCAAGCCTACCCACGAGCTGGATATCACTGATCCTGGCCACTTTCAGCCTGCTACTGGAGATTTTAACCTCAAGTCTGATCAGATTGCCGACGATGTGACCAAGGTCGGAAACGACCCTCGATTTGCCTCTGGCGCCTCTTCTTCCAAGCCTACCCACGAGCTGGATATCACTGATCCTGGCCACTTTCAGCCTGCTACTGGAGATTTTAACCTCAAGTCTGATCAGATTGCCGACGATGTGACCAAGGTCGGAAACGACCCTCGATTTGCCTCTGGCGCCTCTTCTTCCAAGCCTACCCACGAGCTGGATATCACTGATCCTGGCCACTTTAAGCCTCCTACTGGAGATTTTAACCTCAAGTCTGATCAGATTGCCGACGATGTGACAAAGGTTGGAAACGATCCCCGATTCGCCAAGCCTGAGAATGAGCTTGACATCACCGACGGTCCTTCTTCCAAGGTCCCCGGTTCGTTTGGCGCCGTCTCTGGTGACTTCAACCTCAAGGGTGAGCAGATTGCCGAAGAGATCAACAAGGTGACCAACGATCCCCGGTTCTCCAAGAACTAATCGTGATAGGAATGTAAGGGGTTCCTGGTAAAACTCACACTGGCAGCAGTCTGTTACGTGTACTTTATTTTTGTATGTATGTAATGTAATAATGATATTCAATTGAACGGAAACGAATGTATCACTAGCGACTTTGGTATTCCAGGTTATATCGTAAAGGCTCAAAAGATTTCTCAACGCAATTCATCCAAGAAGAGCAGACCATGGCACAACGAATTACCGTAAACCGAATTACTGTAAGCCGCGGACCAAAGGACTGTAGCTGTTTGTCTGTGTCTGTTCCACAAGTATTCCCGTTCGCCAGTGGTTTTAAATCGAAAGTTCCTAACAAAATGTCACCATTGTAGCCCCTTGTACTTGACAAAAAAAAGCTCACACGCTCCCACCTCTAAACAGGTCTTAATGAGGCCCAAAAGGGATTAAAATGAAACTGGATTGATTCTGAAGCTTTCTGAACTCATTTGGAATTGACTTTACGAGGAAAATCGGTTCGAATTCGCCAACTTTTTGAAATTTTTCACACTTTTCGGATAGCAGGGGTCACCGTCTCAGAGGTTTCATGTAACGATTCAGAAGCTAGTCATAAAGGTGTTATGATTGTCATGTGCCTTGCACGTGGACTGGACCGATGATGACGTCCTCCCGGACGTCCATGAGTGTTGTCATTAATGGATGAATACTTGGGTATCGCGCGTGGCTAGGTCACGGGATAGTGACGTGGCTTTACAGAGTTAGGGGTTGGAGATGCCTGTATTATATAGCCACCACTCAAAATGTAAATAAAAGTTATGTTTATACGACTTCCGGAGCTCGTACTAATTGGGTGTACTTTTGTAGAGTAGGACGAGCGGTTCCCGCTCGTCCTAGGGATTTTGAGGATTTGACCCATCACCGATCCGTTCATTATTTCAAAAACGCGGCAACCTGGCCGAGCCGGGTCTAAGGGGCGCCAGGTTAAGGTCACACCTTAACATAATATCCTGGTCTCTTCGGAGGCGAGAGAGTTCGAATCCTCTCGGGTTGTCATTTTTTTGCCAATCTCTGCAAAACTTTTTTAGTTATTATTTTTATGCTTTTTTTAGGTTTTGTTCATAAGGTTAAAAATATATATTTCAAAAAATAAAAGTGCAAGAATACACACTGGAATGGAATCGTAGAAAAAGCAAAAAGGTGATTTCTGGCAGGATCAACTGCCGACCGTTTCTGCGTGTTAAGCAGATGCCCATGACCCAACTAGACCAAAAAACCGATTTTCTGAAGAACCATATGGAGCAATATCGTTTGTTAGGGTCGCGTCTGATTACGTCATCACTCATCGCAAGAACGCCAATAACCCGGCTTTACTAGGTATAAGCTGTATGAAAAAAAAAAAACCCGGCTTACTAGCTATATAGCTATAATGAATCATTGGAGGACAAAAAACGGAGATCCTACTGAGATCGCTGTGAGGCAATGGACTGATTCCTCGACCCATGGTGTCAGGGGTCAGGAACTTGCAGGATTTTTCTTGGCCTGTATTACTTGTATTCTAATATATCTTCCTTTACACTTACGACAGTGACCATACCTTCGGTATAGTCATCGCAGCTGAGTCATCAGCCTGCTTAGCTAGGGGCCTGGGTTCTATTGAAATGGTTTGATTGTGTTATCTGAATTGTGTCATTTTTTCCGATTTTCGTCTAAACCGTCATTCTAGTGAGCCCTATAACGTCAAAAAAAGCCCTTAATTGTTTTTTCACCCTTTGTTTCTGTATACACCCAGTTTCACATACCTTTCGCCTTGAACACGGTGTGAGCGGATTGGAGAAAAGTTCCACATGAGAGGTTTACGTACACCTAATGATAAAAGCAAGTCTTACAGATGCCTTGAAGTACCATCGGAGATTTTTGCTGCTTATTTAAGCTCCCTTTCGTACCATTATTCGTCCTTGAGCTGTGGCCATATACATCTCTGTTTCTACCGTATGTACGTAAGATCTCTTGAAAAGGAGATCCCTTGAAAAAACCATGGAGTCCCACAACTTGTCCAACTTGTCCAACTTGTTATATAAAGGTTAGGCCAACAATTGAATGTTTCTCTCATAATTTTTGTCGAATAGTAGCGTTGTTCACTGCGTTACGGGTTCTCAAGGCGGTGTGCTCTAGTCTAGATGCAATGTACATAGAGATGACAGATGACAGCAATTCCTTGTGAAAACTTGTTACTTTGTATGGCTCATATATGTATGGTGGACTTTGTAAAGGCCATATCCTAGTTGTGAATTAAATGGGACAACATGAGCACGAGCTACGGCCGTCGCACAACGATCGATAGTAGTGCCGCACTTACGAGTCCGCAAACGGTCAAAACTGTCGGAGGAACCTCAAGGACTTGAAAATCTGTACATATCTAGGGTGGCTAGTGTGTCTCTAGGGTTTATTTCCAAAATGCGTGAACCACTTCTGTCGCATACACTACTGAATGTGGTAAAGATTTTGTAGTCAAGTCACAGAACAATAACTAGCTAGTGTGCGGTACAATACAATGTCAACTTCATTCTCCAGCTGCGGAAAAGTTGGAGTCCATAACAAACAAATCATAATCTTCCTAGCGTCTTTGTATTGCACATTGTACTTGTTGAATGGAGTTCGTGGACTACCTTGCAAAAAAGATAGAACATGGTATATGTCAAGAAGATAAGATGGCAGATGTCAAGAAGATAAGATGGCAGAGAGGCTAGGATGGTGCAAATTCGAATAATTCACCCTGAAGATTCTCTGTTCCGGATATACCACTTTGATCTTACGATAAACGCCGCTTTGAGGAGATGATGCTTCTACGACTGTTTTAACGAAAGCATTATAACACTTCGTTCGCTCCAGGGCAGGAGTTTGTTGCCTATGGGAAGCCTGGTGAATGGAACATGATCATGGAGAACACCAGGATGAGAAAAATCCATATCTAAGACCAACCAAGAGCATCAAAATGTAGAGATCTCAAATAAATGCTTCAAAGCTCAAGCGCGAGCAATTCTTGTCCAACAGCGTCTTGTAATGAAAGAAAGTGCGAGATCATGCCAATGATGAGATATAGTGCTAATGACAAAGTTGGTAGGGGTTCAGGAAATCACAAGTGATGTACGACGGCATATATGTACCGATACCGAGTCATTCAAGCTATAAGTACTGGTACAACTACAAGTACAGTACTAGGTATCTTTCGCTTCATCATTACTCTTCTTTCGCATCATCATTACTCTTGGAAAAAAGTCTCCAAAGGTAGTGGTTGGCCAAATAGCCATCTAATGGTGTATCCACTGCCGACTTCTCCCTCCGAACAGTCCACCGGGAAAAGGTTGATCTCTGGACTTCAAAATCAATCTTGTAGAGTTGCAAATACTTGTAATCACAACTGTACTCTGTGTAATACCGATAGATACACGACCTGAACGGAACTGTGGGAGAGTGAGGTGGAACGAAAATGGAGAACTAGGAACTGGATGAAAACAACATGAAGGAAAGCGACGAGGAGGACGGAAATAAAAATGGAGCTGTTATTGAAGTGATTATGAATAATGTGATCAAAAATCAAGAGAATGGATCGCCTGTGCAAATATATATACTGCAGCTGAATACGTTGAATGAATACACACAATGTTGAAGCGCGCAATAGATGGTCAGTATCTGTACAGTATTTGAAGTTGATTGAGTATACATTCGAGTACAGTCAGTTATAAATAACGGAGTCTTAATGCCAAATGTCTTGTTCCTTTATTATTTTTTCTCCCGTTTTTTTTTTCTAAAAACATATTAAATATATTACAAAGAAATTGGAAAAAAAGGATATTGAAACGAAACTTATTTCCAGAGAAGAAAAACTGACGATGATAAACACCAGGACAAAAAAGAGGACGACAGGACTCGAACCCGCAGCCTTTGGAGGACGTCGTTCAGAAAGAACCGAAATCCAATGCGCTACCATTTACGCCACGTCCCTCTCGAATTTTCATTTTTTGGAAAGTTGGGACTAAGGATAGTGGGATTTTGATGACTAATGGCCCGGCCTTACTAGGTATATAGTTGTAATGAATCATTAGAATAAAAAAAAAAAAAAGGTTTGCGACTAGAATTAAAAAATAATTCATGTGTTCCTCTAGAACACCAAGAAACGTCATTCCAACAAGCCACCCACAACGATTCCAACTTCTTCGTCTTTCTGTAGCCCTCGACGGTCCAGCTTGAAAGGACTACCAGATTTTTTGCCGTGTTCAAGATTGTATATCTAAAGGAGGAACAAGAGGTAACTGCGAGCTCGACAGCCGTACTTCTACAAGTACGCTCTTCTGTACGAGTACGCTCTTCTGTAAAACCCAATCCGAGTCCGAGTCCGATGGGTTGGTTTAACATTGTTATTGGCCCAAAATGTCCTAGAATATCAACGAATGATTTTTTTTCTTCATTTTTTTCTTCATTTTTTTCTTCATTTGTTTTTCTTAATTTTTTTTTTTTCATTTTTTTAAATTATGTTTTTATGTTTTTTCGGTGAACCGAACATCATGGGGAATCATAATCGAAGTAAACAAAATCACTTACTAAATTAAAAGAACTGCTGACCCCCAGAATCATCTCTCTTTCAGCTTGTAATCGCCATCATTAGACGAAACCCGTCTTTCTTTCATGCCAACAAAAAGAGTAAGTAATAGTGGAGTCAACTTTTGACATTCTAACTAACTTTAACTTTTCACCTCCCTCCCACGTGACTTACCCGGTCGTGCAAAACCCTCAGATAGAGCTACACCTCCAGGTGCAGAATCACAACTCCACACGGAACCACACATACAACAATGATCTTCCAGCTTTCCGAAGAGTCCCGAGAACGAATTTCCAAGGTCCTCGATCTTGGCCGAGTTGCCCTCCACTACGGATGGATCCCCTTTGTCATCTATGTCGGTGAGTATGAATCGGAGTATTCAGTCGGTGCAGATACGAGTGTTCTGACTAGTGTCTGACTCGAGTGTGTGATCTCCAGTCACGACTTGTATGTCTCAATCAATTACTAACAATAGGATGGGCCCAGACTCTTCCCCGACCCGGTCTTGTCAAGTGAGTATTACGAGATGTGGCGGCGTTGCGCGCATAGAATGGGAGTTGACAGGATGAGGCTGTTGACCGATACAGGTTGAGATCGTTTGTGATCGTTTTGGGTGTTTTGTCTGAGTGATCTACCTGATGCTTGCCTGGGCTGATTGATACGACTGATGACAGGATTATCCAACAACCGGATATCTAACGATAACGAGAGGATCCAACGACAGGATCCAACGAGAGGATCCAACGACAGGATCCAACGACAGGATCCAACGACAGGATCCAATGACATTTTTGCCATCCAGTCGAGCCTGAAACACCGAAATGACGCTTCGATGAAAGCGTTCCAGGGCCATCTGCCACAGCGCAGTTTTACCATCAATAATTCCATCAGGAACGAGATAACAACTATTGCTTCAGCCGACGCCATTCTACGCTTTTGGCAACCACTAACCCAGGCTCCTCTCTCCCTTCCCCACCGCCTAATCAGGTCGACTTTTGTATATATGAAAATAAAGTGAGATTGTGATGGTTTTTGTAGGTCGGTTACATGGCAAGCTGTATACTGGTGTCCTCCTCGGAGTCCCATCATCTTCGTATGTCTTGACAAACATATATATAAATTTCCCACTATTTACTGACGATACTGGCAATGATTTCATTTATGTTTTAATGTCCGTTATCTCCGTTATATAACCCTCATTTGTTGGGCCATTTGTTGACTTTTGTTGGATTTTGTTGGCTTTTGTTGGATTTTGTTGGCTTTTGTTGACCTTTGTTGACATTTTGTTGACATTTTGTTAAAACTTCGTCAAACTAATCCAAGCTATATACTCGCCCTATGCATGTTCCCAAACCTTGCAACATTGTTTCAAAAAATTCCGTCTCACACAAAATCCCCACAGATGGATCCCTGGCTGCGAGATCTGGTAGCGGGAACGGTGGCGGGCTCCGTGTCCACCGTGTTCATGCATCCGCTGGACCTGCTGAAAATCCGACTGCAACTGGACGGAAACCTGGGGACGGTGCTGAGATCGCTGCGACAGTCGGACGGACCCTACGCGGGGAAATTTCGGGGCCTGTACAAGGGCCTGTATCGCGGTCTGGGCATCAATTTACTCGGAAACGCCGCGGGATACGGCGTCTACTTTTCTCTCTACGGCATCGTCAAGAAAATGCACCTGTTTGATGGACCCCACGGCTACTTTTTCAACGCTCTCATCACAGGAACAGCCACAAGCATAGCGACCAACCCGCTGTGGGTGCTCAAGACGCGAATCTGCTCGACAAACGCCGGCCATGTGGACGCATACTCCTCCATGCTCGACGGAGTCAAACGGATCTACAGCCAGGAAGGAATCAAGGGCTTCTGGAGAGGCCAGATCCCGTCTCTGCTTGGAGTGGTGCAGGCCGCAGTTCAGTTTGGATTCTATGACTGGGCCAAGGAACAAGTCAAGCTAGCGCGGTCGCGCGACCCCTCCAACAGCTACGACATTTCACTCACAAAGGAAGGGGCTCCCAGTTATTTGTCAACCAAGGAGTACTTATTGCTGTCGTCCACGAGTAAGGCTGTGTCCACTGTTTTGCTGTATCCTTACCAGGTGGTGCGTTCCAAGCTCCAACGATACGATGCCGGAAAGATGTACTCTTCCATTGGTGACTGTATCAGCAAGATATACAGCAATGGCGGCTTCTTTGCCTTCTATCGAGGTCTAGTGCCGAATTTGCTTCGCGTTCTGCCAGCCACCTGCATCACTTTTGTCGTCTATGAAAAGGTCAACGAGCAGTTGGAGGAGGTGAGATGACGAGGTGAGATGACGAGGTGAGATGACGAGATGATGGGGTAAGATGGTAGGGTGAGGACGTTGTCAGGACGTTCGGGCGACGTTCTGTCGCATACTGGTTGGAAAAAGGCATGTACATATTAAATTATTGACGATACTTGGAGGAGCGGTTCGGTTCTAATTTCCCTTTTTTCCAGATTTATTCCAAAATCGAGTGGAAGTCAGAAAAAATCCGACGATATTCGGTCGAACAAAACGAGTAATCAAAACCCCACGAAGACCATGCGGTTCATCGAGAATTGTGTTGATCGAATCAGTCCGTTCGCCACTTTGAGAGCAAGTCGACTCGGCATCTTGATGATCGCCAGAAACAAAATATCGGACTCCTGCCATAACCAACAAACTACAAGAGCAGTTCTTTTTACGACGATGGACGATCTGCTTGGAATTTCACAGTGCCGTGAATACTCAAGCTTGTCCAATCACCTCCCAGGTTTTCTTTTTTTGCCCTGACAACTTCTCCCCCCCCCAAAGTCGATCGGAAATGGAGAAGTGCTTTTTCCGCCGGCGGTTGTGCTTTTTCGGCTGACGTTGGTGCTTGTTGAAGCGAGCGTTTGAGCGTTGATAAAAGCAAGCAGGCGGCATCCAAAAGAAACGAACGTCGGGTCAAACAAGAAAACATGGGTCTTGCTTGTTTCAAATCACACGATTGTCAAGGGTATGTGTGCCCCCCAACCGAGAGGTTATGTATGGTTATTTTGATCATGAGGTTTGTCTGGCTAGTGCGAGTGCAATGTTTGATGCTTTCTGGGTCTTCCAGAAGGCCGAGTGGTGTAGGATATACACCACGTAGCCACACTCTGGGTTTCCATGTCTCCTTTTGACCCCATTAGTACAGGACAGGAACTATCCAAGCGCGCCCCAGAAACCCCAACCAACGTATGCACGCGCAAATACCTGAAGCTATGAGCAATGTCTTAGCGAGCTTGGAATGGAGCAAGATTCGTCCGGGTTGCGCCACCGACCCGTTTGGTCCTTTTGGGAATAATCACGGGCTTTGTGCTTTTGCTTCCAAGTAGAGGCGGTGCAGATGTCGGGCCCTCCACCGAGATTGGGCCGAGACTGTACGGCTCCGGCGAGTGGAAGCAAAATGAGCTGATTCTGGATCGATATCTGTTCCTAGGAGATCGAAGAACCGAGTTTTGAAGTCGTGGGCCGAGCTGTAGTGAAATTACGAGGCTTGTTGTTCTCCCGGGTTCTACCATGTACTCAAAGCCTTCCCGTGGGGCATTGAGGAGTCCAGATTTCGGATGTGGGCTAGAAAAGGGGTGATTATGAGTGATTAACGTGATAAAGAGTAGCTATGGTCTCGGGTTCGACCTATTCCATGGTTGTGGGTGGTTTTTGCCAGAGCTTTATGTGCAGCTATAGATACAAGCCGTGGTCATAATGTAGAGAATGAAGCCCGGAACGAGGGCATACTGTTCGTCATTGTATATAAGGACATTTGCGTAACCCATGGCAGAAGTTCTCGACTCGATTAGAAGTGTTTTTTTTTTTTTTTTTGGGTGGTTCTGGAGGGACGTTCCCTGAAAAGTGTCAATAATAATGTATACAGAGTGAATTTTTGGAGAGTAGAAGTTGGAAAATGGACGATACAACGTCCTAACAGTCATTAGTCTGGTGCTTTGACCATTTTCTGGAACGTCTGGGTGTATACTTACGTGATGGTTGTGCGAGGAGTTGTACGAGTACACACGAGTACACAGTACATACCAACTAAATGGAGAGGAGGTTTGTAGAAAAAGGAAAAGCGAAGTTGAGAAGCTGCCTTAAAACGATTACTGACAGCTCTTGAACTCCGTGTCTCAATACACCTCAGCTCAGTGCCAGAGGAGTCCACCCACAGTGCCACTCAGCTCTGAGTCCAGAGAAGTAGACCTGAGGCGGGCTATGGGCGAGATTCTCAACTAGTAGAGCTTGATGGTTGCACAAAGAACATGGATATATTGTGGTATTTTATCTTTGTATTCCGTTGCTGGACACATCCGATCAGGTCTCCAATCTCTCGAGTCTTCACGACGATACAAGAAGGAATTGTTGGATAAAGTGAAATTTTATATAACAAACACATGTACGACTTACATATCACTTGCCGGGAGGTGTTCCCATAACCAGACTCTTCTCTCTACCAGAGAGGCTCATCACGAGAGTCTCCGCATCCTAGTGGAGGATTCGTCTGAGACGCCATCAGGTTGACCAAATTCAGCAGCTACTTTTCTAAAGGGGAAATGAATCCCCGCGTGTGAAAGAAGGGGCTAAAAGAAAATCGAAATCTAACTTGTTGCAGCTCGACGTTTTTCTTCAGAGCAAGATAGAACTGCGGCAGGTACTCACTCCCCACTGTCATACACAGCTTTGTCAGATGTGGAGTATGACTTAAAAGGTCAATTGAAAGAGAATGTGAGTGACGACTGTTGGAAGAATAGCATATGAGCACTCTTTCAGAGGCCTTGTGGCTATAAACTGTCTGTGGGACTTTGAGGGATCTGACATGGTGCAACTTTCGGGCGACAGTGTTGACCGATCTATGATCTTTGTTGGATACAGTACATACAGTACATACTCCGAGTACTATGAGTCACTATTTGTTTTTCGATTTTTTGTTCTCGAGTCATGTTTTGTTTGTTTCTGAACGTCTTTGATCCCCTGGTGGCTTTCCTACATTTTCTGCGGAGCCGTCAATAGATGATCCACGACATGTGTGTCAGCCCGGACAGTCTTGAGCAGATGAGCACAATATGTCACTTCATACAGCTGCTCAAAGCGGATCTCTCGTCAATCACCCCAATAACATCTGGTCGTATAGTACGAGTGAGAGTACATACCGTACGATCACTGACTATACGTACCTCCACCCATCCGCCCAGCACAACCAAATCGAACCATTGAAACCCCTCCCCAACCAATTAACCGACTTTTCCTCAACTACTCTCTACAAGTAGCCAAGCTGTCACCTTTCTGTCACATTTCTGTCATTTTCTTTTCACGTGCCAAAGCTGTGGAAGAAACTCTCCGACTTTTCATCGTATTGGACTAAAAGGGGAGCCAGAGTGCATCTGTCGGTCACCAAATCCCACCGGATCCGATGACACCCGTCAGAGTTCCTACTTGTAGCGTCCTGTCGCTGTCAATGTGGGTCGAATAGGTGACACTTGATGGCCATGCAATGCACTTGAGATGACTTCCAGACAGAGGAGACTGGGTTTTGTAGTGTATAAACTGCAGGTTCAAGTGGCTCAACGGATCAGCAGATTGTACCACGGGTAGAGTACGAGTGTAGAAGGTACAAGTACGAATACTTACACTCACACTCACACTCACACTCACACTTTTCCGACCTATTGCTCACCAGATAGCATCTCCGAAAAAGTCTCCTCGTGATGAAACATGAAAGGTTTCATCTCATGACAAACACGGATTCTGTTGCGTATGTACAGTATGTACATTAGTGGTTGTTTCTGCACTAAAATCGATGGCTGCACAAGTGCTGATACATACTGCAGTTGTATCGTACCTGAAACAAAACGACGGTCTTTGTGTGCAAACAAAGACGGTTAAGACGTTTCGGTGGGGATCTGTATTCTTGTCTGTGATGTTTTGTCGCCATTTGATGTGTTTTGGGGGTTTTGGTGATCAAAATAAAATGAAATAGTTAGAATTTCTGGAAAAAGAAAAAAAAAAAAAATCAACCAACCAACCATCTTAATCATCTTAACCATCTTAACCATATCTTGTTCGTCAATCATTCACCTTCGATCTTCTGCCAGACCCTCTCCCCCCGCTTCTATCCCGATCCGTGGAGTGGGTCCGAAATGCCAGACCCACGTTCGTCCCGCCTGCATCTTTTAATTAGGGTGCAGCAAAATGCCAAAATGCCAAAATGCCAAAATCAAACTTGTCCCAACACGCCTAAAACAAGCTTAATCCATTTTCCCACAAATTTCGAATCGGGTATCGGCAATCTGATAACGGCAAAAGGCGTTGCACAAAAAGAAATGTAGGGTGTGAGTATGAAGACAGTAGTGTACGAGTGCTGTATGGTGATGAGCGGGGTAGCGGAGGGGCGTTGGACATGGAGGAAGGACTGTGGTTGTGATGGAAAAAGACTAGCATGTAATCTCCAGGGTCCCGGAGCTTTGTGCTGTACATACTTGTCGTATCCCCAGTTGTGTGCCAGTTTGTGTGCCGTTTGTGTGCCATTTGTGTCCCTGGTCTGTTTCCAGGTTGGTGTCCTGTTGGTGTCCGATTTGTGTCGCGGTCCACTACAGTACTCCAACTCCATGTCCCGGTCTTCTCTGATCCCGTCTCTGACAGCACTCGTACTCGTACATGTGCTCGCCCAGTTCACCCTCCTTTCCTCCCTCCTTTGTCATCTGTTGAGTGCAACATATCCGAATTCGCACGTACTCGTACTGCAACGCGGTTGGAGCGCTGTGCAGACGTTTCTGGTGGAGATTTTAGTTTTAGCTCCGCTTGTCAAAATGAGACAAAAATAGCCAAAAATGAAATTATGTCATAATTAAAAAGAAAAATTGAAAATTGAAAATTGAAAATTGAAAAATCAGAAAAATCAGAAAAATCAGAAAAAAAACAGAAAAAAACAGGACAAATCATGCAATTGAGAAAAAAATGAGAAAAAACAGTTTGCACCTCAAATGGAACTAAAATGATATTGACATATTTCTCAACCGCCCCCAATCCATCTCACAAAACTGCAATCACGATGCCGTACAACCACTTCCTCTCGCTCCCAAACGAACACTTATAAAGTTCCATTTTGCTCATTTGCCCACAATATTCACTGAAAAAGATTGGATTAACTCAAATAAAGTTGCATATTCCTGTTCAGGCCCCCCACATGGATCTGTCACCTGAGTCCCTCTTTCCTGACGACTTTCTCTGGCGTTTTTCGCCCGCATTTCTCGACTTGCGCAGGCCCAACTTCAGTTAGCCGCGCAGGCCCCATTGCAGTTAGCCGCGGTGGTTTTGGCAGTCACGTGAAATCGTAAAAAATGAGGTGGAAAATTGCAGTGCAAATAAACTTTGGAAATCTTAAATGCCCCGTTCAACTACAAGTCTTCCAACGTGGTCCTCGAATACATTTCACGCCGATTTGGGCACCGCCGGGACACTTGTCGCGCCGTTCTAGTCATTATGGTACCGCCAAAGTGCCATTTTGTCCTCGTGTGGTCTTTTTATTGTGTTGAGTTCCGTGGTTATCCGCTTGGTTGAAATAATATTTGACAGAGTCGTACAGTGACAGAGTCTGCTCCATTTACCAGAAGCAGTTTTGAGTGATTTTGGATGTCATCATTCGGAGATTTCTCTTCTCCAGCCCTGCTTGTGCGCTATTTCTCTCGTACTAATCTTCTCTCGTACTCATATCCTCTCATCTCCTCTGGAAAAGTGATATATATATATATATATATATATATATAAATATATAGCAAAGTACTTGTAGCTACTTCTAGGATTAGTCGTAAAATTAGAGACAGGGGCTGTGGACCTGAAAGTCTCGACTGGCTGAGGTGATCGGCGAAATGGCTTGACGTGCGGGACCGATCTGCCTGTACTGCCTGTGCTGCACACATGCTGTCGACTGTCTCACTTTTGCGGGCTGTTTGTGGCAACCAGGTGGAGTTGCGGCTAACTGGTTGGGGAGGCAATTCAGGAAGATTTCAGAATTAAAGCAGAATGAAAATTACAATTAATAAATGAAAATTGAAAATTAAAACAGAAAATAGAATTAAAAATTAACAAATGAAAATTAAAAAATAACAAAAACAAAACAAAACATGGAAACGTTGGAGACGTTGAGCAAAAGAAATGACGACGAAACCATCCTTCTTCTCTGGGATGGCGATTCCCTTCTCCGGGATGCTGATCTGGAATGCTTCTCTGGGATGCTTCTCTGGGATGGTGATTTCGCTTCTCTGAATAGCTGATTCGACACAAGACCTGTACTCGACTTCTCCGGAGATTTCACTTATTCTACAAGTACAATACAAGTACTGTACCTGATGATGTGCACTTCTCACCTTACCCAAATTGACGATCGTCGTATGTCGCTTAGCTGACGACTGCAAGTCCGAGAGATCTCCTGTCGATGCGAAAACCGCAAATCCGAAACGACGGAACGGGCCCGCAACAATTGCTGAGCCCACGACTGTCCTCCCGCTCCTCTCGTGAGCCCACGACTACTCCCACTCCTGCCCTCCCCGCGCTCCGCAGGGTTTCACTGAGCTCCGTGGAATCCAACTATGATCGCCATTTTCTGCTATTGGAGAGCGGCCGATACGAGGCGATTATTGATCCGAAAAACGCGCGGAGCGTGGAGCTAGGGCGTTGGAGGAGCAGGAGAACTGTTGGGAGGCTGGGTGGGAAATATAGAGGGGAGAAGGGTCTAGAAGGGGAATTGGCAAACCCTTTGTTTATTGTGATTTTCAATACGACTACTAGGTTTGGCTAGTGAGAGAAGTTGGCAGGATAGATAGTACGAGTACGAGTACAAGAACAAGTGTGATCAAACATGTTTGGTCCACTGTAAAGTCCATTGACCTGGTGCTAAGACCACAAAAGAGGCCCAATAGAGTCCGACAGAGTCCGACAGAGTCCGACAGAGTCCGAAAGAGCGATAGTATCTCTACTTGTAGGGTCCCATTGACCCCGAAAAACTTCCGAACCAAACCGAAAGCCGCCCAGATCCTCATGATCAACTCCCGAACAATGTTTAGTACCTTTTCGACATCTCCTGAGCAAAAATCAACCCACAGATCCTACAGACCCAACAGACCCTCGTACATAGCGAAAGCGAATGATATGACCGCAAATGTCGACATGTGGACTCCAACAGTCGATTCCTCTTTTGTAGTCACGTTTATGTAGCCGTAGAAAATAAAAACACACTTCGAGGCTTTTCCTGGTTGCCCACATTCCAATGTCTCAGTTGCCGAGCTGAACTCACTTGTCAGGAGACAGCCGTAGGATCATTGAGTCGCAGCGAAAGTGAGTTGAGTCGCAGTGAAATCGAGTATCATCCGCCCCTAATCTTACAAGTACTGTTTGTGAGAGTCTTACAAGTATTCGTGTCGGTATTCGTGTTGGTATTCGTGTTCGTATTCGTAGTCGTTGGTCATCACTGGCCAGATCGCTAGCTGTCGCTGTCAGAGCTGCTTCAATGTGCACCATCCCAGAAAAAGCAACGACCTGGAATCAGCCAACGATCCCATCCAACGATCACACCATTTGCCACTTAGTTGCTCCTTACTGTTCCTTGCACTTCCTGAAAATTATAAATTATGCTACTGATTATGTCCCCAGTTAGTATTCATAGTGGCCAGCTCCTGATACAACATGTTGAAATTCTGCTGCTGATTCTGCTGCTGAGGATACTGTTGCATGGGCGGAAACGGCTGCTGTCGAGGCTGGTACTGCTGGGCTTGGGTGGGATGGGCCAAACTAGAGTCCTTGACCTTGGTGATGGAGTAATTGTTGTTGGGGGTCTCCAGAGGAGGCAGGGTGTGCGAAACGGACGCCGGAGTCGACAGAGGAGTCACATGGGCCGACCCCAACGGCTCGGGACTCATCTGACTCTTGACTGAGTCTTTTCCCCGACCCTTGATGCCGCGGTTGGCGTTCTTGTACAACTCTCCAAAGTACTTGATCATGTCGAGCTCCTCGGGCGGGATCATGCCGGGTCCGCCCTCGCGCATCTGTTTGCTGTAGTATTTAAACCGTGATGCCAGTAGCTGAAGAGTGTCTGCGTGGAACTTGTTTTGGTGGGCCTTGAGGTTTCCGAGCTGGGTGAAGGTCTTTCCGCACGAGTCCAGACGACACACAAACGGTCGGTGGTTCTCGTGCACCAGTTTATGGGCGCGGTAGTTGCCTCTCTGGGCAAACTGTTTGCCGCAATTGTAGTGTTCGCAAACAAACGGCTTTTCGCCCGTGTGCGACCGCTTGTGGGTGCGCAGGTTGCCACGCTGGGTGAATCGCTTGCCGCAGCCCGGAACGTCACATTGGTACGGCTTGTCGCCAGTATGGGATCGTTTGTGGATGTTGAGATGTGTTTTCTGGTGGAAGCTCTTGTCGCAGCCCGGGAAGTCGCACTTGTGTTTGAGGTCCGGTCCCCCCTTCTTCTTGCCCACCCCGCCGTTCACCAGCCCCACCGGCGGCAGCAGCGACGCGATTTCGTCCCCGTTGGCGTCCAGCTTCTCGCCCTTAGCAATCTTCTGCTGGTCCAGCTCCTGGGCCTGGATAATGAGCATCAGCGAGTCCACCACCGTGTTTCCAATCGGCAGCAGATGCGACGTGGCCGTCACCGGGCTCTGAGGTATCTGGGGGGGTTGGGGGATATATTCTTGTTTTCGCAGTGGCGGAAGAGATGGTGGAACCTGTTGAGGAGGTATCTGTTGTGGAGGCATCTGTTGTGGTGGCACCTGTTGCTGGCTCATTTGATGTTGCGGAGGCAGTTGATGAGGCACCTGTTGAGAAGGCACTTGTTGAGGAGGAACTTGCTGACTCATTTGCTGCTGCTGCTGCTGCTGCTGCTGACTCATCTGACCCTGTCCCTGATACGGTAAAGGCATATGCTGAACTCCCTGGGTATATCTGTCATAGTAATAGGGCTGTTGATGCTGTTGTTGATGCTGATGATGCTGTTGAGGCATCGCCTGAGAACTGTAGAGAACCATGGGCATTCACTCGAAAGACGATTCAATGGTCGACACTTTGCACGTCCCTCGCCGGGTCGCCGTCGCATATATATGTTTGAGCATATCGGGCTCTCCAGACAGCCACACGAGGGTTTTCCATCCACGACTCCGGTGACTTTGTGTCCCAACTAAGGTTTGAACCTTGCAGTGTTTAGTCCTTTAGAGCTTCGCTAGACGTGCATGGGGATGCATAGTCTCTTTTAGGTTTAGGGTTTTTGTAGTTTTTTGGCTTCTCTTTTGGTTTTAGGCTCGGGGTTTGAGTTTCTCGCTCTTTTGACTTTGGGCTTAAGCTTTAGACTTTTGTCTGGGCTGTCGCTTGAGTTTAAAAAATCGAAAGGTGGTGTGGTTTTGTGCTTGCTTGGCCCGTTTGGACCAAAAGGTCCTTTTCGGCAAACCGCTCGTTTCATCGGATTGTGCCAGAGCCAGCTTGAGCCAGCTTGAGTCTGAGCCTACCTTCGAGCTTTGCCCAGGTGCAAAGTAGGGCTCGGTTAGATCGTGGTTGTCGAAATCAGCTCATTTGTGCTAATGAACCTATCTTATCATAAGTGAGCTAACAGTAGTGCAGTTTGAACGGTGCGTGCGAGTAGAGTGCGAGTAGAGTACGCGTCCGATTACAATACTTGTATTGGTGGTGCCCTACTCCGTGCCGTGGCGTGGTGGCGGTTACACTACTGTCGGTAGCTCTACTGGTGGCGGTATTGGCTCTACTGGTGGTGGTACTGTCCCTATCAACCGTTCCGTATTTGTAGTCCATTCGTATTCAGGGTTGGTACTTGTAGTCCATTCTTACTCGTCCAGTAGAGTCCACTCGTATTCATCCACTAGAACTGACTCTGGTGTAGATCCACGAACTCGTTTAATCCGCCCACTCGTTTAGTCCACTCGTACAAATGAGGCTTAGTCAAATCGCCTGGTATTGTGCCGTATGTACTCTTTGTAATAATACTCGTACGCTGTCGTCATTAGCACTCATCACCTCGGACTGAGCACTGTCGTACTTGTATTACAGCTGTAGTACAGTGTGTACTTGTACGGACAATTGACAGCCGCTCAGTCGGACTCTTGCAAATGTAGTACAAGTACTGTACTCCCATTCGTACTTACTCTTGATGCTCAACGGACTGTCGCTCCTCACTCACCACGCACTCACTCCTTCATACTCGCTTACTCAACACGCTTCTCCAATAACACCGCAACCTCGGATATGGTTAAAAACACGTAAATCGTTGCTTTTGGTTTGTGCAGGTGGGGGTCACAGTAGGGCTCGGGAGCAGCAAAAGCAAACCCATGAGTGTTCGAGAAACAGACCTTGCCACGGGCTAAGTTTGCCTTGTCTGTGTGAAACAGTAATTAATTCTCCAGGGTTACATTGGCGTGGTCAGCGATAATCAGTTGTGGGGAGGCGACTCTTCGATCGAGTGGCCGATGCCTCTGCCACTCCAATGTTTCTGTCTTCGAGGTCTCCAATTCCCCTCCGTGTTTAACGGTTGCAGGCCAGATTTTTCATAACTTTTCGTAACTGTTTATAATAACAGTTTGAAAGAACCTTGCCGGTCCAAAGAGATTAATCAACAAACCTGCACCATCTACTTACCTCTGGAAAGGGCCATACCTGTGGCTCGCTGACCAACACTTTTGTCACGGACTGAGTACAACGGCAAAAACCAATTCTGGTTTGAAAAACGGTCGCTAGCCTCGCGACATCCACCAACGCAAAAGCGAAAAGGGGAGCCGTCATCCTACCATCGATGCCAAAAGCACTGATAAGCGACTCCTAGAACCACAGCTAGTTAATCCGCCCGTACGTGCACAGTAGCAACCCGCCGCAGCTATCATACAACACGTGTATAGTTTGTACTAATTGTTTTAGCGACCGTTTTGCAGTCTACTGCAGCGCGATTTCGCGTTAGTGTCCGGTGCCCTCATTAGTCCGGCATTACATGGTCAGTCCAAGTACTGTTCGAGTACAGTACCGGTACGTACCCCAGCTTGTACCCCAATATGTACCCAGGTACTTGTAGATAACCGCTGTGGAACGCACACTCCCGCACGTGTATTATTGCCTGTTTGGTCCACCGTCCATGGGATACTCTGCCAGGCCATGACACTTTAATCTTGTTTGTTTGGCTGATTGGAGGTCTGATGGAAAAAGAGAACCTGGTGGCGCCTCGATTGGCCAGACGTCGTCTCTGGAAGTCCGGACGGCCCGTAAAGTCGACCTTTGCGCAGATCCCCGACCCTTGGAGCCGCTTTCGACTCGATACGAACCAAACGGTGCTTCGCAGTCCTTCAGGAGTCGGGGCTAGGGCTCAAGTAGCTAATTTCCCGTGGTACATGACGCCGGGGACACAAGTCGGGGTTTGTGACTAATTTCCTGACATTTGCCCATGCCGCCAAGACAGGGTCTCGTGCGGGCGGTGGAGGTAAGCGAGACGACGATGGACGAAGAACCATCCAGCAGGAATGTTGGAGCACTAGCCTCATCGGATCCATGTTCGGACCAATAATTACTTGTGTCAACGGCTGGAAGATCATATGTCTCATAAATAGCAAAAGCGCAAAAGGTATAGGAAAAACAAACGGGGGCCCATGGAATAATGTACGCAGCAGCACTCGTAGCATGTACGAGCTGTACTCGCACCGTTCTAAAGAAAATGGTTAAAGTGCACTGACTGTGCGTGCTCGTACTGGAACCAAGACAAGGTCTAATTCGGTTATAGTGGGTCCTGGATGACGTAGGGCAAGCAGGCGAGGTGGATGGGGACGATCGACACCGCCAAAGAAAACAAGGGTTTGGGAAACGGGAACCTGACAACATGTGGCTGGAATAGAGGCCAATTGGTCGTGTGATACGGCGACACTAACACAATACGACTGATCGCCGCGTGTACCTGACTGTGTGTGCAAGTGGTGCAGAGATGAGCAAGTGCAACCGTGCAAGTGTGGAGGCGTTCAGTGCATGACGTTTGCTGTCCACCACGCTTGTGTTGAACCGAACAAACACCAACAACCCCAGCTCATCGCCAACTCCTGCCTTGCTCACTCGTTTCAAACGCGTTTCAAGTTGGCGGATCATAGGTACAACCACCACGCTAACCAAGGAGCAATAACCCCAACCTCTACGTTCCACGTAAGTTGAGGTCCAGTGGTTCGACGAGAGTTTCTCCTTCAGCTAAGGATCCCACTAGGCTGATTCGACCTGGTTTTGACAAGTCGCCAGTATTTCGAGCCAGGCTTCCATGACATTTCTCTGCACCCTCGACGTATGTACCCGTACCCCACCCGTCTCCCCCCCTTGCCCCTTGCCAATGCCATCTCAACCTTGTCTGGTTTGTGCGGACGCAAACGTCTCTCGGTTGCGTTTTTTACTTCCAGGCCTCTATTTCCAATCTTTACTCTGCATATGACCAAAGCCAAAGCCAAACACAAGGCAACGCTCAGGTTCCAACGGGCTGATCGACACGACAAACTGCCTAAAGTAACCGATTAGGCATGGATCTTCATTCCAGCTACCTTTAAGCAACTGAAGATAGAGAGCCAGGGTTGTCGAGATAGCTGCTGCCGGTTGCCACCACTGAGGAGCCAATCCGCTTGTCCGTTTCAGTTTTCCAATTCCACTTGTCTAGCTCGTACTCGCATGTCTTGTACCCATCAAATGTACATACTCGTACTCGTACCGGTTCGACAAGAGCGACGTTGACGTGGTGGGTTTTCTTTTTTTTTCGTCTTTTTCCCATTTTTCCTTGTTTTTTCTCTTTTTTTTTTCTTTTTTTTTTTTCTCTTTTTCTTTTTCCTCTTTTTTTTTCAGAGGCAAATGTCATTTCAATTTCCTTGCATGGAGAACAAAAAAAAGCGTAAAATGACGCAGAAACAGACTCGGCAAACTCAAGGTTGTTTGTAAATTGTCGGTCGACCGACTAACCATTGATGCCATAGATATAGGGCCGTCGTCCATTGTCCGTTGTCAGTGTTTGCGTTTGTGTCGATTGTTTGTATTTCGTTTGTGTCGATTGTTTGTGTTCGTTTGTGTCGATTGTTTGCGTTTCGGTGTAAGTCGTTTTGATTTGTTTTTGCGTCTGTTTTCACTTTGGTTTGTGTTTGCATTTGCGTTAGTATTGGACCGGGCTCACTTTTTGTTTCTGAAGAGTCAACTTTTGTTCAACTGGTTCAACTCCTGGATCAACTGGCTCAACTGACTCAACTCCAGACTCACCTCCCCGCTGACAGCAGATCACGTGAAGCTCGAAGCTCGAGAGTCCACCAGCCACCACCAACTGCCTCCATTTGTAAACACCTTCCACATGACCCCCCACCCTTTAGGATTAGTCTCCACACCCTGCACAGCATTTGAATTGCAAATATCCGAGTGTCTATCTCGGGTACCTCTATGATGATCCTCAATTCTCCGATCGTAGTCAGAGGTTGGATTGACAAAGCGCGTGATTGACTGCGGTGACTGCGGTGACTGGGTGACCGCTGGAAATGACCGGGATTAGCCCGTCGCAAAGTCACCACCTTGTCTTTGCGTCTTTCGCCACCGTGGCTCCTTAGACCCCCGGGTACGCACCAGCGTGTCAAAGACGACACTAGTGGTTGCGGAGAGCGGCGTTAGCCAGGCACGTCGTCGTGGGTGCTGCTGTTGTCGCCGGCCGCTGGCCGGTCGCAGGTCACTCGCTGGTCGCTGGATCGCCACGCGAATCCGCCGTCAAAAGTTGCGTCTTTTGCCACCACCCGCAGTGCGTCGGGGGTTTGGATTCACACGGCTACAAGTAGCCAGAGTTTGGCCCACCTGGTTCAGGTGCACCTGGTTCAGGGTGCAAAGTGGCCTGATTTTTGGAGCCGTCATTGAGTTTGCAAACTGCACGGTTGCGACAGGCTGCAGCGTGGAACGACGATGGAAGCGACATGGAAGGTCTCAAAAGCCATATGAAAACGAAATCCGGGGTGTGAGACATGCACCAGCCTGCTATTTGGCCCCAAAAGACGCCCAGAGGCGTGCGGACGGACACGGGCGACAAACGGGTCCCGTTGGGCCGTCATTCGCTTTTTTTTTCGTCCCCATAATCGACACAAAACACAGTCCAACACCGCCTAGGCTGGAGCGGTCGCAAATAGCTCAGATGGGGACAGGCGGTGAGTTTGAGGTTGGTGCCGTGCTTGTTTTTGCTGCTGCTTCAACCCATTGTTGTCCATTGTACGGACCCAACGTACAGCACGTACCTTTCGTATGTCTGCTGTTGAACAGGCTTTACTGGCTGGTTAAATTTCCACAATGGAACCAAAACCGCAAAGCGCAAAGTGGACGGTCGGCTACAGGAAGGGAAAGAAAGGAAAAAAACAAACAGCCAAATGGACGGAAATGGCCCTTGTTCAACTCTGTCTGGTCAGGGACTTCGGAGACCGGCCATCCACATGAACATGATCCTTGGTGCAGATGGCCTATTCTTGGACATGTTAGACATGGTTTGAGAGGAAATGTGGGCATAAGCGAGAGATTTGAGAGGTTAAAGCGGCGGTCGTAATTGGTCCCTGCTACATTGTTGGGCAGCGCTCGCATTTGGCCGCTCAATGACCGTCGTATCTCGCAGCCATAATCACCCCATTTTTTTTCCATCTCCCTATCAACAGCTTGTTCCTATGATAACTGGTTTCATACTTATGATACAATATGGGCGATAGCAAACCAACCAGCTGGAGATGTTACAATTCGAAACAAACAACCAACCACCTCCCGTCTTGCTGCCTAATCTCATCATCTCACCACAAACAGCCGCCTCCTTCATCATATGAAAGAAAGACAGCCGAGCGATAATAAGCAGGGCATGCACAAACTCTGGGTGTGAGAGAGATGAAAGTCTTGCTCGAGAGGAGAGGTGGATGAAGAGACGTGGGGGGCTGCTTACCAGTACAAGTACCCATACTTATCATAGCACTGATGCGTGGGGGGATACGCCCTCGATCCGTTACGTGCACGGTGCTCGCAATGGTGCTGTTGTAACCACGCGTATAGCCGTCCACGAAAGCGTTTTTATTGCTCGTCGTACCACCAAGTCTAGTGGAAGGGGATAAAAAAAGAAACGACTATCAGTTTGATGGTCTGGGTCGCCTGGAAATATATGCGGAATGCACACCCGGCATGACATGTTAATCTCGTGTTCAAGCACCTTTCCAGCATCGGAAGACCAAATCTAACCAAACAGGGAGCCGTGAGGCTATGCGTTTGCTCCAGCAACAGCAATGGCTGCAAATAGGGTCTCGACTCTCTGAAACACCACCTGGAGCAGCCGGTGGTCAACTCGAAGCAAACTCTCTCGGTTGGAGTAAACAACTTTCGGCTGCTCGATACGCCAAAGAAGGTCTAACCCAAGCCTAGAGACGGGTGGGCTCTATCTGGGGCCACTCCGGTCTGTTTATGACTCAATGTAGCAGTGGGCTCGGTGTGATGCCGGTCTTTCTTTGTACTCGGGCTTGTACTGTAGCTCAGAGGTGTGTTTCCTTGACTCATGACTCGCTCAAACGATAACCCTGGCAGCTGAGAGAGTTGCGACACTTGAGCTCTACTGTCTGGTGAGCTCAGTCAGGTTCTTGGACCGGTTAATTCCGTCGAATACCAATAGATTAATCAACAGTGTAGCTCACGTTGTATGGACCTTGTCCTTCCAAAGTGGCCCGCAACAGTCGTGTTTCTCTCTGCTGATGCTTTCAAATTACCCAATTGAACTCATCCGTTGGACAACAAGAGAGTGGGGTTCTGGAGGAGTTAGGGACTTGATTAATCTGTTCAAAACGCGGTCCCTGGCGAATTTCCACGTTTTTTGTCTGAATATTAACACATCTTTCTGCTCTTGGCCACTCTCTCGGTTGGTAGTTGCCGTAAATGAGCCTTTATGGTGGCTGCTTCACTTTCGACTTTTCTATCCAGCCCAGCCCATCTCATCAACAGGCAGCTCTTGCCGAAGTCATGGATTCAGCTCTTTTAGCCCATCACTCCGCGACTTCAGACCACTTGGACCTTCAGACACTTGGACTTGGACCACCTTTTGGGGTGTCACTTGGTATCCGTCTTCTTCTCTTGACAATGGTATCGAGTCTGTCCTTCTAAATGGGCAGCCATAGTGGATATCTTCTTAGTTGCCTGTCTGCTCATCAACTCATCCGCTCATCAACTCATCCGCTCATCTGCTCATCTGCTCATCTGCTCTTCAGCCCATCAACGGTCTCACAGCTCCAGTAACAAAGCTGAGTCGGTATTTGAATGAACAGAGCGAGCAGTATCAACACTTTCGACAGCTGCCATTCGCTCGGTATTCACCTCGTCACTCAGGCTCACTTGGCCACAGCTTCGAAAACATGATGATCATAACCGCTGGAGACTCTCCTGTCTTCTTCCGTGCGCTTGCCGATTTATTGGCGGTTGCAAACGACCTCCATTGAAGATCAGTGTTGGTGGGAAGTTCTTAAGGGTCTTCCTGGGTGTGTTCTGACCCACCTGGTTCAATTTCTTGGTCCCTGGCTGGAGTTCTGTGAGTATTTCTGATTTTTCTGAATTTCGTGATTTTCCTTTGAATTATCAGAAAGCAGAAAGCAGAAATCAATCATTTAGAATGGCAGTGTTCATTGCCAGGATGCTCTTCAAGACTTTCTCTGGGTACGCTCGGGATACTGCTCTGTTACAGTATGGCAGAGTGATGAACCTGTTGATCTCCTTGCCAATGGTTCCGTCATTGTCCTCAATCGACGTGAGTAAACGACAACAGAATTTGACAGACTCCAACACTCCGACCGACTCCATCACTCCGACCGACTCCAACACTCCGACAGACTCCATCTCTCCAACCGACTCCATCTCTCCAACCGACTCTGACACTCCGACTATTCTCCTGTCTTCTTAGTAGCACCGCTCGTTTCCTGCCCTGGTGAAATGACGCTGAAGGTAAGTGGCTACTACCAGTACCAACACTCTCTGATACAGGTATCGTACTGTACGACAGGAATGCCGCTTCTGACAGCGCGCTTTCGTTGAGTTAGTCTGAAAGCAGCTCCGAGTAATGTCTACCACACTGGTTCTTCCTGAGTGGTATCATCTTCCTGAACAGTCGTCAAGTTCACAGCCAGAAAACGGTCGATTCAAGAGAGTCGTGAACTCGTTACTGTCAAATATCGGTCTGTTGGTCTCGGACTCTCTTCCCATTTCGTCGCCCATTCAGAACTGAGACATGCACCCTGCTGAAGCACTATGCACAATGGACCTGATGCATGATGGTGCTTAAGAGGGACCATCAGAGGAGCTCGGTGGACAGTTGAGGCCGGCGGAGATCGGTATTGTGCTCCTTACTTCGTACTCCTACTCGAAGAATTGATCGTTGGGAGGAGTGGTTCTGGCCAACCAGTCAACTTGCTTCTTCCTGCTACAATACAATTAGTGAGTGGATCTTCTCTCCCGAGATCAGACCGTTGAAGTTGTCACCATGTACTACTCATACTGATACACTGGTTCAACGAAAATCTTTGTCCAAAACCAAGCTTTCTTTGTCACGATTAGATCCAATATTGTGGGTCCAAGGAATGACACAATTGTGCATAGAAAGCTATCTAATTTAGAGCGAAACTAAGCACATGGACCCTCCATTAGTTGCATACAAGCAGGTACCGTTTCATTTCTTTTAGATGCTCTATTTTGTGATTTTTCGAAATGGTTCGTTGACGTTCGTCGACAAGTCTTTATATTGTTTACCGCACAGCAAGAGAGGTCGATATCCACACCTTCCCAGCGGTAAATGAGGTTGATACTGGTATCAAAATACTCGCAGCGTTTCGGTGAATGCATTGAGCACTTCATTTCGTCTTTTGAGTGGACCCTCTGGGTAAAAGAGGGCCTATATGGACGGAGTGACTGGTGGTGCTAATCTGAGAGTATCATGAGAAATGCAGATGAGTTGGGAACTTGAAGACTGAAGGACTGAAGCCCTGCTATGTTGTAGTCCGTTTACATGGTACCCCCTGTATACGATTGAGAGTGCTGCTCGTTCTCCGACCACTCCTAGCATATCCTAGTCGTTATTCATTATCTGTTTATCTACAAAAATGCAAAAAGAAGTAGAGTCGCTGCCATCCACCAGCTGCCGTAAGGGACCTTGGCAGCCTCGGACTTGTGTTCCCGGGTTCGAGACGTGTTGCCCAGACCCATAGGACCCAGATCAACAACGTCCGAGTCGGTCACGTTGAACTTGGCGTTGCCCAGAGAGATCTGCTCGTTGTCAATGTCGTAGACAACATAGGCGGACCGCAGAAACGACGCGCCCAGAATGCTGGGCTGCTTCTTTCCCGCCACCTGCACATTGACCACACACACCAGCGTACCGTCAACATACGTGTCTGGCGAGCCGTCCGAGTAGCTGAGCACGGAGATGAGATCGGTGAGCTGCACGGTGATGGCAGACTTGTCCATAAAGACGAAATCGACGGTGCCCGAGGTCGGGCTGTCCGAGCAGTTGAAAATGTAGCTGCTGACCTCCTGTGAGTAGTTTGCTCCGGTCAGTTGGATGATGGGGTCAATCTGTTCCTTGGGTAGAATGGTCATGGTGGTTCCCGAGTCCAGAACCACATTGCTTCGTTCTCCGTAGTTCTTTCCGTCTACTCTTACCGCCTCCAGCTGCACAGCAAACTCGGTGACGCTCTCCTTGTCGACTGTGGGCACCAGCGGCAGAGTGAAGAGCTTTCCGCCCTGGATTTTCGCCCGGTCGTAGCCTCCAAACATGATTGAGCCCTTGGTCGAGTGCTGATTGTTCAGCCACAGCGAGTAGGCCGTAGACGAGGTGATTCCGGCGCTCTTGAGCTTGTGTGGCAGGTTCTGGTACGTCCAGGGCGGAGTGTCGTCTGTCGAGGCCTCATTTCCGGCCGGTCCGATCCCCAGAACAGCCAAACCCGAGCTCGCGTTCTGGGCGAATCCAAAATCAAACTCCGCGACGCTCTGGCCGCCGATGGAGATCGTGTCTGAGGCCCACAGGCCGTTTGCCGCCGAAGAGTCGCCGTAGGCAATCTGAAACGGCCACGTTTTCTTGTTTCCAGGCTGGTAGCCGGCGTTTGCCGACGCGTTGAGCCTGAACGAAGACGAGGCGGCGGAGTCAAACATTCCTCCGTTGGAGCAGTTGACTCCCTTCCACGAGTCTGCCGCGTGGTATCCCTTGGGCAAACAGGACACGTTCTTGCTGAGCACCCACAGGTCGGACGAGCCCGTGTCCAGCAGCACGGTGAGGTTCTGCGGCGGGCTTCCCAGAGCGATTTGCGCCTCGTAGTAGGCTTGCTGACGGTCCACCTGGACCCCCACAACGGTGCGTCTTTGCAGGGAGATTCTGTCGGCTTCCGCCGGCTCGACCGGCCGGATATCGAGCTCCAACGAGGCCGATACCAGCACACACGAGCCCAGCACGCTCAAAACGCTCCACTTCATGTCCTAAAGGCGGGTGGTTCGACTACACTAAGTTTGCAGGCCTGAGCGGTTTTTAGTGTGGATGCGGGAAATCGAAGCGGTGATAGTAGCGCGGTTTTTGCATGCACCTTTGGCGAGAGCAGATTCTGTTGTCGGAAGAAACACGTGTCGCTGCCCGGCTCAGTTTGCGAGTATTAAAACAGGTGGAATCGGAAGTCGAACCGCGAATCGAACCGTGAGTCGACGGGAGAGTTAATTTTCCGAGTGTAAACCTGAGACGGAACTTGGATGGGGTTTTTTCCGAGGAGGGGGTCGGCGGAACGGGCTGATTTTTGGACAGGAAGGTGATACAGTTGGGAGGAGATCATGTTTCGAATTTCAGCCGTTTCTGGTTCTTATTGGACAAATTGGAGTGTGTGTTGTTGTGGTTTCATTTCAGCAACCTTGCATTATCTGAGTTGGTTGATTGACTTTTTAAAGATTTGATTGATAAATTGGCAGGATTTGAAAAATGAAAAATGAAAAATGAAATAAAGAATTCGGGAAAACATGGAACCGGTGAAATTGAAGGACATGAAGGAAATGAAGGAAATGAAGGAAATGAAGGAAATCAGTCGAACTTGTAGTTGATTGCCCTCGTTTCTTTGCAATCATTAATCCAGGAGGAAATCGTATGGTGAATGGTTGTCAGTATATACAGTATGGCATAATAGTGTATACACTATACTTACTGTACCTACTTCTAGATATAACAGTGACTCATGGCAGATGGATCAAAACAAGTTGACGAATGTGAGTACAAGTAGTCTTACTACTAGAACACGTTCTTGTACAAATACAAGTATAATACTCTTTTACTCCTCTCGCCTTGCCGTGTCATCATCTCTCCTGAGACTGTCAAACCAGCCCAAGAAGTCTCAAATACACTGTCTAAATCAGAGTGTTATATCCAGCCGAATATCAGGGATATTGACACTGTAATTGAGCCGAAAAACAGTCTAGAATTGATCAAATACAAGTCCAGGCGCCACTGAGACAATTTCACCTTCCATTATCACCTCTCAACGGCTTCCAATATCACCTCCAACGTCCTTATCACCTCCAACGCCCTTATCACCTCCAACGTCCTTTGCTCACCCTCTCCAAGGTCAACAAACTCCAACTAAATAACCCTATCAAGTCAAGTAATATATCGCACTGTACTGTAGGTTCAGAGACACCTCAGGAACTCGTACAAGTACAGTACTCCATTAAAATTGCTCCATCACTGATAACTGACGATTATTCATTATCACTAGTGTCGAAAAGTACCCCTTTCGACTGTTGGTGCCGCACTTGTAGTCGGATTTTGCTATAAAAAAACCTCATATTTTTGCAATTTTTGAAAAAAAAAAAGAAAAAAAAACCTCGCCAAGATTAACAGAGTGTCCATTGCGGGATACTAATTACAACCCAGTAAAGACAGTCACATCTTTCGACCAATGGGAATAAATGATTACGTAAGGGAAAAGTCGAACCTCTCAACCACCGGCCGTTCGCCCCTCAGCCCGGTTCTTCCCCCTAACCCTCCCTTCCTACGCCATCTTACACACACACTCCGTCTGACAACCTGACACCACGTTGCCACTTATTAAAGTTCGCTACACATCTACACTCCGTCCCCACACTGAACATCATCACCACCACTTGTACCGGTAGTTTGACTCGACACAAACAAAACATACAAAGATGGCGGAATACGAGGATCTGGCGGCGTCTCATTGGGACGACGCCCCGTCGTTGTCGACCAACGCGGCACCTGCGCCGTCACGTGATCTGGCCAATCTGACCATCCACAACATCGATGGAGACAAGACCGAGCTCGTTGGCCCCGAGGAGAGTGGGCCGGCGACGGGCGGTACGGGCGGCAGCCATGCGCACGGCCACAAAACCACCGTGGACGACCTGTTTGACCATTCGACCGCGGCGATGCCCGAGCCGCAGCCCAGCCAGGCGTCCGAGTTTGACCACGACCTTCTGGCAGACTCGTCTGTCGACCGGCCGGCGTATCAGGCGGCGGTGTCGTCTCCCAAACGCAAGCCCATTCTCAAGCAGGTGCGACGTGGCAAGGGCAAGGGCAAGGGCAAAAATCTGCTGTCCAGCTCGGTCTTGGTGGTGGAGGACGACGACGATGTGACCAACCCTCTGTTGTTGAACGACGCCACCAAGGTCACCGACCGGGAGGCCGAGTCCAGTCCCGCGTCCGCAGCCCGAAAGAGCCAGCTGGGCGGTCTGCATGTCAAGGCCGAAATTGGAGAGTCGCCCGTTGCCGGCTTCAAGTCCAAACTCGACTCGGACCTGCATGAGTTCCATGACGTGCCTCTGGAGCAGGGCGGAGCTGCATCTGCCGCCGCCGGAGGAGCCGAAGGAGGAGCCGATGCTGCTGACGCCGCGGACTCCGAGACCGTGGCCCAAAACCAGGCGCCTGTGGCTGCCTACACTTTCGAAATTTCCGTGGGTGACCCAATCAAGGTCGGTGACATCACATCCTCCCACACGGTGTACACGGTGTCGACCAAGACCAACCACCCCAACTTTAAGACAGACGCGGGATCGGTGACCCGCCGATACTCTGATTTCCGGTGGCTGTTCCATGCGCTGGAAAACAAGCATCCCGGTATCGTGGTGCCTCCTCCCCCGGACAAGCAGGCCGTGGGACGGTTCAACGAGGACTTTGTGGAGGCCCGACGAGCTGCGCTGGAGACTATGCTTCAAAAGGTTGCCCGCCACCATCTGCTGCAGGACGACCCTGACCTGCAGCTGTTTCTGCAGTCCGAGCAGCTGAACCAAGACATTAAGCACTCGCACAGTGCGCCTGGAGTTGCTGGAAGCAGCGAGGAGGAGGCGTGGATCGAGGAGGGGTCCGGATCGGGACTCATGTCGTCCCTGTCGTCGTCGTTCTCCTTCTCCAAGTCGTTCATCGAGACCGACCCCTGGTTCTCGGACAAGCGGGGTTACGTGGACGTGCTGGAGTCGCATCTCAAGAGCATGTCGCGCGGGCTGGAGCTGGTGGTGCATCAGCGCAAAGACCTGGCCGAGTCCATGGGTGACGTGGCTGCTGTTTTGTCGTCTCTGGGCACCGTGGAGATCTCCAAGCATCTGTCCAACGTGCTGTACCAGTTCAGTGACGCCGTGGAGCGAATCAAGGAGATTTGTGCCCGTCAGAGCCAGCAGGATATGGTAACGCTGGGCTCTACTATGGATGAGTACCTGCGTGTGATTGGGTCTGTGCGGTCGACTTTTTCTCAGCGGTCCAAGCATTTCCAGGTGATTCAAAACATTGAGTCTGAGCTGACCAAGCGCAAGGCCAACCTCGACAAGCTGTTGCGGCAGGGCAAGACCCAACAGCAGCGGCTCAACGTGCTCAAGGACCAGGTGCAGGAGTACGAAAAGAAGCTGGTCAACGCCAAGGTCAAGTTTGACGACGTGAGCAGCACCATCAAGAAGGAGGTGGATGTGCGGTTTGAGAATGAAAAGTTTGATGACTTCCGAAACGCCATTGAGATTTTCTTGGAAAACGCCGTCGAGACCCAGAAGGAGGCCATTGAGGTCTGGGAAACCTTTTATTCTCGTGCTTTCCCCAACTAGACAAACACACAGCCAAAACGGAGGTATCTACAACGGTAGTATTGATGAAATAATGAATAATGATTAATGATGGAGGATGAGGTGTACGAGTACAGTACAGTGCAGTACAGTACAGTACAGTACCCGTACTTTTAGTAGTTTGGGGGTGATGATTACTTATACATACCCTAACCCCACATCCGCATCAGGCCTGGTCCCAACCCTAACCTCCACCATGCGCCCAAATGCTTCCTGACCAGATCACCACTATCACCACGTCTCAAAGAACAGCAAAAAAACGCCATGGAGACCAGAGAAGATGGATTATTGCCATCTCAGGCCTTCACCACAGCCGCGGCTCTGCTGCCGGTTATTGATCGTGAGTGATTACCCTTGGTTGATAGACAGATGGAAGGCTGGAGTCGAGTTGATACCTTGGTGAACGTGGATGTGTTGCGGGTGGTTGGTGGTGGGGTGTTGCGGTGGTTTGTTGGGATGAACTGCGGTACTTTGATTCAATTCCAACCACTGTCTCACCGCGACGCCACCAAGCACTGGATCTCACCTCGCTACTCACAGACCGAACTAACGCAGGAAAAGTGGTGGTGACTCTACGAGGAGGCCGCAAGTTTTTCGGCATTCTGCGATCGTTCGACCAGTTTGCCAACCTGGTGCTTCAGGACACTTACGAAAAGTACTTTGCCGTGCCCGAAAAGGTGTACGGAGAGGAGTACCGAGGCACGTACATCATTCGAGGAGAGAACGTGGAGCTCATGGGCGAGGTGAACCTGGACGAGGATCTGGCGGCTATTGACTACGAGGAGAAGAATGGCGTCACTGTGAATGGATACAAAAAGGTGGAGTTTGCCGAGGCCAAGAAACTGGCTCTCAAGACAATGCAAAAGGAGGCAAAGGAAATCAAGGCCAAAAACGAGCTTCTCATGGGTATTTAGAAATGTATTGCAATGGAGTGGGAGTTGAGGGGTTGGAGGGGGTAATGAAGAGAGCGGTAGCTGCAAGTTCTTCAGTGTGTATTGTAACACCGGTTTTGTATTTGGTATTGTACGTCGCAGGAAGAGAATGACAACCAGTGTATTGTCGGAAGAGAATGACAACCAGTGTATTGTCGGAAGAGAATGACAACCAGTGTATTGTCGGAAGAGAATGAGAACCAGTGTATTGTCGGAAGAGAATAAGAACCAGTGTGTTGTCGTAAATTGCTACAGCTGAGAGGTGTATTGTTCTCTCGATAACCATGATGAGCAGCTAGGGCGATATAACGGGTAAACCGTTCAGTATGAGATGCTCCGGTGACGGAGAAACCACTTGTTTACATCATCTCGTGGACTTTTCCAATGGGAATCGGCCGTGGACCGACAAAGGCGGTCTGAATGGCGACTTGAATGTCCATCTCAAGGAACTGCTTGTTCCCGAATTCAAAGTACGAGAGTCATGGTGTTCCTCTTTCTCATCAGCAATGCTGCGGAGATACCATCAGCTGGATTGTGCTGAACGTTTCAGACAGAACCCGAAGTTGACCGCGTCTGAACACATTGTGGTTGTTCTGAAGAGTGAGATATGGAGTCTAGTTGAGTCTAGTTGAGTCTAGTTGAGTCTGGCTTGAGAGAATCATCCAACCCTCTGTATAGGCTGACCCGAGCTGATGACGCTTTGGCCAAGAGTTGCAACCTGTAGGGACTGGGCGTCAACGAACTGACATTGGTAGAAATCTGGGATCTCATGGCGTTGACCTCCTGCGCAGGTCCCTAGTCGGAAGAGACATACAGTCTGCTGTTCTTGTTGTAGATGGGAGAGTAGTAGATGTCTCCAGAAGGAGAAATAACTTGGAGAATGATTCCAGAGAATGTTACCGGCAGTTGTGTCGCTCCCCGTTTAGATATAGTCCATGTGAATCTCGCAGGAGGCTTCAATCCCTGGTATATGTAGGAGTTATGGCTTCCTGCCCTTCTGCAGTCTGTCGCTGTTGGACATTTCGCTTTTGCCGCTGGTTGTCCTGGTCTTGCTTCTTCCATCCATGGTAGGAGATCAACTGACAGCGACAAAGCTGGAAGCTGCTGAGCGACGAGGAAACACGGCCTGAATGGAGCAGTGGTAGTTGATCTCCTCTTCTCCATTCGGCAATGACTTCTCTGGTTCCAGTGGAAGACCAGCAACGATTACTTATCATGACTAGGAAGATGCGCAATAACTACCCTGTCCCTAATGTCTAGGAATCTTCACAACGACTACTCCGGTCCCTAATGAATACATCCGAGTCTGGGGTTGGTCGAATGTTCAGGACAGTAACGCTGAACATCCACGCCACACCATCGACCACAAGAAAAACCCAGACAAGCGTATAGACACAGGGTCAATCTACAAGTAGACTCAGCTGGAGTCCGGGACCAGAATTGAACCACCAATTGGGGGTTAGGGATCATTGGTAACTGTCAAACGATTAGTATCATGTTCAACCAAGTATGATTCCACATGGGATGAACAAGACGGCCCTTTCCGGGACACACGCCGTTTTCAACAACCAAATCCTTACATTCGAATCGTTCAACATCCACTCACTCCAACCGCTACGATACCCATCTGAAACTCCCCATTGGACCATAGAGTTGACATGCAGGCGGATAAGAGAACTTGCGTAGATAACGTACATTCTGCAGAACCACCAAGCCGTGGAGATGATACAGTCGATGGAAAATGGGTGCAACTATCTGGCGATATGTCTTTGTTTGCGGCGAGACTCCGTGCGTGTCTGTCATGGCTCCAGTGCGTATCGCACGCACTCCATTATACTTCTCACCAAGTCGCATTCCACCCCATTTTGAATTCTCAGTGAACTTTCCGGCCATGTCACCGTGCTAGTGTGTCTGAAAGTTTCCCGTGAACGGAAGGGTTCAGTTGACGGTCGCGTCCTGAAACGGGCGTAACGCGATAACCACAGCCACGTCCGGAAACACCCCAAAACACCGGTCGAAAACGGATCTTGTATCGATATCCACACTCGTCTACTCGACGTTTGCTACTGAAACACAGTGAGACACCAGCTAGTTTACGGTATCATACTAGAGGTAGTCTAAAGCCTGTTACTGGATCTGAATACGGGTCTGAAACTCTACAACATGGCTGCCAGAGAGCATGATGGGTGGGCGTGGAGGGACCGAGTTAACACTCCATCGATGTTTATAAAACTAGAGAGCTGTCTGTCTAGGGTCAACAGGAAACAAAATGCACCCTTTCTGCTTCAGAAACTTCAAAATTATGCTGTCCACAATTATGGCACTGGTCGTTGGCATGGATTTCATGACAGCGGTTCCACCAGACTTGCCTGACACTTTGGAATCGGACATCTCAGACTCCCTGAATCGCCAGACAGTCCTGTGACCCCAGTCAGCTCCTCGACGCCTCTGAATGTGACTTTTGTCGAGCTTGACGTCTCCCACACCCCTTCTGTCCCTGGACCTGAAGCACTCTCAGATACGTCCGTCACAACACGGGCGTCTGGGGAGGAGGTGTCTCTTATGGTGTCTCCTATCACTTCACCAACTTTGACCGTCACAACACAGGCGTCTGAGGAGGAGGTGCCTCCTATCACCTCACCAGCTCCGGCCTATCCCACGTATCTCTGGATGGTCAAGTATTGTAACTATCCAGGGATATAAGATAACTACAGAGTGGCTCAGAACCACGCCAACCGACACAGCGACGTCCACCGGTTCGAGTCGCGAGAAGCTGCCGAAGAGTTTATGGGAAGCACCGTGTTCCAGACCTACAACACCTCCGATAACAGCTATCTGTCTGTCTTTGGAGAAAGGATCTACAAGGTGTACACCGACGGGTCGCACACTTATACCAACGGACCGCGGGCAAGGAAGGCTACAGTGGGTACGGAGTTTGGTTCGGAGAGAACCATCCTGACAACGTGGCTGCCTCTCTTCGAGGAGGAAACCAGTGTTCCCAGCAGGCAGAATTACAGGCCCTTGTAGATGCGTATAGAATCACCTGTGACCGCCAGGACGGACGAATCTATGAGATTCACTGCGATTGCCAGACGGCCATCGATCTCGTCAACATCTCGTGTCTCAACTACTGCCGATTCAGGTCTACCGTCGACAAGATTCGCCAGTACAAACAGCGATCCAACGCGACAATCTTTCTTCTGAGGGTTCTGGGACACAATGGGGACCCTGGAAACGAACGTGCCCATTACCTTGCCAACATGGGCCGAAAGAGCTGCTTCAAACAGGACTATCCCTGTGTGAATGGAGCTCTCCGACATTTGATGGGCCAAGGAACCTCCGGGCCTAGAGTCTGGGTTAATTACTAACTGAGTCGTCGTCTTGGTGGTATTTTTGGCTGAATGGTTGCTCATCCCATCTCTCTGGATAGGTTGGATGTTCCTTTGGAGCCAGTCTTTCCGCCAAAAATGCTTCCAAGGCGACTTGTTGGTACGTATGTACTGTACTGACAGCGTAAACGTCTACAAAACCTATCAAAGGTATGTATGTTGGGCCCTTAAGAGGCTCCTCTATACATTCCAGTGATAGGTGTGTAGAAATGAACATTGGCACGGTACCCGAGTTTTTTTTGTAGATCGATATAGGTGATAGAATGGTGTGTATGGTGCACATTCGTGACGAGAAGTGTTCTATCTGAGGGAACATTCCTAGGCGAGTTGGACGAGAGGAGCAATGACTGAAGAACCAATGAGTTGTGGTAATTGTATTGAGTAAGAGAAGTTTTGAGGCGTCCACAAACCTGTGTTCACAGGAGAGTTCCTTTTAGTTCTTTTTGGTCTGGCTTCATCACGACGACACCTTGGATTAGTCCCTGCCAGGTCCATATTATGCCTTGAACAGTATGTAGTCGGACGCCCTAAGAAAGGACAGTACGGTCAAGCGCCAACTGATCAAGTACGACTGGTTCATGCGTTCACAACAGATTCAACATGAACGACTTTCTAAAGATATATCTGCTCAACTCGACCCGAATTACCCAAATTACTCACGCTAACGTCACATTACAATCAGCCATCCCCTCTTCACAGTCCGACACTCAATCTACTCTTCGACTGATACCTCACTGTCAGAGGTACAATAGGAGACTCATTATTTATGACGTATGTAATACATTGCATTGAAATCTACAGAATATAAGCAGACTAGAATACTACCAGATGTCACATTGTAGACTCAGTTATCAGCTCATCTCGAATCATGTCATCGCATTGAAAGGTCCGAGCTACAACCACACATTGCGCCAGAGAAGCAACTGCATTCTATCTTCTTGAAGATCCTAAGTATTGTTGATTGGATATAGTTCATGTATAGTTCATGTAACGACTTACAACTCACTTCCAGAGACACCACGTTCCGATAATAGCACAAACCCTTCTGGTGTGTGCTTGCTCATTCACTTGAAAAAGATAATACCATCCTATCTACAGGATGGACATCTCGTCTACGACCAAGCTGGTTCCTCTCATCACTACGTGACCTCTCATCATTAAATGAGGAAGTGGCCAGGTATTAGCCTACCGGGTATTACCTTCAACATATCTTCCCACATGCTGTCGATCAACCTACTCGTAGTACAGTCATTACCGTACGGCTTTTACTTGGTGACATAGTACCACGTTTGCCCCAGAACGTATCCATCATCTCAGTACATCATCTCAGTCGCTCTACTGACGCAACCACACGGTTAGTTGCTGTTTTTGAGCTCTGTTTTGGGACGGAAATATTTTGAATCTAACGCCAAGACCGTATTCGTATTCGTCTAACCGAAATAAGCGACTTTCTTTGTTTCAAAACGACTATAAAGGGGCTTGATCTTATTTTTGCTTAGTAAGACGACACGTAGTCCACATCCTAGCCGATTCTTTATGAAGGTCCAGGCCGGTACCCTCCTCCTACTCCTCCTTTTTTTTCTTTCTGCATATACATTCAAAAATTATAACTTTGCTTTGAAAAATTTTTTTTTTTTCTGCATATACATTCATTTAATTATAAACTTTTGCTGTGAAAAAGAATAACCTTTGAAATGAATGTACGCTTACACGAAATATTACTTAATTAAACACGTTTTAGTGTCATTGCCAACTTGGCACGTACCTATTTCCCAGTAAAAAAAAATTGTAAAAAACCTGGGTTCAGTCCGTGTTGTATGTTGGTCCACATACCCTCGCGTGTTTGTTTCGTTCATCGGGAAAAACCACTCCAGTCTCCTTCTCTAATCTCAATCCTTCCATTGCCCCCTTCGTTTGCATTGCCCTTTGAAAACGTCTCCCTTGTGGTTCTTCTTGTCATTTGGTTTTGGTTTGCGTCCCCCTGTGGTGGACTACCGCGCCCCCTACTGCTGTTCTCCGGTGGCCTCGGCCCCGCCCCTTTTACGCTTGCTTACTGTCCTACCTCTCGCCTCATCTGAAGTGCTGGCGGTTGTCCCATCGTAGAAACACATCCTGGGCTTCCTTCAGGAATTTGAAGCAAACCCTGTTGGGACATGTCCCAGGGTGGCGCCCTGAGTACCGGGGGGATCTCTCCATTCTTCCAGGATCCCATAAGCCAATTCCCGCAGATATTTGCGTGTTTGACTTTTTGTTTTCCGGGGGGCGTCACTGTTCACATGCCCGGGAAAGAGGGGAGTACTCCACTGAAAAAGAACCTCTCGAAATAAATGTACCGCTTACACTTTTTCGTATCTACTAATACTCTGTTAACAAATACTCAGTGTGGACCTACACTATTACATGGAGAATATCTGATTCGAACCTCGCCTCCGGGACGACAATTTTTCAATTTACACACGAAAAACATCAGCCCCAAAAGACAGAAGCCGCCCAAAACGATCTGAAAAACGACACGGAAACCAAAAACATACAGAAGACGACAGAAAAAAACGACAGAAAAAACGAAAAAAAACGACAGAAAAAACGAACAGAAAACCCCCCAAACTGACATCTCCTGCTATTCAGCAATGAATTCTGTCGCTGAAAATGCTCCAGAAGACAGCTCTGTTTTCCACGACCCTCCGGAGACAAACATCCACGCAGTTTTGCCAGAACCCGGCTACCGAATCCACACCCTGTACAAGCTCATGGCGGAGATGCTGGTGATGGCCGAAATGCAAAATGTATACAAAGAAACGACCGGTCGGACTGTCTCTGACCGTTGCCACATCCTTCTGACCCGAAGAAACCTCGGGCCGTTCACCCAGGGTATCTATGAGCGGTTTCTCACCTTCCCCGACACCCAGTCTCCAGTGAAACCGGTTCAGAACTGGCTCATCCAGTCGTTTCGAGACCTGAACGATGCTCGCAAGACCCTTCTTCGGCTCAGTTGCGAGGCTGTCGAGCCCGTAATTACCTCTGTTGACGAGATGAAGTCGTTCATCAAGTTTCAATTTGCCGGAGCTGTCTCGGAGTATATCCTGATCGGCCTGCCTGAAGAAAACATCAACTATCCCGCAGATTACGACCTACTGCGACGCTCTCTGGACCGAATCTACAAAACCTTGCCCATTCTAAATGTCATGGCCAAGTTCAGACTATCCATCGTTGACCGAATTGTGCTCTATTTTGGAGCCCAGAACTTGCAGAGTCTGAACCAGGCGCAGTTCTGGGACCAATTTGAAACCGTCGAGAAGCTCCTTGAGTTCATTGACGAGTCGCCCGAGCCCCTGGCCCAGCCTCGAGACCATCCGGGAGCCTCCGACGTTCACCGATGTCTCCTTACCACCTTGATCAAGTGTCTGACTCCCCGGTTCAAGAAGAAGTACAACCTGGAGAAGCGTTCCCTCGATGTTTTCGAGCTGATGAACATCCTGCGGGGTCTCTACATCCACGAAGCTCACACAAAGTCCTCACGGAAGGTGATCAAGCCCACGCAGTCTGTAGCTACTAACTTGTCGGATCTTGGAGTTGGGAGACACGGAGTCAAGCAGCAAGTGTCCACCGCAAAGCGGCGACGATCTCTGGAGGATGAGGAGAAGGAGGAGGAGAAGAAGAAGAAAAAGAAGGAAGAAGAAGAAGAGGAGCAGAAGAAGAAAATTAAGGAAGAAGATTATCTCGAGGAAAATCGACCGTCTCTTGATGAGGTCTACCACAATGAGGATATGTTGGAAGGGAAGAAGCCGAGTGTCCAGTCTAGTTCTCGAAAATCGGAAGACAGTGATGGAAGCATGGCATTTTTCGACAAAGGCAAGGTTCCTGAACGGGCTCCTAAGCAGAGTCTTGAACAGACTGGTTCGTCTAACACCACTATCGAACAAATCAAAAATGCCAAACAAGCCGTGACGGACATCATCAAGAACAATCCCCATTGGTGTCCCCTTTGCGTCTCAATTGGTCACAACCGCGACATGAAGCTGTACACTCACGCCTTTGAAGATTGTCCTCTCAACGAGATGCTGGCAATCACCAAAACCGAGTCCGCCAATCCTACCGAGTGCCTGACCGGTCGTCTGCTCCAAAAGCTCCGCGAGTTCCGCCGGCTCGAGGCCAACTCATACCGTCCTGTCTACACCAATGGAGTCCAGTCAATCAAGGAAGGAAGTAATCATTACAACAGTGGCATCGGTGTTTGGTTTGACGACCAGGACCCCGGGAATGAGGGAATGCCCTGCCACGCCGAAAGCCCCCTCGAGACCAAGCTCATGGCCATTGTAATGGCCCTTCGAAAGCTGCAGCATCGACCTCGCCTTAACTACGAGATCTTCAACGACAGTGTGACCGCCTGCGATCTCGCCAACGGCTACGGTCTTCCTAGTCACTTTGACTCCCCTCCGCGGGAGGTGCAGAGGCTGGTCGACGAGGCCATGTTTCTCAAGGACCGTCTCCTGCCTAAAAAGATCCGAATCACCTACGCCAATCGCCATTCGCCAGCCAAAGGTAGCCATATCGCCGACGATCTGGCCCACGAGGCTAGGTTGAAGATGAAGACCCGGATACTTCGTCACAAGCAGTTTTTCTGGCCCTGGCGATGATAAAAAGAACGGGACCTGAATCCCTTACAACAGATATGGCTTACAACAGACATTGAAACTGAATCGACTTAGCAGGACTTCCTAACGACCTCCAAACACCGCAATTAACCCATTGAACACTAACCCGTTAACCCATTAACTCATTGAACCATTAACTCATTGAACCATTAACTCATTGAACCATTAACCCATTGAACCATTAACCCATTGAACCACCAACCATCAACCATCAACCGTCAATATCAACTCACAGAGTTATTAACACAACCACCAAGCCAGTCTAACATCACTGAGACCTAGAGAAAAAGCTCCAGCAGTCCTTCAATATGTCATATCATTTGCACAAAATCTCTTCTAGGAAACAACACAGATTTGAGACCTTACCCGGCAGGTTTTCAACACATACCACTCACAGTACAGTAGCTGAAAGCACGGTCTATTTATTTCGTTCGACTTACAAGTACATTACCGACCGCACCGCGACTGAAGTACGATATGGCACTACTTCAGCATACATTAACTTCCAATCGCCAATAAGACCGTAAAACCCTTCTATTTATATCCATTCATCTACCACGACCAACGACTATCTCGCAACTTTCATCACCCTCAAGTCCGTTATATCTTTTTGAGAAAAACACTTGGAGAAATGGTGTTTTCATGTACTTGTATTGCCATATTAGTGACCGTAGAATCATAAGGACTGGAAAGTTGGGCAACGACAGCTACTCTCTACTGAGTGTGATCATGGTTCGGGAGCGTCTTCGCGCATTACTGAAAATGTATCATTATGAAAAGACCGTCCATTGACTAGTCTAGTTGGCCGACTTGAACTCCTTGAGGTTGAACTCCCCGCCAGTCTTCTCTGCAACACCCTTCTCCGTGACAATAGTATCAATGAGCTTGTAGGGAGCGTAATCAAAGGCAGGGTTCCAGACCTCGATTCCAGGAGCAGCCACAGACACGGTGAGGGGCTGCTTGTTGGCATCGACGCCCTTGACCTGCGTCAGCTCAATGGCAGGTCGCTCCTCAATCTCAATATCTTCTCCAGACTTGGTCTGAACGTCAATGGAGGTGGTGGGAGCCGCCACGATGAACTTTCGGTCAAAGTGGTTGGCCAGAATCGACAGCTGGAAGGTTCCAATCTTGTTGGCAGTGTCTCCGTTGAGGACCACTCGGTCGGCACCAACAATGATGACGCCAATGTCCTTGTTCTTTCGCAACAGAGCCGCAGCCATGGAGTCGGTCACGAGGGTGGCGGGGATACCGTCGTGGACGAGCTCGTAGGCAGTGAGACGACTGCCCTGGTTGTAGGGCCGGGTCTCGAGAGCATAGACTCGTTCCAGCACTCCTGCCTCGTGAAGAGCTCGAATAATACCAAGAGCGGTACCGTAGCCGGCGGTGGCGAGGGAGCCCGTGTTGCAGATGGTCAGGGCGCTGATTTTGTGTCCGTTGGCGGCCTGGGGCACGTTCTTCTGGATCCACTCGAGTCCGTACTTGCCAATGTTCTTGTTGTCCTGCACGTCGTCGAGCAGCATTTTGTGGGAGGCGGACAGGAACGCCTCAATCAGCTCGCTGGCCGAGCCCGTTTGTGTCTCGACGAGCTTTTTGAACGAGCCCACCGCGTCCGACAGATTGACGGCGGTGGGACGGGAGGTGTTGAGGTAGTCGAGACGGTCGGAAATGAAGGAGCCCACCTCGGCGCGGGTCTGGTCCCGTGACACCTTGCCTCCGTGCACAAGCTCGACTGCCAGCGACAGAATCGCCACAATTGCAATTGCGGGCGCTCCTCTCACCACCATGTCTTTGATGGCCTTCCAGCCGTCGTCCGAGTTGTTGATGGGCACGTACTCGGACTCATGCGGCAGCCGGAGCTGGTCCAGAATCGTGAGCGTGTGGTTCTTTTCGTCGTATCGAATCGCCTCAAGAGACATTGTGTGTTGGAGAAGTGATCTACGTGCAATTCTCTACAAATAATTTAGATCATATCCATGCACCTCACTCCACGTGTGAATTTTAATGGGCGGTAGGTTTGCACTAATGTTATATGTAGAAAATATATATATATAACGGAGGGTGATGAAAGGATGATGACGAGTCTGTAGAAGAGCGAAGGTGTCTCGGTCGTGCTCAATTGCAGTTTGAAGGATCGGAGAGGAGCGTTTGACGAGTTTGCTGTCCATTTTGGGGAAAAGGGGAAAAGGTAGACGAGAGAGACGGTAAAGGCGTTCTGTTAACTAAAACGTAAAGTTTTGTCAAGTAATTCCAACTACAGTTTAGAATTGTAACTAAAGAAAGGAGAAAAAGCAACGACAAAGCGACAACGACAACGACAACAACAACAACAACAACAACAACATACCAAAGGGTCATATTATATACCACAATGACAGTCTTAGAAGTTCCCTGTCATCCGACTACAAGTTTGATCAAGTCAATCTTCACCAGAGTGGGTTACTTGCACTTGCACTTGCACTTGCACTGATCTATTCACCATAACCATAGCACTATAAAAGAAACCTCGACAATATTCGAGATAGAGATGTCCAATTTTCAATCCTCCTCGTCATGGCTATTCTATTCACATTTTTATAATGTGTTTTTGTTTACTTTATTCCAATTTTTTATTCCAATTTTTTATTCCAATATTTTTTATTCTAGGTTTTTTTTTTATTTTTTTTTTATTCTAATGATTCTGCATTATTTTGCGTTTTTCACCCGTAAAAGGCTCCAACCACAGGCTGACCTCTATCGGAACGCCTGGTTGGCTCAGTTGGTTAGAGCGTTAGTCTCATAATCTGAAGATCACCAGTTCGACCCTGGTACCGGGCATTCTTTCTTTTTTTGTCTGATTCAATTCTGCTCTGCCAAATGCGATATATTTCCCGTCTTGTGCAGTGTTCCGTTTTTTCAGAGCCTGATTAATAGTTGAGCTACAATAGTTGAGCTACAATCAATGTTCAATGGGGCGCAGTAAGCGCATTCTATTTTCTCTTTGTAGAAGCTGCATTTACATGATACTTTTATATTAATTATTTCAGGTTTAATTCCAGAGGTGAAATGGAAGGAAATCGATGTTCGACATTTCGACACTTTTCACTGTTCATTGGTTAAATAACAAAGCTTCTCGGTCACAACCCAGTGTCTACGTGAGTAAAAAACAACTCACCGTCACAAGTAAGTTATATGTGGTATGCGCAGAGACAGTGATATGCCAATACATGGTCGTCACTTTTTTCAAAAAATTAGCCCGACGTGGGGCTTGAACCCACAGCCTTGAGATTGCTTTAAATAAGAGTCTCACGCTCTACCGATTGAGCTAGCCAGGCGGTGTTTTTGTTGTAACTATAACTATGTACTGTGATATCATAAACCTGCTGAGTAATCAGATGAAAACAAAAAAGAACATAAAGACCTCTCCGACACAAATGAGGGACAATGGCGTATCATGACAAGCAGGTAGACGCAATCTGGAACCACAGCCTTCCATTCACGACTTGTCTGGTCGGGAGCAACCAGATCTTTGATGTAGAGGTAACTGCTGAGCTGAAAGGCGTGTTCAAGGGGAATCATTGTGGTAGAAGATTGTGGTAGAAGTAGAAGAATTCTCTATGAATGCAGCGTGGACTGTAGAGAACCAATGAAACATCTTCTGGCCGCTTGATTCATTTTTTCGCCCATGTTGAATTTCTAGCGCAAATATTGCATTAGTGGAGACCAAGAGGTGGTCAACCGAAGAGTCTGTCTGAATCAAGTGAGTTCCGAGTTCCTCTTCTACTTCAGAACACCTCATGAAACAAGTACATGTACAAGTTCGAGATTCGGCTTATGTATTCTCAAACAAAGATTCCTCGAATGGTTTAGCAATTGATAGGATAATATGAGAAAAACTGCTGAGTAATCGAATATGCTGACTAGAGGAGGAACAAGAGGAAATCCGTGAGCATGGATGTCATTCGCTCTTCTCTACAGACTCAATTGAAGTGCCCATCTTGATCTGTTAATCGATAAAAATACTTATATCAGAGCCTCAGCAGACCTCGTCCTCTGTCATTGCTGTATTCAACCCATGGATATAACAGGTGAATGGTCAAAGAATGAACATCCAAGGACGCAAGGTGAAACTGCTAATACCGTACTCAGACTCGGATAACCTCCCCAAACCCACTTTCCACTTTACCGCTTCACCCACTTGTTCTGTCTCAGTATGGTCCACTAGAATGCATTGCTGCACCACGTGCGTTATCTTCATGCAAGGGGGATGAGCTAGATATAAAATTTCGGGCTGAAGCGAAACGATCCATGTGTCAAGAACAATGCTCAACAAGCTGATACAGGTGGTTTTGGGCACCGTTGGCCTTCAGTCGGCTCTTTTAGGGCCTCCCAGTCTCTCCAACGAGCTGCAACTCGGCTGGGTCGAGTCCCAGGTGGAATCGCTTCTGGGGGCCTCTAACGACGAGTGTAGCCGGTGCAAAAACTTGCTGGTACTCGGAAACAAGCTGGCCAAGCTTAATCCGGCTCTGATTCCGCCGATTCTGATTCGACTGTGCGAAAAATACAACTGGAAAGACGACTGTGAGGTCTATAGAGACGACACTCTTGCGCGGGGAGCCGTGGGACGCCATATCGCCAACGTCCTGTCTCTGATAGACCCCAGGGGCGTTGATGGAACCAATATTTGCTGGCATTTTGGCAACGACGCCTGCGAGTTTGAGATGCCGCAGTTCGAGCCACATCTCAGCTCCTGGTGGGGCCCTCGACCGGAGGAGCCAAAATCCGCCGGGGTGAAAAGCGAAGGTACGACGTTCAACGTGCTTCATCTGAGCGACATTCACATTGATTTGAGATACATGGAGGGGGCAGAGGCCGATTGCAACAGATACATGTGTTGTGTTCCCGAGTCTGTGAACCAGAACAGTCCGGACAAGGTGGTTGAGCCTGCGCAGAAGCTTGGAACGTACCATTGTGACACGCCTCAGATTCTGCTAGAGAAATCGCTGGCGCACGTGTCGTCAATTGCCTCTCGGGTCCCGTTTGACTTTGGAGTTTTCACCGGCGACATGATTTCCCACGATACAGACCGGTTTCTGAGTCTGTCTCTGACGCTGCAGAGTGAACATGAGTGCTACTACCAGATGAAGAAGCATCTTGGAGACCTGCCCATTTACCCGACCTTTGGCAACCACGATTCGTATCCATACGCCCAGATGGCCCAGAACTCTTCGGGCTTTGCACGGGAGTTTGAGTGGAATACAGACCTCAGCTCCCGCATGTGGAGAGACTACAAGTGGATCAACGAGGAGCAGGAGGAGCAGGCCAGACACACGTACGGCAGTTTTGCAGTGACCACAAAGTCCGGCTTGCGCGTCATTTCGCTGGACTCCAACTTTTGGTACGAGGAAAACTACTACAACTACTGGAACATTAGCAACCCGGACCCCAGTGGGATTTTCAGATGGCTCACCAATGAGCTTTTACAGGCCGAAGAAACGGGCACAAAGGTCTGGCTAGTAGCCCATGTACCTACAGGAGGAGATGCAGACGCTGTCCCTTGGGGAACAGAGGTTCTGAGACAAATCATTGTACGGTTCTCCCCCCATGTGATTGCAGCCAACCTGTTTGGACACACCCACGCCGACCAGTTTGGAGTCTACTACGACTCTTCCAACGTGTCTTCCCCAACCGAGGCGGATGCCGTATCTGTCGCCTGGATTGGCCAATCAATCACTCCAATCGACAAGTACAATCCAGCCTGGAGATACTATTCGGTGGACTCCAAGACATTCGAAATCATGGACTCACACAATTACTATTCTCCCTTGAATGAGACTTACAACGTGGCTGAGCCCAAACTCGAGTGGAAGTACCTCTATTCGGCCAGAAAGGCGTATGATCCCGATCGCGAATGGCCCGACGACGCTCCCCTAAACGCCACATTCTGGCACAGAGCCGTGAAGACGTTTGTGGATGATAAGAAACAACGACAGGTGTTTTTTGACAACTTTTCCAGACTCTCGCCATACACCAGAGTTTGCAACACCGACGAGTGTATCAAGCAGATGAGATGTCAAATGGTGGGTGGAACCGTTGACGAAATCAAGTTGTGTTTGAGGAGACCATAAATGGTGATACTTGTACTTGTACTTGTACAAATAATGTCCTGCGAACCTCTCTAAAAGGTACACTACTGTACTGGTAATATAGTCACTTCATATGCCCACTGTAGAAACCAAGAAATGTTTCCTAAGTATCTTCAGGATTTCAGTCGTACTCATCCTCCTATACCCACGTGATCTCAACGTCCTGCGAGTCAGCATCAGCATGATTTGTGGACATGTCTGGATCTGAGCAGATGTCAACTCCAAATGCATGCCCGTGAACTTCTTACAAGCCAATTAAATCTGTTTAGCATGTCGAAGAGAAGTTCGTCTAGTGTCTTCAAACAATCATTTCCTGGACATTGCCTAGCCCTGAACAGACACTAGGAAGATCCAAACAGGTGATCCAGCCACTAGATTGGACAAGTATTTGAAGTGTTCGTAACTGCATCGTAAAAGTCCCTTCTGGTCCACGGACTCAGTGCTTCACCATCATTGGTCTCAATTATGTACAGTACAGTTTGTACAGTACTTGTAGTTGATATCCTCCAAGTAAGTATGTACAGTACGGTGTGTACAGTATTTGGATCTATTGTAAGTTCTCCATTCAGCCTACCTCCATCATCATATTCGGCCAACTAACTGAACCACATCCGTCCCAGTCAACCCCCTTCGTCTGAGTCAACCACCTCCGCGAGTCACCTACATGGTGACCTTCATCGGCATCAGTTTGGTATTGGTAACTGCGGTCTTGTCAATTCTAAACTGGCCTCTGAAGTTCGTGGGAATGGCCACGACTTGCCCGTTTCCACCCCAGAAGGCATTTACCAACAGTGAGATGCCTTCTGTTCTTCTTGCCGATCAACAGTATGTATCGGGTGACCAATTTGAGCAGCTCGGGAATGCCGTAGATACTAAGAGGAAAGTGTGGATCTGGAACACCTCCGAATTCTCAGACGTGATAGTGAGGTCTTTCTCCTTATCTCGGAGTAAAATCCCAAGAATCTGCGACCGAAATGGTGATAGCAGTAGAGAATTTCCTTTCTTTAAGATGCCTCTGCTCCAAGACGGGCTTCGACTGATAGAAACTATCTTCTCTAGTCTCATGATGGGCCCATTTGTTGTGAGCGAAGTCCGGGATGTAAATAATGACGAAAGTGGCCTTGACTCGAAGAACGATGGTGTTTCCTTTTTTCGTATCCTGAAATTTCATTTTTTGTGAAAGTGAACGCCAGTTTTGGTGATGATCAGTGATAATGAATAAACCTGTACTTTTTCGAAATAGGTGATTGAGCTTAGATATTGTTTTTCAACACCTTGCCAGAGTTGAACAGGAGACCCTTCTGTTGCTGAGTCGTAACCAAGCTGGACAGTCTTGTTTGTTATCGTCATCTTTGTGGGCAGTAGGCTGAGCTGTAGCGAGGGTGAGAGAGCAAACAATGATCCAGTATAATTGTACAGTACAATACCGGAAATGACATCAGACAGCCCATAGAATTCAACAAGATCAACAAATAACCCTGGAGGGACCAAAACTAGTAATGGTACACGATAAGTTTACTTCAACCTATCACCAGAGCATAACACCGATTGCTATCGGATTGGAGCGGTTTTTGTGCCAGTTTTTTTTACCAGAAAGCAAGTTTCCGACAGATTTAAACACTCCAACGACCATCAGGGCACGGTTGCGGCCATATCCTGGTGAAAATACGGCTTCCCGTCCGATCAGCCATAGTTCAAGCAACCAGAGAGCCCAGTTAGTATTGTAGTGGGAGACCATACGAGAATCCTGGGTGCTGCAATCTTTTTTGAGATCTAAACTATGGAAACGCGATATTCTTGAGTACTCGTGCCTACATACAAGTATGTACTGAGTTGTGGGAAACCGGGGTGTTGCAGTTGAGAACAGCTTGTCACTAAAAATGAAGCTTACATCGCTTACTGTATTCGCTTAACCTTAAATAATTATGACAAAAAAAAGAAAAAAGATAAAAATAAAATAGGAAAAGTCGAGGAAGTGAAAGAACGGGCAGATTCTGTTTCAAGTGAAATAGTGTCCAAGATTTCAGATCTATACAAGTCAATGTTGTACATTTTGTTAGTTAGAATTGAGGAGCAATGATGTGTCGAAAAGATCTGGTCGGAATGGTGGGACGCAACATAGAGATGGAGTTTGGGGTAGTGTCGACTTGATCGAAACGACTTGATTGACTCTAGTAAACGTCTTCTGAAGAGTCAATTACACCAGCTAGATTCTCATAGTAAAGTACGCTCCTCGCCAACTTACCTGTATCTATACATTATCACATCGATACATTACTTCAGGTTCGACGACTGCTTCGAGGTTGTACCCTGACGATCTCGACGTCGACTCAGTGACAGCTTCAGATGTGGAGCCCGCACATTGTTCCCGTATAATACCAACATGCAGCATTTTCTCCGTCTGCCGTCTCTCCCAGCTCGTCCAGCTCTTCTTCAGAGATTGGACACCCAGAAGGCGGCCATCAAAGAAAAAACGTAGCGCGAAAATGAGCGGAGCCGAGCTGCTCCAGAGCTTCGTTTTCGGATCTCCTCGACAACGCCAAACGCCTCATTTACGGGGATAGTGACAAAAATGGTGAAAAATGGAGAACAAAAATGGAGCTTCCTCTTTTATCTCTTCTCATAATCTTACTCTTACGCCGAGTGCTGTGACCACAGAGTACAGAACGTCTTCGTAGCATTCGGTGGACAACCCCATGCTACATTCTTGATCTCGCTAGTCGTGTGACAATGAAAGGTGGAGGTTAGTGGACCAGTGGTGAACTCATGTGTACAACCGGAGTGCTTGATTTCACTTCAAGTTTCACGTCTGATTGGTGTCAGTGACGCTGCAGGTATAGTTGGAGGCTGGTACGTTACACTATGAGAATACTCGTTGCTTTACAAAGTGCTAACAAATTTCGCAGTAATGATAACAAACTCTGTTGATATTACTTGGACCAAAAGGGAGAGTTTTACGGGTGGTAACAATGCAGTCCGGTTTGCAAGAGCTGATTTGTTCATACGGTCGAATCACTCTACTGGAACAGAAACGAACGAGATCAGTCCAATGATAGCACTTGTGTCCATATAGCACGTCAATTGGAATCTCTGCAGATATGATGACTAAGCAACAGAAAATACTGAACCAAATCCAACCGTCAAAATGAGAACCATGATCGGATTCTGCTGGTTGAAGAGTGATTTAGAAGATCGTTAATTCATTCTAGGAACATTTAATCTTCAAATACACCAGACACTCTATGATATGACTCCAGGTGGACGGCTTCAGGGTGACGCCAGAGGATTGGCCATATGTTACATGTCGATGGATTGTATTGTCTTTGGGCAATTCTACTGGCTATAGGTATTCTTGCTGATATATTATATATATATTATAACACAGTATTTATTGATACCATCAAATTGGATCACAAATGTCTAGTCGATACCTAAGAGTTGTCTTTAACTAACAATCATCCAATCTTAACACTATTTTGTTGAGAAAAAATTGCCCATGGTTTTTTTTTATTAGTGCAGATAAATATACAAGTATTTTTACTGTTGTCAAAAGTTTCATACAATTACGAATAAGTACAATTAAATGATTATTATCTCTATCCATTTTCTTCCATCTATCTACCCATTCGACGTCGCTTCTCTCCCCGAGAGTCGTCCTGGGTAGATGACGAATGCTTTCGAGACGAGAACCGTCCATCACCATTGGAAGAACCCCGACGAGGCTCTCGAGGAGGCTCTCTGTTCCACGAACGGGACGACGAGCCGTTGTCCCTCGACGAGGAGTCTCGAGACCCAGGGTCACGTGAAGATCCGTTGTCCCGCGAAGAACCGTCTCTGGAGGGACCATCTCTGGATGCACTGTCTCTAGATGCAGCATCTCTGGACGAGCCACTTCCACTACCAGCACTTCCTCCGCTTCCACTTACTCCTCCTCTCGTCTCTCGCACAGCACGCCCAATCTGAATCCTGTTGGGATCCTCGGCTCGACGTCGGTCTCGCTCACGGTCATTTTCACGCTCCTTGTTGCGCTGATCACGTTCGCGTTCTCGATCCCGAGCCGGTCGAGAGGGAATAGCTCCGGAGGCTGCATCTCTTTCTCGCTCTCGAGCTCGCGCCTCACGCTCTCGTTCACGTGAGCTTCGAGGACCACTGGGAGGAGGTGGGGGAGGCGGAACAGTGTCAGACTCGCCACCACCTGCTCGCCTGCTCATACGAGATTCAATGGAGAGGTTCTCCGAATCTCCAAATCGCCGAGGCGCATCCCGGACGGGAACGTCACGTGGGGGCTGGTCTCTGGAGCTACCATCACGAGAGCTTCCGTCACGCGAACTACCACCGTCGCCTCGAGGGCGAACAGGAGGCTTGGCGGGAAGCGAAGCAGGCTCCTCCTTGCCTCGACGTCGCTTCCGGTCCGACTCTCGCGAATCTCGCGAGTCCCTGGAGTCTCTAGAGTCTCTAGAGTCACGGGAATCGCGACCATCACGGGAATCGCGACCCTCACGGGCATCACGCCCATCTCGGCTTTCACGTCCATCACGTGAATCTCGGGCATCCCGGCTATCACGTCCATCACGTGGATCACGCAGGTCTCTAGAATCTCTAGGATCCCGCTCTCGATCACGGATACGCTCCTTGTTGCGCTGCTCCCGCTCTCGCTCCCGTTCTCGCTCCCGCTCTCGTCGAGGGGAAGTGGCACGAGAAGACCGAGCTGAGGAAACCCGAGACTCCACATCACGGGCCTTGTCCAGGTCACGTGAATCACGTTGAGCGTCACGCGCCTCAGGCTTGGCAGATTCACGTGACTCCTTCTCTCGGCGCTCCACATCAAGTGCAGCCTTCTCCTTGGCATCCTCAATGGCCTTCTTGCGAGCCATAACCCGCTTATTAGCCTTGGCCATTTCGACCTTACGATCCTCCTCTTTCATGGGCTTGAAATCGTAGACCTCGATCCACGACACCTCTGTTCGGGTCACGTGGCCAAGCAAACTTAGCGCAGCCAGCTTGATGTCTTCTCGTGTCTCTGTCTTGGCAATCTTTTCCAATCTCTTGGACACATCAACACCATGGCCCGCCACAAGAGGGAACTCGCCCACAACAGACCGCAAGAAGATGATGGCGTTACGACGGCTCATGTAGTCGTCTCGGGAGAGGCACTCCGCAACAGTGATGTGGATTTTTCGGTGCCACTTTTCCACCACGGTTCTCAGCATGTCATGGTCCAGCATGTTTTCCTTCTTGTTATCTCCAATACCGTAAGCCAGTCGGAAGCCTGGGAATCGGTATGTTCCAGCAGCCTCCCCAGAGGTGCCCGTCAGACCTCCGAGACCCTCAGCCACGTACTCCTCGGGCTTGGCACGCCAGGAGTTGAGAATGGCAAGAATCTCGTGGTAGAATAAGCCCAGGTTTTCGGTCTCGCCAGCTGTGCACGTGTACAATGTTGGGACAAGCAGCTGGGAGTTGAAGATCTGGTCGAGAACGCCCAAAGTCGAAAAGTTGAGGGTTCCAAGCTGATGAAGAGTAATGACAAAGTGAGCAGAGTACAAAGCATCCACAGCTGACAGAATGGCTCGAGGAAGCACACAGGAAGCCAGAAGCTCAGAAATCTGCATCTTACGCAGAATCTTGGCTCCGTCGGATGCGATGTCCATTTCACAGGGGAAATAAGAGTCTTTTTCGGCTGAAAGACGAATCTTGGTCTTCATATTGTGCAGAGTGTGTGTCTTATCTTCGTCAGCCAGTTCTCCAGCATTGCTGCTCTTCTTGGACTTGCTCAGACGAGCAAGCTCAGCTTCATAGACTCCGTGGTCGTAGTAAATATCGTAGAGTGACAACTGCCAGAAGGTCACATAAAGCGAGGGAGAAATGTGTTCAGGAGATGGAAGGCCGTCTCGGAGACTTTTAAGCACGGAAGGGTCGGACTTGATCTGCTGGCTCAACATTGGCCGCCACAGAGCAAACGCATATGCTGGAGACACGTCGTACTTGGTGACTAGGTCAACCACTGAGGCAAACGTCGCTGCAAACTTTTCTAGCGGCTTTACGAACCATGTAACAGCCTCGATGTACTGGTTCAGCACTCCGGTGACCTCATCGTGACGCAGAGCAAGAACCTTTTGATGAACAGAACTGTTGTCAGGTAAGAATGCGAGTTTCTGCTGGGTCTGGGCAAGAAGAATGAATAGCTCCAGTGCCCGCTGTCCTCCAAGAGTGTTGAAAAGTCGGTTGGCTGGCTTCTCCTTGTCCAGACGACTATCACCAATTACCTTGAAGACTGAGTACTTCAGCTGAGGAGAAAAGCCGAGATTGAGGGCCTGCTCGGGTGAAATGTTCTGCTGCTGAGCTACTCCAGTCATGGAAACCAGAATCTCTCTCAGCACAACCAACATTGACGAATCCTGGCAATGAAGCTGCTTGATGAGCAGATCGAAAATGGGCCAGCAGTCCATCATGACAGAGTATCGACTGCAAAGCCGGCCCGTGAAGTGTGCGAGACTCTGCAACCACTTTCTGTCGTTCAGACCGTCTTTCTGTACAGTATCTCGACCACTAGATGTGAGCTGGAGAATGATCACAAACGGTAGAGCGTCCCATCCAAGATCTGTAAAGTATTTAGCGGCTTCGACCACAAGATCAGACAGATTGTCGTACGATTCAACCTGTGAGACAAAAGCCGTGAATGTGGGCAGAGGGTTCGCGTAGCTGATTTTCGCCAGCTTACGCATCATCTCACGAACATTCTGCTTACTCAGCCGCTTCAGCACCCGTTTCGTCTCTTTTTCCGTGTTCAAAGTTGCAATGCGCAGCTCGGGACAGCTTTTGAGGATGCCAAAGTTCCATTCTCCATAGAGCCGGAACCGCACATCTGCGGGAAACTGTTTCACCACCTTGAATACCTCAGCAAGAGCAAGAGGATTGGTGGAAATGAGGGCTACAGATGGTAAAATGAACAGCCGTAGGTAGTCGTACCACCAGGAGGGGTCCTGTGATAGACAGGCGGTAGCGATTCTGCACAGCTTTGCAAACAGACGAAGATTGTAGCACAAATGCGGTCCTGTCAAGCCGATTAGTCGCTTAGATTGATCCATCAACTCTTCCTTGTTGTTGACGGGAACCACAGCTTCTTTCCAACTGTCGGTAGTGTCGAAAAATCGAGTCTCTCCGCCTTCACTGTCGAAGGGATATATACAGGGTTGCGACATACCCACTCGGGGTCGCGGAGTTGTAAGAACAGAGTCGTTAGACTGAGAGGGAAGCTTTTTGACCTGTGTAAGCTCATTCACTTCTTCAAACGGTCTGTATGCGTCGTAGAGAGGTGACAAGCCGCCCTCAAACAGCCGGTAGATGAGTCTGGACACCAAGGGGAAGGCACCAGGAAGCCACGGGAACTTGGAAAGGATGAAAAAAGAGGGCTCCATGATTCCACGTGTCAAGAGGGCTTGCAGAAGATGTGTGTGAATGGTAGGGTCAAGGGTGACCACCTCTTCTTCTACAGCATCAGTATCTCCTCCTTCTCCATCAAACTGAACCATGGCCAGAGCATTACCAAGCGAAGCCATTCCCGAAACCGAGGGCTTGTTTCTCAGCTCCTCGTAGTAGAGATCCTTCTGGGCAGTGACCTGAGATTCGAGAGGCTCCAGAAAAGGATAAATGGCTTCGAACTTGATGAAGCCCCGCTGGATCAACAGCGCCACCGCAGCACATGTGTTCCCCGACTGCTTTCCATGCTGAGCGGCGTTTGCTCCAACCAGCTTCATACCCAACAGCTGGGCAGCCTCGTAGTTGGGGACACCTTCCTCCCAAAACGGCGTCTGTGCTAGAACCTCAATCATCACCTCCGAGGTGTATGTAATGTCGAGAATGAACACGTTGAGAAAAATGTCCAGCGTACGGATGGGATCGAGGTGAAAGTATCCGATAAGCGAGACGATGTTCGCAGCAGTCTCAGCGGCGAGTTTGGCAGTGTCCCTAATGTGTTTGGATGCCGCAACAACATTGCTTAGCTCCACCATCAGCTTGGAGTATCCCTCTGTCTCCTCTCGAAGCAGGTTGTGTCGTCGCTGTCTGTAGAAGATTGTGGTTCGTTCTCTGATAATTTTCTTTTCAAACATGGGTGAAACTATGCCGATTTGGGTCAACAGGTTGCCGTCGTTGACATAGAGCATCCACGAGGACGTCGATATCGTGTTTTCGAGCAACTTGGGGAGTTTTGACAGCGACTCGTGGTATCCAAAGAAGGAGAACATCATGAGCAGCGTCTGTTCGGCGTTTGGGAAGGGCAAGGTGAGCACTTCCTCGAATACGCTGGCCAGACGTTCATCAAGGGTGAGGGAGCCGTCGATAATGTTGCCGAAGAGCTCTATGAGAATCTTCACGAGGGTGATGCTGTCGCCGTCGACGTTGCGTCGGATCACGTCGAGTCTGTGTTAGTAGATGAATGGCGATGTGTAAGATGGAATGGAGTGGCGGTTGGACGATAGGGGCTGGAGGAATGTTTGCAGTTGGTCTCTGAACGAGCGGGTGAATCGGCAAAATCGTTTGGCGAGTGTATTACCGCACCGCTTCAACCTAGGTATGCAACTAAGACGACACAGTGCGAATGTGGTTGCTTAGTGGTCGATGAAACGGCAGATTGTCACCGCAATTTTGTGACCGCAATTTTGTCAACGCAGTTTTCTTCCCGTTCTTTCATCACATCCAAGTTGCAACCTTCAACTTATACAATCAACCACAGCATAACCGATGACGGCTGATGAATGTCCAACTAACGTCCGATGAGTCCAACACAACTAACAACGTCTGATGAATGTCGGTCTCCATCGATCCACGTGATAATGGGAGCAGATCGCGCTTCTCTGTTGCACTGATATCGTCCAGATCACCTGCCCCTCCCCGGGTCTTCCGTCGTAGATACTCACAATTCATCGCGGCCGCTGGTGTTCCAGTCGTCGATGATCGATTGGGTCACAAACTGGTGGGTGCTTGCAAGCAAAGACGAAGCCAAGTCCGTCATTATAAGCGCCCGAGTCGTGTGTGATGCTGGGTGTTGCAGTGTGTGTGATGATAGAAATGCAAAATAGGCTCGTGGCACCAGCAGTAGCTTTTCAGTGTGCAGCTGCAGTAATTTAAACCACACTATTTTCGACAAAGACGATCGAGCGAGACGAACACCACGAAAGCGACCGACACCGCGAAAGATAATACCGCGAAAGATAATACCGCGAAAGATAATACCGCGACAGACAGCACCGCGACAGACAGCACCGCGACAGACAGCGACAAGCAGGTTCACTAATACTCAATCAACACTCACACAGTCAACAATACAACAATGGTGAGTACGAACAGGAACGGACTTCAGCCGCCGCTATAGACCTAGAAAAACGAGACTGACAGGACACTATCGATTAGTTTCGTTGTGGCTCCCGTCTAAGGAGTGACTTTGTGTTCACTTCATAGACCGTTGTTGCGTTGCAAACGTTACAAATGTTTGGCGGTATTCTTCCCTCACTCCAGACTCCTGAGTCCAGTTCGTGTGAACTTACAAACGTGGATAGATATGTTTGTGTCCAGGCCAATACGGCTGCTGTTTACTGGGCTGATCTGTGACGGTGCAAATGTGCCCTTTTCAATCCGACGATCACACTCGTGCTTGTTGATTCAGTCAGTTTCAGCCAGACAGTTGCCAGCGGATGTAAAGGAACGCATCTCCCACAGAATACATTGCCCACAGAATACATCGCCCACGGAATACATCGCCCACAGAATACATCACCTCTACTTTCCATCACTCATCCTTACTAACACAGGCTGACAAACTCCGAGAACAACAGCTCTTCCAGCTCTCACAGTCCCGGTACCTCGGCGTGGGAAACCCAGATACCACAAAACAAGAATGGCAGACCAACGTAGCCCGTGACTCGTATGCCTCGTACATTGGCCATCCCGGAGTTCTTTCACACATGTCTCTGGCGCTTGGCCAAACCGAAGCTGAAACCCGAATTCAGTTCCTCGACAAGCTGGCCAAGGTTGGAACACAACCGAAGCATGAAAATGGCGACAGATGAGGCAATGCGCTGTCTCGTATGATTATCTCAACTGATACGGTTGTCTGCTCGTCAGTACCATCTTGGGAGCTGTTTCTCTGGCCGAATGCCGCTGGTTGATGCTTGTTATGCCTCTCTCATGCTCATCAACACAACTATCCCTTCTCTTTCGGACCGAAAGCCCTTTGCTCAGTAAGTAAACTGTTGCCAGCAGTCTGGAGAAGCCTGGTTGCAACTGCTGACTACCACACCAACTACGCTGCCCATTAGCCATGCCTCAGTACATGTACTCCCGAGGACGAGAACGGTCTGGCAGGTCACCGGTTGTGAAGAGCGATACTAGCATGTTGTCAACCCTGTCTGCGGTATGACTGTACTTCACTTTGAAAACATATACTCGAATTATATAAATAAAACAATGCCAATGCTGGGGACCAACGCACGACATCTAAGCTCTGGGAGCCACCTGAGAACACAGCATCTGCATGAACAATCTACCCTCCACGAGACCCAGATCCTGCATGAACCGCTCAAAGGTCTCTTGGGTGGAGCTGGTGTCGTCACTGGGAGACTTCATTCGGGTGGCGCAATAGTATGCCACGGTGTCGCTGTACTTCCGGGACCGCTTCCAGCAGGACATGGTCTGTTGGTCGTTCAAGTCGGCAGCAAAAATCGATCGTGACGCCAAGGAAACCAGTCCCGGAATCTTCTGTTGCTTGGCCAGCCCCAGCAAGCCGATGGCAGTTTCCAGATCCAGCTGTTCTCTGCCGCCATAAAAGTACGACACCATGGTCTGGATACAGACTTCGGAGCCGTCCATGACGACTTGGCCAGCTTGGCCTTGAAGAAGGGCCATCGCGAAGCCAGGATCCAGGCATGTACGGGGATCTTCTTGTCGTCCGAGCACTCGATGGTGGTGTCCGCGTTTCCCAAGGCTTCCAAGTTGGGGGGCTGAGTGGCGGCGTTGAAGCCTAGGTAGGTGTTGAGCATGGACTGCTGCTTGCGCAGCTTCTCGGTGATGCTTTTCCATCCATTGCTGGATTTGAGCACGAGCAGGTCGTGGTTGCCTTTGAACTGGACCAATAGGGTGGAAGAGTCGACCGGGAAGAATCGCTTCACCTCATGACCGCCCCCGAAAACGACATCAGTCTCGTTGTCGAAAATGGTGGTTTCGGCCTCGGACCGCACCAACAGAAGACAAAAGATGCCTCCTTCGCAGTTGGTCAGGTGGAAGATGCCCACTCCGTCAATGCAACACGAGCTGATGGAGCGCATGTACTCCAGCATCTCCCGTCTAGGCACATTGTGGAACTGGTCGAGCAGAGGGGGCTCGGGGGCCAAGGCGGGGTCTTTTCGTTGTGTTGTGTTCACCATCTTGGGTGGGATTATGTGGGAGGTGTATGTGTGTGAGACTTGAAAGGGCGACACGCTTCAATATATAGGAGTACAGTGTACTTAATTACTTCTCGTTGGAGTTGATGTGTGAAGACATAAAAAAAGAGAGTAGCGCGAGAGTAGCGCAAGAGTAGCGTCTCACTTGACACGTTGGGGAGGTTTGGAACAGCTGATTTCTCTCTTTTCAGAAAAAAAATGGTACCAAAATGATTCTCTAGGCTTGTAGAATCCCTACATGTAAAAATCGTAGCTCTAGGACAGCTACATCTCCATCCACGATGCACTTGTACTTGTATTGATGAAACCTTGAAGGCCTCATTTACGCCATACTTCACACAGTGGCATATCCTTCCCTCGTGACCTGATCAGTCGTCACAGCTCAAATCTATATTATATAATGGGCTTGTCTTCTTAGATCGCTCCTGGTTGGTTCTTCAATACACTTTTCTAACTCACGATTACTTAAGCCGACTTCCGTGGCTCTTACTATATCTCAGGGTTTTTTTTTTTTCAAGCGTGTTTTGAGTTTTTCAATAGGACGCGTTTAATGAAACTCGCGCTTTGAACCTGCGTTAGTGCCAATGGTGCTATAGAACAGGGCTCGAGATAGTACTTATACAATACAAGCATCAACAAAGCCACGGGAGATAATTCGGTGTTGATAATTCGGTGTTGCGATTGGTTACCAAGAGGTTCAGACTCTGTGATCCAACTCCTAATGTGCGCTAAACGGAGTGGTGCTGGACAAGGTGATCGAGATATGACCATTTTGTTGACAAAGAAGCGCTCAATGTCAGGGACATCTCGAGACTTTCCGTCATTAATCTGCCGTGTGACCCCGGAGCGCAACCGGCTCTAGTAATAACACGACCTCGTTCGATGACACTGCACAGAAACACCCTTGTAGTCCTTCTGCTGGTTCTTTTTGGCGGTGTCCCACAGAAAAAAGTCAATCAAAATCGCATTGACCTCCGTCTTGGGGTCCCGCTTCACCATTTCCCGACGAATCAGCTCAACAGCCCAAATACTGCACGCTCTGAGCTCCACCTCCCTTGGATCACCCGAATCGATCATCTTCAGATCCCCAATGTGCTTGTACAACTGCTCCGAGTATGTGAGACAGCCCAGATCGTGCAGAATCTGAGGAACCCGGTAGTCGGCAAACATGGTCACTCTGTCAATGTCCACAAACTCGCCGTATCCCTCTCCATCGAAACACGCCCAGATATCGGCCACCAGAATCTGAGCACGCTTGTAAATGTGAATCTTCTTGTCCTTGTATGTGGCTTCGTCTTTGAATGATGGGAACAGCGTGGCCACAGTCTCTACCAACTCCATGGCTGATTTTCCCTTGTTGTTTTCCAGAATTTGGGCAAAAGACTCCAACTTGTTCTCTTCAAACACCCCTCCAGCCTGTTTCATGATGTCGTATCGAGTCTCCAACAACGGCACAGTTTCCTTCGTGGCAGATCTGAATACGTGGGCGAGTTTCTCGAGACTGAAGTCGTTACTTTTCCAGTATGCGGGGGTGGTGATAGGGATGCCTTCGTCCAAGGCCCGGTTGATGGCAGCACACAGACTCCAGTATCCCGTGTACTCCTTGTCGTTGTAGGCGACGGCAAAACGCTGGGAAGAAGCCAGGCCCGAGTCCTGCAGATCCGTGTCCGACCAGAAGGAGAAGTTGAGCAGGTCCACGAGGAAAATCCAGTCGACGGTGGCCCGATCTTTGGTTTTGGGGGTCAGTTCGGGCTCGTTCCAGGTTTTTGTGGAGTACGATTGGGTCTTCATGTTGGCGAGAATTTCGCCTGCGGCCGATTCGCACGCACTGACCTTCACGGTGACGTCGTCCGCCTTGTTGGCCACATACTCCACTGTTTCCAGCACGTTGATCATGGTCAAAGAGGTGCAGAGGTTCACTAAACTTGGGAACTTTAACAAAAAAAAAAAAAAAAAAAAAAAAAAAAAAAAGGCAAGTATGTTTTGGTGGGAATTGAACTGGGGGGTGGTGTGCACGGAGGCACTCTCTATTACGTAATCGTAAAAATGTATGATAAATGTATGATTCAAGCTGGATGTTGGGATATGATATTCGTGGTTGATGATGATATTCTACTGCGAGTTGATTTGGTACCAACCACGTGATCGCCAAGCGTCTCTTCCTGCCTCTTTCTCCCCTATTTCCCTCATTTCCCTCTTTGGACCGTGGAATAAACTCGGTTCGACTTTGGGTAAGGGCTGGCTGATTCAGTTTATCAGCCTGCATAGCAACGAAGAATCTAGATCAACCGCTCTCCTAAGAATCTGGATCAACCGCTCCTACCACCAACAAACATGTCTATGCTTCTGGATCAAGCCCTCGTCGAGGATGTGAGTATCAATGAACCGGGAGACCCGCTACTGCGGTCTTTGGACTACTATTTTGCCGCCGACCAACCCCCACAAGAGACCACTAACTCAGGTCGCTCGATACTGCCCCGAGCAGTTTCTCAACTACCACAAATGTCTGGGAGCCGGCGACGTGACCAAGTGTTTCGAGGAGCAGGAAAAGCTGTCGACCTGCGTCAAGACCAGCGTGCCCACCTTTATCAAGATTCTCAAGGACTGCGACTCCCATCTCAAGGCGTACGAAAACTGTCTGCGAGCCAACCAGAACTCGCGATCCGAGTGTTTCGACAAGCTGCAAGCGATGCGAAAGTGTTCGGCCAACGCCATTGATATCGCCAAGTCCGAGGAGAAGGCCAAGGACACCAAGAAGTGACCAAATTGACAACATTGTATATAGTAAACGTGAGCAGAGGCGGAGCATCCAGCCTCCATGCTGTACATTGCGGTAGCATTGGTGAATATCATAAGGCGACGATAAGTGGTTGGATGATCAGTGATAGGATAGTCGAATGGTTATCCATATCTAGTCGAGAAGCTGTACACACACTACCCACCGCACGAGTTCGTCAGGGAGGAGACGTTTTGTCAACCAGTCTTGTATAGTACTGTGTACATCTCCTCAAAATCCAAGTAGTCATTCGTCCTCATGAAAGAAACCAATATAATGCAATCGTTTTCAGAGACACTCGGGAACCTATCAGATAACTCTGTAGCCATATGGACTATGCCAAACTGTGTATGTTTTGCCAGAGCTGTAGAATCTGGACGTGAGACTTCTGGCTGTGATTCCCGCCATCTGTAACTCTCCAGTCATGTCTGCGAAGATGGCAGAAAGTTTCTCGTCAGGCTCGGACTTCGACTAGGAGCTGTGTTGTCGACTATATCTTCCACGCTCCTCACATCAGGTTCAGACAAGTTACTGAACCGGAGTGTCTCCATGTTGGTCTCTTATCTCAATCTCTGGAGTCTGTTTGAAGCAGAAGATCTGACCAGGAACTTCGAGTATGCTTCTGGCGATTCTCCGCGCTAGGCGTATTGATAGACCAGAGACGGGTTCGATTCCCAAACTGGCGGTGAATTGACCAAAAGATAAGTTGTTACTATACTTCTTAACCCACGGTTATGCACCCAGAACTCACACAGAACTGGTTCAACTGGTTCGAATGCGAGTTCGTTTCCGGCTTTTTCCTGACTAGAACATCTAGTGGGTTCCAGGCAGTCAGATATCACTTCATGTCTGGTCAGATTGGATTTTCAACGAACTTGGCAACCTCTTTGCTTGGACTTCGTCAAACCGTCGTCTCCCCGACGCAGCATTCAGTTTAGTCATCAAGATGGCTTGTTGAATCGTCTCCATGCTCCTTCAAATGTTTGACCGTTCAGTCGACTTTGGTCTCATCACAGGCAATTGCTTCTGTCGAGGCACTTTCAACCTCTTTTGTTCCAGACCTGCCTCAGTCTTCTCGTCTCTCGACTGTTCAACGGTAGTTGATTTCTCTCGAGAAGATCTCCTCTACCTTTCCCACACGGCTTTTCAAGTGGTTGGGGTATCAGCAGGTCGGGGTAGGTGCTCAGTAGACTTGGAGATAGTGCGGAGATCGGAAGATAGTGGTACCTAGAGCTCGGGAGGACGACAAGGCGTTAATTGATAGTGTCTGGCATTTAGTTGGAAGTACGGTATTGCAGTATCAATATTTAGTTGATTCAAACGCAGTACAGATACAACACTGATTGGATCCCGCAGGGTACTCAATCCACTTCAATTGTCACTCTGAAACAATCATTTTGTTACGTGCTGTACTTATTGTCTCTGTTGATCACATTCTATATTCTCATTCAAACAATCAATTCATACATTAAATAAAACATTCACAAACTAGATCTTGCAAGATCGACAGTCCTTGACCTCGACGGATCGATTGAAAGTCTGGTTGGACTTGGGCACGTCAACAGAAGGGTTGCCGGTGAAGAAATCGTTGGGCGACAGATGGATCTTCATAATCTCGCAAGGCATGACGGGGAAGTCCTCGACTCGGGGGTGGTGAGTGAGACCAAAGGAGTGCCAGAGAACCACGTCGTCGTTTCGCACGTTCTCGTTTCGGGCAACGGCATCCTGGACTCCGCCGACCTCGTTGGCAGACTGGTTGGTCCACACGCCGCCGGCAAACAGCTCCTGGTCCTTGTACTTGGTGACCCAGTAGTGGTGGGTGGCAAAGGCGGCTCGGTTTCGCGAAACGGAGCCGGGCTGAGCGTACAGCATGGCGGTGGCCAGACCTCCAATCTTGTAGCCCACGGGGTTGCCGGAGATGGGGTTGATCTTGTTCTCGTTGCAGATCTTGAGGTACCGGTTCTTCTGGATGTCCGAGTCCAGGTAGCACGACTTCTCGATGGGGGTCTTGGTGTTCTCAAAGGCGATTCCATGGGGGTTCTTGGCGTCCCAGGGCAGAGCAACGGTGTCGTTGACCACAACTGTGTTCTGATGGCCGTCAATGGCAGGGTCCATTCGCACGTTGAAAATGTGCTGGTGAGAGGCGGCCATGACTCCGGGAGAGACAATGGTGCCAAACTTGGACTTCTTGCCGGCGTCGATAAGCTGGGTGGAGACGATTCCGGTGGCTCGGATCTCCAGCTGGATTCCGGCAGACTGGTCAAAGTGCCAGGCAAAGATGTACTCGTAGTTGCCCACGGTCAGAATGGTCTGCAGAACCAGAATTCGTCGTCGGGTGATGGCAACCACGTCGGTTCGGTAGTTAGTGTGCTTCCAGCCGATACCGTCATCCTGCTCGTGCATACAGATGACGTTCTTTCGGGTGAACACGTTGCCCTCGGGGTCGCACACGTTGCCGTCAAAGTATCGGATGGTACCAAGACAGTCGCAGCCCAGAGTCAGCTCGTTGGCGCACTTTCCTCCTCCACAGTCGCCGAAATCAAACGCCATCTTTCGGTGCAGAGGGGGCCGGGGATCGGCGTAGGGAACCGCCATCTCGGACATGGACAGTCGGTAGAAGGTGGATCGGCCGTCGTAGTGGACATCGTGGATCACCAGACCCTCTCGGGGAGTGAATCCGACCTTGAAGTGCCACTTTTGCCAGTTGATGTAGCCGTCACTGTCAATGTGGTAAGAGGGACCCTCGGGCTGCAACACGTTGTAGGGCTTGAGGTCGGTTCGCATCTTGTCCTGAAGCTCGGGAAGATAGTCGTTGGTGACACAGTGCTCGATGCAGTTCTTTCCCTCGGGTCGGGTGTCGTAGTTGCCAACGCCCTCGACGGCAGCGTCGTCATCGTCTCCACCGGTGGCGCAATAGTCGACTCGAACGAGCTTCTTCTCCAGCACGTCGTAGACAGGAACAAACGGAACGGGGAAGGCGTACATGTTGGAGTCCTGGTGGTTGGTCTTGGGATCTCGGCAGTAGACCAGCATCTGCAGGTACCGGGGCATGTCAATCTCGCTGTCACAGCCGTACATCCAGCCGTCAATTGTGAGGTTGTCGATCAGATGCTCCACGCCGCACTTCTTGATGGCGTCCTTGACCAGAGGATGGTCAAAGGCGGCCTCGAAGGCCTCGTTGGCCTCCCAGGGATCAATGGGAGGATGGATGCCCTTCTTGAGCACCTCGGACTTGACAACCTTGGCGGAAGGAACATCGACCCAGCACTGGTTCACCAACTTGTCCTCCAGAACATAGTAGATGACATGTGCGATTCGAGGGGGGGGAACGGGGTTCTTGCCAGCTCGCTTGGCTGCAAGGAAAGGAGCCATCAGCGCCTTGGGAGGCTCCTCGGTGCCAATGGACTTGAGGTGAAGAGACTTGCCCGAATGGTTGGACTTGACCACTCGCACAACGCTCTCCATCTCCTGAACGGAGAGCTGATCGAAAGGGTGGGGAGTCATGGTGGGAATGGGGATGTAGAGAGAAGCTGGGATGCTATGATGCAGAAATAACAGCGACGATCGACCATCTTATATATCGTCATTTTTTTCGCCTCTTGATTATTCAGTCGTTGTCGATGTGTCTTTTTTTTGCTGGAAAACTCGCCCCACATCGTCACACGTATACCTGCATATATGCATGTTCCGATGCAGATGATGCATAAAAAACGCGATCCCAAACAGACAACTCTACCCAAAAGAGCGAGGACACGGAATATCCGCGAAATATCTTGAAATTCGAATAATGGGAACAATCTCAAACAAATCAATATAACAACCATCCAAATCCCTTTCCCACAACCCGAAATATCGCCAAAATTCATCAAAAATCCAACTCTTAATCGCAGTCTTGGCATATGCATCTACCCCAGAGTTAGGGTTAGGGTCTCTAGAAGGGGATTGTCAACGCGGACCTAAATCGGTGCATCTCAGGTTCTTTTGAGATTCCATATTTGCTCATTTTTTGTTAGCGAGGTGGTAATTTTTGTGTCCCCGTCGTTTTTGTGTCTTCAAAATAAGCCAGTTTCGGCTCTGGTTTTTCCGTTTCCAAAGCTCAATCAGCAGCTATCACCGCCGGCAATTTCTGATTACACTATCATTAAATGGTGTTTGTGGCTGGAATATAAACTTTTACCATGCATATTTCAAATCTTAAATAAAAAAACCGCCGCATCTAGTTCGGCGGTGTTTGGGGATATACGTGTGTAAAATGCGGGTTTTGACTGTTTTTGACGATTTAAAAACGATAATTCACAATTGAGACCCTCTGAAACGCTATTATAGTGTCATATATCCCAGATATCCTTCCGAACCCCGACTATTACGCTCCCCAATCGCCCCCCTCAAATTTTCACTATCAAAAGTCTAATTTCACCAGTGTACCCCGCACCTGTTCCCCCCACAGTCCACAGTGTCCATCAGATGCATTTCGAGGTGCCTCCAGGGTCCGTAATTCTTCACGCTCATTGTCCGCCCCGCTCCACAGTTCAGAGCAAGCCGGAGCTCCGCAGCCGTGGAACAGAGTTTGAGACCCGTTGAATACTCATCATAATGGCGGTTGTGAACGGCGATTGGTGTGGAGTGCGGGAGTGCGGTCACGTGAAGTCATGTGAGGTGGGGTGTATACACAGTCCGATTGTTTAGCAGAATGGTTAAGTACAACAAGCAGTACATGCTGTCAGTACTGTACTGTACTTACTTGTACTAGAGTCTCTCAGTTGGAGAATGTATCTACAACAAATATATCAACTAATGTATTATATAATACTTATACATTACTTGCTTTGAGACTAGGGCATGGTTCCACCTCGAAACTTTTTACTTGTACTGGAAATCCAACGGTGGAGTTATCGACACTCAGAAAAGTGCACCAGGGACTCTACCGAAGCATCCGGACGGTTACTGGGCTTCTCCAATCAGTGCAAGTATTGTGCGTGTAAAGTACTACTTTGGCTGTACGCTTGTACGAGAGCTGAACAGTCGCTATCCGACCAAACTCCCCATGGTGATCCTCCTGACCTATTTCAATATATTTGACATAATTCCAACCCGGAAACAGTCTATATCGACTTGGAGAACATTTGCAACAGCTATAGTGGTGTACATACAATGTAGACGATACTCGTACAGTACATACAGTACATACTCGATGTCTACACAAGTGAACTGTTTCAGGACCCTGAAATCCGCAGCGGACTAAAGAGACAGAACTACAAGTAGTGTGTTATGTGAGAGATCAGAGATATGAATCCCAGGCCTAAAAAGTGATCTGCGCGAGTCTCCAGGACATATTTCCCAGGTCTAACTAACAACAACATTGAGAGGGCTAGAGCAAAAGACAGCTGCTAGAAGGAAGACAAAGCGGGTGAAGGCAGATCACAAAAGACTGAAGAGAAAAGGGAACTGGCAGAGACCTCAATCAAGTGGGATATATGATGGCGAGTCACAGTGTACGCCCGTACCGATAGAGATAAAGGTGCAGTTTGTACAGTACAGTATGTACCTTAGATTAGATGAAATGGGGACGAATGAAGGCAACAGGACAAGGGGATGAAAGTGGATGATTCGGTTAGATCACGTTTGTGGAAGAGACACCCTTGTGGTATTGATTGAGGTGGATCCTTTCCAGCAAGTACATACACAGGCTTTGTATGCGAGGTTGAGGGTTATGCAAGGGTCAACCGAAGAGAACGTGGAGACATAACAGTGGGAGAACTGGTGAAGGCCGAGGGTTGGTGGAGGACACCGCTATATCAGTCTATCGTTTATTGTTTCTTTTACTAAAAGCAGCGAGATTGGCACACGAAAGTCCAGTAGTGCCCAGGTGTAGGAAGATACAGAAAATACAGTACATGTTGTAGCTACTGTGTACACTGTAGAGAAAGACGTTTTATTGTCTCGATGGACTATAGCACCAGAGTCACTAGACGATGGAAACGAAGATGTAGGGTACAATCGAAAGGGAACCGCAGATCTCTTCATCAAGAGATTAAAGTAACCAGACGTTAGGCGAGTACAACACTGCTGACTACAGTACCCCTGAATAACCCTGGATGTACAGTAGTGCAAGTTCTAGAGTCACTGGAGATTCGGATCATCGTCGTCTCCAGGTGGGGTAACGGTCTGAGACATAGCAACAGACGCTACACAGCCAACAGTACAGTATGTACTGTAGTACAAACGATATCGTACTGTGACTTGCCAGTAATGAAACAGAGAGAGTAGATACGGTACTAATTTAGTTTTTATATACTATAACATTTGAGCATTATATTTAGATGATGATATTTTAAATGTAAATGTTTCTGTCTTTTATCCTGTACAACTGTGGTCGTATGTACTGCCGTGCAGGATATAGTTTTGGGCCCCTACATCAGCAGAGTGGGGCAGGGTTGGATATATATATAATATATATATATCTTGTAGGTTGATCGTAGCTTAGGTTTACACCTCCCTACTCGATAGTCGCGACGTGGCACTCGACAGAAAGATACACAGCCAATTGATTGATGCCTGAAATGATACCTCGTGTCGAGACACCTCACGGTGGTACCCAACACTCACCAAACGGCCCCGGCTGGGAGATACCTACGGCGATACCCACGGCTTTAGCGATGATACCGACAGCGACACCCACATCAGCAGCAGCCCATCATGAATCATCCGATACAGAAATGTGGGATCTTGAAGCTTCAGATAGCGATATTGGTCCCCATGAAGCGCCTGAACGAGCTCCCGACCAGCCCCACTATTTTGTCTCCAATGAGGTGGCACAGCAGGTTCTCCACAGCCATGTGGTTCCAACAAGTCCACTGGCTCGGGTGCCCCAAAAGCGGAAAAGAGAATTTGTAAGAATCTCTGGCAGAATGCATGTCGACAGAGCCAAAGCCGACGCCCTCGGAAATATGCGTGTCCAGCTTGAAAAGAGAGTAAAAAAGCAAGAGATTACCGAGGAGGAAATGTTGCACCAACTCGGCGTTTTCTCCAAAGAGATCAACACTCCTAGGTCGGTCGAGGAACACGACAAACACCTAGAGAAGCGCGCCTACCGGACAGCTGGATATGCGATTAAACGAAACTCCAAAACGTTCGACAACAGCCCCAAGGACTGCAGATTCCCATACCTGGAGCAGTTTACTGTTCATGTGCTTGGCACATGTTCTGAGAACGTTCAGTTCGACAATCAGTTTGCGAGCATGGTGGCTGAAAAGTGCTTGTTTCGAATTCTCGAGGTACAGCCTCTGTACCGGGAAATTTACAGGATGAAGGACCTTCCACGCCACGAATGGATCGGAAAAGTACTCTTGCACAGTCAGCACCGACGCCTTAGCCAATATGGCGATCGAGGCTTGGTGGGCGAAACCCATGCCGTAAAAAACTTGGGTTTCTGCTGGAATGGTCTGCAGAATTACCCGCCTGATTGCATCTTCAATGTTAACCAAACCTGCCAATACGCCAATTTTGACAATGTCGGCAGCGTGGTTTGGTCTGCTGGGCCTTACGCTGGACGTATCAAGGGAGACCCCACGTATACCTTGAACTTCTGCATGAACGTGGATGGGTCAAGAAAGATCACAACGTGCATTATCGGCAAGACACACTACCCTGGGTGGGCCTCCTCCTACCAAAACTACCTCAATTTCAACGCTGCACCACGTCCGGCCCATATCGTAGAGGAAATGGAAGCAGCAGCTAAAGAGGAGTGTAAGGAGGAGGAAGCCCGTCTCCTGGAGCTCTTGGTGAAGCACCAAGAAATCGACAAGCTCAGAGACCAGGCCCACGAAGCCCACAAAGATTTACCTAGGGGTTCTGCGGAGAAGAAGGAGCTGTTGGCACGACACCGGACCCTGGAGGCTAAAGCCGATGAGGCCGAGGAGATCTACAATGCAGCCAAGAAATGCCACGCCGACCAGGTTGCTAATCTTATGGCTGTGAAACTCGAGCAGTGGAAACCTGCGTGTCCTTTCGAAGGCGAAGAGATTTTCGAGCCTCCTGGGGGCCGGGAAACCCTGTTCAGCAGTGAGCTTTTGCTTCCGATCATCAAGGAGAGAACGACAAAAGTTCGAGAGCTGGAGGGTTCTGTCGCAACTCTCGAGGTGGTTGCCCAAGGCGCCAACAAGAAGTTCCAAGCGGAGGAGAAGATATTGAAGGGCTACAAGAAGAACATCCAGAAAGTGGGAGCCGAGATTACCGCTCTTGAGGGTGAGCTGAAGGATCTAGAGGCGAAGCTGGCAGATTTTCCTCCAGCAGCTGACACCATCGATGTTCGAAGCGACAGCTTCAATGTTGCCGAGTTCGAGATAGCTCAAGACGAGCTTAGACGTGCTGCTATTGTCACTGAAAGCAATATCGCTAGAAGTAAGCTGGAAAGCAAGCATAAAAGGCTGGAGGCCCTTCAAGCCGATGTTTCCAACGCAGTCAAGTCCCGAGATGATCACAAGCGGGAAATTAGAAGAGCGGAGGATGAGCTGTCCAAAGTGATTCGTCTGCTTGTCCTTGCCGATGATGAGGCCCTTAGCCTTACTGGTCCTGGAAACACTATGGGGATGCGGTACTTTCAGCAAAATAGGGGCTGGATGGACACCGTCACCTTCTGCAAGTACATGCTCATCTTTTCGCGGGAATCAGGCGCAGGAGAAAATCGCAAGATCGCTCTGATCCTCGACAACGTCGGGTTTCACCACAGAGCTTGGTCTCTCTCCAAGAAATGGCCCGAAATGGCACACGTCAAGCTGTTTTTTCTTCCTCCGAACTCCACACCGTTCACGCAGCCACTCGACCTTGGACCGATCTGCCGACTTAAGTCCGAGTCGAAAAAGCTTCAGAACGAGTTTATCAACTTGACTTCACGATTGAACGGAACAGCTGGTAAAGTCACTGTACTGCACAAGTTCAACTACATCAATAAGTCTCTCCTCGCCTTGCCTGCAGATCACATCCACAACTGCTTCCGGTCAAGCCCCGTCTTCGCTGGACACCCTACTGTGAAGCCCACAGAGTCGATATTGAAGCGAATTACGGAACGGGAGAAACAGGGCAATGCTGCACAGACCACGCCTGACACAACTCCGCGGGTGGTTGAGATTGTGGATGATCCAGTGTTTGACGACTGGGAGACCAACGAGGCTGATACTCTTGTCGAAGACATGCAGAATCTCGATATCATCGACCGTGTTGGTGAGGCAAATATTCCCTCTGCTGAGGGTATTCGCATGCAGGCCATTGAAAACGTGCTTGAGTCCATTGATGCTATTCCATGGGAGGCATGGCTGGGTCCTATCGAAATTGTTGACAAGAGCTGTGAACACGGGGCTCGGACTCGCGTCGTCAGCGGGATTGAAAGATTGCTTCACTTTTCAAATGCAAAGCTCGCCCAGAACAACTGCCCGGCGTACCAGAAGGAGAACGAGTATGCCCGTCAGCGCAACGCAAGTGTCCGTAGAAAACGGGCGGAGTATCTGAACAAGACAACCGAGGCTCCAAAGGACAACCGAATGAATGGTCGAAGGAGCAGTCCACCTTTAGGGAAACGACCGCCCGCTGCGTCTCCAGAGTCCGTTGCTGTAGATGCCCCCCCGTCTCCGCCCTCTGGCGTCTTTGATACCCCTAGCGAACGGCCTGGCCGCTATCTTGACCCCATTGTCATTTCTGACGATGATTGCGACGGTCCCAGTTGCTTCGACGTCTCTGTTGACACCATTTCACGTTCGCTGTCTGAAAAACAAGATATCCCTGGCTCCGTCAGTACCCTTGGTCTTTTTGATACCCCCGGCTCTGCGTCCTGGATCCAAGATACCCCCTATAATGTGTTTTCACTGGCACAGCAGGATGCCATTACCCCCTACGAGGCACCCACATTACAGACTGGCTTCGTTCTAAAGCTGCCATCAGCAGAAGCGCTCCAGAAAGCCCAAAGGCTTCTGGCTGACCATGGCATGCTTGAGCTAGTTTGAAGAGAGGCTGGCTTCCCCCAGCGGCACCCCCCACCGAGGCCTGGGGGGCAGCAGCAAATACGAGTCCTCCATTATTGGCAGCCGTCGTCACTAAGTCTCCTCGTATTTTCTACTGTTTTGCTATAGATGCTTTGAATGGAATTGATGTACTGAGCTGGCTTGATGGGCCCTTTGGTTCTAAGTCGCCATTTTTTGCTGAGGAGGAACTTGTAATGATTGAGACAGTCCACCCAAGTGAAGTTTTTATTGAAAGTTCGCGCAGAAAAAGACCAGTCATACGTTGACCCGGATTATAACCACAAAGTGCTGCTTATGAGGCCAAGTACAAATTGATGCCAGCATCGAGCTGGAGTAATGAAGATCACGTGATTGAATAACTCGATTGAATAACTTTATTTCATGGGGAGAAGTCTCACAGGTTTGATGGTCCTATGACTCCGAAGACTCACCTGAGGATACCCATTCTTCGAGTGAGGAGAATCTCAGATAAAGGTTAATTAAGGTTAATTAAGGTTAATTAACAAAAAGTTGGTAGTTTGTTGAGTAATATTAAATGATTGAAAATAACTTTAAAACTCCCAATTAATTCTTCTCTAACAAACAACATATCATACAAACATGAAAGCATGTACCAAAGTTTTTGAACAAATATTTACGGAGTTAGTTGAAAGCTAGTGGAGATATGTCAATATATGCACAGTTTTGAAGAAAACAGTTGAGAAATTTAAGCTAAAAACAGCTTGTTGAGTAACCTTAAAGAAGGGAGTGCCATAAACTTGCGGTGCCATAAACTTGCCATATAATCAGACCACTTTTAACAGATAATCAGGCCATTTTCACGAAGCTTATTCCTTTCGGGATAAACTAACGTCGAGTTGTATTTCTGGGTTGCGTCGATAATGCAGGGACTAATGAGATGAAAACTTTAATATGCACTACTTCGAACTCAAAAAGTGAACATCGTCAAAGCTGGAGTTGAATGGAGGCGAATTCGCGGTTTTATATAAGAAATCTTGATACGTATCCGCACGGGAAAATCAGGCCATAGTTTGAGGTCGCATATCACCTATAGCTTAATTGTCTGTTTGTGGAATATAAATACACCCCCAATTTACAGATTCTCCAGAATCCTCTATTCATGTGAACCTTCATCGCCAAGAACCCGCCCTAGTACGTGATTGGTCTCGAAAACTGAAAAAGACGGCTGCTTTTTGTCACCGGCTAAGAAAGGGGCGGCTTGAGTGAGTATTTATGCTTCCTCCGTTCGATAGGCGCCACTGAGGACTTTTTGGCAGTTGTGACGCAAATCGTGTTTTTATGACACAAAAGGTTCAACACGCAGCATCCAACAACACCATGGAATACCATGAAATACCTGGGTATCGTTACAACAACTGATGACGCTTCAACTTCTGTGACCATCTGTTTCACTGCCAACATTTTTCGAAGAGACGACTGACAACACAAACACGACACAGACATATAACATACTACAGTCGGCTTATTTTTCCTGCAACTTGATCATTTTTCAACCAAGTCTCAACTGCAAGAAGTGTTACTCCCCAGTTGCCAGTTGAGAGTAAGCTCTTCACCATCTGTATCCAAGCATGTGCGCCAAAAAGGTGATTCCGTGGAATTGGCGATATCTCACATAAGGAGTCTCGAGCAGCTCGAGTATACCCTCATCGGGTGTGCCCATGAAATGGTACTGCAGCCCACACTCCCTAAAAGTGGGTCTGTATCCTGCGCTCGTAGCATCGACCATATCACCCATTCGAACAATTCCGGTAATATCAAACCGTCCTAGGTCCAACAGCATAGGTTCCAAAGGCTTGTTTTCGAGGAACAGGCTGGAGTGTGTGTTGGGCATATGATTGTGTTCCGAGCAGCCTTCCACGTGTGTGAGACGCCATTCGTCAGCCTCCTTATCATGTTCCACTTTCAAAGCAAACTTGCAGTTCTTTCGGACTGTTTGATGCGATCCATCTTCTTCATCAACCTGATCGGGACTCATGCGGTTGCAATACAGGATGTACGAACTGTCTCTGTGTCGAGGCACAAGCGGGTAGTGACGTTTATGGGCGTATAGCATGGGGTAGAGAACAGTAGCCTCCAGCGAGAAGAACGACTCTTCATCGGGAAGCATATCGGCTGGCCATCTGTTGGTGTAGTTTGGGTATGTGACGGCCAGGTTCTTCTGCAGATTTTCCATGGTGTTTCTCTAAGGGATTCTTTTGGAGGATTGCAAATGAGCTTGGCGACCTTGTCCGTGAGAGCTGAAAGGTCTGCGGGAAGTCCAAGAGGTGGGAACGTGAATGGTTCGACCTTCTCTTCTCTTGCCCGTTCAGTTCGATGGCTTTTGTCGCTAGGTGGTCTTTGAGTGGTCTGAGATTGAAAACGACGCGGTGGAAAGTTTACAGCAGCTGGTGTAGTGCTTTCTGCTCTACCTGGTATCTCATCAAGATCGTAAGTTTCGGGTTCGGAACTCAATTGGAAGTCGAGACCCCTTGTTCCGTCAGGGGTAGACATTCCAGTTGGTTGATCCCCAAGCTCCGGCTCAGGTCCAGCACTGGTCAAGTCAATGGTCTCCCTTCTGTCTCTGTGCTCTGTCTCATCAACATGTTCATCAACACGTTCAACTGACTTGTTGGCACTTTGAGGAGGCACGCAGATACGCTCCTGGGAAGCGTCGGGGATGGGGGTAAGGCAGGGACAGGGTAGGGACCGGTGCCACGAGCATTGACAGCAGAAGGAGGATTAATGATGGACACGGACGAGAAGAAAATGTCGGTCATTCAGTCCGCCAGAAGCCGGCCATTTGTCTCCTGTCCTGCGTAGTGAATGAACATCATCTGGTGAGCGCGGGTCAATGTCACGAAAGACCGCATGAACCCGGCCTGAATAACCGCCGTGATACACATGACGTAGTTCAGAAAATGGCCTAAATGTCATGGAGTGCACCCAATTCAAGAGAGGGAACAGAGACTCCCAGACAATCGACTCGGTCATCCCTCCTTGTCGTAGAGATCATGTGTACTGGCCAATTGTTTCTTCCGGCATTCCTGTTCTCTGGACCGTGGTTGAGCGCCAAATTTGGCCAGGTACGTCTGGTGGGCCTCTACAATCGTAGTCATTGGCGGCTCAGACTTGTAATGTGTGGTAGGGACTAGAGTTTGGCAACGCGTCCCACGCGATATTCATGTGTTGCACTTATACTTCATGTGAAAAAACGGAAATTTGAGGTCTTTGAGAGTACAGGGGAAAGTAGGGTCAAGAGGGATATACGTGGCGTCACCGATGTCGGGGGCTGAGGGGGTTTGATCAGCTGGAGTCAGTGAGTCGGTCATCTTTGTCATCACTTCTCAGCAATGTGGGACATAGATGGTGCGGTTGTGGTATGACTATGAGTAGAGTAAGAGTAAAAGCAATTAGATCATTGGATTGGGGAGTTTAGGGCGGTTCTTTTGATATCCTATTTGGTCGTCAGACTCCATTTATTGTTACTCTGAGCGGTGGATACGGCGTCCAAGCTAGGTATGTATGTCATAATGTAAACGGTGACCTTCTGCTGAGTGAGACAACAACAGACATATGAAGTACAAGTTCAAGTACATACTCGTACGACAGTTCAGTTATCATCACAGAAACGGCAATTCTACAGAGTACTCCTTCTTAGGATCAACTGGTGCTGTACTGGTACGTCTGAACAGAGTAGGTATGAAGAGGACATCAATATGAGAGACGGACTCGTTAGGACTCTTTAATAAGGTGGATAGTAACATTTACTCCATTCACGTGAATATTTTCAACTTTTGAGTCTTCTTGTATCCTTACTCTGCTGTTTGCTTGCTTCTTCTCTGTTTACTATATACCCTTGGAGACATGTTGTTCTATTCGGACCGGAATTACATCCAATTTTACAATGCTGACAGGATCTGTACTGAGAAACACCTTCAACATCTCTTTGGCAAAAGTCCGTCTTAGCCAGAAGAGTCTCTCTCGGGCTGAGTTGTCTCTTCAGTTTCACAGTCCCCTCTGAAGCCGAATCCAGATTCTCTATCAAAATATAGATCTGGCATGTAGCTACTGCACTCGTAGTCTCCTAATAGAAGTCGACAAACAACTTCCTCGATCGTACTCTAAGGAATTGGACTTTCATGATGGAACAACCTCAGTTCATGTCCATTTGGCGAGAGACACTCCGATGACATGTTTGATAGTCTCGCATGTCTTCAGAGAAGTCGCCAGAACACACAGGGATCTTCATTATCATCTTGTAAATGGGCTGAATGACTAGCAGACTGAAGGACTCCTTGATGTCTGCTACTTCAGGTGTACTGTAGCCACCCTGACATTATTTCAAACACACTGGCTGACTTTTCCCTGGCTGCTTAGTCAAACAACGACGCCAAATGAGACTGTTTTTCGCTCACGAGTTTTCCATTGTTCCTCCTCTGTATCGGTATCCCTTCTGACATCATCGAACCATGACTTGTTCGAACCGATACATGCCCGTCAGCTCCATCGACGAGTGTGTGTACACCCGTGAGAACAGCGGTAGAAAGTTCCCATGTTGACAGTACCATGCCAACAGTTGATTTTTGTCTGAGGTACCACCGGCTTGTATCAATTGCAAACTATTCAGGTAGCTGGAATTCAGAAAACTCCCCAATCACTGTACCTGTACTCACCCCAACCTCACTCCATTATGTCAACACAGTCGCAGAGAGTGTCACTAAGCACGATCCGGCTTGTACCACAGGCAATCCTCCCTCCATCCGTCCGAATCAGATCGTCTCGTGTCATTCGGGCCTTTCCCCGTTGGCCCTTGTAAGATCACACAACCTCCAAGGTGATAACCCCCAAGGTCGTAGGTGCAGCAGATATCTCAACCTCCAAGGTATTGTACAGTAGTATTCAATTGAACATATAAGGGATGAGGAAGCTCCTTTGGAGTGAAGAAACATTTATTCAGTTGACATTTGACCAATGACGTCTCGGCGATGACATTGTTTGTCGACTGAAATTGTTCCGATCTTCTCCTGGCCAGTTTTCTGGTGCCCGTCAAAACGCTACCTTTCACCCACGTCTGAGATTATACGATATTTCAATGCTGAAATACTGTGATGTCTATAAGATACCCTTGTCTTGCGCTACAAGTATCGCACCATACTTTTGCTGACGGCTTCTTGCAGTGATATAATCGGTTTCTTGGAGCTGATGGGGTGAGCATCATACAAGTATGAGTACGAGAAGTCGCACTTGTACTCCAAGTACAAATGCCCGGAATGGCAGACACACAAGTCCTACGGGTGTTCAGAGACTACTGACTGGAGATTGCAACTACAAGTACTGTACACACAGTACAACACACAAGTTAACTCATCATTCATAATTATCATAAACTAGACGGCCAAAAAGTCGTGGCCGCTCCTCAGCGTCAATAGCCGCGCTTACTTGGAGCAGTCCAGAACGTATCGACCGGCAATCTTGCCCTCCTCCATGAGCTTGTAGACGGATTCGAGCTCGGAGAGACCAACAATAATGATGGGGGACTTGACCAGTCCTCGGGCAAAGAACTCAATGGCCTCCTGGGAGTCGGCTCGGTTTCCGACGTAAGAGCCCTTGATCTGAATAGATCGAGCAACCTGCTGGAAGATGGGCGACTTGCAGACGGCACCGGCGGGCAGACCGACCAGAACAACGGTTCCCAGGGTTCGCACGTACTCAACAGACTGGTTGACGGCAAACTCGGAGACAGACACGTTGATGACGGCGTGGGGTCCGCCCTTGGTGGCCTCCTGGACGTCCTTGACCAGATCCTTGGACTTGGCAAAGTCGATGAAGACCTCGGCGCCGAGCTCCTTGCACATCTTCTCCTTGTCAGCGCCAGTGTCAATGGCCAGCACTCGGTAGCCCATGGCCTTGGCGTACTGGACGGCCAGAGAGCCGAGGCCTCCTCCAGCTCCGGTCACGGCGGCCCACTCACCAGCCTTGAGGCCAGCGGTCTTGAGAGCCTTGTAGACGGTGATACCGGCGCAGAGAATGGGGGCAACCTGGGCGAGGTCACAGTTCTTGGGGATGTGGGCGGCCTGGACAGCGTTGGCGGTGGCGTACTGCTGGAAAGAGCCGTCGTGGGTGTATCCGGACATGGTGGCCTTGGGGCAGTTGGGCTCGGCCGCCACCTGGCAGAACTCGCAGGTGTAGCAGGCCTTGTTGATCCACTTGATACCGGCGTAGTCGCCAATCTCAAAGGTGGTCACGTTCTTGCCCTTGGCAACAACCACGCCGGCGCCCTCGTGGCCGCCGATCAGGGGGAGCTTGGTGTCCAGGGGCCAGTCGCCCTTCCAGGCGTGCAGGTCCGTGTGGCACACGCCGGAGTACTTGACGTTGACCAGAATCTCGTCGTCGGCAGGCACGGGCACAGGCACGTCCTTGTACATGAGGGGGCCGCCGGAGGTCTCGAAGATGACGGCTTTCTGGGTCTTGGGGATGGTGGTCATTGTTGTGGTGGTGGTTGTGGTGGTGGTGAAGAGATGTTGGTTGATGTCGATTTCAACAGCTGGACCACCGCCTTATATACCCATTGCCGGTGTTGTACAACACTTTACACGTCTATGTGAACGACATGGAGTGGGGTGCATGGAATATCGCAGCAAAGAACGCACGGTATCGGAGCATCGGATACCCCACATTGAGCCAACCTACTTTGTAGTGTACATACTGTAGAGAAGAGGGACGCTTCGACATGGTTGGCCGATGTGGGCATGTAGAAACACGATATATGGTGCTTACTAATGGACACTTGCACAACCATTTCTCTTCTAGGGTAACCTCGACAGTGACAGCCGTTTTTTCTGCGCTAGCGTGTCGTCGTATTTTTGGTTTCGACATGTTAAGATTTGTGGGGCAATCGAGCGACATTAAGGTGCATCGGATCATCGGCCCAAGGGAGAGTCACTGGAGTCTCGTAGGGTGGAGGAAAAGAGCAATTTGGGACGATTTGGGGCGATTTGAAGACGGATTGGGGCAGGTGTTTGTCACGTGACTGTGGTATTACTATTACTAATCGTCATTGTTCGAAAGTCCTGTCAATTGTATCACTTTGGTGGGTCTACCAAAACACTGGTCAAATCTACGCCACATGAAAATATAAAGTTTCACATTAGCCACATTGAGGGGTACCCTTAGTTGGAATCTACAAGGAGGGATGCAGTGAAAAATGTTCCTTTGATCCTTCAGAGATGAAAATGCCATTGACCAATCACAGCGGGTTTAAAGAGTGGCGAAAAGAGCCCCTTTTTTGCACCGGTTGGCCCAGCAGCCACGTGACTGGCCCCTTCCCCCACATCCCACTCAACTGTTGAGGAGGTGGGATGCCAAGATGCACCGTCAATGTACTTCCGTGTATCCTTCTGCAATTGATCCGAGATAGGACCGGAGTTGGATAAAAGTGCAGGTAGTTGTAGTATTGTTGTAGGAAAGCACGATCTTCCTGAACAAGTTTTTTGTTACTGTACCAGTACTTGTAGTGATTTTTCAGTGTCGTTCATCATTGGGTCTGTTGTTTTGGGTATGTATATGAATGGTGCATATTTATGATGATGGTGTATAAGGCTGGAACAATCAAAGGACCAGGACCACAGAGATGTGGGTTTCGCCTGTTGTCAGCTCAATAAGTTCAATGGCAATCAGAATGTGTATTCTACAAGTTCAAGTCTCCCTCCACCGTACAAAACCTGCTGTCTGTCCTTGTACAAGTACAAGCCTCGCTTACATGTACTCCACGACCCGCCATACAGATGTGCAGTACTGTGTACTAAACGATCAGCCGCACTACAACATTTGTACTATCTCGAGCAATTAAAACACCAACCCATAGCCGCTTGTCCATCCAAACGCCCGTCTTGGCAGACGCACGTCACGTACCAGACCCCACCTATTCTGAGACATTCGAAAGGAGATAACAGTCCTTCTGGACAGACTGCGGCTAACAGTACAGACTTGCAACACCTACCTGCTGGTCAAGTCGTTGATAGTTGGTATTGTAGACGCAATAGCACCTCATTCAAGTACTTGTACTGTAAAAAACTGTTCAAGTGCAAGTATTCTCCTGCTATAGTATACCAGACATCGTGCCTAAACTCCACTGAATATACAAAACGATACAGAGGTGCTGGAAAAAATACAATTATACCATCGTACTCTCCAGAAAGACACTGTTCCATCCATATCAGTGTCAGCCCATAATTATTAAATTTGGCCCGAAATCAAAGACAGCTCCACTCTCTTTTACACCCTGTGCATCTCGGAACCCACCGCTTCCGCAATAGTTTAGTGGCTAGAATTTCCGCCTGTCAGGACATTGTTTCAGCACGCGGGGGACCGGAGTTCAATTCTCCGTTGCGGAGTATCTTTTTGCTCAGCAGTCTTTATGTTTCTCCTCAGGGGTATCTTTTGTTTCTCGTCAGGAGCCATTTCTCTTGCTTAGTCAGTACGAGTACAGTACGAGGATGTACAGTACAGTACAGTAGTGGACATGGTGTATTTTTGATTTTTGTCAGTAAAACCATGGTTGAACTTGGCAGGTTTGTGGCCGCCACTTGTGAACTGAGCGCTGGACGTTTACCGTCATGGAGTTGGACGAGGTCACTGAAAGAAGCGTACGGGGAAGGGTCTGCCATGGGCATACAGCTCCAGATAGAATCTGGTTTGGGGGCGTCCTAATTCTGACGGCAACAACCACGGCGGTTACCAGAAGGAGCAGTGGTGGTGCGGTGGTGTCAGACCGAGGACTGGTCTCTCGCCTAGAATTAGTCCCGGCTGAAGTAGCCGCGAGTTATCAGTGATGACAGGAATCGTGGGTTCCCGGGGATTCTCGTGTTCCTGAGCCAAAGGGTAGATGGGTTCACGCTGGCGGCAAAAGGCCTCGTAGACAGAAAGCTAGCTCGGGTTCGTACGCCTGGTTGGTCACTTTGAGGGCTCTGGCGACGGCTCGTGAGGAGATAACAGGCTTAGTGTACTGAACGTCGCGGGCCAGAATCTCCAGGGCACCACGGAGGTCGCCAGCACCAGCGTCTTTACTCGGGATACGCCAGCTAGTGAAAAAGTGGTCCGCGTCGTCTGTGGTGGGGGATTGACATTCTCCCACGGCACGTGCGGCAGCAACAAGGTGGCAAGTCATCCCACGAGGTAGGGACTATGGCATTTAGGCGGAACCCAACAGCTTCAGGCAATAGCTGGGCCAGGAAGTAAGTGGCATGGCGAGGCTGGGCTGGAACAATCCAGCTGCCCATGTAGCCGCAGGCCACGTAGCGGAAACGACCGAACAGGACCCGAAGGGGACACGTGGCAAAGATGCATTTGCCAGAGCGGGAATCCATTTGATATGGGTCACCAGTGGGTGCTTGAGCGTTTTATCGAGAGCTGCCACATGAAACCTGGGGATTTTATCATCATCAGGCGTGATGTGAGCCGTAGGAGTTGGTGTAGAATGTTGCGGCGAATGCGGCAGCAGCAGTTTCTGGAAGGTGGCAGTGGCTGCGGATTGGAGCCCGCGAAGAGGTGGTCATACACTTCGGTGTCTTTGAGGGGTAGCAGTGTCTTTGAGGGGTTGCAGAGCTTCAAAGATGCGACTCAGTTGGGCTACCTGCTCGGTAGGGTTGACAAGGAGGTTAACTCATGTGATATTCTCAACAGCGGCATTGTTTTCGTCGGCAGTGGATGGTCCGGCTCACCTTTATTGGCAGCAGGCGCAGTCGTTCTGCCGGTGTTGGAGCTCCAGTCCAAGTTGTCAAAGCATTCGGTGAGGAACTTGAGGAGTTGGCGGTTGTCCTTGATCAGAGGTCTGGCAGGCTTTCGGGGGGTTTGTGGGTCTACAACGCTTCCCGGCGGAGACAGGCTATGACGCTTCTTGTTGAAAGCCTTTAGCGGACATTTTTGAGACCTTTGAAAGGAGTCCGTGATCGTTGTGGGGGCTTTCTCCACAGCGTCGTCCTCGACCTGAAACGTAGCGGATTTGACATTGCCAATCAACAATTGCAAACAGTCCTTCAGTAAGAAACAGTCGGCCGAAGAAATAGTTTTCCTCTTTATCTCGCTGTAGGACGGAGCACTCAAATTCTGCCCAGGTTCGCGGGGCCAAGGTACAGAAAGCGGTCTTCAATTCCAGGGGCATAAGCTCCAGGAAGTAAGAAACAGCGTAGCAGGGCGCATTACAAGCGTCCGGGATACCAAGGCACGAGGAGGCGAGGCGTCGGAAGCGGCCGAAAAGCACTCAAACCGGATATCGGCATACAAACCTTGGTGAGGCTCGTTGTACTTGATAAGCAGCGGGTTTCAGAGAAGTTGCTGCATTTTGTAATGAACCGTGGCAGGAGTTGTTTCCAGTCGGAGAGAGCAAGGCGGAAGTTGTGGATGTACGCAATGTATCGAGGGTCACTGGCGCCAAAACGCTTCTTCCGCAAACTTGCCTTGGTCCTCAAAGGTGTCGAGTGGGTGGGTCTCGTTCTCCAGCAGGAGAAGTTTGAGCTTCTCAATGAGGGCATCGTCGGCGTGATCCCTGACAGGGTTCGCCCGCGCAGACGCAATACTAGTCCACTGCGACATGGGGATGGACTTAGAAAACTCGGATATCTCCATGTCTAAGAACACTATTGGTTGATCACTGCACTGTAAATTCTGTGGATACATACATGACGTAGGGTAGTAAAGGGAGGGTAACACATGTCATAACCTTCAGATGCACCATTCCCAGTTTTTTTTGGTGTATGTCGTATCTCGCATTATCGACGCACTAGGTGCATTATCGGAAGCGTATTAGTTTCTGGCAGATGGGTGAAATGGGTGAAATGGCACAAAAACAGTAAAAAACAGCGCTGATAAGGGGATTCAGTACCGACCAGTCTCGAAATATTGCAAATACATACTCCTCCCGTCACCACTCGAGTCAAGAGGGTCCTTACAAGGTATGCTGTACACACTTCCTTCAGTTGTCGGGTCATCTGAACTCGATCTGGTTGTCAAGTACGTACCATGGGGCTCCCTCAACTGACTAACTACTTGTACTGTAGTGGGTGAGGACTCATTATTGTCTCCCACTCAATATTGTGCGTTTTTCACCTGTGCATGGTTCTCTGGCAGACTCGAGGAGCTTGCTACTACAAGTAGGGCGGCCAGGACGGCACAGGAGCAAGGCGCAGGACAGTCACTATTCTGAAAACGGGTTCAATATGAAAGCCGAAGCTGGAGATAGATTGCAGCGGGATTTTCTTTGACAGGTTTTACCAGACTGACGATGTAGGTAGGATCAAGTGCGTCGATAAGGGAGTGTTCCAACTAGACAATGGACGTGGGTGAGGACTTGGGGGTGATGAGGAGGAGGGTGAGGAGGAGGATGAGAAATATATGGGAAGAAGGAGAAGATAACGAGAAGGATATAGTTATACTATTAACAGTTAACACATGTCTGCTAGGCACATAGTCCATTCCCGTGGAGATATTCCTTAGGGAGTTGTTTACACTCTGGGTGGAGAGGAATAGAAGACATCTCAGACCAGGGGATTTCACCTACTCTAGTTGGTTTACCTCAGGAACACGGTCTCTCCGTTCATCATTTAGTGATAATGATAACAAAAGTGAAGGTACTGTATGTAATAATAGAGAGAGAAGTTGGATAGGTGACACAATCGTACAAGTACCGGTCGTATTTACTCTGTTTTATGTTGAATGGAAAGCCTTGATTAATCACTTAGTCTCCATTCCGAGGGACTCAGCTGAACCTCAAGACGTGCTCAGTCGAATCCTCCGGACTCTCCTGATGAGTCTCTCTGGGGGAGCGAAGTGCTGGTTTATCGTAACGCCTCCTAGAAAGTGATGTTCAAGTCGTTAATGCATTTGTTATCATACAAAAGTTCTTAATATTCAACAATTAAAACATCAACTGGGCTTGGAAGTGCGAGGAAGAGTGCGAGTACAGTTTATATAATTGTACTCATAGTTATGCCGTTATCTGGGTAGGAAAACTTTCTGGAGGAGATTATCCTGTCATTGTCGCAACGGCTCAGACAAAACCCACGAAAATCCAATGCTCGGAGTTGACTGGAGTCGAAAGCTCCATCTTTGAGCCACCATATCGATGCTCGGAGTTAGACGGAGATATGCTCCCCTTTGAGAGCCAAAAACCACTGCAACTACAAGAACAGTACGAGTACTGGTACAAGCACTCGTAGAGTAGTAGAAGAACTAGTAGAGTAGTACAAGCATTCGCCCACCGACCCTCACGATACCATTATGACGTCTGAAGTCCTCGATCCGCTGTCAGCTTCACCCCCGCAACTGTGGATTGCCCCTGAAACCTCCTAAAGACTCGTCGAAATTGGAAATGTCTTACGAAATGTTGGTTGCCCTCAATCAACGGTCACGTTTGCCCTGTTCCAGTTCTAGAGTTTCTCGTTGCGCGGCGCTGATGACCTTCTGCAAAGCACTCTGGTACCATGTCTCAGGCACCACCATCGTCTGTTTTAGTCCTACTGTACTCTTCTACTGTACATACTATCACACGGTTGATCTCTGGTAACGCCTGGCGGCCTCTCGTAAATCGCTCATGGTGCTCGATACAGTGCGACCTTGAGTCAAAGGAGCTAAAGGGTGGGCTTGAAAGCCTGTCGACAAGGCTACTCGAGTAGGGAGATCTCAGCGGCGAGTCAGCCGATCGGCTTTTTGGTCGATTTGCCCTTCTTTTCTTTTTCCATTTACCGGAAAAGGCAACCAGTTTTCCTTTTTCTGCGTCACCGTTCAACGTTGCTGATCAGTGCCCACCGTAGACACCGTCTGGACGAGAAAACGCAGACGATAACTGTTTTCCGGATTTATGATAGCTGCTAGTGGAAAAGCACAAATTTGCCGTCTTCAAACCGTCTTGGGCCCTCAACACGTGCTGCAGCTCCCCCAATACACCATTGCTATCATAGCAAGGACCGGTAGTGATAGACAGACGCAGAGAAGCAATAACATACAAGACAGTGGGCGACTTGAGAGCCCGAGATGCGGCTCACGCAGCTGAGCGGTGGTTGTTTTAGTTTGGGTCTTTGGACGTTAACGACGTGGTTATACTGGAGATACGACCATGGCGAGCTAAGCGATCTCATACGACGCCGCAGAACGACATGTTGAGTCGCAAGGAGCCCGCAAGGAGCCCGCAAGGAGCTCCCAAGGAGCCCGCAAGGAGCCCGAAAGGAGTCCGAAAAGCTACCCTGAAGTTCACCGGGGGTCTACGAGGTCTATACGGTGTCTCAGAGCTGCAATCTCCGACAGGTTGCTTTGGCGTATGGGAAAGCAGCCCTTTTCCATTCACATGCAATTGCTGTTACATCTATAGTGATTAGTTGCTGCTTGCACTTGGGCCGGGCAGGGCCGAACTGCGCCAAAGTGGCTTGAATGTGGGACACACAACCCGACGGTCACGGGCCACCAATTGGTCCCCGGGCTTAAGCGTTTTATGTCCAATTATTTCCCTCGAGCAAACTCAACCGCCAACTTTGGAGACCGTTATTTCCGGTCTGGCTAGTGTGTGTCAGCCGACCGGTGGGGGGAAAAGAGGGTGCGGGGCGGTAGCATGAGCCGCTTCGCTGGCGAGCGAGTTAATTGGGCCCTGGGCGGCAATCCATGGGGCGTTTTATGGCTCACACATCCCGCTCCAAATGTTCCATTCAACCTCATCGATGCCTCGCAGACAGATAAACTCGCGATACATTTACAGTGCACGATTACACTTTCGGGGTCGGAAGCAGCGAAGCGGATGGGCAGTAAAATGGCTCATTTAGCAATTGGGGGAGAAGAAGGCGAGCAATTGGCGTCCGCGGGCGTTACTTCTTTTCTCAGGCTGTTCCACCAACCGTTTCTGTCCCAATTACCACCTTCAGTCCCGTGACACCCCGTCCGCCTTTTTTTTTTTTTTTTTTTTTTTTTTTGCCCCGGTTAATCATTCTACTTTCACACCACAGTGTCTCAATTACAGCACAAAGTAGACTTTTATCACTGACCTCCACTTCGCTCATTAACCTTCGCCCTTGTGCTGTTTTTGGGTAACGCGACTTTTTGGTACCCCAGCGCCATATCAAACGCACGCTTCCCAGTTTCCCTTACGACACTCCAGGCCCGAAGTCTCCAGTTCTGAGGCCGTTTCTCCGCATTCCCGAACGGCCCTCGCTCTCTTGACTGCACACAAAAACCCGCGTGCACCCACAAACCTCTAGAAAATGGCTACAGGCGCTACTTCAACCCACCAACCCGAAGGCCGCCACAAACCCCAACACCAGCCACCAACCTACAACAACGCCGAGGACGCGAGAAGCCGCAAGACTTCGTCCTTCTTCTCGTCCGTGTACACCGCGGGCCAGCAAGCAGCCCAACCAATATACATGAAACGCGGGCCCAAAAGGCAGGACAAACCACCGGCCGACACGACTCTCCCACCACTATTTTCGAACAACGCCAAACGTAAACAAAATCTTCTTCCTTCACTCCCCAGCAGTCGCCCCCGGTCTGCACTCCAACACAAACAACACCGCCCATCTCCGCCGGCCGCCCCCGCAGCAGCCGCCCTCCCATCGAAAACCCTCGGCCAAGGCGACCTCTCTCTCGCTCAACTCGGACTCTCCCGCTCCCGCGCAAACACCGGCTCGTCGTCCAAACACAAGTCGCCGCTTGCCCAGGGCTCCCACACGTCGGTCAAGTCCACCAAGTCGCCGTCCACACCCAACGGCCGATCCCGCGCAGCCACCGAAACCAGCGAACACCGTCGCTCGCTCTCGCCCCCACTAGCAATTCCCGGCCGTATCATCGACAAGGTCAAGACCGAACTCGCCGACATTGAAGACGACCACCTACCCGTCGTCAAACGCCTGAGATCCCAAAGACTGTCTCGAGGCGGATCATCCCGAAAACGAGCAGACTCCGCTAAAGAGCTCGAGCCCACCCCCACCACTGCAACCGTAGCAAACACCGCAGCCACCCCCGAGGACATCACCCCGGTCACCTCCGCAGCAGCCTCCATCACCGGCTTCGCATACGCATCCAAGAAGCGAAACGAGGAGTTCCACGCACACTTCAAGTCCGTTCCCGAAGACGACTTTCTGCTAGACGACTTTAGCTGCGCATATTCCCGAGAGATCCTGGTCCAGGGTCGTATGTTTGTGTCTGAACGACATATTTGCTTCTTCGCTAACATTCTCGGCTGGCAGACCCACCACGTCATTGCCTTTGACGAAATCGTCTCTCTCGACAAGAAAACCACCGCCGGTCTTTTCCCCAACGGAATCGTTGTACAGACCCTACACTCCACCTACATTTACGCCTCCTTCATTTCGCGAGACGCAACATTTGCCTTTATGAACACAATCTGGAAACAAAACTCTCAGGGCGTCGCTGGCAGCGACGAGTCTGACGGAGACTCTGACGACGGAGAACTCGACTCTGGAATCTCCGACAACGAAGCCGAAAACCGCCGGCCACCGGGGCTGGCCGTCGTGGCTTCCGCGGAAGCGGGTGCCGACGCCAGCAAGTGGAGCGTCCCCAACCTGGGCCCCGAGACCCACGCGCCTACCTCGCCTGGCTACGATCCCGAGGCCAAGGGCGAGAAGCTCCTGTGCAAGGAGATTGTTAAAGCGCCCTTGGGTGTCGTTGCCAATCTCCTGTTTGGTAAGGAGAACGTGCTTGGTGCCTTCCTCAAGGACAACCAAAAGTGCTGGGACGTTACGCCCATCAAGTCGTGCGTTGAGTCCAAGAAACGAGAGTACAGCTACGTCAAGCCGCTCAACAACTCCTTGGGTCCCAAGCAGACCAAGTGTCAGTGTGTCGACAATGTCGAGGCATGGGACGACACAGGGGCCATCAATGTGGTCACCACTACTTCCAACCACGACGTTCCCTCTGGTAACGCTTTCACCACCAAGACCCGAATCATCATGACCTGGGCCGCCAACAACCAGACTCAGGTGATGATGTCGTGCTGGTTCGACTGGACCGGCAAGTCGTGGATCAAGAGTGCCATTGAGAAGGGTGGAAACGACGGTCAAATGGCATTTGCCGCTGATCTGATTCCCTATCTTAACGAGCGGGCCAAGGGCTCTGGCAAGTCGGCCAAGCCTGTTACTGCGACTGCGGTGGCCGTTCCCACCAAGAAGGGCCATGCCAAGCACAAGAGCCATCACCACAAGGTGGAAGCCGCGCACGAAGAGGCGTCGTCTTCTTCCGCCCCCCCTCCTCAGACCGGTGGAGCTCTCCACCAGTTTGCCGAGACCTGGAGCCAGATCCCCATTCTGGGTTCCCTGCCCCTCCCTATTGTGGGGGCTGTTTTGGGAGGCATTTGGGTGTTATGGTTCATCATTGGCCTGTTCCGAGGCCACCACACCACCACGCACAAGTTTGATTTTGCTGGCCTGTCGGACGCTAAGAAGCTGGAGATTTTCGTCATGGAGGAGGAGTACGAGCTGTGGCACTGGATCGACGAGCGGGTTGGCAAGAGTCAACGAACGCCCGGCCGGTTCTTTGTGCCGTTTGAGGGAGCCAATCCCAAGATGGTTGACTTCTCCAAGTCCAAGACCGCCGCTGCCGGCGGAGGCGACAATGCCGAGGACATGACGCAGGCCGATCTCGAGGAGGCCATTCGTGACTCCGAAGCCAATCTCCAGCAGCTGCGTGATATCAAGGCAAGCATGTTGTAGAATAGCCATCCGAACAATGAATATTAGTATGACGGTATTGTAGGTGGCGAGTAGTAGCGTAGGTATGTATATGAATGGTCTAAATGTAGATCTAGAGTTAGAGACCACGAGTACGATAGTGGAAGACGCCTCATCGGTGCTTGTGGCACTATTTTGGTCTCATCTGTGGCATTAGTTGGTGCTACAGGTTTCAGGGCCGATCTACAAGTAGGCAGTCAGCAACAAATCTTGAGTATGGTAAAGCCGGGTAATTGGGAGAAGGGGTGACAGAAAAAGAAAATTGAAAATGGGTTAGGGCAGGGAGAATTGTAATCAGGGCAAAGAGAAGAGAGTTATTAGTAATACATTCACGTGATTCTAATAGGGGAATCACAAAAAACACCATGAGAAGTGGGCTAGGGCACATTGTTTGTACTTTATGGATTTCAGGGTCAGGACAAAATGTTTTTTTGTCATTTTTGGAGTTTTAGTCATGGATATTAGTAATCAACGTTGTGACGCGTCGCGTCGTTGGACGTGCTTTTAATTAGTCTAATTAGGATAATTTCAACGTAAGGGCGACTCACGCGATGGAAATTGCACTCGACGACAAAGTCCAACTTCTGGTTGGCTACAAGTATGAGAGTCTGCTGAGGACTTATCATAAGGTGCACAATCGCCCGCCCCGAGAGACGCAAAAAATGGTGGAAGGGACAGTTGGCAGATGACTACACTTACGCCCAAGATCAAGTGCGCGAGGTTTCTGCAACAAGCTGGAATCGTCCTTGTCCAGATGGAAACCTGTTCTGTTCAGATGTCTCAGGGGAGTCTCTGCGACCGATCTGATTTCTGCAATGTTTTGGAGGCTCTGTCTGTGTTCCAGAATGACTAGATCCACCTGTTGCTCACCATGATGCCCCTTTTCTACCCCGAACATGACCTGGTGTCTTTTCTCGGAATTGCTGCAGGTATGTTACCAGCTCATCTGACGGAGCTTGTGAGTTTTCTTACGACTAGGACAGAGATTGGAGATGGGGACCAACTCTGGCGCTACGCGAGATTCGCCTTGGGCTGGTTTCTGTGGAAGGAGTCTCTCTCTGACAATAAGGCGGACAGCGGGATTGAGCGATTCGTTGAGCAGATGGGCAAGGAAGACGGTGATTCAGATGTACACTAGACACGTGAGATGATCTATGACAAGTACCTAAGAGAGATTCCCATGGGTCATTTGGGGATGAGTGACACCGACATCGACGCCGCGGTGCAAAATCTCAAGGTCCATTATCCTCCGGTTTCTAATGTGTGGCCAGATGACCTGCTTCCCCCTGAAAGATGGTTTGATTTTCTGGAGGATGCGTATCTGTTTGCAAGAATCCATGCCTACACGAGGCATTACGCGCTTGTTAGAAGTGGAGGCAAGCCTGGCTCGTTTACCTATTTTATTTGTGATGAGACCAGTGGCGGTGAAACACACAAGGAACAGCAGTACAGGTTGTGGAGGCACCAAAGGGCTGAGAAAGCCGCGAAGGAGTCTGTTGAGAAAACTGCGAGGGAGTCTGTTGAGGTTGAGGACGATTTCGGAGACGGTTGCTTCCTCGTCGATGGAAGAGCGACTCGACGGGCGTTTACTGGCAGAAAGGAGTGCTCGTTTCGTTTCAAGTGTACGCTGGACGAGTCGTCTGGTCTCTGGAAGTTGAGCCACTGCTGGGGCAAGAATGGCGGAGGCTGCAGACACGCACACCTGCCTAGTTGTCATCCTGGAGCTCATTCTTCCGTCCAAAACGTGTCACAAGTCTTTGACACGTTTCGCGAGGAGATGGAGGAAAAGCTGAACGGTAAGCCTGGCCACGAACGGCTGGATCCGATTCAGTTCATGACAGCATCGGAAGAGCGAGAATATATGCGTGCCACCAACCCGCTGGCCGTGAATGCGACGAACTACACCTACTACCAGAGAAGAAAGAAGAGGAGGCTTGAACAACGTGAAAACCTGCCCCCTCACGAAGCGGTCTTATCGCTGCTAGGGCGCGCCAAGTACATGCGAGTTCGAACCAACTACTTTCAGCCGCCACCCAAAGAACAAGAAACGTTGGCCGACGAGCCACAAGAGTCGGAGGAGCAGAGCAAGTTCGACTTTGAGAAGGACGATGTGGTTATCGAGCGCGAGGGCGTTGCGGTCCAGGCTGATGCTGACGTGTTTGACCCGATCACTACAGAGAAGGCCGACGACAGCTACGCCAATCCTCTTGGGGGCGACATGAATGCCTTGTTCTTTGCAAACACTGATGGTTATCGCTTTTGGAGGGCGTATTCCGAAGTTGTGATGGTAGATGCAACCTACATCACCGGTTTTAACCGGAACAAGTACTGTTTAGTGAACATTAGCGGAGTTTGTGCACTAAACAAGAGTTTCCCGTTCGCATGCTGCTTTGTTGCAGAAGAAACCCAAGTCTCCTACAAATGGGTTTTTACCCAACTGAGGGATATGTTCGACAACTATCGCATTCCGTACCCCAAGGTCGTCGTGACCGACGGCGGCAAACAGGTCATCTCCGCTTCTGAGAGTGTGGTCCTCAATGTGCCCGTCGGAATTAGCAGCTGGCATTGTAACGAGAAGATCAGAGAGCACGCCAACAGGTACTTCAAGGGCAAGAGGAAGGTCGACAAGGTCATGAAGGCTTGGAATGACATTATCTCTGCTGAGACTGAGGAGGGCATGGAAACTTGCAAGGCTTACTTTTGCAACAACTTTTCTGTGGACCTTACCAAGGTGAACAGGAAGACCAAGAAGAAGACGACGATCAACTTCATTGAGTACGTGGATGCTCAGTGGTTTCCCGACGCCACGTTCCGGAGGCTGGCTCGCTTCTACACTGACCAAAACTCCCACTTTTACCACAACATGGCGTCTCGGGTGGAGAGCATGCACCACCAGTACAAGCTGGTCTTGGGGTCCAAGAAGAAAGACCTCTTCGAGACTACCAAGTTGATTCTCGAGAAAATCAAGCTGATCTACGAGTTCAACAACCTGGAGATGGCCAAGGCACTGAGGGAGGTGTCGTTGCACCAGAGATGCGTTTCGGCGGGTGTTTTTAATGATGTGTTCTACAAGATATCGCCATTCGCGTTGCAGCGTATTCTTGAGATACGCGCGATGCAAGAAGACGGGGACTACCTCGACTGCAAGTGCTCCAATGTCAGGTCGGTCGGTATTCCGTGCCGCCACACTATCCGGCAGGTGAAGGAACTACGACCATCAGGTGGACTTTGTTTTCGCGATTTCTCGCCTCACTGGAGAAACATGTTTACTGATGTGTTTGGCATGGATTGCAAGATGATGGGTGAGTCGGCGGAGGAGGTGGAAGCTTTTCATGAGGGCATGACGACTGGGGAAGTTGGCAGTTCTGGACTCCATTTATACGCACAAGAGTGGCAGAGACTGCTGGAGGCGTCAAAAGCGCATGGTGTTGCTGTTCTCGACGCGCCATACGAAGAGCCGGTCCACGGCAATCTTGCGAAACTCCAGTCCGAGAAGCACCTCAACCGGAAGCCGTACTTGGCAGCCAGGAAGAAGGGCGCGAGGAGCCAGAGAGCGGGTGAGTCGGCGAAGGCGATGGATCTGGAGCCCACCCGCAATGTGCCAGACAGCTTCAGCGGCTACGCATCTTTCGAGCGTGCTACCAAGTATATGGCCGAGTTGCAAAAATATAAGGAGGACGCCGCGGTAATGGAGACCATGGTGAAACAGCAGATGTGGCAGGTGGACAAGCTGATGGCAGCTGTTGGTAACGATATGGGCTGTTTCGACTATGAGCCTTTCTCTACCAACATGACAGGCCTGACGAAGCCCCCTGTTCCTCCTCCGAAGTCCCCTGTCCTTCCTCCGAAGTCATGGGTACGCGTCGAGCCAGATGAGTTTCGTCATTGGGCACAATCCTTCAGCACGTTCATCCCTGAACTGGACGAGCCCGACACTCCTCAGATGCTCACTGACATGTCCAACACGATTCAGCGACCGGCTATTTACCAACCGGGCCCCATTCCGTACCAGCCCATGCCTATGATGGAGCCAATGCTGCCTATGGCCCCTATGGTGTCTATGGCCCCTATGATGCCTATGGCGCCCACGTTGCCTGTAGGACCCACGTTTCCTATGGCTCCTATGATGCCAATGGAACCGGTGTTGCCTATGACACCATCATTACCTGCGCCCACGTTACCTGCATCCACGTTGCCTATCCCTGGGTTACTGAGGTCGGACACGGAACAGCTATGATCCTCTTCTGTTGGGGACAAAGGAGAAGAGGAGGATGGGCAGATGGTGTTTAAATACGTAGCGCTCGTACTCTACTTGCAGCTCGACAACAAGTATCACTGATGTACGTGTTTCTTGACTTGTGGAGGTGTGTTAATGGATTCATGGAGATTCTGATGGTAGGAGGACATTTCAGCTACGAGAGAACGTACAATACGATTTTGTACTTGTACTGACTTGTCTTCTCGTCCTGTCAACTCGGTCCAGCAACTCGGTCCAGTCAACTCGAGGTTGGCCAAAGGGACCTGCGTCGACGCCGGGTAACAGTCGGATCTATTTCTGGCTGTTTCAGCGTGTCTTTGTGCGAAACACTAGTTATTATTTGGCGGGTGGAAAAGGCGGCTATTTATATTTTTAGCACCACGACATATTAATCGTGTGATAATAAAAAGTATTAATACAGTACATACTGTCGTGAGAAAGGGCAAGGGGAGGGGAGGTACAGTGTGAGGACATACTGTACGTACAATACCAAGTCCATACACAATTGCAGGCACTAGTTGCCTTTTACTCCTTCTCCTCTCCCCTACTCTCCCTCCTCCTACTCCTCCCACTCCTCCTACTCCTCCCACTCCTCCTCCTCACCTACTCACCCTAATCGCCCTACCACTCTACCACCTACCACACCTCCAACCCAACCTCTGCTCCCCTGCAGAGATCTACATAGTGGACGGATCGGGAAGCGTGGTACATTTCTGGAATCTCGACACTGGATTAAGTTGCTAAGAGCAGGTTCTTAGCTAAATAGTGCAGGCGAATGTCCATGGAGTGTCGGAATACAGTACGAGTACGAAGATTGTCGGAATACGGTACAAGTTCCAAGATAGTCGCAATACAGTACCAGTACGAAGACAGTCCAAATACAAGACGCAAAATCAAAATACAGCGAGACAATGCCTCGACCTACTCCCACCAACGCCAACTGGTCGCATCTTGGAAGTGTAGTTGAAACAATGGACGCGCTGTGTGTCTCAAGATACGACTATACACATGCAGTACATAGTCGACATCCTCGACAAGGGTGTCTCGTACTCGTATGTAGCGAAGGTGTGGTCCGATAGATCCGGCACCGACATGGCGTTTTCAATGAATGGAATACGTCAAACACCGTCTGAGCAAGTGTCAATGGTTGCCTTACTCGTACTCACCCAACTCATCGTGTCGTCGTGTCGTCGTGTCGTCGTCTCACCCAACTCGCTGTCCGGCAATGTGCCCTACCCAATCTAACCTCCGCGTGCATCCCAAGAATGTGCATGGAAAAGTCCAACCATGTCGAAAACGGTCGTGTTGACAAGCCGCGTAACCACCGCTCCAGGAGCTGTCTCCTCCGTTTATTCCGGTGGATAGTCTACATGACCACCTCAATTGCCAATGCCAATGTCTCATGCCGCCAAAGTGCAGTTGGCAAGTACAAGTGCTGTACTTGTAGTGCGTCGCGTCAAACGGCCTTAGACTTCAACATAGGGAGAGGTTGGGAATGCACTTTTTTTTTTCTCGCCATTTCCCGTTTGGGTTCAGGGGCTCATTTGGAGAATGAGATGAGCTGCAGCGACAGGTGAGGTCGAATGGGGAGTGGGAGGGAGTAAAAGGGCGGGAGGGACAAGGTTGACGAGGTTGGCCAAGTTTGGCATCGTTAGGCAAGGTTGGGGCGTTTGGTCCTCTTCGTCTCGTCTGTTTGGGCTCGGCAATCTTCTCTCCAGCGTGTCCCTATCAGCCATGCTATAAATATCCCACAGCCACAATCTCCATTGTTCGCTGCTCATCCACCTCGCTGATGCAACCGCCGTTTGGGTGGATACTACCACTGGTCCGAGCTTGTTGCACATAGCCCTCGGTAGCCCTACGCTCCAACCTCAAGGTGCGAAGAAGAGGTGCGAAATGCGCTGTCGCGATGGCCAACTTTATGTGAGCAAGCGAGCGGGTGCCCACAGCGAAGCGGGAGGTGGAGCAGCGGGGCCAGACGACGAGCCAAGAGATTGGTGATGACTAACGCTTGTTTGGCGCTTGCTGACGGGACTGTGGCTTTGCGCGACGGTGACACGTTGACGTGGCCAAGACAATGATGGTGTTCTGATGAGGGCAGATTATCAGCGACAACTCTGAAAATAAAAATATCCAAAGTTAAAGTGGACCAAGACGAGTCGGATCGAGTCAGCAGTGCGAGCACCGCAGTAAAGCGCATCTTGTTGACCCGTCCCCAGCCCGGCTATTTATGTCTTTTGCCCACGACATGGCGGTTGTCGTCGGCCTCCAGTAGCTACAAATACTCGTACCGTGCCACCGCTCGCACATTCAAGTGAAACGCAAAATAGGAAGGTTTTAAGGTTCACCACGCACCTTGTTGAAAGCCCAGCATTCCCCTGCGACCCTCTTCATCCTGACATTCGACTACGCGATAGAGCGCTCTCCAACTATCTGTGTTCCCGACCTCTTCACGCCTCGCCCCTCACGCTCATTGACTCATCGGGACGACCACCACCAAACATTCGTTACACAGACAGAGACAGTTCCCCCCCCCGAATCCAACACACGCACCACAACTACAAGAGTAGACGACACTCACTTACCCACGCTCCACGACCAAATCTCACATGCGCATCTCGACTCTGTGGCTCATATCGGCGGCCACCGTGGCTCTCGCCGACGGCATTTCGCTGGGCTGCTACGACACGACGGCCACAGACATGGTGAGCGCGTCGCAAGACAACTTCATGTCGTCCAAAGCATGCAACGACGAGTGCCGCAGCCAGGGCAAGGCCGTGTTCATGATCAACGAGAAATCGTGCTGGTGTGGCGGCTCCATCCCGGCGCCGGGCGCAAAGGCATCGCCAGAAATGTGCAACAACCCCTGTCCCGGCTACCCCGCGGAAAACTGTGGAGGCAAGTCCGGCAACACGCTCTTCTTCAACTTTTACCAGGCCACTAACCAGGACGGCTCGCCCGTGGTCAACTCGTACTCCACCCAAAAGGCCCAGAGTACCGCCACCACCCCATCTTCGGCCTCGTCCAGCGCGGCCGCCACCTCATCATCATCATCATCATCCTCCACCGAGCAGCCCTCGTCCAGCTCCTCCGACGACACCTCATCCAACACGCCATCGTCCACATCGTCGACCCAGCCGCCATCCACGACAACCACGTCGACGTCCTCGTCCGACTCGTCGAGCTCCACCGACTCCACCACCGGCAGCACGTCGTCAGACTCCACCTCCCACACCACGGGCTCGCCCACCACCACGTCACCCACGCGGACATCGGGCACCAGCATGACGTCAGCGTCTTCGGACGCGCAGAGCTCGGCCTCAGCCACCGCAGGTGCGCTCACGGAGGAGGAGAAGGACAAAAAATCCGGTGGCATTTCCGGTGGCGCCATTGCCGGTATTGTCATTGGCGTGGTGGCGGGCATTGCGCTGGTCGGACTAGCATTCTTCATTCTGCGACGCCGACGCCAGTCGTACGAGTACCAGACACAGGCCTCGGACCGGTACGGCTTCACCGACGACCCGTTCACCACCGCAGCTGAAGACAAGATGAACTTCAGCCACAACGGCACCTCTGCGTTTGTGCCCGTGGACCAGCGGCTCAACCCTGCGCTCATCAACCAGCGGCGAATGAGCGAGGGCTCCATTGCCGACGAGCAGGACTACTCGCGCAAGATTCTGCGGGTGGCCAACCCCGATGCTTAGACTGGCTTCCTATGCTCGTTCAGGCAAAAGACATACTAATATTTATGCAAATGCTAGCTAAAGCGCGACCACCGAGGCCTTCTCTGCCGCCTCGACGTTGAGTCCATCTGATGCGATTTGTGACTTGGCTGGCCCTCCACAGAGACAGAACACAGGCTCAATTGATGTAGTGAATGAAGTTTGGATAGAAGCGGGAACGTAGTATTGGCTGGGCTAATGAAGATGGCTCATTTGGGGAGGCTGAAGTTAACGGATCCATGAGTAATGAACTTTCGAGTCGTACATTATCCTTGTACGTACATCGACTCGGGTACATGCTACAGTAGCTATAGTGTATGGGAGTATGTATTGAACGAGTACTTGTAGATCTGTCAAGGAGACATATTCCTGTTCAATTGCTTGTTCAGTTGATTGTTCAAGTCACTTTTCAGTTGACTGTTCAATTGATTGTTCAGTTGACTGTCCAATTGACTGCCCAAATCACCAAAGATTCGCCGTCGATGGAAACAGAAAATACCTCAGATCTGTTGCCTGAGTATTCATCGCCGACTAATAATTCGTGTCAATTCAAGGGCGCTAATTGAGAGACATTAAGACATTGAGACATGGAGACATGGAGACATTGAGAGATTATTTCTAACGTGGGTACGTACAAGTGGACTAGACTTCAACAGAACAGTACATACCGGTAAGAATACAAGATCTGATTGTTCGTCCAGCGGGTTCAAGATATACAATATTCAATCCGTGGCCTTTAGGTGACAGATAGGTTACGTATCGCACAAGTACAGGTATGGATTCTGTAGCTAGACTTGTAACCACACAATATTGGACTTACCTCGGTCTCCAAAACCTGCTGCTACTGTACCAGAACAGGTACGAGTAAGTACAAGTAAGCACGAGTAAACACGAGTAAGCACGAGTAAACACGAATAAGTATTAGTAAGCACGAATTAAGTATTAGTTAAGCACGAATAAGTATTAGTAAGCACGAATAACTATTAGTAAGCACGAATAAGTATTAATAATCACGCGTAAGTATTCTCACTCCCATATCAACTCCCATCAACCTCAGCCTCCGTGGAAATCACCCCTGTCTACTCTCATGGTCAAGTATCATACCCCGCAATAAAACAGACGCATACAAACACATGTATCAAAGTGTGCATACCTGCGTTAGGAGAAAATGTACATTGAAGTGGGGTGGTACAAGTAGTGCGAGTATAGTACAGTACATTGAGTGAGGGATTTTGTCACGTGACGAGGCAGCGACGAGGCGGGTCTATATAGTCGTTCTCTACGCTGGTCTTCTTTTGGTCTCGTCTCTCTTGTCACTGCGCCTACACTACTGTAATATCTCACGCTGCCTTTTTCTTCTTCCTTTTTTTACCCACAATTTACACTCACCGAGATAAGCTCCATTGCTGTGTCGTAATTAGCTTAAAGTGGTGTGCTGTTTTATGTACGATTACGATACCAGCGCTTGCACCATCAGCAACAACGGTTGACGAGAAACCAGACAGTATCATACACAGCAGCAGTAGGCCGATATCGACACAAGAATGAACCGAGCCCAAAGCAGTGCGTCGCTCAAGGGCAAAGACACGCCAGAAAAGCCGCGGCGGTCGGTGTCCATTCTGCACCTGCCCGACCGCGAAAACGAACATCTGCACAGACACACGTCGGTGGAAACACTGCCGGACCTGCTGCGAACGGGCATTCGAACCGGCCAGAAAATGTCGCGCGAGTACTCGGAGGGCGTGGAGGGCGGTCTGTGGCGGGTGGCCAGTGGAGACGACATGGGTCTGAGTCTGGATCTGTCGGCGGCCCAGCTGCCTGCGGCGGTGCGATCTCGAAGCCGAGGCTCGCGGCCCGGCAGTCATGGCGACTCTCGATCCGGCAGCCGAACCAACTCGCGGGCGCCCAACTCGCGGATCCACTCGCGGTCGCGCCTGGCGCTCAATCTCGACCATAACGTGCTCGACCACTACCCCAACCAGCACAATGTCTTTCTCCGAACCCCCGGCGTGGACGAGGCCGGTGCCCAGGGCGTCAAGGGTAACGAGAACTCTACCTTCTTCATCGACGGCACCGACAATTACGACAGTGAAGACGAGGAGTACGACTACGTCTTCAACCCCAACAACGACGATGAGATTCTGCTGAGAACCCACATTGACCGGTACGACGAAGACGACGACTCCGCCAACTTCTCCACCGGCTTGTACCGCACATTTGCCAAGATTATGGACAAGATTGCCGGCATTGACGACAAGAGCTACGATCTGCACGAGGCGGTCATGTCGCGAAGTGACCACACAAAGATCAAGGTGGCGCCAAAACGCAAGAGCAGCACCAGCACCATCTCGGCCACAAAGCCACAGACCATTTCGTCGCGCCAGGCCCGGTTTCTGGTGCGGGACGAGGCCCAGAAGCAAAAGGGAGACGTGGTCATGGTGCTGGGTGCCATTGAACACGTATTTGGTTAACCAGAGAAGAGTCAAACGTGGGACGCCGTAGACATGTGCATGGAGTGCAGACAGAATGATTCTGCCTACTAATCATACAAATACATTCATTAGGATGGTGATTTAGAGGGTGAGGACGGTGGCGGGGTCTATGTTGATCAAGACGTAGGGAGGTGTATCTATTTGGCCTGTTGTACTAGAAGTATGAGACATGTGTTTTTCTTCTACAGAACCAGTACAGTATATACTGTAGTTTCCTAAGCTGCTCTTTGCTGCCCTCATCATCTTCAGTATCTACTTGACCTTCTTGTCAGTTTACTTAAAAACTTACTTGAACTTTGGGCGGATCAAACCACTGACAACGGTCCCTTAGATGCCACCGTTGTTATGAAACGTCGATACAATTGTACTATTCCATCTAGGACTCGCAGTCATTTCCTCTCCATTTGAACCAGTATCGTAGCGGCACATTCACACGAACACTTCCCATGTTTGACATCTCCAACTTTATGGTGCCACTACTATGTACTTGTACATCAACCACACTACAAGGTCCAACCAGGGCTTATGCGAATACGGTGGGCATGACAGCGACAATTGGCTTGTTAACGACACTTGTATTGTTCCTTTGTTCCAATGAAAAACTACTACTCTGTCAGAGTGGGCCACAACCCCGATATCTATGAACACCTGGATGTGACTCAGTACCAGATCACGGAGTATCCAAACGCCCAATGGAAGGGGTTCAATGTCTACCAGCATGCCGAGGCATATCTGGGAGGCTCACAAATGAATATCGAGCCTCGAGTCAAATTTGAATCAGACCTGTCCTCCAAGCATCACCACGCTTCCTCACGGCGCGGAATCCACTAGGTGATCAAAGACAAGATTTTCGACGACCTAGTGGTGGCGGGAATCTATGCTACGGGATCCCTCATCCAGGAGTGTCTCTCAATGCAGCAGGCCATCAACCAGGTGGGACTCAACGGATACGCAACTACATTAAGGGGTTCGTACAGGATCCCAGCTACGTGAACGACCGGGGAGACCGCATCTGTCTGGTTTACACTGACGGTGCGTGCCCTCGAAACGGCCAATTTGATGCTGCAGCTGGAATTGGTGTGTTTTTTTGGAAACAACAACCCTTTGAATGTCTCCGCTCGTCTCCGAGGAGATCTTCAAACCAACCAGAGAGCCGAGCGGGCTGCTGTTCAGAGAGCCTTGGAAATACTCAGCACCCAGACAGATAATCGCATGTATCAGATCTGCACGGATTCTGAGTATGTCATCAACTGTCTGTCCAAGTGGGTCACAACATGGCAAAAAAACGGATGGATAAATGCCAGGGGCTTGCCCGTGTGCAATAGAGACTTGATCCGGGACATTACCAATCTTAACGCCTCTTGCACTAATGTTATTGGATTGAAGAAGGTGCGAGCTCACAGTGGTGATAACGCCAATAATCAGGCGGACAGACTTGCAGGAGAAGGAGTGTTCTGGGAAGAGTATTGATCTCGGTGGAAGGTCTGATGGACAATTGCCTGTGGAATCGAATTTCTTGGAAAGATTGAATGCTTCTTGAGAGGGAGTGTACAAACTGAACGTGAGTTTTCTTATCTTTCTGTTGCCTTTCTTTGATTCTTGTGAACTGCACTTCCCATATTAGTCAATTCAGCTGGTCATACGAACCAACCCCCCAGACTTTTGATTTTTTTGGCCATAATCTTCATATTTTTTCTCTTCACGTGACTTCTTTGGCCTGTCGAAAGCTCTCAGACACTGTTTCCGACAGTTGCGGCCATATCCTGGTGAAAATACGGCTTCCCGTCCGATCAGCCATAGTCAAGCACCAGAGAGCCCAGTTAGTATTGTAGTGGGAGACCATACGAGAATCCTGGGTGCTGCAATTCTTCTTTTTCCCTCGCGAATGGCTTTTCTTTTGCCTGCCACGTCTCCAACCTATGTGTGACAACGAATCAACAGTCCTACTTTGATCTTTTGCAGTGCAACACTGTGATTCAACCATGTTTAGTCAATCTTCAGATCTGACAGTCGCTTTCAGTGGAACTCTCGCATACTTGCTGGACAAGTTGGACACCAGCAGTCGACCTTCACTTTTCCTGACCTCGGTTTCATTCGAAGGTGGTGTATTCCGGTATGTACTTGTACCAATCTCCTACAGCTCGACTGCAAGTGATAGCTTGGGTGGGACTCATCGGTTCATTCGTTGTATTGTTCTCAGCGGTTCAGCTCAAGTCATATGCTCTTTCCTTTGTAAATTACCAGCCTACTTTCTTTCTTTCGAATGAGATTGTTGCATCTCCGACTGACAGCTTGTATCTTGCTCGTATACGGGGACTCCAATGCTCTTATCAGAGACAGACTCGGCTCTCGTCGGTCGTTGGCTGAAAAACTGTTCAGATCCTCGATGGCTTGGAACACTTTGCAGTTGCTGGCTCGTTAGACATGTCATGGTACTGTGTGTCGCTGACCAAGTATCGCTCTCGAGCTGGAATGCGCCCACTGTTCACAGTGCCACTGGATGCGTTCAAGTTGCTCGTTTGCTGGTAGTTCTGGTCTACAGTTCCCGGCGGTTCTCAGACAAGGTCGCTGAATCACAGCAACCAACCTGCTGCTAAGTACAATACTGTCCATTGCTGCTCGTACTGGCTCTCTGTTACCCAGAATAGTAATTTCACCCGTGTGAGCTACCAATGTCGAAGGGTGCTCTACACTCACCTAGGTGTTACTCCTGTGGTACCACCTGAGAAGAGTACAATTCTTGCAAATAGTTTCGTGTGGAACTCAGTCATTGCGTCATTTTAAGAGGTGTACGGCTCCATTTGGCAACTACTTGTCCTGGACGAGTGTTGGCTGAGTCTCATTCGATAGCACAGCATCTTTCAGGTGATCGAATCCTTAGCGTAAAGCTCAGATTGATTACTGTACTGTAGCTTTCGGTGAGGGAGAAAGTAGGGTTCAGCGGAGGTATATATCATGCTGAGAAATGGAAATTTCGAATGGGTAATAATGGTGGTATCTTCCACAGAGGTATCCTCCTTGAAGGTGTCGTCATTGAAGGTATGGTGGTGTCAATCGCTGCTACAAGAACTAGACGCCCAAGATGGACGGTCGAAAACAACAGTCATATGTTAGCAAGAATGGAACGAAACTCGAAAAATTAGATAAGTACGACAATACCAACGCTCCTCTGTCACGTGATAGTATCATAAAGGGGACTGGTTTACATAACAACGAAGTATTCGTATTCGTATTCGTATTCATGGTAAACGGAACTCTAAAATTCACACAACGGAATTATCCGCCGATAGCAGACTCCTTGTTAACCAGTTATGATAATCCCATGGATCCGCCAGATACTACAAGCACAGTACTGTATCCGTTAGTGCGGTATCACAAAAGCATTATTGGATATTCTTTAAAAACGAGCACATGTAAAAAGAGAAAAAGTAAAGCCCGACGTGGGGGCTTGAACCCACAGCCCTTGAGATGACCTTGGAATAAGAGTCTCACGCTCTACCGATTGAGCTAGCCAGGCGATATTTGATTTCCTGCTAATAGTTTCCACTGCCTTATAAATTGTGATTACGTAATACATTTTCTGAAGAAAATGTATCTACGAGTTGGAAACGTGTTCATATGTGGACCACATGCCATATATAACTATTTTGAGGAAACCATTCTTTACTGTTGATTATAGGCGAGCTTTACATTCGGTAACTGTCAACACCACCTACATACTGGTACAGTATGTTCACACTCCTTCGATAAACTGACAATAATTGCAGAAGACATAATTATGATAATCATGTTTCATGTTACAATACTGTGGCCAGAGCTTCTACAAATTTCTTTTTGAATAGTGCCATAAATGTATTTTTCTAGTCGGAGCTGTTTTTACGGAGGGTATGGAGGTGGTATGGAGGTGTAGCTGGAGCAAGCAAGTAGGGGTGACTGGGAAGACGTCTCGGTTGATTCTGACCATTGATGCTGATGTCACCTTCGGATCTGGACGGTATATATCATATCGTAGTTGGGTTTTGGTACTTGGAGAAGGTCGTAAAGAAAAAACTGTGTGGCTGTGACTTGTACAAGTATGTGCTGTACTGTACCATACTGTAATCTGTCTCCATGTTCCCCTATTTTTCTTCACATCATTGTGGCATTTACATTATTACCACATCTCTAGCGATAGATCTGCTGACTTGACTACAGACACAGTAATATTGGATATTTCTGATTCCGTTTGGGTGTTCGCTGATTATTATGTTTTGGCTATTCTCTCAAGAATGAGGGTAATGGACTTTTTTGTTGATGAATTCGGATGTCTCGGTCTGTCTTGGTCTGTATTGGTATGTATTGATGTCTGTATTATTATCTATATCGCGTCGCAAACAGTTGTATTTCGAGACAGCTGCCGTGTTTCCACCAAGATTTTTTCACCTAAATCATATAAAATTTAAGCAGCATAGATTATGCATGATAACAGGAACTTTCGGTAGATGAGATGAGCTTGAGGCTTAATGAAGAGGTCATACTTAGGTTGATCTGCTGGATTGCAAGTGATGCTTGTAATATGATTCTGTTATTGAGCGTAATATCAATCATCGTACAATGAGATGAGCGTTATTGTTAGAACTCGTGTATACTGACGGTGGCATTGAATGAGACTCCAAACAGGACAGATCATTCGGTCCAGTACATTCACGACCTTGCGCAAGTCTAGCATTGTATGCAATCTCTTTTGAAGAACTCCCTTTTATTCCAACTCGGTCGGGTTTACTCAAAAACAACATATATTCCATCCTCAAATCCGATGTGGGCGACATAGGACATGGCTACGCATTGGAGTTGTCTCGTCCAAAGTCTGCGGCTTGAGTTCTGTTGTCCTGTCCGAACATTCTTTCTGCAAACTGTCTACAATAGACAATCTTGTTGGAGGATCGGTGCCATTTCCCCATTTCGTGTCAAGTCCTCCCGCCGCCATTTCCCGAGTTCGGTCGCTCCAAGGCTGTGAGCTTCTGCACATGTAATTAATTATGGCCATAGACAGCGTCAATGGATGTGGCTAAACCCCCGATGAAGAAGTACAGCATGTATTGTACTCTGAAATAACTTCCTGCCCATCCGACTGTAGCGCGCTAACATTGTCGAAGACGAAGGTTGCTTCCTCAGTAACGATGTCATACACGGAGACCCCCACTCTCGGGTGTCACAATCTGACCAAGGGGAAACACACTCAGAAATAGGTGCTGGGTTGCCGAGGACCTATAAAGCTCTTCTCAAGAGTTATAGTACAGTATCCAAGGTTAGGCGCGCTGTTGAAAGAGTGCACCTGTCGCTAGGTTGATATCGTATACTGTAGCTTTCAGAGGATAGACTCTATGCAGTATATTGCAAGTATGTACTGTATGTACTGTAGTATATACTAGTACAGTATATACTATAGGGGAGTTCTCTAGATATATATAGAAGAGGAGCTTAGAGGCTGTGGCTACAAGTACCGGGTAACACCCAATTGGGTAAAAATATCCATGAGTGAGAAGTCAGGACATAGGGAACATCGTCGTGTAGAAACTTGTGGAAACTTGTGGAAACTTGTTGCCCAAGGTGGCGACTATGATGAGGGAAACACCCACAGATGTCTCGTAAGTGGATGTTAAATTAACATAAGTCTGCACACTCCCCTCGTGCAAAGGTCATATGGTATGGTCCGTATTATGCAGCGTAGATTCGAGAAAATTACTGCTAGAGACCATTGCAATGTGCTCAATTGATTTGGCGGGCTCAATTGTTCGTTTTTACGACCCACCTATTGGCTATATCTCGTCAAATGTCTCTGGAGACTACAGCGGATCTAGTAGCCACAGATCTTACTCGTCCCCCTCGTCCTCCTCCTCCAACCGCGTGAGCAAGAGCAGCAGCTCCCGCAGCTCCTACAGCTCCAGCAGTCGACTGACTGTGTACACTGACGGAGCCTGCAGCAACAACCAGTCGTCCAACGCCAGGGCTAGCGTCGGGGTGTACTTCAGCGCCGGAAAATCCGATGACGTCAGCCGACCTGTTGCCGGAAGCCAACAATCAACTAACGGGCTGAACTGGAGGCCGTCCACGACAGTTTCCAAGGTGCACAGCCGAAACGACAGCAAGAACTACGATATCAAGACGGGCTCGCAGTACACCGTCAACTCTCTCAACAATTGGGGAGACAAATGGCAGAGCAACGGCTCGGTAACGTCCAATAACGAGCCTGTCAAAACTCAGAGACATCATCATTGAGCCCACTCTCAACAAGTTGAACAGGCTGGGAGACCGAGTCGACATCATCAAGGTCAAGGGTCACTCTGGAAACCCCGGAAACGATGCTGCCGACAGGTTGGCCGTCGCGGGAGCTAAGAAATAGCACTACCGAGACCAAAAGCACCTTCTGGCAAGGTTGTTTTGGTCAGGGGTATCTTATTTGAAGCCATAAATGTACCTGTAGGCAAGGACGGTAACCATACATATTCTCATGAAACATAGAGTAATTGCACCTACTCATAATTGTAACAGCTTCACGTCGACTCACACTTCCCTTGTGACAGTCCATTGTGCTGGTAATTACTGTGAGCCATCCCTTCAACAATGCATATGAATATAAGTTACATGTGAATTCCTCGCTTCTTCCACATGAAGACCCAAATGAAAAAGACAGCAGCAGCAGCGAAAGCGAGACCGGTGCCGGTGATGACAAATGTCAGGCCGTAGCAATGCACGCCTGAACAAACCTGTGACATGGAGCCCACCCCCACCTCGCTGGCAGCGTCATAAACCTTGGCAAATAGCAGCCCGTAGCCAAGAGACCCCACAGCCAAAGCCAGAATGAAGGAGCCCCAGATAGTACCGAGATTGGCGATACCCCACACTTTGGTGACAATGGTGGGCACAAGGGTGAACGACGAGCCATACGAAAAGCCGTTAACGATGGTCACAACCGAAAAGTACTTGGCGTTGTCAAACACGGTGAAGATTCCAGAAGGCACCATCAGATGGATGCATGCTGCAACCAGGGCAATCACACTGAGAAGCACGGGTCGTGACACGTGAGATTCCATTGCCTCTGACGAGAATCCCACCACCAGACGCGAAACCGTGGAGAAGGTTGCAAACAGAGACACGTGGGTGGAGAAAGAGGGCGAGTCCGCGTTCTCCACCGTCACAGTGTCCAGAATAGCCCCCATGTTGTTCTGAAACATCTCAAACGGGCCTCCGATGAACACAAAGCAGAGCAGAAACAGCCAGGCGGTCTTGTCGGTGAAGAACTCCTTGAGAGTGGCTCCTTCGTGTCCGGGTCCGTCGCAGTTGCAGTCGGTGGACGCTTCGGCTTTCTTTCGCAACTCTGAAGCCATAGACTCGGCCGTTCGACATGAAAAGAAGATGATTCCACAGATGACCGCATAGAGGCCTGCGAAAAAGAGAAAGATACCGGCAACGTTGACGTTCTTGCCAGTGATGAAAACAGCTCGAAGCAACTGAGATTGCCACAAGGACGACAGCCCAAAGGCCGCAACGGGGCCCCAGATGGCGTATCCAGGTGTGTAGGTTTGTAGCTTGCCGTCCTCCGCAAAGTAGACGGACATGGAGTGGGCACTTGCTTTGAGAGAGGCGTAGTACATGCAAGAGGTGCTGGCACCGATGAAGAAGAAGCACAGGGCCATTTCGGGGGCAGCTCTAGGGAGGGCCTCTCCGGTTTCTCTGTGCCAGTCTGCGGCGGTGGAGAAAATGCCACTGGCGATGGAGTAGCTTGCGGGGAAGGTGATCCAGGAAAAGAGGGCCAAGTAGTTGGATCCGTATGTGTCTCCCAGGTATCCGATCACAGGCATCAGCAGATACATGCCCAGTAACGACGAGATGGACACGGAGTTGACCTGGACCTGTGTGAAACCCAGTTTATGCTGTAGGGTCTGTCCGTACATGGAGAACAGGGAGATGGATGCCGCTGAGAGCGTGCCCAAAATGGACAGTGCAAAGATCGACTTTCCGACCGGTTTCGGACGCATCACCGCCGTGGGCGCGTCTTCGCGCGTTGTCACCGCCTTGAGGGGTGTTCTTTCGTCTACCATGCGTGTATCTGGAGGTGTTTGTGTCGTGTTGTGATGTGGTTGAGGCAGGAGTGCAGATATATATATCTTGTTGGATCAGTCATGCACTTGGTCGGAAATAGAGTTGAAATGACTCTGATAAGGCGCACGTGACTTGGGCGGTCATGGGGTGTTTGATGGGGCTTTGGAGGGGGCAAAAGCGGCCGAAAAAGTAGGAAATAGGGACGGTTGCCGGCGGAGAAGCCCATCACATGACCCAACTGGAGCTGTCCCGTCCCCTTTGGTTTCTCCAAGCGGTCTCTGGATGATCATCACTTTTAGCGGGATCTTTTTGGTTTTGCCCCACCAGGTCCGAGTCTAATTTAAACAGCGCCGTGTGTTGTAAAAACCGCAAAAATGGATAAAAATGGATTAAAATGGATCGAAAGTAGAAAACAAACAGATAGACGGATATTGGTGATGGTGGGGAAGTAGAGATAATATAAGGAGGGGATAGAAGGAAATTTCTGATCCACGTGGAGCGGAGGTTGCTCCCTGATCATTTTGACTCAACTGGCAACTGAGAGATTTGAGTCTACAGTGAGTAACAATATAGTCTAATATATAGAATAAAAAAAATTAAATAAATTAAATAAAAAAAACAATAGGTACAAATACCATAGCTATTGTAGTGAGTACGAAAGTGCGATATTGGACATGTACTAAACTCCTGTTGACTCAAAAGGGTTTCTGTATTGAGATTGTTGTCGCCATTAGTCAGCTGCTATCTCCAGCTGTACAAGTACAAGTACAGTAGCAGACTGGCTTGGGCTGGCGATGAGGTTGATACAAGTATGTACTTACTTATGCGAATACGAGAAAGAAAACATATACTTATTGTACTCGTTAATCTCTGAACACTACGTGATAAGTCTTCCAACAATAAGTCTTCCAACAACGCAACAACTGCAGCCAAAAATGCAGCCAAAAGTGCGGTCACCTACTCCAAAAAGCTCTACTACTTGTAGTCATCCTGATAGTTCCCACAACTGTCTCCAGATCGTCGCTGGCCCCTCGATCAAGATCTTCTTAGACTCATTCACTACCAGCCCTCCAGACCTTGTATGTTGGAGATGAATATGCCAAGGAAACCACCAGACCAATGATCTCGAGCTCTAAATCACCGCGCCCGAGCTTCCTGTCTTTGCTCCTCCCATTCACGATTACCTGAAGATTTCAGAGATCGTCAACAAGTGATGTTTCGATCCGTCCCCAACTTTCACTCACAAAGGTGTTAGGGCAATAATGATTGTATGTATCGTAAAGAAAATGTGTACAGTAGGGAGTATATTGATAGTTAAAATACGTATAGAAACTATCATGATAGTTACAAGATATATAAACTAATATATGTCACTGGATCTGTGTTCTATCATCTGTTTTATTACCCCTTGGTAGTCTTGTTGGGTTAGGGTTTACCGCGAAAGTGGAAGGTACAAATAACACTTGGTAGGGCAATAGCTGGCCAATTTCTCACATCCTGAGAGGAACCAGCCCGTAGACGAGATGTCCATCCTGTATATTGTGTATCTGCTTATCTAGAATCTCATTCTGGGGTGTGCTACTACCGGATCATGGTGCCACCAAGTTGTAAGTCGTTACATTAACTAAATCTAATAAATTATACTTAGGTTCTCCAATAACTGTATTAGGCTGTGAGTGAAACTAAATATCGACGCGTAAACCACAGTGCTGTCTCGAGCACCACCATGACCAAAGAGTACACGGCAATTTACTCGCCAGAGGCCAGATCGACGCCCAAGAACACGAAGAAGGATGCGGTTCACGCGATCAGAGACCAGAACAACGTGGAGATATCTGCTGGAGATGTGGTTCTTCTAAGAGACGATCCGGACGTGGAAGGCAAGGAGTTTGCATTGATCCAGGGTCTCAAGCACGGAGATGAGGGACTGCAGGCCAGGTGTGTCTTGATGAAACTGTTTAACGACGCTGAGTCTCTCACTCCTACGCATGTGATCCCCAATACCAACAAGAACAGGTACTCCGAGGGTCAAGAGTTGGTCATGATGAACTCCATTGTGGATATTCTTGTGGTGGAGCTGCATCTCCCTGTCCTGTGTTATTCGTTTGCTGCATTCGAGGCTCTCTCGCAGGAAGACAAAAAGGGAGACAATGTCTATTTTTGCAGATATGTGTTTGATCACGATGCCAACAAGACGTCTGCGGCGTTTGACTGGCAAGATATCACCAAGGACATGGGTAGATTTATTGACGTTCTCTACAAACTCCTCACAGACAAGCCTCGAAGAGCAGCAGTTGAGGCTTCCAGACAGAGCAGACATGTCCGAGACGAAGACGAGAAAGAGAAGGACATGGATACTATGGACGAGGACACTCCTGCAGAGCAGATCGAAAAGCAGAAAGAGGACGACACTGAGATTATTAATGAGGACGACGAATACGACACTCATGTAGAGCAGATCGAAAAGGCACCAGCAATTACACCCCGAAAACGAGCACTGGAGGAGCTCGATCTACCACAACCCGACCATAACTCGACTCCAACGGCCACGCCAGAGAAGAAACGAAAGACGGAAAATGGCCATGAAGTGGCCCCCTCCAAACGGTGAGTACTAGCCATCAACGACCCAATGAACCCCAACTTCGAGCACAAAACTAAAACAGAACCGCCTGTGTCATCTCCTAACATTATTATCCCGTATGAACATCTAGAATGTTTTATAAACTGGCACTGTCCGACCCTATAAAACTGCAGATCTGTCGCCTTCAAAATTGTCGCCCCTTCAGGCAGCAAGAGCCAGACTCCACAGATTCGCAGCACCCGGCACGCTCCCTATCGAGAAACGGAGCTCTCCAATGTCTATCTCGGTATTGAAAGTGCCATCAGATCAGGCTCGGGAACCTGTATCTTTGTGTCTGCAAATCTGGGATCGTTTGGACGCAGTTTTCAAGTGAAACAGATCCGCTATGAATCAGTTTCAACTGTCTTTGGTGGCGAAAAAAGAAAATGTCAAAAAAGAGGGAAAAAAAAGAAAATGTGCTTAAAAAGAAAAAAGAAAGTATCCATATGCCGTCGTTGTACTTCAGGCGGCATAATAATACAAAAAAGGTACATGCTTTATCCGTATTCTTTATATCAACTCTTGCCTCTTGCAGCTTCTATTGTTTTTGACTCCAATATGATTGACTCCAAGAGTCAACTAGCAAGTACATACGGTGTTGGTAACTACAAGTACACTACACTATACCAAGCAATTCCTGCCGCATTCATTTATTTCTTCTAATCAAAGCCAAGAAATTACTGTCTGTTATTTGTTCTTTCTTCACTATGACTTTCCAAGTCGGAGTGTTTTTACATTTTTTTTATTATATATTTTCTTATTATTTGCACTTTCTTTAATTACGATACCATATGAAGATGATTCCCCCTGATCCTGAAAAAAAGGAAAGAGAAAAAAAAGCGTCTGAATTATCTCATCGATTATTTCCCTGGCCGGTCTCTTCTCTTTGTCTGTTTATTTTGGTCTAAACATAGCTCTCCTTTTACTCAGAACATTAAGAGAATTGCCAACCGGTTATTAAATAAGAGTCTCAACTACAGTATGTGCAATACTGTATTGATTGTTCAACAAAAACGCCATCAACGAGCAGTTTAGGTCCGTGACTTCTTCACGACCTTGCTCGAGAGACCATCTTGGAGATTGCCAACAAGCTCAAGTCTCACCCCATCGATACAAGAAGATTCTTAGCAGCATTGGTGCTAGTTTCACTGATCTCAGATTGGTATTGGAGGAAAAGGGAATGGAAGACAAACTTCAATGCTTTCAAACACGCTCTCTTCCGTTGCTTCAAGAAGGCTTCCATTCTCGGCGCTATGGAAAAACTCGCTGCAAACATCACCAACTACGACACCATCTCGGGGTACTTTGGATTCTGCAGTATTCCTGGCCATTCGGCTGCAAACTATTGCGATAACATTGTTAACATGAAGGAGATACTTGACTACATTATTCGGAGATGATCGACCACTTCTCCAATATGATAAGTTGTCCTCAAGCCTTACATGATCATGCAAGTCCGTCATCAGCATCCAATCTGATCAACTTTTTTGAGGAGAAACGGCTATGACAACTCCAAGATCAAGTATACACCTCAGAATGTTCGTTTTGGAAATTTTCTCTTTTTCAAACATCTCAGAGCTCTTGATTCAAACAAGCAGGACATTACCTCTCATAGAAGAGTCCTCCCCATTACAAGTAGGCGCGTTCTCTACCGAGCGAAGTGTGGGTTCAACAACGATGAATTCTTCAAATATTTGAACTACAAAGTCCGATCAGACCATTCTGTTCTTGATGGGAAACCTCCCTACTTTAGAGATATCTACAAGACAATGAAGGTGAATTTTGCCGAGGATATGAGCATGTCCAACCAATGCAACATCCACCCAATTGGGACCTGCTACTCTGGAGAACTTTCTCGTCAGCTATTGAGTGGGGTGATAGCATTCAAAGTGATTCTGATGTCAATTCCTTCTTCGTCATCTAGGAACACCACGAGGCAGAAATCCAGGAACAAGAAAGCTCATTGCGCAAGGAACATGCTGGTGGACTACGCTAAACACATGAAATACTGTTCAGTATGCTACATGTTTGGATTCAAAGATCCCGAAAGTGATGTTGTCCATACACCGGATAAATGTGTCATTTTTGCTCGTTTCAGGACTGACAAGAACGCTGGTCCTAACGCTGACTGGTACCAAGAATTCAACAAGGTGGAGATCTACTCTCGTTCATCTCAATGGTCTTATCAGGAAGTTTAACAATCCAGAGAAACGACCAACAATGTTCGAAACTATCGAAAAGAACAAAAAAGAAGAAGGCTAAGCCCTATTATTCCAATCACAATAATAGACTTGTCATCTGGTCAACTCCTATAGACTCCTCGATGAGTGCTATCACCCAGAGTCATCCTCGGGCCCCCACGGCAAAGTGGGGGTGGAAGAACTACCTGGCAAAAATACTGGATAGTGCGGGGACGCAGCAAAAAGTGATTTCTGGCAGGATCGAACTGCCGACGTTCTGCGTGTTAAGCAGATGCCATGACCAACTAGACCAAGAAACCGCCTGTGATGTCTCCGGGTGGGTTACACACATTTCCACGCGAAAAAACGGCCTTTAAAAAAAATTGACGGAAGATAACCAAGAGATGAATTGAAACAATTCGATATTGGGCCTATTCCTGACACTTGTTGAAGTCATTGGGTCTCCTTGATCCAAAACCATAAGCCAGACTGTCCCGTTGTGGTGTAGATGAACATGGTGAAGAAACTGAAAGAAGAGAGCTCTATTTGTGGGTTCTTCTAACAAATGACGTGATTAGGATGCCATTTGTTACGGTAAATCATCACTACTCTACGTTACTGACGTGTTTTACTGTCGTCAATGACACCCTGGAGATAAAGCCGAGCGCAAATCAGGAATCTATGATATGGATGTAGCACGAACATATGAGAGCTGTTCTCTCGGCCGCCAACCAATTCACACATTCCATTTGATTAACGGTCATCCGATGAACTTCTCAAACTGCTATCTACTTTACCTGATTACTATGCCTTCACTCTTTAACACTCACGAGCCTGATCTGTGGGTATTGTATTGTCTTATGGAGATACAGCCGACTTTCGTTTCATCAACAGGCACATGGCGTAGCTCATGAGAAAACACTAGATTGTATCATTTGGGGATAAATCTCGGTCCCTCTGTTGGACTCAACCTCTCTCTTCTTTATTGTAGTGTCTGACTATTGTCGAATTCAAACTGTCCCCTCTATGATTTCTAATCATGACGATAGGATCTAGTTCTAAGAATCCGATAATTCAGTCAAGAGTAAGAGAGTCTCAAACAGTATACGTGGTTTTATACAATACTGTAACGCCCATGTTTCTCTGGATCTGGTAGACACTCTTGTGAGCACCCAAACCTGCGAAACATGCGATTCGTTTCTTCATACATATACTACAAGACAGAATTCGCTCTTGAGGAACCTCATGACTTACCCGATCCAAGACAAAGATCCAGAGCCAGATGTTTAACGAGTAGTAATCCCGGCAGATAGTTCTCAGGTGTACCGGCCAGTGTAAACGAGATATCTGTCCTCACTCTGACTTCAACTGACATGACAGGACTGATTGCAGTCTCAGTAACGTCTCACTGCCCATTGTGGGCAAATATCTTGTCATAAGAACTCGTCATAGAACTCTCCACAGGAATTCTTCACGAAACTTAGCACACTTTTCATCTTGCAATCTCGTCCAAAAAGCGTTGGTAATCACCACCACCCAAATGGTCATTTGAAAGGATTCAGCACTACTACAGCACGACTAAGCTGTCCCTGGAAACAATTGACAACAAAAACGAGAACCCATGTCTCGTGTCTTGACATACAACAGCCATTGTAGCAACACTCCTACAACTCACACTACAACCCTACAAGTACATTGCAACCCCCACTAGTCCCATACGGCCAAATACCACTGCAACATGATCCGCAAACAACCCATACCCTGACCCCTTCTCCAAACTAACGCCTGCCTTGTAGATCTCCAATTCTGCTCCAAACACTCCCACCGTTCCTCGCCTTAGTAAGCTCAGAAAAACTCGCTCCCCGTTTCAACCCTAACCCAGACCCAGCAATCCAACAACATGGTCCCGTCCGTACCCCTCTTAACAATAAGGTATAGCCGCATTCTTGCGGTGGGGGGCTGATTTTAGGGTTTGGCGTTGTTAGGGTTAGGGTATGACGTGTAGCCGCGAGTTGAACCTAATCACTCTCGGTGGTGAAAAAATAATAGAAAATAATTAAAAAATACAGAAAATATTCAAAACAGTATTAAATACATACTGGGGAAAGAGACTCAAAAGGTCTCGTACATCTTGCATCCACTATTCGACCTTTCGTCTCTTGGCCTCTGGTTCTCATTTCAGAAGGTACTTCTTGGCCTTCTCAATCTCGCCCTTGGAGCCCAGCCAGACGCCGGATCGCTCGTGGATCTCGGTGGGGACCAGATCGAGGATTCGCTCGCCGTTGTCGTTGATGGCAAGACCGCCGGCCTGCTCAATGATGTAGGCCATGGGGAAACCCTCGTACAAAAGTCGGAGCTTGCCCTTCTTGGACTTGGAGTCGGCGGGGTAGGCAAACATACCTCCGTAGAGAATGGTTCGGTGCACGTCGGCGACCATGGAGCCAATGTATCGGGCCGAGTAGGGCTTGGAGCCGTCCTCGGGGAACTTGAGGGCCTTGAAGTAGTTCTTGACGTTGTCGGACCACAGGGAGGAGTTACCCTCGTTGACGGAGTAGATGGATCGCAGATCGGGGAGCTTGAGATCGGGGTGGGTCAGGATGAACTCTCCCAGAGGGTCATCGAGAGTGAAGCCGTTGCAGCCGTTTCCGGTGGACAGCACCAGGTTGGCGGAGGCACCGTACATGGTGTAGCCGGCGGCAACCATCTCCTTTCCGGGTCGGAGCACGTCCTTGATGGATCCGGAGGAGCCCTCGGGGAGCTTGTAGACGCCGAAAATGGTGCCGACGGAGACGCCGGCGTCGAGGTTGGAGGATCCGTCGATGGGGTCGCAGACCACGGCGTATCGGCCGTCGCCCTCAAACACAATGAGGTCCTCCTGCTCCTCGGACACCACCAGCTTGACCTTACCGGAGGCCTTCATGGCGTTGATGAAGATCTCGTCTCCGATCACGTCCAGCTTCTTCTGGTCGTCGCCGGTGGAGTTTGCGGTTCCCGACAGGCCAATCAGGTTGACCAGGGTCGATCGTCGGATGTTGTGGGCAATGAACTTGAAGGCAAACTGCAGCGAGTTGAGCAGCAGAGTGAAGTCTCCGGTGGGGATTGCGGACGACGCGCCCACCTTGTTCTGTTCCTGCAGAATGAACCGGGTCAGCGTGATGATATCGGTCTGGACTTCGGGGTTGGCTTCCATTGTGAAATGTGATGGACTTGTTGAGAGAGGGGGGGATTGGGGCAGAAGGGGAGATGACGACACGCTCCAAGTGTCTTGTACCCCCGTGCCGAAGGTTTAAGTGGTTAAGGTTGGCCGGGAAATTGCCGTGGTTCGGAACCGTCCGGAACACCACATATTGTGGGGTTTGTGTGGGGAAATAAGCCGGCGGTAGCAGAGATATTTATACCATTTTCTAGCTGGTCGTTTGTACAATACACTGAGCCCCGCCACACGGCCCATGTGACCCCCAAACACCTCCATCGCGCCACATTTAACGCCCCTCTCGCAAAGCTAAAAATCTCCGAGTCGGCCTGCGACATGTATGTCCAAAATGTAAAGCTCGGCTGTGATGGTTGTAGCAACGTGTTTTGCGAGAAAACGGCGGGAGTGAGGGGGTCACGTGACTGTGTACGTGACGTAGCATGTGGTCTGTGGCAACCGGGGTTTTGCGATTGTTTTCCGTCGCCGCATTGGCTCACCAGATCACACGACACCTAAGCTCAATTACCTCAGTTGTCTGTTTTTTCAACCTTTACTATTTCACGCGGTTTTGGATTATCACGTGGCGGGGGTGGAGTGGAGGTGGTGGTGATGGAGCGGTGGAGGCGATGGAGGTGGCGATGGAGGTGGCGATAGAGGCGGTTTGCGAGTGCTTGGATTGCTACTGCTGTGTTGACTACTGAAGGATCTTTAAGTATCGTACACATCTTAGTTCATACCTTTACTTGCACTTACTTGACCATGTACTACTTGTAGATTGCTCCAACTCGCTCCCCACTCACACTCCATACAACCACATAACCACGTGTACACTCGACTTCAATACTGGGCTGAAATGACGCCATTACCCCGCCCGTATGCTCCAGACACCTGATTTGGTCTCACTTGAATGGATGGTCTGACCTGGTTCATAGTCTATCCCCGCAAAAGCAACCTCCAGTGAGTATTGTAGCACCGAACGCGACTTTTTGTAGGGTGAGACGGGGTTTTATGGTATCAATGGGCTTGTTGTGTCCGGGTCTTTCGAATCGTGCCTTTTTATTGTCAGTTTTCTCAGTAGTTTCCGATATCGTGTGGTAGTTGCGCCTGACTATGAGTACGAGTACAGTATGTACAGTACGATAGTCTTGCGATTTTGAATGTAGAACTGATTATGTAATACGATACCGGCACTTGTACTTGAATACCCATTCGTGGCTCAGTCGTCACTGTACCAATTGGCCCTCGGCACTGTACCATTATGCACCAGCAACCAAAACTTGAAAATTGAAAATTGAAAATTGAAAATTGAAAATTGAAAATTGAAAACTGAATTTTAAAAATCAAAAATTAAAAAATTAAAAAACTAAAAATACTGACAAATTACCAGTGCCAGTACCCACTTGTACAGAATTCACTCAAGTGTGTACAAGTACCAATAAAGCCAATGATACTGTTACAAATGGCCATTTCCGCCATCTACCTGTCGTTTTCCTTTCAATGATGCAACTCTTGTGTTAGTCGATTCGCATACACATAGTTTTCACACCAGCATGATACACGGATCGCTCGATTTCGGATGAGAAAGAAAGAGTCTTGGTGGAAGTGACATACTACAGTCTGAATACTTGTACAAGCCCAATAACCTCAACTTCTTCCCCTTGTAGACGTCTCTATGCCTTCAATATCCGCGTATTGTACAATCCACTGCTCTGAATAGTTAAGAGATTAGTTGAAAAGTCAACTAGGGTACCACAAGTTCTGCGTTCCAAGATGGCTAAAACACAAAGTTGAAGTATTCCATAAAAAAATGTACCCACTCAATCTATACACTTGATCGCATGCAGCCGTTATCCCATGGCTCTACTACGATGCACCCACAAGACACCACTCTCTGTTCTCAATTCATTTGTTAATCTATAATTTTACATCCAATCATACCCTACCCCTTATTCCTTCTTCATGGCGTCGAGTCGGACCTTGACGGCCATTCGGTGGGCGTCCAGACCCTCGGTGGCAGCAAGTGTCATAACGGCGGGACCAATGATCTCCAGACCCTCCCGGGTCAGCTGCTGCGACGTAATGTGCTTGGTGAAGGTGCCGGTGTTCACGCCAGAGTACATTCGGGCGTATCCGTAGGTGGGCAGAGTGTGGTTGGTTCCGGAAGAGTAGTCTCCACAAGACTCGGGAGAGTAAGCTCCGACGAAAATGGAACCAGCGTGGTCCACCAGAGGCACGTACTTGTCGGCATCCTCAATCTGCAGAATCAGATGCTCGGGGGCGTACTGGTTGGACAGCTTGAAGGCCTCGTCCATGGTCTTGACGCTAAGAGCAGAAGAGTGGGCAATACACTTTCGGATAATGTCGACTCGAGGAAGAGCAAGAGCCTGAGCATGCAGCTCCTCATCAATGGCATCAAGGTGCTTCTGGTCGCAGTCCACAGCCAGCAGAATGACCTGGGAATCAACGCCGTGCTCGGCCTGAGAAAGCAGATCGGAGGCAACAAAGGCAGGGTTGGCGTGCTTGTCGCAGATCACAAGCACCTCAGAGGGGCCGGCGGGCATGTCGATAGCCACCTTGGCAGTGGTGTCGTTGGACACGTACATCTTGGCGGCGGTGACAAACTGGTTTCCAGGACCCATGATCTTGTCAACCTTGGGCACGGACTCGGTTCCGTAAGCCATAGCAGCGACGGCCTGGGCGCCTCCAGCAAGAACAACGGCCTTGGCGCCAATCTGGTGAGCAACGTAGACAACCTCGGGGGAAAGAGTGCCGTCTTTTCGGGGAGGGGAGGCCAGAACAATATTCTTGCATCCAGCAACCATGGCAGGGACACCGAGATGCAGAGAGGTGGAAGGAAGAACTGCAGTTCCACCAGGAATGTACAGACCGACACTCTCAATGGGTCGAGAAAATCGCTTGCAGACCACACCGGGCTGGGTCTCAACCACAAGCTCGGTGGTGTCAAGCTGGGCAGCGTGGAACTTCTTGACGTTCGCAATGGACATGTCAATGGAAGCCTTAACATCATCGGAAATCTTCATCAGGTCCTCGGAGAAAGGAGCAGTGAGAATAGGAGACTCGAGCTTGACACCGTCAAACTTCTCGGTCAGCTCCAGCAGCTTCTTGTCGCCTCCAGTCTTGACTCCCTCAACAATGGGAAGCACAAGCTTCATGATATCAGAGGTCTTCTGAGCAGGTCGGGCCAGAACAGTCTCAATCTCGGCCTTGGAGGCGGTATCAGCATTGATGTGGTTGAGCTGGATCTTTCCGTCCTCCTTGATCTCCTCCTTCTTCTCTTCCTTCTTCTCCTCCTTGGGCTTCTCGTCCACCTTCTGTCGCTTGATGCCCAGAGCGTCGACCCACTTTTGCTTGGCGTCGCCCTTTCGTCGCGAAATCTTCATATGCTTGCTGTCGAGGTTGTTCATCACCTGGGCCCAGCTCACGCCTTCCTTGACAACCTTGACCATGGCAAAGTAGATGAGGTCGGCAGCCTCCCAAGACACCTCCTCGGCGTCCTTGGCCTCCACGAGCTCCTCAGCCTCCTCCATGATCTTGGCTCGCAGCAGATCCGAGTCGTCAAAAAGTCGCTTTGTGTACGAACCTGCGGGGGCATTTTGCAGCCGCTGCTGAAGGGTCTTCTCCAGACAAGAAATGCCCTGGGCAGCGGAGAAACAGCTCTCGGTGTTGAAGTGGCAGAAGCCCGCGCCGGTCTGCTCAACGATGAACTTGAGACAGTCTCCATCGCAGTCAGTCTCAATTCGGATCAGCTTCTGGGTGTTTCCAGACTCCTTACCCTTGTACCACAGACCGTGTCGTCGGGACTGATAAACACCAGTGCCGGTTCGAATGGCCTCCTTGATGGACTCAGCCGACGAGTAGACGAGGCCGAGCGACTGGTTGAGCACATCGGTCACCAGAGTAGTGTACAGGCCGTCCTGTCGGTCGGTGGACAGAGACGCCAACAGCAGATCGGCAATGGGGAACTTGTCGTCCAGCTTGTCGGCCTGGTGTTCGGTGGTCAGCTTAGCGGAGCTCACCACCACAGTGGCGCCGGTTGCAGCCAGATCAGCCGCGGCCTTGGGATCTTCCACGTTGACGTACACAACCGGGGCTCCTCCCGAGGGCAGCAGCTGCTTGGCGAAGGTCGAGGCCAGCGTCGCCACATCCTCCAGAGCGGGGGTGTCCTTGAGGAAGACGCCGCCGACGTCCAGGTTGTCGGGCTTGGAGCCAATCACTGTCAGACGGCCAGCAGGCACGCCGGAGGCAGCCAGATCAACAGCGGACTCTCCAGACACAAACACAGACGAGGCGCCGGCGTCCAGCAGGTGGATGTACTCGTCGGTCGACAGGTCTGTGTCGGCCATGATGTGAAATTGGGCCTGTCCAAACGCCTTTTTGAGCTCCTTGGCGATCTCGGGGACGTCGGACTGGAGAATGGACACCAGCACCTTGCCGGGCGCCACAGCCACAGCCGGAACAGTCACGCTGCTCACTTGGGGCAGCAGGGGGAACATTTTGTAGTTGGGTCGATAGTCGGATCAAAAGGTGAAGAGATTTTGACACAGTCTAGCGCTTTTTTGTAGTAACCAACCGTTAAGTTTAGAAGCGTTTAGGCGCACTGCAAAATGAGTCAGTTACCAACTTTTGCAGATACTGGCTTAAAGTTTGGCATCCAGACCAGACGCACCCAATCATCGCACCGCAGTTTCGGAAAGGCGCAATATCGACAGAGGAGGCTTTGGAACACGAGGAGAGATATTGTGAGCGTGGTGTGGGTCGATTGCTCAAGTCCGCGAAAAAAAGTTAAAATTAGGATCTTAGTGTTATTATTTTTACTTTTTGGCAGATTCGCCTGGTTGGTTTAGAGCGTTAGTCTCATAATCTGGAAGATCACCAGTTGACCCTGGTACCGGGCATTTCTTTTTTTCACCCTAAATGTTTTTTTTTTTCTTCTTTGGACCCCGATAACCAATAGCTGTACAGGGTGATGAGTTTACTTGATCATCGTACTCTCATACTCTCATACTCTTACTCGTACTCTATACTTGTACTCTCATTACTCGTACTCTCATACTCGTACTCTCATACTTCGTACTCTCATACTCGTACTCGTACTCTCATAACTCGTACTCGTACTCTTCATACTCGTACTCCTCATAATCATACACACTCTCATTCCTGAATCAAAGTACTTGTATTCTATGTCTAATGTCTATAAATATGGCCTTGACTTTTAGGCAAAAGTCAAAGTCGGGGGAAACCGAGATCAACTCCCCACTTGGGCTTGGAGGTTTCGGTGGATACCCTCGGTCTTGTGCCAGATCGTTGAGAGCCTGCAGGTCCTCCTTGGACAGGTTTGACGGCCAGACTTACCGTTCTCGATGATTTCGAGAGTTTGGTGACGGACTTTGGGAATGACAACACAGTGCCGTTGCCAATGTGGTAGGAGGGTGAGAATCCGCCGGGGAGGTCTCGTCTCTTGTCGGCGAGCTTGAACCAGCTCGGTTCTTGAGCAGAGGGCCTCCGACAGATCCGAAAGGAGAAGAGCGGTCATGATGATGTTTGTTCTTCTTGCAGAACTCCATGACTCCAGCTTGGGCAGCAGAGGGTGCAGCTCGACCCTGGTTGACGGCGGGCACAACAGTGGCCCCCCTTTGAGCAGCTCCCTGCAGGTAGGGGATGGAGAAGTTGGAGAACACCGATAGACTTGGTCTTGCCCAGTCTTCAGAACCAGCCTCCATCTGCTTCCAGTTTGGGCTGGGGAGCCGGGACTCGTCAATGTCTCGAGATCCGTCGGGTCGCAGAGGGTAGACGGGGCTCGTTACCGTTGGGGTTGAGGGGAACGGGGCCAGTGGATCAGCAGGCATGTCGACGTAGTCAAGACCCAGTCGCCCCAGACATGTTCAGGTTCTCCTCGACTCGGTCGTGATAGGTGACCCAGATCTTGGTGGTGACAAAGATGTCTCTCGCTTTGACGCCCTTCTCCATGGGCTCGCTTGATACCGACCAACAGCGCCCCGTTTCGGTAGTTGAATGCGGTGTCAAGTGTCGGGTAACCTCCCTGGTGAGAGCACACTCGGACGGCGCCGGCAACCTCCTCGGTGGGTGGGACTTCCAAGTTCCCAGACCGATGCAGGGATGGTCTTGCCGTTGTTCATGGTAAAGTCGATGGAAGTCATTGTGAAGTGTGTCTTGTTGTGGTTGTGATTGCAATAATGAAGAGAGAAGGACAGCGAAACGAGGCCCTATATATACTGATAAAAAAGGGATCCGGCGCGAAAATCGACCCCTATGGAAGTCTACCATTCTCGGTAGGCATGTCCGGCTCTCAGAGATCCTGACGTCATCCGCATCTGGGACGCAGGTGTAAACCGAAAGAGTGACGAAGACTTTTGTCGCAACGTGAAAAATGGCGCACATTTCTGTCCACACCCAGTGCAGAGATAACTTCTGACGTCATAGCAACAGACGGTGCAGGATGCACTTCTTCAGGTGCTCCTGGGCCTCTCCAGCGGCCTTTGGTGCTCACCTAGCTCATCTTGTCAACTAGTGCGTCGACTGCAGCGGGTCTTAGGTGACAGCTCGCGCTCTGACAGCGTCAGAGCCTTGTCCGCTTTGAGTGTCAGACAACGTTGGGCTTGCCTCCCTTCCTCCTCGGAGCTGTCTTCTTTCAACTTTGCCGTTGCTATCTTTCTCTATCTTCCAATCTGAGCTTAACGATAATAAATATTGTAGTCGTGTTTACATGTGCGAGAGTGGAAGGACCAGAGGTGGAAAGACCAGTGGAAGGACCAGAAGTGAAAGGGGCCAGAGGCGGAAGGGTGGGAAGGGGACGAATGATCTCCGACTCCCATGTACCTCCAGTTCATTGCGGTGATGATTGAATGCTGATTGAGAACTCGCCTGCACGTCCAGCTTCGACAGCAACTGAATGCCATCCCGAGTGGAAACATTTTGTAATGGTACTGCGTACTGTACCGGTAAAAACCCGAAACAACATCATGCGACTGCAACACATTAACTCTGCTGGTTTCAGGCAGTGCGGACATGTCCCATACACCTGGAAGGGGTGATTCGGACCCCGAACGCCGAACGTACTGTGTGGAATCTTCTGGAACTCCCCAACCCACCAACGCCGAGCTGCCCATAGGTTGCAAGCGTGATTACTCCATAATGGCGTCCTTGAAAGCCTGACGGATCTCCTTGAGAAACTGCGGAAAGTTGCGCGAGGAGTTGAGCTTGCCAACAACTCTATCCACCACGGACAAATCCAGAGTAGGCTCCAGCTGCTCCACGCGGTAGTTGACGTCGGCCATGTCGAGCACAAACGCAAACTCGCGGGCGTAGTCGTTGGGATCCAGCTTGACAAACACAAACCGCAGCTGGTCGTACTGGACCGCCTCAATCTTCATTCCCAGAAGATCCTCCATGTACATGAGCTCGGGCACGTTGCGCACGCTCTGCTCCATCACGTGCTGTACCTGGCGCCTCCGTAACGACTGCTGCTCTTCCAGCCGCTGTCGCCCCTCGTCACACGCCCTCTGAGCAGCCTCCACCTTGCTTTCCAGCTCAGACCGTCGACGGCTGTATTCCACAATCGTGCCCTTGCTGTCCTCGATCTGCTTGTCCAGCTCGGAGATCTGGAGCCGCAAGTCGTGCTGGCGAGCCATGTGGCTTTCAATCTCCAGAGACACGCCCTTGGACTCCTCCTCTAGCTCCTTGAGAACCCGGTTCACGTCCTGCCGAGACTGCACCAGCTGCGATCGTTGGCGCTCCAGAGCCGCGCTCATGACGATTTTCAGCTCCTCCATCCCCGTGACAATGTCCTCAGGAAGCGGCGGCAACGTGGGTAATGTCGTCATTGTGTGATTGTGTTTGGCAAACGGTTTGACGGAAAATTCGAGAGTGTTTTTCTTAGTTAGACTGCGTTGGAGAAATGTCGTGAACGCGATAAATTAAGGTTGACATAGATATAAAAATATATAAATATTAGCGTCGTTCCACTGGTCTTTTTTAGGAGGAAATGTGGACCGTGTCGGTTTCAGTGATACCATTCGAGGACAGTCGCGAAATGATTGGTTTGGTGATTTGCCAAAAAAATTAGCTGAGCAAAAAAGAGGTCCCACCGAGATTCGAACTCGGGACCTTAAGATTTGCAATCTCACGCGCTACCGCTGTGCCATAGGACCTGGAATATGGAAAAGGTTGTTCCATAGAGATGCCACTGTTGATTCGAATGACTAATACGTCGCATTTGATGTGCGGATATACCTTTGTTTATGGGCCTCTGATAGCTGAAATGTATTCAGCATAACAAAAACAACGTGTTTAACCAAGAATATTCCAATTTACACTTCTATTCTGGGTTCTATAGCGACTATGAGGATAGTCACCCTAGTGATGTACAGTAGTACCTACCCGAAACTGTTGGTCAGAAACAGTTGATGTTCAGAAACTGCTGTTGGTAAACTATGCTGTCTTCTTGACCCTTTCAGAAGGGAATGGTCGACAAAAAACAAGGAATTCGCTCTTCAGATCAGTCTGCTTCTGTGATTCGAAGGCCACCGTGATATTGGAAGAGATTTGCACTCATACCTGGAACTTATATGCTCTCTTTGCCGTGCCTCCTGCCGGCAGAAGTGGTGAAGGGACGAGACAAGTACGAGTACGAACAGTACAGCAACAGCGACTTACACTACGACTAAGAAAGAAACTGCAAGTACTGTACATACTGTACTCGTACATTGCACAAGTTTTGTCTGTAACATTGGTTTCCTATGCTTGCACTCGTTCGCGTACTTGTAGAGCCCGATGTTCAAGCACATACTGTACTCGTACTTCTATATCGATCATATTCAAGCACAGTCTAGGAACAACATGTAAAGCACCATCAAATGGGCATACAAGTCGTTTTAAACCACAAGCAAGGTAAAATCACGCCATGATAGGACCATTATTCATGTCAAGTTCGCAAAGACAATCTCGGAAAACCATCCCGGTCCCTTGGCCCAGTTGGTTAAGGCGTCGTGCTAATAAGAAATAGCAGCTTTGCAACGCGAAGATCAGCAGTTCGATCCTGCTAGGGACCATTCTTTTTGCTTCAAGTCGCCGTGAAGACGCAGAACAAATCTGATACAGATTTCCGACGCTGTGGGTGTGGGGTTGTCTCAGGATCTGTCGTTGAAGAGATGACATTTATATTTCTGGGTAGTTCATCGAGAAAGGCCAGTCGTTTAGGAATGTCCGTATCAACAAGCGGAGGAAAAGAAAAAAGAAACCAACAGCGACGGTCTCAGTAATGGCAAGTGAAGCGGCAAAGCTCATTTTTGAAACCCCGTCTTTACTACACTGTTCTCCATGTATTGCCTTATCAAAGAGTTGAAAAGTCCACGCTCTGGCTCCTGAGATTGCTGCTAAGAGAGAGAAGAAGGGCAGAATACCACCAAGAAGGCTGACCATTGTTCCTCTCAAGTGCTGGACTTTGGTGTGTTTGCCCGCATCCAAAAGACCAGTGTCGAGATTGCTAAGCTAGTCATTGTCTAAATGAATGGGGAGAGCTCCACGACATAATTATGCAAAGGTTCGCATCCTACCTCTTCAATAGTCCATTTACGAGGGCTATAGGTTCCGAAAATGGCAGACAATCTGTTGTTTTGAGCATAGATCGGGTCAGTTTACCAACCAGTGCCACAAGTCGTCGGCCTAGTCGCCCACCAAGTCGTCGGAATCAGCTTGTTATGGCCCGTTATGGCCGCTGCTTGCTCCAGATCTACCACCGCTAAACACTTCCACAATGGAAAGCGTGCATGAGGCTGAATCCTGAAGGGCGCGGGGTGAGGTAATGGAGCCTTCTGGGAGTCTTTATGAATCGCTGGTACTCGGAATGATCAACCTTGGAATTCTCCAACCGACAATCGACCAAAAATTCGGCCAAGCTGCCATCCAGAGCACTTGGAAGATCTATCAGAGATCGACAGACCGATGAGCAAATGGATCGGACCAGGGTTCGTGCTATTTGTGTTGCAGGGAAAGCTGCAAGTTTCAGATTGGCTTTTCCACCGTTGTTTCTGTTAATCGAGAACGTAGCCAACATCCGAGCGACGGTAATAGGTATTAGATAGTTGGTCGAAATAACTGAAACGCACGATCTCTGGCAAGTGTGACTATTAATTCACTTGTTTTGTCCCTCCGCAGCTCCCTGGCGTCTGGATAGCTTCCAAGTATCTAGAGAGATCTACTGACAACCAATTTGGTTCCCTTTTTCCTCTTTTTTCCCTTTTTTCCCTCTTTTTTTCCCTTTTTCCTTTTTTTCCCTTTTTTTCTCTTAGATGACCCATGCATGTCAGCTGCAAGATGGTCATCTATTGACCTGTCCTAATCGGGGGGGTCAGAAACCTAAACGAGATGGACAGGCCGTCTTCAGGTACAATTGGCATCCAAACACGTGAGAATATATCTGCTAATTAGGCTCCTTTTGGGCTCCTCTTCAGCCCCTTTCAACTCCATTTCGCTCTGTCTGAAAATAACAGTGCCAACATTGCCCCGATTATTTTCGCTACTTTTTGTCTCAATTTAAACTCGCACAAATGCAACCTAAATATTAGACTGTTCGGGCCAGCTCAATATCAGATCACCGTCTTTGTTATCTCACACTCGCGACGAACCACCAAAAACAAAATCAAATGGCATCAGAGCAATGGGCGCAGTCGACCAAATGGACAGCTTTGCTGACTAAGAGAACCAGTCGATGAGATGCTCCAAAAAGCGCTGATATATTCGTCACACAATGTCGGTGTTTTCGACTGATCTTCAACTATAGAATCGCAGTGAAACATCGCCACGAAACAGATATCCATTCACGACAACCTCACTGACACCACAATGCGTTCAACAATGCCGTCCACAATGCAAGAACACAATGCCGTCCACAATGCAAGCACACATTGTCGCCCACAAGCACACAATGCAAGCACGGCACCTCGACCACAACGCATCTCAACCACAAGGACCCGGGACCCACAGGTTTGTGGCAGACACGTTTCGACTAATAATAAGACAGAATGGGGTCTTGAGAGCAAAAATCCGATTATTTAAAGAGACCCGTTTCTTCGCTTGAAAGTCACACCAACATGAAACTCTCATCTGCCGCCTTGGTGGCCTTCGCAGCTCCTGTGATTGCCCAGCAGACCACCAACACGTATGCAACTACAACTATCACCAGCATGCACACGGTCACGGCTACACTGACCTGTGAGCCCTCCGACTACGTCACCAGTACCCGAACCCTTATTGAGTATGAAGATGATAGATGCATCGTCAACAACTTTGTCTACTCACACTGCAAGTTCCTCCCCCCTTCTACCACTTGTCCCCCCGAGTTCCAGACTTGGGTCACAAAGACCACGGAAACGGAGTCGGGGTTTTCTATTTGGACCACTGAAGTCGTGGTGATGGAGTGCTTATCTACACCTGTCAGTGTCCCCATCACAACCACCGATCCTGCCACCATTCCTGAGTCCACCGAGCCTGCAACTTCCACCGAGTCCACCACTAGTCCAGAGACTTCTCCACCAATCTCAGAGGAGCCCAGCACTTCGGAGGAGCCCACTACTTCGGAGAAGCCCATTACTTCGGAGGAGCCCACTACATCCCCTGAGATCTCTAAGCAGCCCACGACCTCTGAGCAGCCCACGCTACATCGGAGGAGCCTACTACATCCCCTGAGACCCTTGAGCAGCCCACGACCTCTGAGCAGCCCACCGACCTCTGAGCAGCCCGACACAGGGGGAGCCCACTACATCGGAAGAGCCTACTACATCCCATGAGACGTCTGAGCAGCCCACGACGTCTGAGCAACCAACTACATCCCCTGAAACTTCTGCTCCTACAACTAATGAGGAGCCGACATCTTCAAGTCCTGTTACAGACCCTTGCACCACTGTCACCACCATCGTGACCACACCCCCAGGGGAAGAACCTACAACCTACACAACAACTGTTGACACCTGTTCCAGTGATCCTACTCCTCAGCCACAAACTTCGGGATCTACCACCACAGATCCTTGCTTGGAGACCACCACTATTGTTTCTACTCCCATCACCGGCGAGCCCAGCACTTTCACCATCACTACAGACGTGTGCTCGTCGTCCGTTCCCATCACAGAGTGTGTGACGACCATTGTCTCAAATCCTCCAGGTGAAGTGCCTACTACCCTGACGGTTACGACCGACGTTTGCACTCCCGAGCCAACTACAGAGATAACCAGTGCTCCAGTTACCGAGTGCACCACTACAGTGGTTTCTACACCTCCAGGTGGTGATCCTACCACCCTGACCGTTACCACTGACGTTTGCACTCCCCGAGCCAGTGACCCCCGAGCCAGTGACCTCCCGAGCCAAGTGACCTCCGAGCCAGTTGACCTCCGAAACCAGTGACCTCCGGAAACCAGTGACCTCCGAACCCAGTGACTCCTACAGAGTGCATTACAACCGTGGTCTCGACTCCTCCAGGTGAAGAGCCTACTACCCTGACGATTACGACTGACATTTGCACTACCGAGCCCCCTACTCAGACAACCAGTGCCCCCGTTACGGAGTGCACAACTACAGTGGTTTCTACTCCCCCAGGAGGCGACCCTACTACCCTGACGATTACCACTGACGTTTGTACTCCTGAGCCAGTGACTTCGGAGCCAGTGTCCCCCACAGAGTGTATCACGACCGTGGTTTCAACCCCTCCCAATGGTGAGCCCACCACACTGACGGTCACAACAGATTACTGCCCTCCTGTGAGCACTCCTGTGGTCCCTACCGACTGTGTCACAACCACAACTGTCACCACCACTGATCCTGCTGGCGAGCCTTCCACTGTGACCACCACAATCGATAACTGCTCTACACCTGAACCCGTTACCACCACCGACTGCATCACCACTACAGTTGTGACCACCGTAACTGTTTGTGAAGACGAGTGCACTACCATCCCCGTGACTATTACTACAGAAGTTCCTCCCCTGCACTCTTCCACCACCATTGTCACCACTATCGAAAACAAGACCGTGACTCTGACTGTTCCTTGTGATCCCGAAGAGACCCCCTCCATCACCGAGCCCGTCGAGGTGCCTTCTATCCCCACCACTGTCACCGAGATCCTTACTGAGACCACTTCAATATGTGATAACGAGGAGTGTTATGAGACCACTACAGTGGTAACCAAGACAGTTGTCCATTCTGTGCCTGTCGAGGAGATCAAGCCCACTCCTGAGGTTGAGAAGCCTACTCCCTGAGGTTGAGAAGCCTACGCCCGAGAAGCCTACTCCCGAGGTTCCTGAGAAGCCTACCTCCTGAGGTTTGAGAAGCTACGCCCGAGAAGGCCTACTCCGGTTCCTGAGAAGCCTACGCCCGGAACCCTACTCCGAGGTTCCTGAGAAGCCCTACGCCCAGAAGCCTACTCCGAGGTTCCCTGAGAACCTACGCCCGAGAAGCCTACTCCCTGAGGTTCCCCAGAGTGAGAAGCCTACGCCCGAGAAGCCTACGCCCGAGAAACCCACACCTGAGGTTCCCGAGCCCGAACAGCCCTCTCCTTCTCCCGAGAATTCCTCTCCTCATCCCCAGCATCCCTCTTCTCCTGAGACTTCCACTCCTAGTCAGCCAGGCGAGCAACCCGTCCCCGAGCAGTCTGTCCCTGAAACTCCTGGATCTGGCCCAGAACAGGCCAACCTGGCTGTTACTCTCAAGGCCACGACTCTAGCTTCACTGTTTCCGCTGATGGCTCTTCTCATCTAGACAAAATGGCCAATTACATGTATTGATTGAATGTATTGTAGTATTTCTTATTTTTTTTATCAATTTTGTACAATGTATAATTAATTACTTGATTTCTAGTAGAATTAGTTAAGACAATTAATTGGACCTAAATAGCCGCCCAAATAACCGCCCGAAATCAAGGTTCGGATTCCGCATATATAAAAGCAACCCGGTTGGCAGCAACCTTCCTCTCCAACAATACAATACAATACACTGCCAATATCAATGTCTCGAGGTCCTGAATTGCCGGAGCCCGCGTTCAAGCGGTTCACGAAGGAGATTGGGTGGAGTTCGCTGGTGCATTCGTCACGTGACATCAAGATTCTGATTGCGCAAAAGGTGTTGCGAATGATTGCCTATGGTCAGAGCACTTTGATTCTGGTGCAGTTTTTCCGGGCGATTCACGTGTCGGATGTTAGTCTGGGGTACTTTATGACGCTGACGTTGCTCGGAGACGTAATTATTAGCTACTTTTTGACGCTTTACGCCGACCAGATTGGGCGCCGACATGTGCTGTTGCTGGGATCTTTCCTGATGATGGTCAGTGGGATTGTTTTTGTCTTTTCCGATCACTTTGTTGTACTGTTGATAGCCGCAATTGTTGGCGTGATTAGTCCGTCGGGCGACGAGACCGGGCCCTTCAAGTCCATTGAGGAGTCTGTAGTTGCTCATTTGACTCCTACCAAGGAGTTGTCGGACATTTACGCGTGGTACGGGCTGTTTGGCACTGTTGGCAGTGCGGTGGGAAGTGTGTCTGCGGGACTCATGATCGATGGGCTGGTTGACCATTATGGCTGGACCAAGCTCAAGGTCTACCGGTTCATGTTTGCCCAATATGCCTTTTTTGCGTTCCTCAAGCTGCTGCTCAATTGGGGTCTAAGCGACAAGTGCGAGCTGCGAAAACGATCGGAGGAGGAGGAGCGACGGGACGAGGCCATTGCCACTGGTGACGAGTCTGATCCTTTGTTGCGTCCCACCGACCACCACGACCCCACTCCGTCCCAGTCCCCCAAGTTCTCAGTCTGGGGCACTCCTCTCAGCCGTAGAAGTCGACAGGTGGTGTGGAAGCTGTGCATTCTGTTTGCTCTGGACTCCATGGGCTATGGCTTCATGCCAATCTCCTGGGTCGTCACCTACTTTCTGGACCGATGGAAGGCCAGTGAAAGCACCGTGGGCACTCTGTTCTTCTTCACCAACGTGCTCAACGCCCTGTCGTCGCTGGCCTCTTCGTCCATGTACAAGCGTCTGGGCCCCATCATTGCCATTGTCGCTGCACACTTCCCCTCAGCCATGGCCATGTCCTTCATTCCACTGGCTCCAAACATGCCCATTGCCATGGCTCTGCTGCTGTTCCGAGCGTCCACAGCCGTCATGGACGTGGTACCGCGACAGGCCTTCTTGTCGCACGTGGTGTCTGCCGAGGAGCGAACCAAGGTCATGGGCATCGTCAACGTGGTCAAGACGCTGGCTCGATCTGTGGGTCCCATTTTCACCGGCATGTTTGCCGAAAAGAACATGCTGGGCTTTGCTTTCCTCATCACCGGTCTTCTCGAGGCCGCCCACGATATGGGCATGTTGACTCTCTTCTGGAAGTACAACCGGATCATCAAGCACTGATCCAACTACAGATTCTGTACATACGCGCATACAGTACTGTAATATTTCAAACAAATAAATTACGCTGTTTTTCACTAATCAAATCTGCAACATTTCATTGAGCATGCGAGTGAACTGGACCTCATCGTCGCCCTCTCGAACCAGAGGAAGCTCCAATGGAGGAGCATAGTCCAACACAGACAAATGAAGTGTCCAAAGCCGCAGCTTGAGCTCTAGAATGCCAGCCTTCTCATACTCGTGACCCTCGACGTAGTTTTGAAACTCTCGACAAATGTTCATCACTCGGGGCGAAAGGGCAATGTTTTCGTGGTTCTCGACGGACATGTCGTGACTAGCAAACAAAATGGGCGTGTAGGGTAGAATTGGTTCCAAAAAGTTCTTTGTATCTGGCCCGGCTTCCTCCAGAATGTGCTGGATATCGTCGAGGGCGTCCAGAAGTATATCATCCATGATTTGGGGGTGATGGGGGCTCGACAGGGGCAATGTTAGGGATGATGGCGAAAAGAACTGTTCATGGAAAGCTCATGGAATGGGGAGTTATTGCTCTTAACCCCTTAGGTCCCCCACACAGATACTACACTGGCTAGTCTTCTGTAAAAGTCACTATCTATGGTTTCCGCCGTGTGTTATGAATTCTCCACATGATCGGACACCGAAGAGGAACTTAATAACCACTTTAATGTCGACAATCCCATGCTTTCAAGACCAGTGTACTTTCTAAAGGCCATTATGCCGTTGCTTGGGAGGTCGGGATATCGATTTAGAACTCCTTGGGGGAACATCAATGGTCACTTATTGTTCGAACAGCTCATCCCCATACCGACCAGTAAGTGCCGTCACGTTCTCTAAAAGTTGGTGTCTTTTTTAGTGGCCTTTTAGATCAGTTTTTCTCAGTTTTGTATGGTACTTCTCGTACCTTTGCACGCTTGGGGACTCTGTGAAAGATGTCCCTCCAAATGATGATGATGAGAACAGGACTTCCAGATACAACGTGTAAATACGCTGAATAAGTACTGCATGTTCCGTGTGTAGCATAGAACACCCAAAGTGACTGCAAGTAGTATCGACTGGGATGCGAATAATTGGCGCCACACTACTGTACTGTTCTACAGGTACTCCCCTTTGAGAAGCACATCGTACACTACACTGTACCTGCTATGTCGACCTGTTGAACTGATCAGCTACGAATAAATGAACGATATACATTGACGACCATCAATTGAAGCTGCAATTGATCCAAGATGTTCTGATTCGATCTGATCTGTTCACGACGAGAACATCGATCAGCAACAGTCCAACACTGTGCCGTCTAACAGCGGCAGGGAGGACCTACCTGCAGAAGACCCGGTACTTTGCTGCACATGTGTTTTAGTCAGTTTTAGTAGTACAATAACAGATATTGTACATGATGAGCTTTACATATTATTACATACTGGATTGTGTTTTGCCACCGTCAGACTGCAACCTCGAAGAATGGTGGTTCTGTTCATCGAGGTAGACTAGTCAGAATCATGGAAATGGGTTTAGTAATCAATAGAAATGAGTATATTGAACAATTGGCAAAGGAGAAAAGATGAAGAAGATCTGCTCTTTCAGTAGAGTAGAGAACTGCACAGATCACGACTCTCTGTTTCATCATTAAGCGACGACTTGTACAAGCACTCAAGTCACTCCAGAAGAGCCCTGGACCGCCAGCTGACACCCAAATCACCGAAGGGTACATGTACGTACTATTTCAATCATTTCTCTTGTAGAGATGGTGTTTCTTCGTGTGTTTCACCTGTCTCATCAAAAATTGCCATATTCAAAGTTCTCGGTTATGCGAGGTTTGCATTATATGAAACTTTAGATGACGATGCTGAACCGGGTCTGTAGAAACACATTTACTGACGTCGTTAGGGGATATTTCAGCCAAAAACTGCCATTTTGTGTGATGAAATGTTGGTGTCTACTTTGGGATTAATTTCTTGGGAACGAGAACTCCGCGGAACAAAAAGCCCATGTTCTACAAGTACAAGTAGACTTGACTGGTGATGCGACTTATAGACAAGTGGCTATCTGGATATGCTGAACGGGGAAGACTTGTTCCGGAGACGGTAAATCCCCCTAATGATATGGGAGTCCTGGCCTGTGGTTACGCCCGATCCACCTTCTGCAAGAATGGGACAATCGTTTGGGAATCTCTCCGACTGGAGAGCAGTCGGGAACAACCTTGCAAATGATGTGCGAGTAGTTCATCGGAGACAGTCAATCGGTTCTCAGACATTAACGGAGCTATTCTGACGAATTTCAGAGCCTGTCAACACCCAGTCTCTCCAATTCCAGAGTCTGTCCAATTCAACCAAACACCGTCAGATTGGCATTGCCGTCGGTAGACTGGCAGTGAGTATATGGGAATAGCGAGTTTTAAAAACCCTCGAATTCAGGACCAATGAAGCGACCTGACATCTTCACGAGTCATCGCTTTCTAGTCACTAAAACTGGACTAGATATCACTATGTACATATTGTATGTTATCACTACTTCCAACACGACTCCAAACTCTGTGTTCTGCTCACCCCCAGTACAGTACACACTGTAGCTGGCTTCTTCAACGCATACCTGCTTCCCAAAGAGCTCTGCGGATACACAGAAGATCCACAGAAAGAATCAAGGTCATTACTTCTTCCGGCCATGTCTACAATCACATTCCGGGACTGATTAGACTGGGCATTGTTCTCCAGCAGGTTGAAGGAGAATCAACACTTTTTGAAAGAGGCACTAACTGGATCTGAGCATTCAGAAAACAAATTCAGTTACTATCACTCCACACTTCCCAGCTTACTACAACTGGAGACCTTCTCGTATCCCTCCACGAACGTGAAGAACCCGTCTTTGACCATTCACCTAACAAAATGAACAGCTGTTACTCTAATTTATGATGCATTATAACACATGAATTCAACCTCAAGCTCAATGGCACCAATTTTTTCGAGTTTTTCCTTCTTTACCAGATTAGTCAGCGTATTTCTGGGCCCGTGATTCAGAATCTAGAATTTAAAAAAGCCGCCTTCGTGGCCAAGTGGTAAGGCGCAGCACTAGTAATGCTGAGATCATCAGTTCAAATCTGGTCGAAGGCACTTATTTTTTGAATTTTTAAATCATCAATATAAAAGCGATTTTATATATTTCAATTGTACATGTGATTCACGATCATTTTCTTCGCACATTTTTTGTTTATGTTAAACAATGCATTATCCTATATTACAAACGGTATCCTACTTTCTGATGTCCTTGTTGGTCTTTCGCTGGAAGTCGCGCTTTCGCGATCGTGCGTCGTCCTTGATATCGCCTCGCTCCTCCCAGAACTCGGCCTCCCAATTGTCGCTGTCAATGGGCTTCTTGTTGAGCTGGGCAATCTGGGACTGTGTCGACAGGAAAGGGGAGTCTGAGTGGGGGAAAAAGAGTCCGGTTGAGGCGGTGGCTCTGGGGGCTGTGGACTCCGTCTCTTGCTGGGGTTTGTCGTCCTCTTCAACCTGCTCTTCATCGACCTCCATCTCGTCGTTGTCGTCGTCGCCTCCAAATAGTGTGAACTTGGACTCTTTTTCGGGGTTGAACAGGTTTCGCAGGGTTCCGGTATCGGCTGTGTTTTCGAATTGCAGAATGGGCGGGTCAGTCTCCTCCTCGGCATCCATTTTGTCGTCGGAGTCATCATCATCAGAATCATTATCAGAATCATCAGAATCATCATCAGAATCATCAGAACCATCATCAGAATCCGAGTCATCATCAGAATCCGATTCATCATCAGAATCACCATCAGAGCCGTCATCATCATTCTCCTTACCCTTCTCACCACTTCCGGACTTGGAAGCTCCCTTGCCATTACCCTTGCCATGATCCTTTCCATGATCCTTTCCACCCTGCTTCTTGTCCTCGTCGTCGTCGCTCTCCTCATCACTGGAGTCAGAAGAGTCGTCGTCACTGGACATGTCGGTTCGACGTTTGTCTCGGTCCATGGGAGGCTCATCAAAAATAGGGTCCTTCTTCACGTACGGATCTGTCTTGACATATTCGGGCTCGTCGTAGTTTCCCCCGGTGAATGCAGCGGACACACGCTCCTCAGCCTGAGGAATGTCGTCGTCGGAGACAATAAAGTCCCCGCCTCCAGACAACAGCGACTCCAGCAGCCGGGTGTGCATGTCCTTCTCCTCGCCCTTCTCTTCTTCCTCCTCCTCAAACAGACCCGGCTCGTCGGCCTGGAACTTGACCGTCTCAATGAGATCGTCGTTTCCACTCCACCACTGGCCATTTCGGTAAGTGTATGTCAGCTGATCCAGAGGCTTGTCTCGCTGGTATCCCCACAGCTTGGACTGCTTGCATTTGACGGGCACGATCTTACCGTCCTTGATCATGCGGCACCACTGGCCCCGCAGCTTTTGTGCGCTTCGAGCCGTCTTTCGGATTCTACCGGGGATGATGTTAATCTCCCGTTTCTTTGCATGTCGCGTGGCATCATGGTCTTGTCTGCATCGGCGGTTCTTGTCGTCCTTCCACCGGGCCATAAAGTTGGGCTTTGCCTGCGAAATGCCAATCACGTTGCCCTTGTACCGCACGTTGTTGAGGGCCTTTTTGAGCTGCCCAAGCTGCTTGTCCTCGAGATCAATGTCGATGAACCCGTAGGCGGTTTCCATCGTGGGTTTCTGCCGGACTTCAAGCTCAGACGTGGTCGACCCGAATCTGTTGAGTCGCTTGACCAGGTCAGACGAGTCTTCCTTCAGCGACGGGTTGAGATTCGAAATGTGGAGTCTCATTGTGTGACGGGCGAAAAATGTCGGTCATAAAAAGGGATATGCTTCTCAATATTTATTTCTTTGCATATGCACGAGCCGCATATGATCCGGCGTTCGATTCCCCAGGGGGCCACATTAAACGGAAATATTCCCAACCTAAAATCGACAAAACCAAAACCCCGACGCTGACGACAGGTGCATCAACACGACTACACCATCATGTCGGAAAACATCATCGAAATCCCGTGTGCGGACGCAGATGGCGACTTCATCTCGCTGGACCTCGACAAAGATATCCAAGAGGACCCCGAGGAGATCTGCGTGCTGCTGGAAAACGAGCGATGTGACAAGGCCTTCTGGCTCGCCATTGGTCTGGCATACTCGTCCAAGGGCCTGACCAACGAGGCGATCGAGGTGGTGACGCGGGCTCTCAAGTCGCCGTCAATGAAGGAGTCGGGAGATCGGCTGCCTCTGTACAACTGCCTGGTGTGGCTGTTTCTCAAGCAGTACCGGGCTGCCCCTGTGGATCAACGATCGGCCGTGCTGGAAAAGGCCACCGAGTACGCCAACAAGGCCTTCTCCATCGACAAAACGTGGCGAGTCAATGTGCTGACCGAGGCCGTGTTCAAGATCCAGACCGGCGGCTGGGATGGCGCTCTCACCAACTTCAACACCGTGCTCCAGACCCAAAACACAAACCTGCTGGCGCTCATGGGTAAAGCCCGTGTGCTATACGAGAAGAAAAACTACCGCGAGGCGCTCAAACTGTACCAGTCCGTGCTGAGTCAGCGCCCCTCGATGAAGCCCGATCCGCGAATCGGCATTGGACTCTGTTTCTGGAGCCTGGGCTCCAAGGAGGAGGCTCTTGCTGCGTTTGAGCGGGCCAATGAGTTGGCTAAAGACAAGAACGCCTTTGTCAAGGTGATGCTAGCCACCTGTCTGTTCGACAAGGCGCTGCAGAACGTGGCCACCGACGACTTTGAAAAGTACTACGCGCTGGGCATGCTGCACGTCAAGGACTCATTTGAACTTGACCCTAAGCACGCGCCCACGTTGGTGCAGCTGCAAAAATTCTTCTTCACCAAGCGAAACACAGACGCCATCGTCAAGCTGGGAGACACTGCCATCAACCAGTCTGAAAACCCCAAGGTGCTGGGTCAAATTCACTTCTGGATGGGCCGGGCTCATCAGCTGGCCGGCCATGTGCAGCAGGCTCTTGAGAGCTTCCGTCAGGCCGAAAAATTTGACCGGGACAATGTCGGTTACAAGCTTGGCCGTGCGCTGGTGCTGTGGCGTTCCAACGTTCAGGAGGCCACACTGTTGCTGGACGGCATTCTCAACTCCAACCCCAAGTGTCTGGAGGCCAAGGTTATGCTCGGGCTCATCTACGCCGAGCAGGAGTCACCCAAGGCGCTGCCATTGCTGCAGCACTGGGTGGCTTCAAAGGGAGACGGAGCCGTGGACGAGGAGATCTTTCTCCTGCTGAGCAAGCTGGAGAGCAACCCCAAGGCTGCTGTTGAGCACCTCAAGCGAGTGAGCAGCGAGGACGATCCCGCCACTCTCAACAACATTGCTATTTACCAGTACTCCGCTCACGACTACGATGCCGCCCAGGCCTCGTTTGAAAAGGCCAAGGAGGTGGCTGACGAAGACCAGAGCGTGACCATCACTTACAACATTGGTCGAACTCTGGAGGCCAAGGGCAAGACGGAGGAGGCCCGCAAGATTTACGAGTCCATGCAGTACCCCGACGCTGATATTCGACTGGCATTTTTGGACATTGTTGAGAGCAACGACGGTGGTCGGCTGGACGCTCTGATGGAGCGCATGGTGACCAACCTCGAGGTACGAGCTCTGCAGGGCTGGTATCTGCGTCGAACTCGAAAGGCCGAAGAGACGCATCTCATCAAGACCCTGACGGACTTTGACAAGCATGATGTCTACGCTCTAGTGTCGTTTGGCAACTGGTACCTTACCAAAGCACGAAGCATCAAGCCTAAAAACAACTCAGACGTGGAGAAGAAAAACAAAAACTACTTCAAGGCAGCCGAGTTCTTCAGCAAGGCGTTGGCTCTTGATCCCAAGTGCGCTTATGCTGCCCAGGGTGTTGCAGTTATTTTTGCTGAGACCAACCGAGCGGACCTGGCCATCAACATTTTCAAGCGTGTGAGAGAAACCATCACCGACGACATTTCCGTGTTTGTCAATCTGGGTCACTGTTTTTTCGATCTCAAGCAATATGACAAGGCGATCCAGTCTTACGAGGTTGCCTTGGACCGCTTCAAGGGCGGCTCAGACGTGACTCTGTTGTCTCTTTTGGGACGAGCCTGGTACGCCCGAGGCATCTCTGCCAAGCAGCTCAAGTACCTGGATACGGCATTGGAGCTCTGTCGAAAGGCCGTGGAGCTGCAGGCCGATCCCAGCACGACCTTCAACGTGGCCTTCATCCAATTCCAGGTGGCAGAGGTGCTGCGAAAGACCGAGGCCAGCAAACGACAGCTGAGCGAAATCGAGGCTGCGATCAAGGGAATGACCGAGGCCATTGCGTCGCTCAAGGAGCTGGCTTCCTCCGACACGCCTCCTTTCCCCAAGGAGGAGCTGGAGCAGCGAGCGTCAATGGGTAACACTGTAGTGAAGCAGCTGGAGCGTGCACTGGCGGAACAGAAGGAGTACGACGAGGCCAACAGTGCCAAGCTCGAGGAGGCCCGGCAATATGTCCTGCAGCGGGAGGAGAAGGCTGCCGCCGAAAAGGCAGCTGCCGAACAGGCCGCCGCCGAGAAGGCCGCCAAGCTCGAGGAGGAGCGAAAGCAGCAGCAGCAGCAGGCGCTGGAGTGGGCCGAGCGAATGCGGGAGTTCAACGAGGCCGACGAAAAGGTGGAAAAGACGTCCAAGAAGTCCAAGAAGGCCCTGGACGAGTTTGTGGAGGACGACGACAATGTTCCCATGGACGACGTGTCGGATAGTGATGACGGCGACTCTGTGCCCAGCAAGCGCAAGTCCAAGAAGGAGGGAGGAGCACCCAAGAAGCGAAGATTGATGAAGAAGTCGCAGCTTGAGGACAAGCCTGAGGGTGAGGAGGAGGCCGAGGCCAACGGAGGAGATGCAGATGGAGATGCAGATGGTGACGACGACATGGACGATCTGTTTGGAGATGACGACGAGTAAGCATAAGGAGCTGGCTGCGTTGGTTTGTAATTATATGTATTATGTATTGAAGTGGGATTGTAGGTAGGAGTTTGAAGGTATCAGAAAAGCAATCATGAGTACTAGCAGATTGAATGGGACTCAATGGCTTTCTTAGGTCATTTCAAGGGAGGTGGTGATCTTCCAATGGCTGGCTTGTTGATTCAATCTGATGTGCATCGCGTTTGAAAGTGTCACAGGCACCAGATCCTTCGGCCACGATTCTTCACAACTGAATTGAAAACAGCCATGGTGTTACTAAGTGAGCATATGCCACTTGATTCAGTTCTTTGTACCGCTGGCCTAACGATGGTCATCTGCCCGTTGAGAGGTCTGGAAGTGACTTCTCCTGCGGTAGTACTTGTACAAGACTTGGACTGAATGGGGATTGTCAAAGAAGTAGACACAACTATTCTTACATCGTAACACAACCACTTGTACATTGTAAATCAACTACTTGTACATTTTACTCGTATTCGCTACGTACTCGTTATACCTTTATTTATCGTTCTCCACATCTCCACATACAATCACCAACCTGAAGGATCTCAAACACGCAGATCGACAATCAGGAGATCGACAATCAGGAGCTTCGAAATTGATTCAGACGGTTTTGCTGCCCCAGAAAGATGACAAGATACTTCAGAAGCTCTATTCCATGTTTGGGGGTTGAAATTGGCGAATTTTTTTATACCAATGATTCATTTTTTTATATTTTATATTTTAATGATTCATGTTTTTTTTATTATTTCTAATGATTCATTACAGCTATATACCTAGTAAGCCGGGTTTTTTTTTTTTTTTTCATGTTAAAAAAAATCATAATTCATCTACCAACGTTTCAACACTTTATTTATTTCAGTTGTAGGCATCCTGGCCGAGCGGTTAAGGCGAGAGATTAGAAATCTCTTGGGGTTTCCCCGCGTAGGTTCGAATCCTGCGGATGTCGCCATATTTTTGTCCGCCATCTGACTTTTTTATCTTGTAGTTTCCACCAATTTCAAAGAACCGGATCCGCTTAGTCCCCCATTCGACTGTTTTCCAAGTCTCCCGATTTTAGACGAAAATATGTTGATCCGGGATGGTGTATGTTGATACGGAACTTTCACAGCACAGCACAGTTCAGTATGTTGTTGTAGTATGTGGCGATTTCTTCTTTAGTTGTTCGCCAAAACGCTCAAAGAAGACGTCTTCCGCTTGGTATTCCGGGAGTGCAATCTGGACACAGTCGTGGCTCTGTCGGAGACAACACAAGCTGTGCCTCGAGGTTTTCAAGACGCTGGAAGGCTCGTGGTCCGGCTGGTGAGGAGGTCGCGAAAGACCCTGAGCCATGACCACGACAACCTGCTGCTCATCAAGGACCTCAGTGCCGCCATGTCTAGGTGTCGCAACGACGTGGACGCAATTGCCACATGGGATATTGCCAAAGATTCCAGTGTGCGGCGTGGGATGAAGGCGCTGTTTGAAGAAAAGCTGGACACGGGGGTCCTTGAAGACTACCAGCTGAAGCGAACCAGCTGGAGCGAACCAGTTGGAGCGAACCAGTTGGAGCGAACACATTTGGAGGGTATGCATACGAATGTGGATCTGAGAACATTGTTCAGAGAGAGATCATCACCAAGCGAGGAACAAAGGTCTGGCACGCACACGCCGATGGTTGGGTCCAGCTGGTGGACGACAAACGACCACCTGATCCAGGCGCGCTGGACCGTTTTGCACCAGGTGGTGGACAAGATGCTGCACAAGGCACCGCATACCAAGGCCCCTGATGGCGCCATTCTCGTGTGTCCCGGGCTGTGGTAATGGAGTACAAACCAGAGGACCCGCCAACATCTTACCTGGCTTGTATTGAGCCGAACGCCGAGCTCTTGAGACGTATTTTGTGTACAATTCCGTCGCATTGAGTACGTGTACTTTTTCATTCACGGCCGGTTTCTGCAACTGCGGGTCGATTTGGGCTACAGAATACCGCTCGACAACTGTCTGGGAGACGACGAGGACTGGAAGCAGGACCGGAGGACGAGATGGCGTGCTCTGAGGGTGTGGGACAAAAATCTAGCTGCCATCGGCACCATGAACCACTCGCAGTACGACAACCTCAATTGGGCCACTGTTCGTGGCCGCAATGACGGTGTTCTGAATCGGTTTGTTGCCCTACATGGAATTGTGGGTGCGTTGTGGGTGAACTGCTCACCGGAAAGACTTTTCTGGCCATCGAAATCCTGCAATACAAGCAGGCGGCCCCCCAAATAGCAATACCATATGCTGCCGGGTAAAAGGAGAGACCCGTGGGCTTGTACACTCTGGATTCCATGGTGTGTGCGTGTCTCGACCAGGGGCTGGGGATATCTCACATGACGGGAAGCACGCGTAATCAGAGCTGCTCTGTGGATATGACTAGTGTGTTCAACGATTGGTGTGCTGCTCAGCGGGATCGATGGGACACCGAGCGTCATTGGTAACACGACTCTCAATATACGAAGACGTGGTTGGTGATGGTATCTATCTTTTCACTCGATGATAAAATCCGCTGAACGAAATCTATCCAGAAACATCAATACCCGCTAGCAATTCAGAAGGATTGACGACCCCAAACCTCTCCGACGAATCATCAACTCCCAGACTGGTAAATGTACTCTTGGAACCTGTAAAGGATACATGGGTTAGTCAGGGTATCAAACGCGATGAACCACCACGGCTGGCGAGAATGGTCGTGGGCCAGTAATCTCACTTGAACATCATCCGATTGTCAGGTGCTATTACTGCCAACCTATGCAAATCCACTACAAATACATGTACCCCTTCGATAGTCCCGCCGGGTATCGTAATTCACGTGTCTTCCGAGCCAACTACAGATACCTACAAGTGTGAGTATCTGGGAGGTGTGGACTATGGATTTCCGATGGTATGACGACCAGGGGTGCTAGGATCAACACCAACCTTGTACAAGCACAAGGTAGACTTCTACTACGAGTATTAAGTGCCAGGACATCTTCAACACTCTATGTCTTCGATCAGGATATCATCGACAGTATGTACTGTACTTGTCTCTTGTACGATTATACTACGAGTACATACCATCACCGAAGTTGTACCTGAATGATCGTCTAATAATTGACGAAAATACTGGTAATACTGTCAGATCTCTGATGATGGCAAAACCAAGACAACTAGTTCACCAGGACATTACTCACAATCGAAACCCGACAACAGTTCAGAATTGTTATTTTGTCAGTTCTAAACCTGACACCAGTTCAGACTTGTATTTCGTCAAACAATGCCCACAATGTACGCAAGTATCTGCGGATATTTCCGTCGGATTTGGACTTTACCCAACTCTCCATGATGTTGGTACCCAGTCCAAGTAAAACCCCAAGTATGGTGTTCATATTACTAACATCTTACTTAACTCTACAACAAAAACTCCAACAAAGAACAACCCAACTGAACTAGAAGTTGAAAAACCGTGACCAGCGCCACTTCCACTGTTCAATCACGTGACCAGCCCTTCTTCCCCCGCTCACTCACCGCTCAAACGCGTGACCCCGTGTGCACTGGACAACTTCTGCCCATATCGCCACACATTTCACATCAACTATTAAAATTAAATAAACCGCCGCAAACTTCCATGTTAACCCTAACCCTGATCGTTTTGGCCTAAAAAATAAAATAAAAATAAACTTGGGTTTTCGGAAGCGGCTGATCCGCCGGAATACTAGGAAAATTTGGGTTTCTGAGCACATCTCGGCGAGATCTCGGGGCGGGGAAAAAGCTGCCGCGGTGATATTTGATCACATGACCGACGCCGGGGTTGGGTTTTCCCGGTCTCTGGGTGCCTGCCAAGTTTTTTTTCACATGAAATATGCATCCAGAAGAGGCCGTTTGAGAACAACGGTTTTTTATTAGAATTTGCAGTAAGGTTTGCACTTCGGGTATTGAAAGTGGATTTCTTAAAAGTCGGTTGAAGAGGAATAATGAGGTATATAATCCGTTTTATGGGGATCGAGGAGTGAATATCGGAAGTAAGATGTTGAAAAAGTCGTTTGGGGTATTTTAAAGACCCTTTTTAGACATTTTATGATGTTTTCTATTCGGTTTAATGAATGCAAGATGCACATGTCTGCAGACGACACGAAGTACAGATGAACGCCGTGTATTGAATACGACGGAGTTCATTGTCTATCGAGAGCTTGTGGGTCAGTCGGTACTGAGATACTTGTACAATGGTACTTTTTTTTAGTAATTTTGAGATCATTGGGGGCTTTTTGGGGAATTTTTGGGGGATTTTTGGTGGTATGTGAAGAATTATCCGAGGTTTTTTGGTCAAACAACGCTTAGCTGATTTAACGAGTCCGGGAGATGTACAGTTGAAATGTGGAGACCCAAGTAGGATATGGTGTTGTATCAGCGCCGTGCAAAGCCCACCACGATTTCGTTTACGTGAGTTCTACCGACTCCGGCTCCTAATCGGGTGGAGACCTATGTACAGTATGTAGTGTACTTGGACAGCTGCCTGGATGGGTTGTGTGCGGGATGGTGGGCGTCTATTTGGAAAATCAGCGGTGAATTGTGGGGTTTTCAGGGGTTTTCAGTTTATTTTTTCTTTACTATTCTGTTTTTCTCTATATTTCGGCGATTTTTTCCGACGATAGATAACGAGTTTTTGGTGCATAAACCTACCATATGCAACGGCTATCGAATAAAATTAAATAAAAGAACAAAAAATTAAAACAAAAAAATTAAAACAAAAAAATTAAAACGGCCTGTTATGAATGTCAAATTTGAGTTTGACTGTTCGGGGTCCGAAATCAGGGGCGTGTGTACCAATTTTGGAAGGAATATTTTTGGTGACTCGGATTTTAAACGACACCAATCAAATTGTGAAGACTCCTGCTTCACATTGGTGCATTAGAAATTCAATTCCGATCAAAATTGCGTGTTTAATGAGCTGTCATTGAAAGCCGTTTGAAGCCCGACTAGCCCTGGCACGGTACACGATGTGAAGGTATAGGTGTTTGAAATGCACGGTTTAGCGGACACTAACCACAACAGCTGTTTAGTATACAACAAGAGTCCTCAAGTCATCGATCTGGATGTTTAGGTCCAGAGTCATCTTTACACCGGATTCGGATCATCTCAAATCACCGATCCCGAAGCCGACAACCTCAGAGACCGACTGCAACACGACGGATAACTTTAGATAAGAGAGGGATATTGTATTGCCCCCGCAGGGATACGCGTTGGTGGTGTTCCTATCGTACAGTAAGAGTCGAGTGCTGTACACTGTACGATACTGTACGATACCGTGCGAGTATAGTACTCCCAGTTCGTTCGCCCTTGGAGATATACGGTCTATAGTGGTGTAGTTACCGGAACGTATTGGAATCACATGGAGACTACGAAGATGGACGCTCACTTGTTCCTGGATCCGTACGGCGTGTTCTAAATGCTGAAGTCCCAGTTGATATTGGAGCGCGCTCTTTGTATACTCGTACTGTGCGAACACTGATCTGCACTCGTTTACAGTAAATCACTCGCATAGGGACACACTGATATTATAAAGCACACTGACGGACTCAAACATCTCCATGCATTTGCGCTATTCACATCACATCCACAGTTGCTTTGCTACGTACACTACATACAGTGCACTTGCTCAAAGTTTGCACCATTTAGTCCAACTTTAATGACTCCAATAGCAGGCCGTTTAGTGGGTCAAAACAGCAGATTGCAACTGGAAAACTGGCTAGAGAATCCTTGTAATGGGTATAATTCACATGTCCAAATTACAGCTTGCTCAGATCCTCATTACCCTTACGAAGACACTTGTTCTACTCACTGCCCTGCGAAACCCTAACGCCCCTTCGGCAGCTCCAACAAGACGCATTACTCGGATTTATGTAGATGGAAACCCTTGGCGGTGTACCCCGAGGTCTGGTGGACACTCCTGTGCAGTTTCCATCTCCGCAGCGTCTTTTTCACCGGGAATAACTGCTCTCCGGTTGATTTCACAACAACTTGACCTCTACTACAACCAGACTGTCCAAAGACCTAATTGCAAAGTGGATTTCGTGTCGTCTCAAAGTTTGGACGTCCCGCCCTGGCTCCGTGAGGCTTGTGCCAATCCTCGCAACTGCACCTTGAGCTTTCGGCCGTTTTGGTTCCCACATAAAAGAAATGTCACATCTGCCATAGAGTTCTGGCTGTGTAGTAGTGACGCGGAACTTTTAGCACCACCAGGGCGGTAAAGGAGACGTAAGAGCCGAAAAAGATAGTCATGTGATGAAGCAAACGGTCTAGTATACCCAAAAATGCCATTTCCCCGTCTATTTACAACCAACAGGGCCCGTCAACCACAGGACAAGATGCAAAATAAGGTTGCAACTTTTTAATATACTTTTTCGGCTCGGTTATTGACCGCAACATGTCGTCTAGAAACCGCACAAATACTCGGCCAAAACAGCTCGGAGTTTGCCAGGAGTTTTTCTAGCAGTTAACGCGTTGATCTCCGTTGTCTTTTTTCCATTAAAACCGTCCCCAAGCTCGCAAAATTGATCCGGAGCCAAACTCTATTCTGCATAACCTCGCATCGCTTGTCAACCTCATATATATCTCTTTGCACCCTCCGACTGCTGGTTCCGCAAAGAAAATGACCCATTCGTCAGGAACATCCGAAGAAGAGTACGAGCCTCAGGCCTACTACACACACCAATCGGCTATTGATGACACCGACGGCGAGGCCCAGGAGAAGCCCCCTCATCATGCCCGAGCAGGATCTATGACCACTACTCACTCCATTTCGTCTCAGCATCTCTACCGACGAAACTCACACGGCCAGGTCCAGACTCTATATGTGTCTGACGCGTTGGTCGACAACCCCGATGATCCGGATGTGATTCAGCAGGAAGAAGACGGTCTTCGGCTTCACCGAGAGGTGTCTGGCATGTCTGGTAGACCTCCCAGTGCACTGAATGAAGATCAGGTGGATACCCAGAGTCTTTACACCGTGTCCGAGCCCTCCAGACACACCATGCGTCGCCGAATGGGCTCGGTGGTCTCTCAACTTGCATCTGGATCGATTCTTAACGGCGAGACACCCGACGATAGTGACACGGATATCATTCTACCCCCCTTTGGAGGAGGAAAACAGTACCCCAAGGCCCTGCCTCCTATTGAAGATTATACCGTGCAGTTTGACGGTCCCAAAGACCCACTGTCTCCTCTCAACTGGACCATGAAGAGAAAATGCATTTCGGCAGTGATTCTGGCACTCGACACCTTTGCCGTCTCCTGGTGTTCTTCGGTATACTCGGCGGGTATGCCACAGTTGATTGCCGAGTTCAAGGTCGGTCAGGTTGTGCTTCTTCTTGGAGTTTCGCTCTTCATTATGGGATTTGCCTCTGGTCCCATTGTCTGGGCTCCTATGAGTGAGCTGATGGGCCGACGACCTCCCATTTTGATCGGCATGCTTGGTTTTACTCTCTTCACCTTTGCCACTGCCACCGCAAAGGATCTTCAGACCGTCATGTTGACGCGGTTCTTCTCCGGTTTCTTCGGAGCCGCCCCTCTGGCCATTGTGGCTGCTTCTTACTCAGACATGTTCCCCGCTAACCAGCGAGGCTATGCCCTGGCCGCCTTCACCATGTGTGTGTTTGTGGCCCCCAGTTTGGCTCCCATGGTTGGCGGATTCATCGCCAAGAACCCCAGCACGGGATGGAGATGGGACGAGTACATGACCGGTATTCTGGGCGCTCTTGTGACCGTGTTGACTCTCTTTTTCTGCGAGGAGACATTTGCTCCGGTCCTGCTCGCCAACAAGGCCAAGAAGCTGCGGAAAATCACCGGAAACTGGGGAATCACCTCTCTTCACGATCAAAGAGAGCTGGATGTGGGCGAGATCATCAACCGAAACGTTCTGCGACCAGTCAAGATGCTTTTCACCGAACCCACTCTCTTCTTGGTGACTCTGTTTGTCGCCTTCCTCTACGGAATCATGTACATGGCTCTGGGAGTGTATCCCATCATCTTTGCCGAGGGCTACGGAATGCATCAGGGAGTGGCTATGCTCACCTATCTGGGTCTTATTATCGGCGAGGCCATTGGTTGCATCGTCTCCATGGCGTTTGAGCCCGTCTACACCCGAAATGGATGCACTCCTGAGGGTCGACTTCCTCCCATGATTGTTGGAGGCTGCTGTCTGCCTCTGGGACTCTTCTGGCTCACTTGGACCGGCCATTATCACGAACATATCCATTGGATGGTTCCCACCGCCTCTGGTCTTCTCACCGGAGTCGGATTCATCACCATTTTCCTCGCCTCCATCAACTACATTGTCGATTGCTACACTCTGTTTGCCGCCTCGGCCATGGCTGCCAACACCATGATGCGATCGTCCTTTGGAGCCGCCTTTCCTCTCTTTACCCCCGCTCTGTTCCACAATCTCGGCGTCAACTGGGCCGGCACTCTTGTTGGAGGTATCGCCGTTCTCATGTTGCCCGTCCCCATTCTCTTTTACATTTTCGGCAAGAGAATCCGGTCCAAGAGCAAGTACAATGTGAGACCCAACTAATCTCCTTCTTCCAGTCCATTGGCTCCTTCATTCAGTCCATCGGGCTCCTTTTTATTCACAGTGGTATTTTGCATGAAGCTGTGTCATAGATAGATAGAATCATTAATTTAATCGACTTACCAGTACGTATGGCTGAGTCCATACATTGTAATCTCGCTATCGAGAGATTCAGGATCGGATACGGCGCAACTATGAGTAGAAGTTCCAGTCAATACGAGTCCGAGGTCCAGTCAAATACGAGTCCGAGTCCAGTCAATACGAGTCCGAGTCCGAGTCCGAGTCCAAGTACAATCACGTACAGTACGAGAATAACTGCAAGTACATGTGCAAGTATGAGAACAAGTACGAGACTGATCAATGTATTTTCGAGTAGCTCTTGAATGTCTTGAGTAAGGCGTTCAAGCCAAAACATGGCCAGACTAGCGGACAAGACTGTAAAAGTACAAGTACGCGACTGTACAGTACATACTCTACTTCAAGGAGTCCATCGGATTGTGCGGATTGGCCAGTTTGACATTACGACACTATCAGCCACTTTGTCCATGCTTCGTCCCTCGACAACTCCGCCAACATTTGTGCTGGCAGAGATGAGTGCGATTCGTCATACTTGTACAAGTAGCGACATTTTTAGTACATAGTGTACTGCGCGAGTAGCAGATATCAACTGGAATACCCATTTGAACGTTTCAGCGAGACCAATCAAGCCCTACATCTACCAGCCAAAGGCAGAATGAACATATTTGCTACATTCATTAGGGAACATTTCAAGCACGAAAACAGCTTTTTTTTTTTCTTTCCTTGTGGTTTCAACTCCATCCGTTCCGATTCCAATTGCTCTTGAAAGAGGTAATTTATATAATGTATATCCTCTGTTGACCTTTTCGATTGTTGACGGTGTTCTGTCGTTGTCTCGTCGTCCGTACTCTTCTCTACCAGGCTGTAGTCGCCGGTCTTGTCAACAGCGTCTTTATAGCAACCAATAAGATCAGACCAAGCTCGGTGTTGATCTCCTCGGGATTTCGACAGGTTTTTGAGCCTGTGCCGTGCGATATTACTATCTCATCTCTAGTACTCTAGAGGATATTGAAGATCACTTCTAGGGACTTCAGGCTCCGATAGCAGCACACCAGAAAGAGATTAGATCAGTAGTCTACAGTATGGACATCTCTCTACCACCCAGCGGTCCCTCTCGTGACTGTGGGGAATTGGCCAGGTAGTGTACCTGTGTGTGTATCGGTCTCTCTTCATAACATCTTCTATCAACCCTGCTTCTCTATCAGCGAGTAGCTGCGTCATGGTGTTGCTATGTCGGACCTCTATGGCTAGAGTATTGAAGGTCCAGCTACCTCCTAAATCACGTAATCAGAGACGGCCACAAAGTTCCCTCAAGTGGATGTCATAATCTCCAATGTGTACTTGGAGTTGATGTGATCTCCGGTAAGTGCAAGTCTCTACGGTAACTACTGCCCTAGGATGCGGAGACTCTCCGAATGAGTCTCACTGATAGAGAGAAGGGTCTGGTTATCGAGACGCCTTCAGCAAGTGATACGTTGTGTACTTTTAAGTCGTTATTTATTACATAAATAAATATCTTTATTCCACACGGGTACAATATTTACACAGTATTCGATGCTGAAGCTCGATATATTGTCAAATCAACACTGGAGTATTTCCAACAGCTTCTCCATTATTATTATTTCGTGGAACGAGTAGCTAAATCAAAGAACTCGTAGTTGAATCAAGTGATGATTCCGTATGTTTATTATAAATTATTTCTTATTTTGTATATATTTTTTATATTTTATATATATTTTATACTTTATATATATAATTTTATACTTTATATATATATATTTATTAGTTTTATATATACATATTTTTATAATTTTATATATTTTTTTTTTTTTCGGATCAAACGTCAAATTTATATGTATCGAAATGCAAGCAAAATGGAGTTTTCTGAACCACAAAAACACAAGATAATTCAGAATTTCCGGTAACAAACTGGCGGTCCAACCAGTATACATCTCAGTCCGGGGAAGAGGAGGAGGCACATTTCACGGTAGGCCATTCCATCGTCCCCTAAACAAATCCCAACTATTATCCCAACTAAATACTCAAACCCAACACAGTAAAGTTTATGCACCCTGCATCTAACGATGTCACCACTTTACAACTACACAACACTCGCACCATGAACGCGGCAGCCGAGCTGAGCCATGAGGGACGCGACCTGCTGATCTACACAGCGCACGAGATTCTGTGGACCGCCTCGTCGCTGGCGTCGCAGGTCAAAACGACCGAACAACTGCAACAATACCGACACCTGCTGACGGTGGGCATCACGTCACTCGAAACGGTCATCAACGACCGTAACTGTCCACAGATCACACGCTGCTACACAATGTACATTCTGGCGCAGGTTCTGTACTGCGAGACGGCATGTCTGGACCGAGTCGAGTCGCTACTCAGCAAGGGCATTGGAATGGCGAGCCAAAGCGGACTGTGGGACCTGGTTCTGCAGATGGAATGTCTCAATGTACGCGTCCTCAGTAGCACCAACAGAAAGGCCGCGTTGTACCACTGCACCAAATGTCTCGAAAAGTTCAGCAACATGCACGAAAACTACTCCTACTACACTCTGCAGATGTACCAGTTCGACCTGACACTGGACACGAGCCCCCAACAGGCGTTTGAAATCTCACAGCAGTGGCAAAACCTGCCGGACGGACCACCCAAGTCGTTTCTCGTCCTCTACGGCTTCATCAAAGCCCTCGATCTGAACAGACACAACACAGAGAGCAACATGGCTGTATTGCAACAACTCAGGCAAGTCGAACAACAAGCCAACCTGTCTTTCTATGTTCCCCAGGTGACAATGTTGCGTCTCATGGTCACTCTCATGATCACACTTCAACGAGACCACTTTCAACCTGTCAAGGAGGCCTCCAACGCTCTGGAAGCGTTTTTGGGCCACCTCAACCAACAGGCAGCCAACAAGCCGGACAAGAGCTGGGACAACTGGTACATTGATGGTAGTATTAAGCTGACGGGAGGACACGGAAGCACATTCAACATTCAATGGTTGACACAACAGCAATGCGTTCAGCTCTCCTATCTGCTCATAGCGCTGTCGCGTCTTCGATACTACAAGACAAAATCTGCAGCTCGCGAGCTTCTCAAAACGTGCATTCGACTTACCGAGAGAGACAACGATACGCAAGCTCCTCTGCAAGCATCATCCTTCTCTCACGTATCCGATGCATTGACCCAGCAGCTCAAGCTGCAGTGCACAGCATACTTGTATCTGTCGTTGATCGAGTTCTGCAGCTTGGCATTCAAGAAGGGCCGTCGAGCGCTCGACAAGTTTGTGTCCCTGTCGAAGAAGCTGCCTGAAAAGGAAGCTGAAGAGCTACAGTCATTATCCTGGCTCGTTGCAGGACTAGGCGCACATGCAGGAGGTCGACCTGAAAACGCTCTCGGGTACTACCGTCGTATCTCGCCGCAAGACGGAATCTACTGGGCAGCTATTGGTAATATTTGCAGCCTGGATCCGTCGGAAGAGAACCTTAATGCTCTGCGACAGACCATGGGCGAACTGCCGGACGAACATCATGTGGTCAAGAATGCCATGAGCGAAATCATCCAGCTGGTGCAAAACTCACCAGACACGACGCTTCTTCAGCGCCAAGAGAGCATGCAGAAGGCTTGGAGAGCCCTCAACATGGGAATGACCCAGCAGCTGTCGTACGTGTGTTCGTTGGTATGCGTGGACCGTTTCGACACCATTGCCGAAAAGACTGTAGCCATGGAGTCGTCTCTTCAAGCTGCTGTTGCTGCTTCAGACTGTGTGTGGGCCTATGTCATTGGTCTGAAGAATGAGGAGCTTCTACACCAGCTGGGTCAGCAGGACAAGTTAGACGGCCTGCATAGAAACATGGACAAGGTCAAAGGCTACGTCTCCATGTTGATAGAAGGTAAGTATTAGTATTTATAGTGTATTTTATCGTGCCATTGAATTGGCATCTTATTTGTTATAAAAATGCGTCTTCGTTTCGTAGTTTTGTATTTCGGGTTGCGACTATGACTAAGCAGAAATATAAACATAGTGACCAAGAAAACAAATTTTTCACAAAATGGTATCCTGGCCGAGCGGTCTAAGGCGCCAGGTTAAGGCTAATACCTTAACGAATTTCCTGGTCTCTTCGGAGGCGTGAGTTCGAATCTCACGGATATCATCTTTTTGTCACGAGTGCTGACTAAGCGCGATTTTCGCAAAAACTATTGAAAGTCGCTTTTTTGTACTATAATTGTTGAGTCATGTTTGGTTTGAAGATGTGCACTCCTTGCAACCATCATTAATCCGCCCAGCCACCGTCAGCAAGCAATTGTCACGATTTGTATCAACCGGTATAAAAAGTGAGAATAATTGATTCAGAGATTACAGATAAATCGTGCATTGACATGTAGTTGACATTCTGGTCGCGAACAGTCACGCCTCACTCCGTCTTAATCCAAACGCCCTCCTGGTGACACAGAGTCAAGGCATGGTTGTAGAGCGGAGGCAAGGGCTTGGTGTCTCCACTTTCCAGCGTCTCGTAGGTCTGTACCATCCGACTCAACACGTATCCCACCTCAGTCAAGGCAAACTGTTGACCTAAACAAATTCGAGGACCTCCATTGAACGGCAGGTACTCCCATCCTCGTCCAATACTGCCGTTCTTGGTGTCCCATCGCTCGGGAATGAACTCCTCAGCGTCCTGTCCCCAGAATTCGGGGTCTCGGTGGGTCCACCAGACTGAGTATGACACGGTTTGCCCCTTGGGCACAAAGATGGGCTGTGATCCATCAGGCCCTCCTCCTCGAGGTAGAGTGGTGTCGCGAGAAGCGGTTCGAGCATTGATGGGTACCACAGGATACACTCGGAGGGACTCGTTCAACACGTATCGCAGGTAGTCGCATTTCTTGAGCGACTCAAACGTAATATTCTCGGGGCCCGGTCCAAAGTCAGCCAGAACTGCCGCTCGGAGCTTGGCATATCGCTTAGGGTCACGGGCAAGCCTGAAATATATCCATGAGAGCATCGAGGCGGTGGTGTCTCTTCCAGCCAGCAAAATGTTGAGCATCTGGTCTCTCAGGGTGATGGGATTGGAGGTCTCTTTGACCAGCTCATACATGAAGATGTACTTGTCGTTATCGAGCAGATCGGTGTTCTTTTCGTTGCGGGCTTTAATCGCCTTGGCTGCGTAATGGTCCACAAACGTCTTGACTTCTCTATTGTATCGGTGGTATGGTTCCCTGACAGCCAGGGTTCCAATCACCCAATACAGCTTGTGAAGACGAGTTCTGAGAGAGCTCAGCTCCTGAGCACGGTTGAATGCGTTGCTGAAGCCCTTTCTTGCGGCCTCGTCAATCCCTCCGTGGTCTCCAGTCTGAATAGAAGGATCGTCGAGAAAGTCCACCAGAGAATCGACCGACGAGCCAAACAGAAACTCGGTGGCAGTGTCCAGGGTCATGAGAAAGAAGAGGTTTTGGATGTCAAAGCCTCTTTGTGTGTCTCTCTTGTCGCTCATTTCCTTGGAAATGCACTTTTTGAGAATCTGAAAGTGATGTTCGATGGAATCGAGTCGAGAGACCTGCTCTCTTGCAAACTGAGGACGCAACAGAGCCCGAGAATGGGTCCAGCCGTGTCCATCGAGGGTGAAAATGCCGTCTCCAAGCATGGGTCCCAGGGCTTTGTATCTGGCAATGAGACAAAAGTCCTTGAACTGGGTGGCCAACATGGCCTTGATGTTCTCCGGATCCATGGTAGTGATGAGAGGAGACGGACCGACGTGGAACACATGCGTCTTGCCGTACTTTTCAAACCGGTCCTTCAAGGCAGCAGGACCCAACTTGTACTTGTTGATACGGAGCACTTCTCGCAGGCCTTTCCAGCCAAACAGTCCGTTTTCAGCCACACGGAGCTGGCCACATCCAAACTTCTTGACCTTGCGTTGATAGTCGTACTGGTTATACGCCAGCTGGGCGACCAGGGCAGTTGTGAAAGCCAGCACCAGTATCGAGAATAGCTGGAACATGTCAAATCGGTTGTCGTCATGAGCAATAACACCGGCTACCCTATATATACCCCATGGTGGGTCAGAACAAAGGAGTTGCGACTTGAGTCAGAGGACAAGGAGCGTGATCAAGACAGGCAAGGCGGTATCGCCGTTTAGGCTAGTGAAACAGAGTTGTCGATCACACCCCATTGGACAGAAATGTAATGTCTCAGCAGTGTCTCCTTGTGCTGGATACTTGTAGTTTCTTTTTTCCTCTTCTCTCCACCGCCATGGTCACATTTCTCGTCTCCTCCTTCTCCTCTATCTCTCATTTCTCCACCCTGTCTCACTCACTCTTGTCTCATGTTCTGGGTTTGCGTTTAGTGCCGTTTTGTGCGTGTAATTGGGCTGGCCTCGGTCCGACAGACAGCGCTAGTTGGTTATCTGAGGCGGCTCTCCACGTGTGGCGTGCCAATTGATGTTATCAGTCCATCTCGAACCGGTGTCGTTCCAGGGATATCATGTCGAGTGTCTCATGCCCACCTTTTGTCAACGCAACATGGCATTGGAGCTAATCAAAGCGTCCCTGCAGACGTGTGACATCAAAGAGACATGGTTCGACTCCGATCAGCGGGTAATGCGGAAGATCCCATTAGTCAGATCCGTTTTTAGGTGCACTGGACATTGACACTTGTAGTGTCCCTGATGTGAGTCGATGGGGAATTCGAAAGGCTCAGAACAGAGCAAAACTGTGTGAAATTTCGACATTTGCGGTAAATATCACCCGCTGATTTTCATGGTGATGTTCATTCGTCAATGGCTCCATTTTTTGTCGATCCTATGAATCGAGAGACCTGCAAATGTTGCACCAGTGCATACGCACGAAGGGAGGTAGCAGTGCGAGTATGAGTACAGTACGAGTACGAGTAATTGTGCTTGTGTGTTGTTAAGAGATTGCTTAGTTACTTGTACTCATGCTTGTGCCGGAAATGTCGTTCTCGTGCCCGTACTGTACGGTAGAACTTCTGGTAAGAGATTGCAGTTACTTCTACTCACACCGTTGATTCCTGGCATCACCAGAATCAACTTCCAATTGACATTTCTCCAATCCGCCCCACAGTTACAAATCCTTCTGAGTATGAACCAAGACAATCTCTACAATGTTCTTGCCTCCAACTTCCGGACTACCAACGTCCAACCGCTCGTGTCTCACGGACTTGTATCCTCGTCGCTCGTAGAAGCCCAACAAATCTCCATGTTCCTTGACCACCACAGCGTTGATCTTTGTGAATCCCTGGTCACGTGCCAGATTCTCAATGTACGTGTTCATATACGTGCCGATGCCTGTTCCCTCCAGATGCTCGGCTGTGCTGAGACACTTGAGGTCGACCGATCCGTCGTCATTCGGCTTGTATCCTCCTGCGGCGACAATCTCGCCAGCTTTGGGGTCACGTGCGACCGCCAGAACGCACCCTGGGTGGCTGAACTCGCTGCGGAAGCTGTCTAGATCCACGAATCGAGCCGCTCCGAAGCAATGGAATCGTTTGTGTCCCGTGCCGAAACACGCGTTGATGAAATCGACGTAGGTAGAGAGCTGGGGGCTGGCGACGAGCTGCGCCGACGGAATCACCGTTATCGACAGATTGGCCATGTGAGTGAGTGTGATTGAATGTGAAGTGAAGTACCGGTTCAGCCATGCATCAACCTTATCAGAATCGTTATCGGAACGGAAGAGCCGTGATTGGGGGATTTTTGGAGACAATGACTCGAAAAAAACTGATGGACCGATTATTTACTGGGAATTGGATTGATTGACGGAAAAAAACATATCAATTTCTGTCTCAACTCTGCTTCTGACATGACTTTGTCAACAGCGTAGTGAAGCCATCGCCAACAGGATACTTTAAGACAAACGGAACAAGATCGAACATGCGATTTGATCTGGAGCTTCAAAGTGGATCAAGATCGAACATGTGTCATCATTTCGTCACAGCTACAAATTGGATCTACTTGATATTATTTCAGTTAAGAATCAGACCATCATGGGTGACAGCTCTGATCACAATCGATGGCCAGAAGGGTGTCTCATTGAAACGGTATCAGTAGCTATCATTGAGGTGTACTCGGACGGTGACAGTAATTGATGAGATGTACTCGTATGATGACAGTACATACAGCTGATCCACTCGACATTGACCCGGCTATCCAGATGAAGCTCGTCAAAACCATAGCCTACCAAAGACGTAGAGGAGTTGGAAGAAGAGATGGGAAGATCAGCAAATCAAGTACTGCAGTTGGTTTCGTCACATGATGCAATTGGTTGTATCACATGTCTCATATGTGCCACCTCTTCAAGTAGTCGTACTAGTACCATACTCATACCAATACCATCTCCGAAATACAGCTGTAGTGATACAACTGCTCGGTAGAGGTCCGTTGGAATCACGCAGTAATATCCTTCTGCATAAACCAAATGGAAATATCAATGACATTGCCAAACCCCATATCATCTCCTCCAGCCACCAACAACCTCTCCTCCAATTTCTTGTACCCCAACTTTTGATAAAACTCCACCAGATTGCCATGCTGGCGGACCACAACGGAGTTCATCTTTCGAAACCCCTTGTCATGCGCCAGTTTCTCAACATACCCGTTCATGAAACCTCCATAGCCCTCACCCGCTCGCTGCTGATTGACACACAGACACTTGAGCTCAGCAGTCTCGTGGTCGTCCAGAGGTCGATACCCGCCCATGGCAACGATATCACATGATCCAGGCTCTCGTGCAACGGCCAGAACTGATCCCGGGTGTTTGAAATCGTCGTAGAACTCGTCCATGTTGCTGAAACGGGGCGTGTCGAAGCAATGGTATTTCGTGTGCATTGTTCCGAAGCACGTGTTGATGAACGCCATGTAGTTTTCCGAATCACGTGATTCCCGCAGTTGTTCCGAGGAGTACACGGACACATCGAGGTCCGTCATTTTGAGAGTTGGTGCGGATGAGAAGGAGTTGGGGATCGACTGTTATCGTGTTAATCGACTTCCAGGGTTTTGGTGCCGTGCATGCCGCGGTGTTTGGCATTTGTGGGCGGCTAATTGATGGGTTTGTGAGTGTCAGGAGCCAGAAAATGACAAATGATGTGATATTGGATGGATTTGGGTCGATTAACACCAAAATTGGCTCATTTTTACCATCTCCAGGTGGTTTTAGATGACATGAAATTTCCTCTCCCGGAGTTTGATAAGCATAGAGTTGGGAGATGAGTCGCATGGATTTAACAATATTAAATATTGAAGTAAAATGAAATCAAATAATAATGAAGACATTTGCGCACTAAAATTGCGCACAAAGGAGTGATGATTGATTTATTTATTTATTTCTTTTAATTCTTGGAGTAGGATATCTCCTTTGTTTTAATCTTTATGTAATCAATTTTATTAGTAATTATTTATTTGTTTTAAAGTTTTATTCCTTTATTTTTTTTTTTTTTTTATTTTTTTTCTTCTATTCAATTTATTAGTAATTTATTCCCATTGTTAACCCTAACCCCAAATCAACATGCATCTGATATGCACAACTACATCCCGCCCGCCAGATCCCCGGATTGCTCTCTGCAACACCCCTCAACAGCCCAGCACCTCGAAACAGCAGCAAAATAACAATAATTGTCTGAGTAATCAACTTTCAGCATTACAAATCGAATTGAAAATCACATTACTAATCACAATCGCCAACAATGTCAGCAAAACAGGCCCTCAAACCCCAGGTCACACAACTGTACAAAGAACTGCTATGGATGGGACGAGATTATCCCCAAGGATACAAATACTTCCGAGACCGATGTCATAAGGTGTTTAAGGCTAAGAGCGGTTTGACGGATCCCAAGGAGATTGAAAACGCCATCAAACTCGGAGAATATGTCAAGAAGGAGCTCGAGGCACTCTACTTTCTGAAACGATACAGAGCCATGAAACGGGCTTATTATGACTAACAGTAGTGCGAATTGTTCTTCAGACGGCCAGTTACCCTTCATGACTTTTGTAAACTCATAAGGTGTATCTGATTTCGCCGAATGTGATACGAGTACGAGTATGTTCTGTAAGTACTTGTACTTGTACTTCCCCTACAGATTCATTTCAGAACGACTCAAATAATTATCTGACTCAGATATATATTACTTAACGAAATATTACTAATGTATCAGCCGTTGTGTATTACGTAATGTCTTTCACCCGTCGCTTTGCTGGTATATGGCGAATTATTAGGTTTCACAGGCCTCGGTAAATCACGTGACTTTGTATGCTTATGTAATTGCGCCTCCCGTCGAGCCAGCGGTGGAGTTGTTACCAGGTCACATGACTGTAGTATATTCTTGTCGCCTTCTTCAGCCATTTGCTTTGCCCTTTTTTGTCCTTTTCCAGTCACGTGCTGGTCACGTGCCAGCCTCGGATCTCTATCCAACTGGGGTAAGTTCTTTCATGTTCATGCATACCCCGCCGAACCTCCCCGTTAACAGATCACCAAGTGCGATACGAACATAACAGCGTGACCGATTACGACACCAGATCACGCGACCACCACGACAAGCGACCACGTGACCATTACGACAAGCAAGCGCCCTGTTGACTACGACGCCACCGACAAAACTTCACTGCGCATCTTAGCAGTGACACAAACTAGACCCCACAGTTACTAGACATACACACACACAACGATGAGCGCCTTTCCGGAGCCTTCGTCCTTCGAAATCGAGTTTGCCAAGCAGATGAACCGGCCTCGGACCGTCCAGTTCAAGCAGCTGGTGGCGGTTCTGTACATTTTTGGCGGCACCTCGGCCCTTATTTATATCATCAGCAAGACCATTTTGAACCCGCTTTTCGAAGAGCTCACGTTTGCGCGAAGTGAGTACGCCATACATGCCCGTCGGCTGATGGAGCAGCTCAACGCCAAATTGTCATCTATGGCTAGCTATATTCCGCCTGTGCGGGCTTTGCAGGGCCAACGATTTGTGGATGCTCAGACACAGACCGAGGATGAGGAGGGCGAGGATATCCCCAACCCCAGCCTCGGCAAGAGCAGCCACGTGTCGTTTGGCGAGTCGCCCATGCAGCTCAAGTTGGCCGAGAAGGAAAAGCAGCAGAAGTTGATTGATGATAGCGTGGACAATCTGGAGCGACTGGCCGACTCACTCAAGCACGCCGGAGAGGTGAGTGATCTGTCGGCGCTGTCGGGCTTCAAGTACCAGGTTGAGGAGCTGACCAATTACTCGGATCAGCTGGCCATGTCGGGATACTCGATGATGAAGAGTGGATTGCCAGGCCATGAAACCGCCATGAGCGAGACCAAGAAGGAAATCAGAAGCTTGAAGGGCTCTGTTCTCAGTGTCAGATAGTGACACGTGTCTCGAGGATATTCAGCAAGCTGGTTGGTGACCGAGTGGCAACGGTCAAGCATAGGTATTTGGAGAAGGTTGGATGATGTGCAGGGACGGAACCGGTGACCTCAACTATTGGTGGTTCGTGTCCATATTGTCTTCCATGGATGTACAGTTGCTGTGTGCATGTGGTTGATCGACGGTTGTCTGTATTTAGTACGGGATATAAGAGTAAAAATTTAGTCGAGTACAGATAGATTCGGTGGTCTGTAGATTATATAGGATGCTGTGTAAGTCGCAAAAGAGTAGGGTTATTATACTGTACCGGCTCCAGATTTTCTTGATTGGATCCAGAGAGAAGTTGCCGTGTTTCCAGTTGTAGACCACGTGATTTGATCCTGACTCCATATCATCACGGTCATTCAAATGTGTGACTCAAACAGCTGGTTTCGGTTCTAGACGAGATCGGGGCTGATTGGCCTTGTCACTTGTAACAAGGATGAGACACGAGATCATTGTTCTGTTTGCTAAAACGTACAGTTTGTTGCTTAAGACCATTCATTGCTAGCGACCAATTTGTTTTGACTACCTCTCCGCGTGTCCCATTATTTTGTGTATTTTAATAATTATTTCCATTTTTAATTTTTGAAAAATGCCAAGAACAACCGGCATATTTCATAATGAGGTAAATGTTGTCTGGAGGGATGAATTTCGATAATTTTTGGAGATTTTCTTGAAAACTCACAATTCCACAGCATCAAACAGTCCATGACTCAGTCTGTAACCCCTCGATATATCCCTTTCACACGATATCGCGTGACTCTTCAGCCGCTTGTAACCGCTTATGCACAAGCCTGCAGCCAGATGCATGATCTTGAAATAAAACTGAATTTCAATTATAATTGTGCCGTGCCATTTTTCGACACAGCAGCAAATGAGAGACACAATCGAAACTGACAGGCTGATTCTAAGCCGACACACGGTGGCGGACTTTGAAGATTCGGTGGCTCTGTGGAACGACGAGGAGACGGTCAAGTTCTGCGGAGGAGCCCGACCTCGAGCCACCGTCTGGACCAAACTCTTGTACCATCGAGGACACTGGGATCACTACGGATACGGCTGTTACGTGGTCCGGCTTAAAGAGACGGGCGAGTATCTCGGAGAGATTGGCACCAACCATTTCATGCGAGACTCGGACCCGGTCTACTCGCCCCTCATGCCGGAAGCGGGCTGGGTCGTGAACCCCAAGTACCACGGCAAGGGTATTGCCACAGAGGCGCTGACGGCCATTTTCAAGGAGGCCGATGCGTCTGAAAAGATTACCCACCCCATCTGCTGCATCATCGACCACGGGGAAAACGAGCCCTCTAGAGCCATTGCCCGAAAGTTTGGTTTCAAGCAACAGCCGGGAACCGTCAAGCTGGGGGATGAGGAGGTGGACCTGTGGATTCGGGAGAAACGGAACTAGGAGTTCATTTTCTGATTACGATTGTGGCTTAGTATGATTACCTGAACTTGTCTCATAACTGGAGTTGGCTACAGGAGCCATATCGACAGATGTTTGAAGCTACCGAAAGTACTCTTGACGTGCCCACTCTCTGTAGCGTCATAGCAGCACGTCAACAGACACGTGTTGCCTTAAAAGTAAAAGTTTTGTGACTCAACTTCAACTATCTCTGTTTGAATACATTGACATTGTACAGTTCAGCTTAGATGTCTAGCCAGCCGCGGCTCTTATACCAACTCGATTGTACTGTAATTATCATTCCAGGGTCTCGTTCAACTACAATAGCGAGATTGTAGCTCATAGGTAGACATGCTGCATTCCGGAATTATGTAAGATACAAACTAATGGCCTCCATTCTCTCTGCGGAATGGACACAGACCACTGCATGACGATGTTATTACATAACCCTGACTCCAAGGTTTCCTGTGGTTTCTCTTCTCTTTCAGGTAACTCTTAGACTGTCTCCTAGACTCTCGCTTAGACCGTCTAGAGAAGTACAGTAGTTCAGAATGTACAATTTCACCGTATGTGTCCCTTTCTGCCGCGGTGCCAGACAGGCTCCATTCTGATTCTCTGATTCTCTGATCGCCTACTCAATCACATGTCTTCCTCCCCTCTATTTCTCCTAGAGAGATCCCGAGACCCGCCAACGAGCTCTGGTAAATTCCTGGCCATGGTTTAGTGCAGGGACTAGAGGGCTCTGTATCAATCGATCTCACTTTCAGGTCTTAGACGAATTTAGTTGAAATTACGAGATATAAACTGCAACCTGGAAGGTGTACCAACAGCCCGGATGCTCCAGTTAAGCGTGCCATATCCTGACAAGCGTAAATGTGGTTCAGGAACCGTAGACAGGGGTCGGAGATCAGTCAAAGAAGAGTCCTCTTCGACTTCTTTCGTTGAATCTTCCATAACTTTGTTGTCTTGTTTCATGAACGAGATCCAGATGCCACCCTTATCTTGGTGGTAGATGATCTTCAACATGGCTACATTCCCACTTCGGCAATGTTTCTCTCGACGAAAACTGGTCCAACAAGTGGCTCCACAATTAGCACCACTACGACGTGTTTTGCAGATGACACTAAGTCGTGTTTTGCATTAGTCCCCTAAACTCTCCAGCAACGGCTTTTTTCGCTCTATTGTAATAGACGATAACTGGTTTTTATGAACCTGGCGCAACGGTCTGTCAGACATCTAAATGTTTTCTGGAAAAAACCTGTACTTGAATCAGCTTCTGTAAACTTGTCTAATACGTATAAGTAGATGATCCCCAGCTGTAGCACATTTCAACTTCTCTAGTGAACTAACGCACCAACCCAGCTAATCAACACGCACATCTCCAAGTGACTAACCGCACTGTACAGGAAACGCATCTGCGTGTTTTTCGCGCCGTGGTCTGCATTCCACTGTGCTTCATGCCCTCACAGACTAGACATATGGTATATATACACCTTCTTGTACGATATCGACACATCCAGACCTCTCAACCAGTATCATCATGCAGTTCTCCATTGCCGCTATCGCCGCTATTGCCACCATCGCCGCCGCAACTCTTCCTGTTGCCAATGGCACTCTCGCAGACTCTCCCTCCGTTGCTCGTGTCGGAATCAACGGCACTAACCCCGATGACAACTATGTCACTGTTTACGTGACCAACTGCCCTGTCACCAGCACCGACGCAGCTGGAGCCACCGTCACCACCCACATCAAGTCCACTGTCACTTCGACCGTCTGCCCCAAGTGCACCAAGACCGCTGAGCCCAAGCCCTCCGCTATCCAGTCCACTCCTGCGAAGGGTAATGGTACCGAGACCGGCCCCAAGTCTGTCCAGAACCCCAAGACCAACAACAACGGCACTGTAACCCCTACTCGGGCCCCTCTTCAGCAGCCCAAGGCCAACATTCCCAAGCAGGCCAACGGTGCTTCCAAGGCTGTTGTTGGAGCTGCTGCTCTGGCTCTTCCCGTGGTTGTGGCCCTCATGTAAGTTGAGGAGCAGACTGAACCCTTTCTTTTTGTACTTATATAAATGATAATGAATGATTCCCCGGAACCATCCCCTTTGGTAGACAGATCTACTTCTTGCGTTGGTGAAACGCGTACTTTCTGTAGAGAGCGTATCAGTATGGTTCACAACGCGGTGAATTGAGAAGAAATCAAGCAGATATTGTGTAGCCTAGTTATATAGGCGGTAGAATTTGACTGGACTGTAGTCAAGTTTTTTCACAGTATATACTGTAGGCTGTAGATTGATGCTTGTCTACAAGTCCATGTCAATGAGACCGGGTCTGATGATATCAATGGTTCTTGAAGATGAACCGTAATTGGTTCCGTTTAGCGATCCCAGCTCTTATTTTCAGGGGTTGTTTCGGTATCTCTCAGATTATATTCATTTCCCTAACATCTGGAGTCGAATTACAATTTAATATAAATATTAATTTAAGTCAAAGTAAACATTATTAAAATATTTTATTACTAGCTGTATGAAATCATCAAATAAATCAAGCTCGATTGAATCACGTCATAGAAAATCAGATTATTTTATAGCCCCCCTCCCCTTAAAAGTCATAGACATATGTAAGATACATTTTCTTGAACGCGCGAATTTAATATACCCTCAACAGCTCAGGACGTGTTTGTAATCGTTGATATACTATCAGAGTTTCGATAATGCACCTCATCGACACAATTTCAACCTTAATATTTCATCTGTCTGTGTGTATATATAGTATAATATATGTATACTATACATAGAAATAAGAATTTATAATTTCGTTTACTGGGTTTGTATATTTTAAATGTTTTTTTCCGTTTACAGTAATTTGGCACATGCACATAAGGTGATTGTATAACTGTGTACACTCATCTTATTAAGAAGATGCTATCTAGCCTCCTCTTCCTTCCCACGACTCCATTCTTTACGACACTCATCTACAAATCATCTGCGACACGTCTACAACACATCTACAACACATCTACGACACATCCACAACACATCTACGACACATCTACGACAGCCACGGAGATATTCTTCTCCCGCTACATTTCTTTATAAGCAAAGAGCTTTACGGACGGTGAGTTCTCCAGCCTCTTTGCTCGCTCCTTGAGTTGGTGTCACTTGGAGCCGGCAGCCAAAAAAAATACAACAGCTACAGCTCTAAAAATCTTAACAGCCTCGCCGTTGCATCGAAACTAACCCAGCCAGGGGTAGTCTTGAGTCCTCTCCACTTGCTCCTAAGTGGAGGACTCTCTGCAACTGTTCGCAGTCCAGCCCAGGGTCGATGGGCGGTGATTCAGTCTTGGAGTGTCGAAAAGTTGACTCCGAGTCCCTATAGAACAGCCACCTCATCGTCTCCTACTTGTAGTAAGCCGGGTTATTGGCGTTCAATAAATTATACACACGACTATTCATTGCGATGTGCGTTTCGGTGTGTGTCAGTGGGTTCGTTGTCGCTTCATCTTGTTTTTTTCGCGGTCTCGTGGTGGTGAATCAAGACTTGTTGAATAAAATGAATTACAAATACATTAAGGACTTATATATCACTTGTTGTGAATGCGTTCCGATGCACCAGACTCTTCTCTCTAACATAGAGACTCATCTGGACAGTCTCCACACCCTAGTGGAGGATTCGACTGAGCACACACGCGCCATCAGGTTGACAAATTCGGCTGAGTGAATTTGCCCCTCAGAATGGAAACTACAGTATGTACGCTGTACTTGTAGTGGTTTGTTACCCACGTCAAGGTTTTCCATTCAACAAGACTACTTCTGGTAAAATCAGTCAATCTTATCATAACAAATCAAATCATATCCAAAAGTTGGCTTAGTTTGTTGTGAGGATCGTAAAGGGTGTCATTAGCAAGAGGGTCGTTAATAAGCGTCATGTGTATCATGATTGAGTCGTTGCGGCATCAGGGAGTGGACGTAGGAGTATCGTGGTCTATGGGTGTTGGTTTTGTTTGTTGGTTGTTGTTTTTTTTTTCCAATCAGAGTCGGCAGCATGATTCTGTAACGTGAGCAGACCTCACAGGTACATACTGTACTGTACGTAATGTGTACCAGCCATCGAGATAATCCTCCTAAAAAGAAAAGACGCTCGGCACGACCAACATGTCACGACGATATGCTGCAGATGCTCGGGTGAACAAGTGAGCGAAACTTCGCTGGGCCACGGGGTCAGTACCCACCAGGCCAGTGCTTCGCATGGTTCGCTCAAACTGCCACAATGCATGGGCGAGCTCTCGAGTGCAGTTCAACGGGCTTCCCCAGATCATCGCGATATGGGATCCCAAGGATATGCCTCCTTGTCGAATAACCGCTGGTAAAGATTCGGGTATCTGCATGCCTCAGTTTTGTGCATGATAGCAAACCCTTCTCCGGCGTCTCGGTCGTGAAACAGACAGTTGTTACAACTGTCTGTGGGCATCTGGGTACCCATCTCTTCAAACGCACGTCGTTCCTTCTCCGAGGCACGAAGCCAGTCCTGTCTTATCTTGTCCATCTGGTATAGACTCTTCTTGTTCAAGCTCTCTGATGGTGTCAAATCAAAGTCTACCGAATCCAGCCCCGAGTCTCTCATGGCGAACCAGAGGTTCGGGAACGAGCATTTCGCCGTATCGTGAGCAATACGGCCAACATTGAAGTGGAATCGGCGACTAAACAGACAATTACGACACAGCTTTGTGTCTCGCAACATCTCAAAGGTTTTGAGATAGTCTGTTACTGCGTTAGTTGATGCCACTATCCACTTTTGGGCATTTCTTTTGGCAATCTCGTGCGATTTCGACGAGTTGTCTTCGTATTGAATAAGGGCTGGGGGAAGGGGAGGAGGAGCTAGGTCCTGCTCGTTTTCGGAATCAATTTCGATTGGGTCCCCTGTATTAGGCACAATAAAGACGCAGGAGAGATCAGGCTTGGTGACGACTTCCCCGTCGGTGGTACGACTTTGCCAGAACTCCAAACGGACTTCCACGTATCTCAAATGCCCCATGACTACTCGAGTCAGGTGTGATAAGGAGAATACACGGGCACTCTTCATTAATTTGAGTGAGAATGTCAAGTGCGGGTGACACTCAAGATCTTGCAGCATCATTTCGACTGCTTCTTCAACTTGGTCTTCTCGAAGATGGTGTAGAACGTAATTCGATGTTGCTCTGACGTATTCATGGAGTGCTTCCAATTGCTCTGCGGTGTAGTAGTCGTTCAGAACACCGTATTTTTCTAGACATTGCGGTAACGACAAGTCCCGGTCATGCACATAGGCTTTCTGTCCCATGAAGGCTGCCGTGAGACCGTTAAATGTGGTGGCAATGTCGTGAGGCATCATGTTTTTTGGGATTGACCTCGCTCGTCCTCGAGGACATAAAACCCCCTGCTCCATGTTGATCCACTTTGTAAGCTCAGATTCACGGTCTCGGAACACTTCGAAGAACCACCTTAAATCCAGACACGACGTGAATCCAAAATACTCCAGAATGACTCTCACTAAATTTGGCTGGAACAGAGTATGCAAATACCCATTGGGTACCTTCTTTTCCAAGACCTGTAGAAGGGAGTTGACAAACTTTTCAGTCGATCTATCCGTGGGAGTGATGGGCGGAGACGAGTCAATCTCGGACGCCAGCTCCACCAAGTCGCATTTTGCGATGGAATCCAAATGGTTCTCTTCCTGAATGCCATTGCGAGGCCCAATACATGTATACAGCCAAATGAGACGCACATGGTTGATCTTGGCGCCCGGTGAGATCTCAAAAATGTTGTGCTTGTAGTAAAACCACCAGGGAATCACCCTTGACAGAGTCTGGTATATTGCGTCCAGCCACTCGTCCATGGTGTAATCCAAGATTGCTGTTTGCAGATTTTTGTAGCGCCCATTGAGCAGCAGAGTCTCGCAGATCATCGGTGCGCAGATGAACTTGAATTCCTTCACGAGCTGCTCCTGCTGGTTGTCGAGAGGTCGCGACGAATCTTTGTTGTTCCAAGCCAGTCGCTGGGCCTCATTCAGTCTCGCTGGAATGTCTCTGAAGCTGGGTGGTCCCTCCACAAGATTACTGCGGCTCTGTAGGCGTTCCAAATGACAGAACATGGCATATCGGGCTATCGTATGTGTTTTTCCATGGGTCGTGTATGTTCCATCGTTCTTTATCGATAACATGATGGTGTGTGTTTGTGTCGCGAATTCAGTGTTCTTCTTGCGCGGTACAATACTGTACTGTACTTGTTGGATCGGGTGTCGACTGTTGTCGCGATCTTTTGGCTGACATAATGAACTTACCCAGGACTCATTTTTCGATGTTAGAGTTGGGCAACCGGCTGCACGCGGCGCGCGCTTGTAGTGAGCGACCGCACGTGTCCATGTGGATGTCAATAGTCGTTTTATATGGTGTATCGATCCTAATACCGATACAATACGACCCGCTTATGGGTTGGTCGAAATGCCCATTTTTTTTATCTCTAGCTTGGAAGTGCTGTACCGTATAATACTGTAGTTACCTTACCTAACAAGGCAGTACGACAGAGAGACGAAAGTCGGTGCTTACTGGAATGGGAAACTGTCAGCGTGACGTATTGTCCATGTTGTATGTCTGTTGAATACTTTCGAACTTCATTTTCCCTCCTTCTGCTTGTTTTTGCCGCTTTTGGCTTGCCACCTTTACGGATTCAATCCTTCCTGGATTATGTAAATCATATGTAAACAAATATTAAAATATAAAATATATATAAATAAAAAAAAAACATAAAAAAAAAAAAAAAAAAAAAAAAAAAAAAAAAAGTCAGACCCTGGACGACTTGTTCATCGAATCAACAAGAAATGATTGAGTCTGAAAAAATTTCTGTTATTTTTGGCTCGGGTTTTAGACAAAACAAATCGCCTGTCAAAAACTACTACGTCGAAGATTGCAAAATATGGTCTTAATGTCTGTTCAAATTGCAATTTCACCAAGTAATATTTAGTTGGATATAGTTGATAGTTTAGTTGGATTTTTGGGACCGGGAGACAGATAAATAAGACTTTTGTTATTGTTTATAACAATCAATAAACTTGTACCACAAGTACAAGGGCATGTCAAAATGATTATTTCCCTTCACAAAATCAGTAATAAAACCCCCTTATCGTCCATTTTTATCGAAAATCGCTATTTTTGGTCACTTTTCATTTATTCCTTAAAGCCGGGTAACCCCTATTTTGGAACGCTCTATCTGAATCACCAATTACCGTATATATAAAATAAATGTTCCGAGGGGCTTCTGATGGTCTGGAGTATCCTCCCTGACTAATTTCCAATCAATTCAGTAGGTTTGACCTTTTTTCCAGTGCAATACATTTCAGCTACAGTATGTACATACTGTAGCTGAGGTTAGGACGGGCGACTTGGAGTAGCACCCAGTAGTACTCAACTTCCAGCCCTGAGATGTTCCCAGCGTGGTCCATCGTTGTAACCGATAGGCCGGGTCGGTTCATAAAGATCACATGAGAGGCTCCTATGTAGTTTTTGTTTCAAAGTCGCAATCATACTGTACATACGGTGCAAGTTCTGTATTGAAAAGATGATAGAACGGGATAGCCAGAAATAAGGACTACAAAAAGTGTCTCATTTGATTTTAAAGAGCTTTTCCATCTGTTAATTGAAGTCCCCCCGTCTTCTGTCAGAGCACTGTAATCTCTACAACTGCATTTAACCGCCGTTCTCCAGCATCATCCATACAATCGTTTTGACTGTTAAAGGAGACCGAACCATGGTGGTAGTCTGAGGGGTTTTTTTATTCTAATGATTCATTAGGGTCACTTGACTCGAACTACGCCTTGCTACGGATCTCTCCCTTCTCTTGTCAGTTGCGGCCATATCCTGGTGAAAATACGGCTTCCCGTCCGATCAGGCCATAGTCAAAGCACCAGAGAGCCCAGTTAGTATTGTAGTGGGAGACCATACGAGAATCCTGGGTGCTGCAATTGTCTTTTTGCAGTTTATGGATGCGAAGATCCATTCCCATCATTCTATCTTTTTTCTTGCATCACTGGTGTCTCTTTATGTTGTGCTACTCACCCATGTTTTGTATGCCATGTTAAGCCTATATTGTATCGAAAGACAGACGTATGTACATATTGTATTGTTTGAAAGTTCATGATCCAGTACACCTTTGATTATCTATCGATATTTCAAGACTTTTTCATGAAATCTGGTATCTTTCAATTCGGAACAACTCATCAAGATTCGTGCTGCTTGAGCCTCTTCTCTTGTTACAGTATGGGCAGTACAGAATAAAGTACTGGAAACTCAATCACACGACTCTACCCCATAGATAGCTTGGTTTATAAGTATCATAGATCGGATCTGACTTGCTCTGACTACCGACGGAACGTTTTTAACCGATATTTGTGCGCGGATTAGTAATCACGTGATCGATACCCCCTTTCCAATCCGGGCTTGATTTTGTAGTTTGGGCGTGTAGCACAGTGGTAGCGCGTGGGCTTTGCATGCTTGAGGTCACCGGTTCGAACCCGGTCTCGTCCACTCTATTTTTTTGCTCGAAAACGAAGTGATACATTGCTCTTTTTGATTGTAGCGACATGAAATTGTTTCTTTTTTGTTTTTCAATCAACATTGCTCTTTTGGGCTCGATTCAGTCGCATTTTCGGTGTGAAAACCTTTCTGACAGAGGATCATTGCGCAAGTAAAATTGCAGGTCTATGTCTATGGAGAATTGAATGGTCAGTTGTGGGAAAATGAAATATCAAAAATAGAAAATAATGCTATGAAATGAAATCTGAGGTTGGCGTCACATGAACCTGGAGGTGTTTGTACAAGTACGACTTTTATTTCGCAGAGAGTAACACCTGTAAAGGTACTTTCACATATCGTACTTGCACAGCATCAGCTATCTTCGGCTTCAACAGGTTTTCCAGAGGATATTGGAGAAGGGAAAAGAGCCGTAATGTACGTCCAGACAATGGGAATATCCTCAATAAGTCACCAAAGTGGTTGAGCTTTGCAATGGGTCACAGCTGCGGCGGTGACTGTATATGCCACTGTATATACACTGCCATAAACGGAGGACCTTGGTTTGAACAGATATGACGTTCGTGCGAGTACCAATATAGTATGTACAGTATAGTACAGTGTGGTGCTACAATAAGAGAATCATCACCAGCCTGTACAAATATCTGCAGTCAAAGCTGCTCAGAATAGCTCTCAACTCTTGGAAGGTGGGTACCTATACTGATGTGAAGACATGATGGTTGACAAAAAAGAGACACTGCTCGTGTGCTTCTCCCGGGGGCGAGTCGAACGCCCGATCTCAAGATTACAAATGCTTCCATTACAGTCTCGCGCCTTAAACCAGCTTGGCCACCGGGAGATGGATTGTGGGGCGGTTGGAAGTATAGACCGTGGTGTTTGAGGAATGTAGTGCGAGCAGAAGGCGTGCAACCAACATTCGAGAGATGTAGCCCTTTCTCAACGTACAGTAAACTGAACGGTAACGAAATTGTAAGTCACGCAAAGGATCCCGTACTTGTACAGACAAACTCGCACCTCCTCCACTGAAACCAGAGACAGTTGTACTACTGTAGTGTGTGTTACCTGCCAACCGTTGACAAAACACTTTCAGACTCGACACTTCATACCCGAAGCATCGGGTTGGGCACCCCAGACTGCCTACTGTAGATTATTACAGTCTAAGACGCTCGACTTTCTGGTCTAATGGCCACAATAGGGAGAGGAGGTCGTTCTCCAAGAGGAGATCAAGATAGATTATGGGTATTGTACAAGTACTGTACTCGCATGCATCGTATGTACAGGTAGCCTACAAACCAGCTTTTGATAGCCATAAGACGCTGAGGACTTGTCCTTGCCTGTGTACACTTGCTCTTTTACGATACAACCTGAACGATACAACCTGAACGATACAACCTGAACATGTATCGTATGTACTACTGTACAGCGTCTGCGTCGACAGTACAGTATCTCAGAGACCTGGTGAGACCCCATGGCAGGCATGGGCAGACAAACCACTATATTGTATGTACTGCCCTGCTGGATGTATGTATAGTGCGCACTCGTACATTCAGTACATACTACAAGGGGCACCGTACTCACACTCGCACTCGAACACTACCACCAGACTGAACCTCTCACTTGATCCATCCCCACTCCAACTCCCCCACATCTACAGCGTGTGGCGCTACTGCACCTCTAGACGACAATGTCGTCCAATGTAGCCGGACTAAGCGTCTAAGATAGCGCCGACGAGCGTCCAGTCACACGACTGTTGCATGAGACGGACACCGTGGCCGACGACACCATGACCGACGACACCATGACCGACGACACCGTGACTAACGCCAGTGTATGTCCGTTTGTGCAAAACAATCAATCATGGTAATACTTGTATGATACAAGGACCCCCATAACTGCCCCTCATAACTGCATGTGGATCCTCCTCAAAACCAAAAAAAAAAGACGCCGCAAACGAAAAACAGACATCACGTGACTGTTTCACAAGAACAAGACCGCCCACACTTCCAAACGTCGCGTGATTCCAGCGGTACGTCACGTGATCGCCGGCTCCCGCGCTGGAAACGACGCTTATATAATTTTTTTTTTTTTTGGCGGTGTTCGCTCTTGGAATTAACGTTTAGTGTATTGGAGCGTTTAGCACGTACCAAATAGGGTGGATGCGACATTTGGGGGCTTGGAAATGGTCGTCTGGAGTCGGTTGATTTTCGTGAGGTTTTGGATGGGTATTCTGGCAGCTTGAACATGTGAATATATCCTGTTTGGGCCCCGAATCTCTCGTGTTTACGCCGGTTGGAGACCTCCTGGCGAGGCTCTACGACGGTCCGCAACTTGACCCAAAGAAGCAAGCGCCAGCCGAAAATAAGGTTTCGGACAAGACGCGTGGGTCCCATCTTTTTCTGGGTTTCTGAAACAGTAGTGACGGGTGTTTGGAGCCGGTCGGCCATGACAGAAGTGGGCGGATCACGCGCGGGCGCGGGCGCGGGCGCTTGCGGGAGGGGGGGGTGGTCACGTGACGTATATCCGGTCCCTGTTGGCGGTGTTTTTTGCAAATTTTGTCGTCTCTCTTAGTTGCTCGACACACGTACGATGCATACGACAAAAGCCGCAATGAATATTACCCGTTGAGCTGCGCTGCTTGGTGATACTGTATTAGCGCGTGCAGCACATATTGGTTTTAGAGTCCCGGCCAAGGTGGAGTTGGGCAGGAGTAGGGTGCAAACATAAAGCGTGTAAAAGAGCGAGACAAAAGAGTGATATAAGAGTGAGACAAAAAAGAGGGAGTTCCAGGGCGCCCAGGGCCCCTTATATACTTAGGCAAGTGCGAGCCCGGTGTGCCTGTGCCAGTTGGAACACGCTAATTACCAAGGCGAGACACGAGCGGTTGTGTGGTACAGTACGGTACCTGGGCAGTACCTGTAGTACTTGTACGCAATTAATCACAGAAACTACACAATATACTACAACTATGTGCAAGCAAGTACAATGACACAGCCGTACTTGTACACAAGCAGATCATCTTGCGGAGTGGCACCAGACACACGTCTGAAGTCCCTGTGCAGCAAGACGTGCAGGTACCATATCGTACTTGTACATATGTCGACGGTTATAATATGTTTTTATATGGTACAGTACGTGCAGCGAAGGTGTGTTCAAGCACATTACTACCAACGCCCGACTTGCGCTACAAAGTACTTGCAACTGCAACTGCGACTGCGACTGCTGTATCCTGGCACTCACAGCTATACCGATTCAGCTCTGCCCACTAGACAAACTCAAAACGCGTCACATCACCCTTACCCACATCCCTTGATTCCCAATTAGTCAATGGGCTGGACAATTTTTTTGCACGACTTTTTGGAGCCTTTGAAACGGGGCTTCCCGACGAGCTCCAGGCCCGCAAGATATACGTATGGCATCGGCTCGACGCGGAGAGACCCGTCGTGGGCTCGGCGGGTTCATAACCCGGATATATTCATGCCAGCGGCCCGCAAGGCACCGACAATAGGGTTTGGCGGAGGGGCCGGACTTGAGACAACGAGAAGCAGTGTTTTTGAAGGGCTTTGGTGGTGCTGGAGTGGAGGTCTGGGTCCGTGTGGCAGTCGGGGGCTCCGAAACGGGTCACTGGTGCGTGTATGCTGCACCGGTCACGTTTTCGATGGCGGGTGTAGATTTGGAGCTGGGCATTAGGTTAAGCCAGGGATGGGGGGAGGAGGGAGTGAAAAGTTGTTTTTTGAAGCGGGCAAAAATGGGAAAAATATGAAAAAATGGCACTTTTTTCAGACAATTGGCGACCGTCGCGAGCGGCATATTTGCAAAATACCGCTCGCGCGCATCTCGGTCAAAGGTGCGGGACAAACGATGGTCTTGAGTCCTCCATGTGCATGTTGCTATGTAGACCACCGACGACCGGGTAAAGATAGAGCGCAGTGATGTAGACGGCGTTTGTGGGGGCGATGGAGAAGATAAGGAGTGGTCTTAGAGCAGTAGAGTCGACGGAAACAGCCAGAACCGCCGCGGAATCGCTTTTCAGACTCCCCTCTCCACTGCTATCACTTGCTCCAACCGCCTCAGTTTAGGTTGGACACTCCCTGTCGCGTTCAATAAACTCTTTAGTCGTCACACTACCCACCGCACCATCTCTCTGGCCACGCATTCACCGTCGACAACACCTCGTCTCTAGTCTCGCGCTCGCCATGAACGCCGTCCATCACCATCCCCATCCTCACCACGGGGCCCACCACTCGCATCCACACACAGACATGCCTCCTCCCTCGTCCGCGCCCTCCACACATACGGTCACCGACTCGCACCTGTACACGCCTGCAAACATGGCGCACTCCAAGGCCCAGGTCCATGCTCAGCAGCAGGCTCTTGCCCAGGCACAGGCCGCCGCCCAGGTGGTGGCCAACGCCATGCGGGGCGATAAGCCGTTTCCGCCGCAACAGCAGCATGGACAGCATGGACAGCATGGACAGCATGGACAGCAGCAACTTCACCATCACATGAGTGGCCAGCATGGCTTGAACGGACAACCTGGCATGAACGGACAGCCTGGAATGAACGGACAGACGGCGATGAACGGACAGCCTGGCTTGGGCGGACAAAACACATCCATGCAAATGTCTCCCCCCCCTCCCCCCCACAACCACAGCGTCTCGGCCACGCCAACCAACACCGCGGGGTCTGCGGCAGCCACACCGACCCAAAACGACATTTCGCACGCGGCAGAAAAGGTGCTGCAACGGGCAGAAATCTCCCGCATGACCCGCAACCTCAAGTCGCGCCTGAAGCTCGCCACCTACAAAACCAAACGAGGCTGGGACAACCTCACCTTTGATACCATCGAGCAGCGGGTCGACGAGGAAATCAAGCCGCTGTCGCCATCGTCAACCTCCACCGCAAACACAAACAACTCCGCAACCTCCACAACCACCTCTACACACACAAACTCCACTGCAGGCAGTGACTCCAACAACACCTCTAACGCCACTCGGTCAATGTACATGACCACTTCCGACCAAATGTCATCTCCTCCTTTGCAGCAGCCCTTCCACCCGCTCTCCACACCCCGTTTCGCTCCCGGAAACTACCCCGGAAGCGTCCATGGACCTGGTGGTCCCCAGTCGCCTGCCACTCTCTACGATCTGGGATCCCCCAAGGCCAAACTCGACCACTACCCCATGTTGTCGCCTGCCAAGATCCCCGAGACGCGGAAACGGGCCCGAACTATCACCAGTGCGCCCGGCGGGTCTAGTGCATCGCCGCGACTGCATTACTCAAAGTCGTACCAACAGCTACCATTTGCCATGTCGCAGCAGCAACAGCAACAGCAGCATATGCACATGCAGCAGCAGCAGCAGCACATGTTCCAGCAGCAGTTTGCCCAGGCACAGCCCATGGCAAAGTCGCAGTCCATGGGTGCCCTGAGCCAAATGAAGCTGTCCCGTGACGAAATCATGGACATTGACAGCGAGCTGGACGCCCGAGAGAGACGCGAGCGTGAGCGTGAGCAGGAGCAGCTACAGCATCAGGAGCGACATCATCAGGAGCAGCAGCGACAGCAGCATGAACGTGAGCAGCAGCAACAACAGCAGCAACATTCGAGCGAAGAGCATCCTTCCCATGCTACCCACACTCATTCTATTGGAGCAGCTCTGGCAAACCGATCGCTGGAACCCCCCAGAACTCCCCCTCAGAAGCCCCGAAAGCTCGGGGCTCCCCACTCTCGAGACGACAACCGAGACGAGGGCGCAGATCTGCTCATGTATCTCGCCACCTCTCCGTCCCCTGCCCAGCGACCATCTTCTTCGTCACACGGCTGGGGAACGGGAGGCACCCCTGTGCAGCCCACCTCTGCCGCTGCTCCTCAAACGCCCTCGCAGAACTTCAACTTTAATGACTATCTTCACATGATGACGCCTTCTCCGGCACAGGTGTCGCATTCGCCGTACCACACGGAGCGAACTCCGTCGACGCCCAACCGACTGCGACTGGGCCAGATTCCCCGATCTGCTAGACGGAGACTGAACTTTGACAAGATCCCTGCCTCTCCCACCTCTAGTGAGAGAGATAGTCGGTGAAGTAAAGGACCACCGACCATTGAAAAGCCGGAATGTAACATTTAGCCTAGGACTTCAGTGAGACGCACTTGCACGCAAGCGGCGCTCCCACACTTATATATTAATGACATTAGATTAACCAGAGTCACGAGTAGTGGGACAAGTGTAATGTGGTTCCACTACAGTGTAGCAGAAGCAGATGTAATGGGCCTGTAGCCGACAAAGCAAGTCTGACAAAAACTTGTGCAATGTGTCAGAGTGCAGGCTTATGACTCGACTGTTTCTCGTAATAGCGACTTAAATGAAGAGCACACGAACGAAGCTAGCTATATATCACAGTACAGTACATACAGTAGTGGAAGTGGGTCTACCGTAATAAGACCAAGGGGTGAGTTCAGAACTTGTGCGACTGCTGTCGAAGGATCAAAGTCTCTGGTATCGGGGAACAAGAACAGCATGTTGGTACAGACCTTTATTCCTGAGTTGTGTTAAAAGATCTGGAGTCTCAGTGAGGCTTCGGAAAGGACGGAAGTTCATGATAATGTTTCCAGTCCAACCCTTTCAATTTGGCGATGTTGCTGATTCAATTATTAGGAATATGAGCGTGGATACGGCCGGGAAGCACTGCAAGCACTCTATGGAAGGTCATGGACGTGTTACTCCACTGGTGACGAAGAAAAATCAACTAGTACTCGTCGGGTTAGTGTAAGAGATGGTCTATTGTGGATGGTTTTGGGTACAGTACTTGATGATTGTTTTCCCCAACAAGGACTTCTCACACACATCTCCAAGCGGTATTCATTGACACCGATCATAACACATGTTTCCCGACAGACAACCTACAATTTCATGTACAGTACAGTACTGTACTATACAGTAGAGAGTATGTTGATGGCACAGTCGCACAATTCCCCCATGGGTTTTGTTGCGGTAAACACCCAGTAGTTATTATAGATGACAACTGTCAGCTCTCACCATCTCGCGAATATCGTGTGGGATTACGTTGAACTTTTTTCTAGTTTTGAAATGTCAGATGTCGCTAAGGAATGCCGAAACGCGACTCTCGTATACTACAATACAGTATTGTACAGTACCAAGTGGTTTTGGAAACCGGACTCAACGAACGCATCACACATGTGCACGAGATGGATGTTCTCTGACTCTGTACAGCAGGAGTCTGCCAGGAATAATACAGATCACACTTGATCTATAGGGACCAACTCCAGATAGGACGGCACTAGTGCAGTTTTATCCACCACGTGGGCTTTCAAGTTCTAGTAAAAGTTCTCGTCATCTCGGTTGAGATATTAAAGTTCGAGATAGTCGTACTTTAAAAATGACAGTAACCTTAATTACGAAGAATAAACGAATCAGTTAGACCCTCAAACGAAATGAGAGGTGGGAAAAAACATTGTAACGAATCAAAAATCCAATTATACAAATATTTATTGTTACCTTTCTCCTTATCCGACTTTTCATCAAGTTCGCCGAGCGCCATCCAAATGTAGTAAAACTCAAAATCTACTATCTACAAACCTTGAATACGTGCACATGTAGGTAACTGCACGGAGCTTCCATTTGATGTAGTTGCTTCCATTAACTTGTACACAATTCAGCGTAGATATTTCGTCCACGGATTTTCTACAGATTGTTTGTCATTGTCGTTCCAACACTCCAAGTGCTGTTGTGAAGTTTTGTTGACATTTTGGTCATTCAAAATGTCAAGATATACCGAATATACTGGTAGATAGATGTAACGTACAATATATACCATTGTGTTTATTTAAAACTTATGGTGACAAGTTATTATTTAAAGTGCAATCAATGTACATGAGCTATAGTGTGGACTCTAGCAATCTCCATTCTGAGTTCGAACGACTCAACAAAAATACACTCTTTACGACACACAAAACAACATGAGTTCCCCAGTTGTTGAAACGTCTCTTTGCAACTCGTCAGAAAGTCAGGATGATCTCAGCGTGGACGCGTACCTGCGCTCGCTCGAGAGTCGCGTCCGAAATCTGGATGGCTCTGTTCTCTTGGCGAGAACCGAGTCGTTTGGAGAAGAAGTGGCACAGATGTCAGCAGAAGATGAAGATTACAAGGTGAAGTATGCGGTACTCAAGACAATGCAGTATTTGCTGCTTCCCGCATCCAACCAACTTCCCCACCAAACACAATCGCCTGAAGTACGTCAGAAACAGAAGCTGCAAAACAGCAGTGACAAGCGCAAAGTCAAGTATGCCAAAGTAAAGCGCAACTGGCGTAAGAAAAGAATCCCGAGCAAGGGTCCTGACAACTCCTCACTCTCTGATGGATCTTCCTTCTGGGCTGACCAGAAGAGCGAGCGCGAGGAGCAGCAAAAAGAGCAACGAAACCAGCGTCATAGACGACGAGTTCCCGACCTGGAGTTGTAGGAAGTTGGCTCATGAGTTTGCATTAGATGCCGTACACTGGGAGGGGGATAGTGGCTGGAGTTGGGGGGGTTAATCGGCTTGGAAAAGAATCAGTAATATTGTAAGTAGAGTAAATCATAGAGTAATCAAATGTTCCCACATTATATAACTCAAGCAAAATAACAAGATATTTTACTACCGGAGTCGTACAACATCTTCGAGTTTTCTTTTTCGAGCGTATTACTCAGCAGATCTCATCATTGGACAACTACTTTTTTGGGAAACTTCAAGTGTTGATGTGGTGGCTCAATGGTAGAGCTTTCGACTCCAGTCAACTTGGTTGTAATCGAAGGGTTGCAGGTTCAATTCCTGTCCATGTCAAATTCTCAAGGATTGACGATGGCTTAACAAGGAATATATGGGAGTTCAATTCTCCTAGCTTCTGAAGCTGATCAACACATTTTTTGCAAAAAAGTTAAAAAAATTACAAAAAGCAAAGATCAAGTGTGATTGTAAGTGTATTCTTCATTATTATAGATGCCTCCACTTGAAACATATATATATTTTTAGACCCTTTGCATTGTTACTCGAATTGTCGGATTCATCTTAGATAGAAATAATACTGAGACTTCGAGACTGGGCTCGCCTTAACCGCTCGGCCAGGATGCCTATTACCAAAACAACGCCTAATCTGGAAACCGCAACCGAGGTAAATAGTCACGTGATTGGCGTAGAAAATGGCTTACTACTGTACTGAATTATTAGAATAATTACAAAAGAAAAGAAAGAAAAAAAAAAAAAAGATGGCAGTCCCAGGTGACGAGACAGAGGCTGGGTAAAAGACAGAATAACAAAAAATGGCGACATATCCGCAGGAAATTCGAAACCTACGCGGGGAAACCCCAAAAGATTTTTTTAATCTCTCGCCTTAACCGCTCGGCCAGGATGCCTACAACGAAAATGAAAAGATCAGATCGAGACTATATCCGAAATAAAAAATAGAATAAAAAAAAATGAGAATCTCGAGTCTTGATATGTTAGCCATGTTTCACTACCACGAGACCACGACAAAGAAAAGAACGAGACGAAGCGTCGACAAACCAACTTACATGCGCCTCACAGCGCACACCGCTATGATTCAGAAGTGTATGATTTATTGAACGCCAATAATCCGGCTATATAGCTGTAATGAATCATTAGAATAAAAAATTATTAAAAAAATTATTAAAAAAAGTTTCTCAGCAGCCAAAAAGACAGTGTCTGATACGACTACCGATTATTTGTTTTGTTTGATTGTTAATATATTTATCATCCAAGAGAAGGACCAGGAGGAATACGCGAACACGCGAGCACGATTGTCTTGCGCTCTTCTGAACAACTGAATCCGACTCCGATGTGAAGGTGTAACTTGCTTTTTTTATTATTTTTTATACGCCTCTAGCGGCTGAAATGTATTTCCCTAGAAGAAATAAATAAAAAACACCGCGCCCAGTGATCTGCCCAGTGCAAAGCTGGGGGAGTCGGTGAGCGCTAGACCATGTGTACGTAGCCAGTCCGTCCTATTACAATATCTATAGGCGATTTGCGACCTAGATGCAAAGCAGTCTCAGTATATACCTGACAAATAATTTTACAATTGTTAGATAGTTAAGAGTCCACTCAATGGTTGAACATCTGATCAAAATACACAGTGTACAAGATATGTTCAGTACATACTGTACCTCTTCAAGGCTGCCACAGAAAAAATACTTATTCAGTGTACTGTATGTACTTCAATAAATAAAAATAAATAAAATAAATAACGTCTCTAAAAGTTGTAGTCTCCAAAAAGACCGTCGTAATTGTCAAACTGTCCTTCGAAAGGGTTGTACTTGAAGTCACCGTCTTCTTCAGGACTAGTGTAGGTATCCTCGGTGTCTTCCTGCTCGGTGTTTCCACTGTACTCGGAATCGCCGGTATCTTCTTCAGTATTGTCGTTAACGATATCGTGTTCATTCTTGGTCTCCTCTTTTCGAGCTAGCTCCACGTTGATGTTCATCTCCTGTTCAATGATGTCCATCATGTTCTGGACTTCTCCAATGGAGTAATTGGCCTCAGAAGTAAGGCCAATCAACTGAACGGGCTCGACAAAGTCCGTCTGAATGCATCCAGGTTCAAAAGCAGGCGACTCGTAAACCTCTATCTCAAAGCGCTGTTTCTTGTGCAAGAACTCGAAGTTGATCACGTCGTTTGAAGCGGAAACGTCAACGGAAGACGAAGGAAGAGGTTTTTCAACTTCAGCGGCCTCAACTTCAACTGCCTCAACCGCCTCAAAGGATCGCTTCTTGGAGTTCCGGCGGTTGTTGGGGGTGCAGATCTTGCCTCCCCGACGGTCCTGCATCTCCTTCCGAATGTGAGCGTCCTGATGTCGGAACCAGGTGGTCCACACCGTTCCCACCTTCTTGATGTATAGATGCACAAACTCCTGGCACTTGGGACACCATCCCTTGAGCTTGTTGGACTTGCCGAGAATGACACCCGAGGGGAAAGGATAGATGGTTTTGGTGACGGCGGAAATACCGTGAACCGAAGTCATGTGGTTGGCCCAGGCATGGTTTCGAGTGTTGTACCATTGGTTGCAAGGGGAACAGTACCGCTCTCCACCATCCCGCTCGTTGCCGTCAATGAGATTTCGATACCACACAGAGGAGTAGATGTCGTCTTTTCGGCCACAGGTGTACCGATACAGATGCTTGTCATCGTCATCGTGAGACTGCTCCTGAACCGCAACATCAAAGAGATTGGTGTAGGGGTTGGCATAGGTGGAGAGAAGAATGCCCCGAACAGACTCAGACTCGCATTGAATGTTAGCATAGTCTCGCGCGATTCGAGACAGGAGCTCATGTGCCAGTTGGGTATCGTGGGCAGCATAAGGCATGGTGCAAGAGAGATCGGTCTCGTGATTGAAGTCCTGGAACTCCGATCTGCCACAGATGGGGTTAGTCGAGTGGACAATGAGCTGGGAACCGTTCTCCGGAACATAGGGAATGGGCTCAATGGAGGAGTAGTCAATAGGGGACTCCTTAGGAAGGGGAAGAAACTCCGTCAGACTGTCTGGGCCAAACAGAAGCTCCTCAAAAGAGACTGAAACAACCGGGACAGACATTGTCAGAAAATCATACTCCTGGGAATCTTCGTTGGTATCGACAATGTACTTGGAAGGAGACATGGCTGAAACGGATGCTGGGGAAATTGAAGGGGGAATCACTTGTATATATACCGGTTTTTTTGTACCCTGGACAACTGTGGTAATACTCCCATACAACATAGCAGGGCCCAAAGAGTACTTTTATGCCCCTGTTGACCAATCATGGGTGTTATCGTGTCTATACTTTATGGTGTTGTGCATAGATGTGCTTAAGATGAATCGGAAATGAAACCTACCCAGGTGGACTGGTTTTCAAAAGAATGGGGCAATTTGATATCAAGGAGTTTGTGAGGAGTCGTCAATCATCACTGAGAAGTTGTAATTGCTCATATTTACGAGCCATTTTTTCAGCTACAGCTACAGCGACAGTACAAACACCAACAGTCGTATTCACTCAGCGCAGTATTCTATGCAGAATGATATATTACTAATATATGGCACAATATGAAACAGGGGACTATATATTCTATGTCAGATTTCATTTGAGATGTTTAATTGGTTAATTGCACGCAGGAACCAAGTATTATGGATTCTTGACACTGTATGATATATGCTATGGTGATATGAAACACATTGACATAGAATATCGTCGTACATCGTCAGTATATTTATGCCTCTTAATATTAGACAAGGATGTTGTTTATATGAATTGACCCATACTATTGACCCCCCATGTCTATGATATAGCAACTTTCCAATCCATGAGTTGGTTATACAGTCAGTCAATCCCGTACCAAAAAAGCTGTACTCGTAATATCCCGTTCAGTACTCGAACATTCAAAATATATAGACTGAAGATTTTTATTAGACACCAATAAAAGGTCAATTATCGTCGTTGATTTCAACATATGAAGTTTATGAGAGGTTCCTCTTCCATATCTCATATGACCACTATTGCTGTTCCCATAAATCTCCACATCTCATCCATCTCTGCCATAAACATTGGTGAAACAATACATTGAGTAATCTATGGCAATATTAAACCTGAAAGTGATTTCTCCCTTGTAAACAACTCCGAAAGTCCACTACAACAATCTTCAACTCAGTGTAAATGTACTACATTGGTAGATAGGGCAGGGTGTCAGACCCTGGCAAGGACGTGAATTCCATGTGAAGTTGATTGTAGATGTAGAATCATCGACAACTTTCTGTTTATTGTCATTGCGTCCATACACATGTTTCCTAAAGCTCTTGTTCAGCATGCCATAGACTGTGAAGTGTGTATATATAGAAGACATTGCACAGTTCAACCACACCTCACATTTCTACAACTCTTTGGTAGTAATTTTCGCAAAATGGAGTCCAAAACTGACTATTTCAAGTCTTCTCGACAGAGCAACAAAAACAGCGCCTTCTACAAGCTCATGAATGTCTTGTGTCATGCGGTGTCAGCTGTTGTAGCTGGTTATCTGAGCCTCCTCTGTTCCAGTTCCCCTTCATTCTACGACTCGGACACTTCTCCAGGCAGCTGGCTCCAAACAGCGCTGTTGCTGACCTACTGGCTTTGGTTCTTTGCAATTGGCAGGTTGTTTTGGGGTCCCTTCTTTGCCGTCATCAGGTTGTCCCAACAGGAGCAGCCTTTCGATGAGGAGTCCGCCTATCGGGAGTCCATTGATCACGATTCCTTCGACGTGGACTCTATGCTTGAGATGGATGAGAGATGTACCGAGTAAAAGCCAGAGAAGTCGTCGTCTGGTCAGTTCATAGAGTAAGCAAGTCTATACATCGTAAAGTGAGCGTTTGAATGTAGATGGTCAGAAGTAGATGTCACATTCTTGAAGACCCTGACTAATACTAGACTTCAAGAGTGAGACATTTGTTCTCCCTCCAAGTCAGTTACAGTTCAAGGCATGGGCGTGATATATGGCTAGATCTTGCCTTAGTCAAGTCTCAACGTTGCACCAACGGCGCCAAACCGAAACGCAGTTTGAAACAGAATCATATCCCTCAGAAAAAAGCAAAGATAGGGAAAAGCAAAGATAACGAAAAGGGACCCATCCTGTTCCCGAAAGACTTTTTTGATAAAGTCCTTGTGCCTTATCCCAGTACACCCATGTACTTGGATAAAGGTGGTGCGGTTCTGCCGTGTAGGTTGCAGGACAAGGACTCTGTTGAATGGACTAATTGGCCCTGGAACTGGATGGCCCTTAAGCGTGCTACCTATACTCTACCGAGAGTAGTGTCACTCGAGTAGACAGAAGTGGGAGTTGTTGGGCAGGACGAATAGTTTTCACGTCCCATCACCGCACTACGACTACATTTACTTGTAGTAGAGATATGCAAAAGCAAAGTGGCTGCCAATCAAGAGGGTTTGGAACGTCCAAAGTCCATGGAGAAGCGGTGAAGCTACCAATTGGAACAGTTTGGGGTTAATACGAAGTGCCATTATTATAGCTCACCAATATCAATATAAAACATGTGATTGATCTAAAGCCAGCACAGCCACACCCATCTTCTGGGCCTCTGAACGTGTAATACTGGCGTTCTTTGGATGGTCTGGCGTTCTTTGGATGGTCCTTCCTGACAATGGAGTTGGAATGACTGTTTTTCAAACTCGAAAGGAGGCGTTGATGGTGTCTTAGTCTCATTTGGAGCTGAATCTTTCGCCAGAGAGACAAGGGCTGAAAAGAAGTGGCTGAGAGTTTTACGATGGTGCTGGTGAAAGCGAGAGGTTATACGGAAGTTGAAGTGAAACGGCAACTTTGACGAACAGTAAAGCTATATTGCCCAGGATGAGATTGGATGAAGATACAGGCGTCACGTCGTAACCCCTCTACGTCTCGCCGCAGAGGGGCTCTGTAACAGGAACCAACCCAAACGGCCACAAGAGAGCTCCAAAAGGGAAATAAACGATGATGACCGGATGGTTGTTGCGCAGGGTTTTTATTTTCCGAGTCTCAGTGTTTAATTGATTGAATAATCTGATATTTTAACGAGTACTGGTATGTACTAAACGCCTGGTTATTACTGATGGACCTACGCTTGTGAGTCATACGGCAGAATCTCTGACGATGACAAGAAATAATCTCGTGGTTGTCAGTTATTATTAAATGATACAAGTACAACCTCAGTTTCTCAGTATTTTAACACCTGTAGCTCTCCAGCAGTTCTCTACTTCCACAGTCTTGTGCCTACCGTAAAGACGCTAACAAAATCTGCTGAAAACCATGAGAGATGGAGCCAGTTCACTGGAACTCCCCTAAAAAGTTTGCAAAAGTCATGCAACCGCAAATTATCTCCAAAAAACGAAAATATGGTCGATTTTTCTTAGAAGTAGATCTCTGATCATTGGTTACCCATTTTGTAAGAGCTCCCATCAGGGTCAATAAACATAAGACTTGATACAGCGATTACAAACAGTGCTGAAGGCTTTATGGATCGTTAAGTACCATTCATCGTTCCACAATCAGTTATATCTATCACATCTAGCAGCGATAATGCAAGTTTTCATGCACGATAAACCTTCTCTGAACTGGACTAGAGAGTAATTTTGGTCCTCTCTCAGAATATATCCCAGTTCACAATTGTGAAGGTAATCATAGTATGAAACGATGACTTCAAAAAGGTCCATACACCAAACACTACGTCAACGTTCGAGTACACTCGATAAATGAATAAAAATGTCAATTCACATTGTACCAAACTCGATGTCACGCCATGTTACTTGCTGGTATCGACAACATACCGACCCGCAATCTTTCCCTCCTCCATCAAGGTAAACACCTTCTGCAGCTCAGACAGTCCGACCACATGAATAGGCGAGTGAACCAATCCTCGGGTAAAGAATGACAGAGCCTCCTGGGTGTCGGCTCGGTTACCCACAGGAGAGCCCTTGATGGTAATAGCCCGGGCCACCTGCGAGAAGATGGGCGACTTGCACACAGCTCCAGCAGGCAGACCCACCAGAACAACAGTTCCAACGGACCGAACGTACTCGAGAGACTGGTTGATGGCAAACTCGGACACAGAAACGTTGATGACTCCATGAGGGCCACCTCCAGTAATCTCCTGAACTCGTGCCACCAGATTGTCAGTCTTGGCAAAGTCCACAAAGACCTCTGCTCCCAGTTCCAGACACATCTTCTCCTTCTCCTCGGTGGTGTCGATGGCCAGCACTCGGAAACCCATGGCCTTGGCGTACTGCACCGCCAGCGATCCGAGTCCTCCTCCTGCACCTGTCACGGCCAACCATTCTCCTGCCTTTCGTCCAGAGGTCTTGATGGCCTTGTAAACAGTCACTCCGGCACACAGAATAGGAGCCACCTGAGAAAGGTCTGTGCCCTGGGGAATGTGGGCTGCCTGCACAGCATCTGCAAGTGCATACTGCTGGAAGGTTCCGTCCATTGTGTATCCCGAGATCTGGGCCTTGGGACAGTTGGGCTCGTAGGCCTCCTGGCAGAACTCGCACGTGTAGCACGCCTGGTTGATCCACTTGATTCCGGCGTAGTCTCCAATTTCGAACGTGGTCACGTTTTTTCCCTTGGCCACCACGACGCCGGCTCCTTCGTGGCCGCCGATAAGAGGGAGCTTGGTGGGTAGAGGCCAGTCTCCCATCCAGGCGTGGAGGTCAGAGTGGCAAACTCCCGAGTACTTGACGTTGACGAGAATCTGATGGTCGCCGGGCACGGGCACAGGCACGTCCTTGTACTCCAGGGGACCTCCAGAGGTTTCGAACACAATGGCTTTCTGGGTCTTGGGGATTGTCATGTTTGATGCTGGTGTAGAAGTAGGGATTGGAAGTGGGGACCATGATAAGAGGGCGCTCTGACCGACCTTTATATAAGGCAAGAGGCAGAAATAATAGGGTTCAAAAACGATAGAAAGTCCGTCTCCTTGTCTCCTGTCATCTTTGAGATGGTGGGGGTTCGACGTCTGTTGAACAGCTGCAGTTGACGTGCTGGGTAGGGTGGTACAGGCGATACTGTATGTGTACGTGCGTCACCCGACAATCTCCACGGTCTCCGATTGTGCAATTGCAGTTTAATCGATTCAATCGCACAATTGAAGTTCTCCATGCTCACCGTGTTCCCCTCTCGGTCCCCTCAAACTAACTTGAGCGATACAGTAGTGGCAAATGCAGTATCGGCCGAAGCGAGTTGCTGCGATTCGGTGATGCGGATGATGCGGATAATGCGGCTCCAAATTGCCTCCGTCCTGGCGTTCCGAACCCTCACCTCTGCTATCGCCGCAGTTAGCGGTCTTAGCGATGCATGATTGTGTGTCGCGTTTGTTGGACTTGTACTGTGGCCGGGTATGAACGAGGCTGTTTCGTTATGCTTTTGAGCTGCATCCCGACCCCGCATTTTGTCAAGGTTGGGCAGACAGATAACTGAATCCGAGGGCTGAATCCGAGGGCTGAATCCGAGGGCTGAATCCGAGGGCTGAATCCGAAGGGGACTCCAAGGCTGCGGATTATCGATTCTTTACGATTCTTCTATGGACTCATACACACGAGCCATCGCTATGGGTTGTCGCGCAAGACTGTCGACATGTGAATCGAACGCCGTGGGTCGTCTCGTTAAAGCACACCATCTCCAGAAATGCGACGTACTGTACTGTACCCCACTCACTCCTGCAGGCGGTATCGCACATACACTATCTGATTTCCGATATGGGCTTGTAGATGTTAAAAAAGTCATAATAATATATACATTGAAAAACAAAACATTGGCATGTCGAGCGCCGAAAGCTGAATAAACACAGACAAGTGGTGCTCAGAAGATACGAGAGGCTTATCAGTCGCAGTCGCAGTCGTAGTCGTAATCGCAGTCGCAGTCGTAGTCATAATCGTTATAATCGTCGTCATAATCATACCCTACTCCCTACTCGCTCAGCTTGCTCCAGAACAATAGGCTTTATGTCAGCTGACAGACGACTGGTGAAGTCCACTGCTAGGGTTTCGGTTGTCGGGACCATATATGGATCCGTTCCAGGATGAGAGCTGAGTGGAATACACAGCGAGTTTCGATCCGACAGCGCGTGTTTCTAACATGGGTTTTGTTGAGTACATACTGTACAAGTCGGTAGTTGTGAGAATCCATAAGTATGTACAGTAGCTACTGTAGTTGAATCGAGAGGATATCAGATACCGAACGGTGAAGAGCTTCAGGGCTGTATGATGGTACTATTGAAGTTGGTTCGGGCTCTGTTACAAAATTACTACAAATATTCACCTACAATGGTCCGCAAATGCGCCATCATGAACCAAGTCCATGATTTTTTAAATAATCTAATATTAATTTTAATTTTTCATCTTTTGTATTGATTTTTTTTTCGGCATATAGCTACCAGTACATTCATTTAATTATAACTTTTTTTTTTTTCTGCATATACCAATTCATTTTAATTATAACTTTGCTGTGAAAAAATTAACCTTTTGGTATAACTTTGCTTTTGATCTTTCTATTGAAAATATTAATAATATTATAATATTCCTCTGAGTTGGTTAGACTTTTAGTTGACCTTTTGCCAGTCTCTGGGTTCCACACATCATATTAAATGAATGTATATACTGTTAAAAAATCAAAAAAAAATCGGAAATCTAGCCGCCTACACACACATTGTAAGCACATAAGTTCAACCGATTGCACACCTCCAGGATATCCGCGACAACGGCATCCTATTTTCCACCTTGTAAAGTTTGGAAGCTCACCTCCTGAAAAACATCGCCAATTAGAATTCAGGACGCTAAAGGATGGAACAGGGCAGGATAGAGATGACCCAGAATTATGCAAACGAGGAGAAGAAAACGTCCATTACATTGTCTTCAGACCTGTTAAAAACCATTGATTTCATTTAGAAGCAACTATATGACGGTTGATACACCGAAATGAGCATGTTTGATCTAAAACAGACAGTCTTCAGACATGATACACTGAGACCTGTGAAGCTTCTTGAAACACCAAAAGTGCAGGGCCTCCGATAAGACATAATCTGCAAGAGCATCAGTCAAGTAAGCTCACGTGAGAATTCTATCCTCACTTGGGTACAGTTGCCGGAAGTAAGAAGTAACTCCAGTTTCAACCTCAACACGTTGAAACTGGAGTGTAATGTCTAGCACGCCAACGACGGATACGTTTGACTTGTCATAATGATACCACTATTATATCCAGTTCCTGTTCTTTGGTCTTAGAACCGGCCAGTCCCCTCAATAATAGGGTCATGGTTAAAGCTACCATGGTGGGTCCATAAATCGCTCAATATCGAGCGAGTCGAACTGGCGACTTGAGAAGTTGCTTCTACAAACCCCATACTATCACAGCTCTGTCCCATACTATCACAGCTCTGTCCCATACTAGCACAGCTCTTCTCTCAATCTTCCTATACAAACACCTCTTTTGACCCTGGCAGACTTCTTGGACAAGTTTGGCGTTGATGCCCTGTTATTGATGCTTACCCCATTATCGCACTATTGACCACAAGAAAGGTCTTGCACAGGAACCATGGATCCCACGGCTAGACCCTTCCGTAGACTTGCCATAGGGCCCCTCAAACACAGAATCCAGAAACCAAGTATCCAAGGACACACCCAAAATCGGACCGAAGATTGCTCGCACGATTCAATACGTGACTCTATCCAGCAGAGGTTGTGTGGCCCTTTGCTTCTGCAACTATCCTGTTATCATAGTTCTGTCTCACCCTAATTAAAGGTGGCTTGAGACCCTTCTAGTAAGAGCTCTGCGTCGTCGCTGCGACCCAAGTGCTGGCTGCGTTGAATCTGTGAGCTCAAGTTGGTATTCATCAATCGTCCGCCCCCTTGAATATCCTCTCGTCATTTCTCTCCAGTCACACACCATCTAGATTAGATCGATAAGAGGCTTTATCAGCCACCTGTGAGACATTAGAATAGACGGCACACGACCAAACCAGACTAACGACAAGTCCAACTCTGAATGGCGCCAAACTTGTACCGTCGCATCGGTGAATACGCCGTAGATCTTGTCCTCTATTGCAGCTATTGCTGACGCAAGATATGTATAGGTAGAAGGTATAGCTGGCCAGACCAGGGTCTTGGCCAGTACCAAATTATCATAACCAACTCATATCTGAGACATGTCCATCAGAGTGAGTCCTCAGACCTCTCACACGGCATCGCACATGGAACATGTAGCTCTCCCTCTGCACGTAATCGCAGCCGACGTCGTATCCAAGGTCGTATCCAAGGTCGTATCCAAGGCCGTATCCAAAGTCATTTCCATACATGAACCTGTTTGAATACGGCATCCGTCCAGGCCCTGGCGAAAGGTTTGGAGCACAAAGAAAGAGAAGACAATGACGGGCAGCGGAAAAACAAAAGCTGAAGAACCCAAGAACCGAACAAGACTCTAACCTAACGGCCAACTGTGGGGGTTATCTCGTTTAGGCTGGTTCGGGTGAGTATGAATGCCTCGGTCGATTAGTCTGTTAGGTTATATCTGATCACCAAGTGGTTGTACAAGTACAGTACGCCAAGGTACAGATGATCATGTCCGACAGTACAAACCACCTTGTACAAACCACCTTGTCGTACACCGATACTCGTACGGCAGCACTCCACAAGTCTGCGCGGCCCTTTGCACATGCTCCTTCACACGCCAGCCCCATGCCAACATGCAAAAAATGCAAGGATACGTCGCACTCGGCCGATATGGTTTGATCGTCAAGCTCGTGTGCCGGCTGTCCGAAAAAAGGAAAAGAGTATGGTTCCTGCATAACACTGGCAAAGCGGGTCCCTTGTCGCAGTCTGTTGTGTCCACAAGCTCTGCCGTTTCCTGGTAGGGCTGTGCAGTTGGCTGGTCTCGTCTGGTCCGTGTGTTGGTGGGTGTTACTTGTATTGCATGTACTGCTTGCACTGTTACTGAGAGGTCTAGTCCTCTCCCTCCATCCCCCAATATCTTCCATCCCCCAATATCCTCCATCACCACTGCTTAGCACTGCACTGTGGGGTAATTCCAGCCCAGATGCACCTACGGCCAGTTGATCGATGCCCACCGCCCACCGTGTCCGTATCGCATGTTGCACTTTTGCCAGAGTTTGGCTGCGGTGTTTTGATGGAGATTGGGTTGATATGGGAATCTGCACAGTCGGAAATAATGGAGAGTTGGGTATTTTTGGGATAATAAAAAAAAACGATAAAAAACGGGAAAAAACGGGAAAAAATCAGGAAAAATTCAGGAAAAATCAGGAAAAATATCAGGAAAAATCAGAAAACTGGGGAAAACGGATCGAGCAAACACATATCCGTTGTAACAGCGTTTGGAGACACCTAATCGCCTCTTACCGGGTCTGAAAACGCCCATCAACCGCCCTCCTCAACCCATGTCTACATCCACCATGCACCGTTCAGACTCTAAAGGGTAAAAAAAATATAAAAAAAGGCACACGACTTTGGCACACGACTTTTGGCACACGACACTGCACACGACTCTTAGCAACTCTAACCTACCGACAAGACGGAAACACTCACCCATGTCCAAAACAGGCGAGGTGAAAGTGCAGACATACCAAGAGCGACAAAAGCACGTGGAAGAAAGACGAGAGAAATGCAGAATACGCCCTGCTGCGGGTCACTGGAATGAGCAGATGCGGTTCTAGCACAAGTACCAATCCCCATCGTACGAGTTCAGTGCCAGTACATACAGTAGCCACATCACGAACACGTTGAGCTACTGTACGAGCACGGCATCGGCAGCTACCTACAAGTGCAGTAGTCGCTCTGTGCGTCTTCTGTAGCTAGAGTCCGTTGTTGGTTCATGCCGTCCGTTGTTGGTTCATGCCGTCCGTTGTTGGTTCATGCCGCCCGTGCTTGGTTCATGCCGTCCGTGCTTGGTTCGTACCGTCCGTGCTTGTTGATACCGTCCATGCACAGGGACAAATTCCAGACAGGATACAGCTCATCGGCATGAGGTCTTGGGCTGGTGTTGGCTGGTGTTGGACTGTTCTTCGGCATGTTCTAGGAGCAGTGTCGGATTCTGGACAAGTGGGTGGGCCGATTGAACATTCACTAGTGCAATAACCACAATTGTCCGTCTAATTGCGCCCTTGCTCGTCACACCATCGAATCTAGATGACAAAATTTTTCAAATCCAACCCAATCCAGCCTACAAGTTGGAACGTCGGGGATGGCGACGGACAGACAGGGAGAGAGTTGAGGTTCGAGGTTTGGTTTGGTTTTAGTTTGGAACCGTCGCTATTATCAAACTGTAGTTGGCGCCTGGAGCTAATCTACTTATTATAAAACACCTCATCCACCATCCCAGCTCCCAATCACAGGCCGGTATCCCGCACGTGGGCGAACTAGAGGTGGAAGAGAGCTCCTGGGAGAGGAACATTGATTCGCAATTAAAAGAACGATTAAATTCGATTAATGAAAATGCGAAACCCCAGGCAATGGTAATACAAGACCCCCAATGTCGTTCATATAGAGTCGAGCCGTCAGTCCTGGAGGGGGTCCCCGACCCGAAAAAACACAGCCCAAAAGAAAATCCCCATTGCCTATCAAACCTGTATCAATAATCATGACCGAGTCTGGAACAGTTGTCAACTCGCCTAATCTGGACCCTGCAAGCCCACTCAAGCTACTCTCTGACAGCCCTAAACTCGCTGAGAGATACTACTATACTGGCAACAAGCTGCCGCTAGCATGGGGGTCGTCGGAGCCCGACTTGGAGCCCAATGCAACCTATCATGGTCACCACGATCGAATGGAGATAACCGACAGAGGCTCATTTGTCCGACTGTTCGGCCGACCTCAGAGAGACGGCCAAACCTACACTACCTACCTCCTAAGCGGCCGGTGCACCCCCAAATCTACCTCCACATAAACATTCCACCAAGAGCCAAACGGACATATAACAGAGTTTAGCACCAGAGCAGCACAGTGGATATTTCCCGGAATACCGTATATGCCTCGATCGACATTTTGTTCGCGAGATCATGTCTGAGCGGGGCCGGCGGAGCTCCAACTCATCTAGCGTGGACGAGTGTCGTGTGCCCCGAGTACGCCAAGAGTCTGACGTGACCTAGTGGCGATGGCCAAGACCGGCTAAAGGGCGAGATTACGTAGCCAAGACGTGTGCCAAGAGACGATATCCAGGCACGTGTTTGCAGACCACACCATCCTGGCCTTCTTTGGACTAGCGCCAACCCTGTGGAAAAAGCAAAGCGAGGCTTGATGCTAGCTTGTCAAAAGTTAGTTTGGCGGGTACGCATTGTACCGGCGAGATATGGCTCTTGGCAGGGCTCTTTGTTGCGTGTAAACAACGGCGCCCCCACAGGGGTCTGCGTGCCTCGCTCGGTGCGCAAAACCGCCTCTGTAGACTGGCGAATACGGCCGTCAAGCCCCAGACCATGGCGGTGGGGTATATTGGAATAATCGAAATCAGTCTTTTTTACAAAAAGTGTGCCCAACGTTTATCGGGTGTAAAGCAATGCTAGCGGAGTGCGGCTATAAGCGAGCTCAGAGACGACGTTGTCTCGACTTGTAATCCCTCAAAGACGCAATTGCGTTGAACCCCGGTCATATGGTGTCTGCTCTCCGCCAAAGACTATATATCGCGCTTTTTGGGCTGCCACGAAGGGGGCCAAGCACACATGTTTGGACATGTCAGCATACCACAAGGTTGAGCCAGCCGAAAAGACTCTGCAAAACGAATGCGCTAGTGTAGCTCTAAAGCAAGCTGAGCTGTTAGCTCTAGGTAGTCCAATTTGCGCGGCACAGCCCTATGGTTTAAACGCTGACTCGGTACGATGCGTGGTCCTTTGCCATTGTCGATGGCAAGTGTCTTACCACGGAGCATTGCCGTTTGCAGTAGGTGGGCTCCAACGAATCCTGTGGAGCAGATCACAGTTGCTCTCCAATTGGTCGTGTGACCGGCGGCACGACTAGCGGGATCTCCAGCAGGTTTGGCCGTTAGTGCGAAAATAATAATAATAACAGTGATGGTGGCTCTCCGCATCTCAATACGGTCGCACATCTGGGCTAACAAAGAAACACTATTGCTACTGATAGGTTTATGATAACGCCATATCGATGCATATACAATGAATCTGGGTTTCACTCTGATACTATCATGCGTGGTGGGCGTCTCAGCGGGGTGTATACTGGTTGGGCGTTGGAGTAGGACAAGTGTTTTGTTCTGTCTCTTGGTGTGTTTCTTGATCCGTCTCCTTGACCCCGAATCTCGACTAAAAAACTTGGTCGCCTACAAGTGAAAATTTTCACACTTTCAGTCTTGGTGACGAGCCGTATGGGGCTTTCGCAATAATTAGATACATGAAAAAAGGAGAGAGTTGCACCAAAACGTTTGGCTTTCCGAGACCGAAGAACCACAGCCAATGGATTACGCACGTTGTGGCCGTTTTGGGTTATGCGATAAATACTTTTAAGCGAATACGGTTGCATCATATGTAGGTTAGAAGACTTTACATTAAACTCAAATAAAAACTGATAATTTGGCGGTGAGAAGCAAAAGAGCGGAGCTGAAGAAAAGAGGGTCGAAATTAGACCGACTTCTCCTCCTCATTGAAGTCATGAGAAGAGTGCTCCATCTCGTGGGGGGGTCGCCACTGGATCTCACCATGCAGCTCCTCGGACAGCTGTTCGAGGGTCTTTCGCTTGGTCTCGGGAATGAGGAAGGAGACGAAGAATCCACAGAGCATGAAGAGGGCGAAAATCTCCATGACGTGGTTAAGCCAACATCCGGCGGGCTTACCGTCTCGAGCACAGTTGTGGTCAATCAGAGTACCAATAACGACCTGGGCGATAATAGCTCCGATCTTACCAGCAGCGGCAGAGATACCGTGGGCCGAAGATCGGTATCGGGTGGGGAACACCTCTCCGGGAACAATGAAGGTGGTGGTGTTGGGGCCAAAGTTTTCAAAGAGCTGACACAGAATGTAGCATGCAAGCAGACCTCCATCGTGGATCTTGTAGTATCCGAAACCGATAATACAGAAGAGAGCAACCAGAATGAGGAAACCTCCAATCTGAATGGGCTTTCGGCCAATGGTATCGATGGTGACCACAGAAATCCAGTATCCGGGAATGGCTCCGGCACAGACAAGAATCAGGTTACCGATGGAGTTCTTCATCAGAGTAGAGTACAGGTTGTCTCCCTTATCGAAATGGATAGCCTTAAGAATCTGGGAGTTGTTCAGACCAAGACCGTAGAAGGCAATATCCAGGAAGAACCACGAGCCGGCGGTACCAATGAGAATCTTTCCGTGCTTCCACTGTCCGAAATGTCGGCAGAAATCCTTGAAGGAAGCCTTGGGGGGAGCGTAAGAAGCCTGCTGGGTGGCCAGGGCCTCGGCCTTGGCTCGCAGAGCCTCAATCTCATCGTTCTTGTCGGAGTTATCGCCGCTGGTGTCACCGTTGGTGTACTTTTCAATGTCCTTCTGGGCCTTTTCAATGTCTCGAGACACATCAAAGGTGTATCGGGGGGTCTCGGGAATGGTCAGTCGGAAGTAGAGAGCGGCCATGGCAGGGACACAACCCCATCCGACCAGAATTCGCCAGGACATGTCCAGGGCCTGTCGACAGACCTTGCCACAGTCCTTGGCGCTGTGAGAGGGCTCGAGCTGGTTCTTGAAACCAGCCATGCAAACAATGGAGACGATGGCACCCATGAGCTGACCCCAGCCCTGGTTGGCGAAGACAGCAGCCATCATGGCACCTCGCCATCGGGTGGTGGCGAACTCGGAAGTGATAATGGAAGACAGAGGGTAGTCACCTCCGATACCGATACCCATGACAATTCGCCAGAAGGTAAGAACGGCAACAAAGTTGATAGCCTCGGAATGGCCGGCCATACACTGGGAGATGGTGGCTCCAATCATGAGCATGAGCTCGGAGCCGTAGATTCGCTTTCGGCCAACGATATCGGCAAGAATACCGAAACCAAACTGTCCAATGACGGTACCAACCGAGGTGGACACCTTGAGCAGAGTGGCAGTGGAGGTGGGGGGCTTACCGGGACCGTTGATGGTCTGACCCCAGTAGACGTATCCCATCATGGTGATACCCAGGTTAATGGCGAAGATATCGTAGGCATCAGTCATGAAACCAACACCGGCGACGGTGATGGCTCGAATGTGCTCCCAGCCGAAGCTGGCGTTGTCAATCTTCTCCAGGGCGAGTCGTCGTCGCTCGTTGGGGTCCTCAATGTGAGCAAAGTCGTTGACATAGTTGTGGAAGGCGGCGTTTCCACCTTCGGTCACGTTGTTATCGGCCATTGAAGAGTTGGAGTGGTTGTGCTTGACTGCTCAACTCGGTCCGGGACCCCCCCAGGTTATATACACCTCCATCCTCGTCCACCGCGCTGAGTTTGCCAGTGGCCTTGTCAGCGTTAGTCTTTGGAGTTGCAAACTACTGTGAAGCTAACCACCGCCGAGAGTTGAGCTCCAAACGAAAAGTGGATAAAAGCAAAGTCAACCCAAACCAAGTCTACTATCGTCGTACAAGAGGTTGAATTTGGGTCCTTCTTCTGCGAAAAGAGGCAAATTGAAAAGTACCTTACACTATTGAAATTACCTTGGGAAAAAAATTTCACCAGTCGATCCATCGGGACCATGTGGGTGGGGGGCTTGAGGCACTCCTCTCCGGCCCCGGGGGCGCTTTTTGGGCCTCCCCTTTGGGTCACGTGAAGTCCCAACGGCGCCAAGAAAAAATGACGCATTGGCACCACTCCCTTCTTTCATATCACCACCTCACGCACGTGGACTCCCAGGCTGCTCGACTCCACGCTCGCTTTTTGGGCAAATTTTACACCTTGGCCCCATTTAGCGCCCCACGTGGGGTGCACAAGCCAAAATCCGGCCTCCCACACCTTGCTTGTGCGCACACTCTACCCAGGAGTCAAATCCATTCGAAGCCCCCCTCGCCCCCCTCCTCCTCCCTCTTTAGGCTTTTAGACTATCGATAGTGTGAGATTCATGAGAGGATATATTCGGATTTAGAAGTGCCTAACTGCAAACCCAAAAGAGTGGGAGGTGATACTTACTCCCTACTGTAGCTCATAGGCTCCAGGCGCACGTTTAGAGAGATTTTAACACGGAAAAGTGAAAAGTGGAATCTTTTTTTTTTTTCTAGATGAAACTTCTACAGGCAAAAACTATCGAGCACGTTGCACAAAGTTCACGGAAAAACGGGCGCGAGCTACCGAGTCACTGTACCAGCAGCTGCAAACAGACCCTGACAAACCGGCACCCTCTTACAGCTTAGCTCGCTCAGGGAACACCACCTCATCTCCCTTTCGCTGACGTAAGAGCCGACGGAGAATCTTTCCAGAGGCATTTTTGGGAATTACCTCACCCCGGAAAACAACCACACCCCCATGTAGACGCTTGTAGGAAGGCACCTGGTCGTTGAGCCACGCGGCCACGTCGCGGGCCACACTGGCCTGCGCGTCCCGTAGCACCAGGAATGCACGTGCGGCCTCGGTGCCCTTTTCAGGCACATGCACGCCAATAACGGCGCAATCCATCACCTGAGGGTGGGAAAGTAGCAGAGCTTCAATCTCCGCGGGCGCCACGGCCCTGCCCATGGACTTGATCATCTCCTTGGTCCGGTCAACAATCACAATTCGGCCCTTGACGTCGATAACGGCCACATCGCCCGTTCGCAGCCACTTGCGGTGGTAATGGGGCACCGTGGCCGCGTCCGAGGCGTCCACAAACGACTCCTCGTTGGCAAGACAATTGCCGTGGTAACCAGCCATGATGGCGGGACCTCGCAGCCACAGCTCGCCGCTGGGCAGAGCATCGCCCCGCTTGAAAGCAGCGTCAATCTTGTCGGGGTCGGTCTCGTTGTATGCAGGCTGGTCCACGCCGTCATGTCCAACGATACGGGCCTCAATGTTACCGCACAGCTTGCCCACAGACCGGGAGGCCACGTCGGCGTCCGAGGGGTTGAAGCAGGTGGACAGAATGCTCTCGGTCATGCCGTACATCTGGGTGACGGCGATATGGGATCCCAGCCGTCGCTTGACGTCCTCGATGACGTTTCCACCGAGAGGAGCCGCTCCGGATGTGATGAAACGCAGCTTTTGCAGCGACGGGATGTATTCGTCCACAATGGGCGACTTGGCGAGCGCAATGATGATGGGGGGCACCATGAAGAAGGAGGTGATGCCGTACTTTTGCTGGGCGTCGAGAACAGCCTTGAGATCAAACGACTGGTGCACGACACAGGTCTCGCCGGTGTAGAAGCACGCAAACAAAAACTTGAAGTAGCCGTAAATGTGGGACATGGGGAGCACGGCGGAGATGACGTTGGTGGGGTCGTCGAAGAGATCGGGAGCCACAATTGCCGAGCACTGCGCGTTGGAGGTGACCACATGATGGGTGACACGCACGGCCTTGGGCAGACCGCCAGAGGTGCCCGACGACATGACCAGGGCTGCCACTCGCTTGGCGGCCTCGGGTCGCGACAGTCGGAACCGCTGGCGCTGCTTGAGCTTCTTGACGGGCTGTCGCAGCTCCTCCATTGTGACGATGGGCATCTTCTTGGACAGAATCTTGAGCGCCTCCACAGCCTCGCTCTTGAGGTCTGCGTCACAAACAATCAGCTTGGGCTTGACCAGCTCGATCTGGTGCACAAGATCCCGGGCCTTGTAGACAGCGGCTGCGGGGGCCACGGTGGCGCCCAGATCCAGAAGCGCCCAGTGGGCTGCAGGGATGTAGATGCTGTTCTTGACGTAGAGCAACACCACGTCTCCCAAGTGGGCGTCGCTGTTGGGGCGCAGAGAGTGGCCAATTCCCAGCTGGTAGAGCTTGGAGGCAAACAGCTCCACGGTGGCCCACTGCTGGGCGGTTGTAAGCGACTCGCCGGTCTCCGCCGAAATGAACATCTTCTTGTCGCCCTGGGAGGGAGCCATTCTCATAAAGTCGGAGACATTTCCGTAGAAGAGCTGGGCCACGTCTTTGGGCGCCTTGTGGATAATGTGTTGGGTGGCTGGCAGTTCTGTGGTGGCCATGACGACTGTATGTGTTGGTGTTTAGCAATGCGTGATTAGTCTCCCATGGCGTCCTCCGTCTCTTTATATATAGATAGATAGATAGTATATAACAAGGAGTCCAGTGATTTAGAGACCTGCACCATCTACCCCACATTTTATGCACGATAGTAAATAGCGTTGGCCCAACCTCCAGGGATGACGGTTTTAAGACATTTTCGGGAGGTTTTCGGGGGCGCTCAGACCGGGAAAATAATGTGTTTTTTCGGCCATATGTGGCGGTTGTGATCCCTCTCGTGCCTCAAATTGCTTATCTGGGCAAAAAAATGCCCAAAATATCCGCGTTTTGCCCACTGATAAGCCCCTTCAAGACACAGTCTAATTTGCTGCACAACCGGCCCGTCTTGCCCTAAGTGGTCCAGCCGAGTCGGACAACCTCATGAAATAGGTCCAAGCCTGCCTAGTCGGCTTTTTGCACTCTTGGCCTTTGTGCTGTTGTTGTTGCGGCGCGTCCAGTCGCTCTTTGTGTCCAGTTGTACCCCCCTTGTCTGTCTCCGCTCGTCCTCCGCGATGCTCCCTGGACGCATGCAATTGTGTGACTATGTTGAGGTGGATATGCAGGCATCAAGATGTTTTTCCGGGGAGCTGACAGTGGCGTGCGCAAAGGGCCGTTTTTTGCTCTTGAAAGCGGCGGGGGCAGCCATGTTTGGGGTCATAGATGGTGCTCTAGGGCGCTACCCCACACTTTTGAGTTGCTGGGTTTAGTATGCGCAATAGTCAGTAGCCGTGCCTATCAGCGAAGTAAGAGAAAGACAGAACATTTAGTAATTACGTCAGATGAAGACGTTGGAAAAAGGGAAAAGACAAAAAAAAAGGGGGGGGGGGGGGGGAAAGAACTTTCAGTCTGTCCTGTCGACGCTGGTGGGTTGGACTTTTTCGCTTCTTATCGGTTGCTCTCCAGCACATTCACGGGTTCTACCATTCATGCCACATCTTTGATATATAACATAATCAGATATTAGGCGGGTTGGGCCGATTTCTGCACCTGTCCAGAATATATGAAGGTTGTGTTTATGGTCGTAGATTTTTGGTGAAGTACAAGTACAAGTAGACAAGTATATACAGTACAAGATACAGTACATACAATATATACAGTACAGTATATACAATATATACGAGTAAAAGTACAAGCACTCATAATCTCTCGTGTCGAGTACAACTACTTGTAGTACTTGTAGCATAGTGTGGACTTGGAAAATCAGAGCATCATTTTTCAATACTTTTACTGTACCGGCGGCCAAAAGCTGCTTGAACCCTCGCAAGTGATAGGTGAAACCCCCAGTTAAGACATTGAAACTTTCAAAGCAGTTTTATATACTCGTTCCATTTTGATAGCACAACAGATGAGTAAGGAAATTGGCGAAATGACGAAATTGACGAAATGACGAAATTGACGAAAAAAGCGATTAACTCTCCAAATTCTGTGAATACAATACAAGCCCTTTTAATGTCCAATTCTCACTCTGCTACTATACATGTATTGTATTGTACTTGGATGTATGTATGTATGTATGTACATACTGTCCAGTACATACATACTGTAATATCATATCATACCATCTATAATACTTGGAGAAATAACGCAATTGATTGCAAAACCCATACAAATAATGATAGCAATCCGTGAAAACCGACGATACTACTCACAGGTACATCCACAACCACCACAGATCGATACATCCCAGAGTGTTTTTAGCAGTGGGGCCTTAGCATGCAGACCTTTACAAGCCTACACACACCACAAACAACTTTTCAGGCGCCTCACGTTAGCCACTTATCGTAGCTACCCCGCTGGTTTCAATGATCGACACTTCTGACCGCTCACTTTTCCGCGTCAGGATCCTCCAGGGTCTTGATCACTCGGGCCGGAGCTCCGACCGCCACGGAGTACGGAGGAATGTCCTTGGTGACCACCGAGTTGGCTCCAATGGTGCATCCCTTGCCAATGTTGACGCCGGGCATGACCTGGACCCCCGATCCGAGCCAACAGTCGTCTCCAACGGTAATAGGCGCCGCGTACTCCACATGATCTCGTCTTGACTGCACGTCCACGTCGTGGGTGGCGGTGATGAGATTGACGTTGGGTCCCAGCAGCACACGGTCGCCAATGGTGATGAGAGCGCAGTCCAGAAACGTGCAGTTGTAGTTGGAGTAGAACCGCTCGCCCACAGACATGTTGTATCCGTAGTCGAAAAACACCGGGGGCTCGATGTAGGCTCCCTTTCCGACTCGACCCAGCATCTTTTCCAGCATGGCTGTTCGCGCCTCAGCCAGCTCATCGGGCGTAGCGCCCTCCGGGAAGTAGTCGTTGTACTTCTTTTGGGCCATTCGGATCCTGTGGCGTCCCTGGATCAGTTCGGGTCCCGAGTCCTGGTATCCCATGGTTGAGATCATCTTGTCGTACTCGTCGCCGTGCAGCACATTGTTGAGTTTCTTGGAGAGCGCAATCTGCTCTGCATCGAGCTCGAATTTCCGCGACAGAGGCATGATGATGGGCAGTATTGATGACGTGGAAGACGCTGATCCGTGTGCTGTACTGTACCTGCTTTTTTGGCTCTAGCCGCATGCGGGAGGCGGATACCGATGTGGGGTTGATAAGATGACTGATAGCGATAAGCGAGATGCATGTGGGGACAAAGGAGCGATATTAGGAGTCGTTTCGATCACTAGTTGTCGTCTTTGCTTGGGTCTTTTTTGCGTCTGTTGTGCGAATCATCGAGAAACACTGAGATGGATCATCGAGATGAAACATTGGTGCATACTGTACCTACAGTACATACTGTACTGTACAAGTAGTCATAATCTGTTTCCACTGTCTCATCAACAAACATCCAATATATATAGATATATATTTTGCTTGGTCGTAATATCTAATACCTTTGAGATAGATGGTACTTGTCACTTCTACTGCTGCCCTACGGAATCACTGCATCACTTCATTTCCCCACTACTTCCCAAATTCATCTCTGAAGAATCGAACTCACTCAGCTCAACGAGGTCGTGTGCCGCCAAAACACGTCACCGACTGTAACCCGCGATTGCGTCGTCGAGTGGAAACAGCCGAGGATCAAACTGCGGATCCAAAGGTTCCAACAATACCGACATTGCTCACACTTGACTCTAGCCACGCCCACAATGAAGAACTTTTACGCCGTGAGAGTGGGCTACACCACAGGCATCTACGAGGACGTGGAGGATGCGAAGGACGAGATCAGAGGATACTCTTGCGCCGAGTGGAAGGGATTCCACCGCTACGCCGACGCCCTGGAGTACATGTATGAGAACCCGAACGTGACGAAATATTATGTGTGGGAGGATCTGGTTTTCGATGAGATCGACATAGCCCACCAGTACTCAGGGGGAGAATCCTGTAAAGTGTTCTTCAACTTGGAAGATGCTCGCGGAGAGGCGATCTGCGAATATGGTAACTGCAACGAGCGTCTGAGTGAAGATCTTCTTTTCGTCGACGCTGAAGGCGATACAGTCTATGAAGTGTACACAGACGGGGCATGTATTCGAAACGGCAAACGAGATGCAAGGGCCGGGTGTGGCGTCTATTTCGGAGCCAATAATCCCTTCAACGAGTCCAAGATTCTGGGCGGAACTCTCCAAACCAACCAGAGAGCTGAACTTGTGGCTATCAAGCGAGCCCTACAGCTCATTCAAGAGTGGGTCAATGGCGAGTACTACGAGATTTACACAGACTCGGATTATGCCTTGAAATGCGTCACAGAATGGTGCGATAAGTGGGAGCGAAACGGATGGGTTAACTGCAAGGGTTATCCTGTGTCTAACCAGGACACAATCAAAGACATTTTGAAGCTCCTCAATAGTGTCGGTTGTCGAAATGTTCTTGGAATTGAAAAAGTACTAGCCCATAGTGACTGCGAAGGAAATAATGGCGCAGACGAGCTGGCTCGTGATGCTGCCGAAAGACATTATTATGGTTGATGCTGCCTTTACATGTACAAAACATAAGTTAGCATCATTGCAAATAAATACCATACCATTTACTACCACCCATCATCATCATCATCATCATCATCTTCTTCTTCTTCTTCATTGTATCGCAGCTCCTCCTGACTGATAATTCCCCACCGGCCCCATCTATCGGTACCTCAAACGACTTCCTCCCCCCCCTCCTCCTCTTCTTCTTCTTCTTCGTCGTCTTCTTCATGTCGTTCCTCCACAACCTCCTCGTCCTGTTCTTCATGCTCTTCTTCATAGTCCAGCTCCTCCTCAGTAAGAGCAACCCACTGGCCGGATCGGTTGTATCCCCATTCCTCCTCGTCTTGGGTCGAGATCTGACTAAAATCGTACCCTAGTCGATGAGGGTTCAGTCTTCTGAACCGCTTGAAGAACTTTCGGAACCGATCAAACGCCTTGTTGCTGTAACTCCACGCCTCGAATCTCCCATCAGTGAAGCCTGGGAAGACCTCTCCGGCGCCAGCTACAAGTGTAACAGTACCGGTAGCTAAATCAACAATGTCCACCTGGTTGGAGTCTCGACACAGAGTCACATATCTATGAGAGTTGTTCAATCTCGAGGTTCCAGGTACCTGACGACGGCCCTTGAGCCCCACAATCGCACGGGACTTGCGCCAGTACACCTTGGACAGGGAAACTGTACCATCAGCCTCCTCAGAAGAGCCCTTCAGGTCAATGAGAATGGGAACGAGAGATATCGACTGAGATGGACGGTGAACAGCAACCCAAAGCAGCCCGTTGTAAACGACGACAGGCGTAGATCGCGCGTCAGCCTCGTACAATGTCACAAAACGTTTGCCAGGCATGTCTGAAAGAAGGAAGGCGCCCTTGGTATCAGGTTCCTCATTACTCAGACGCAAGGCGTGCGCAGAGGAAAGAAAGTAATTCGTCACATCACGACCCATGTCGGCCGTGTAAGTGAATCCGTGACCGTAGTAATAGTTAGGGAAGTCACGGGGCATGACGTAGACCATCTCTTCAGGCCCCGAAAAGGTGGCAACAATGTGCTGATCACCAACAGACACAGAAAGGGAGCTCTTGGCTACACTGGCGGGCAAACCAAAGAAGCTAGGGGGAGGGAGCTTGATTTGGGGGATGCGTGGGTCCGCAAAAAAGGCTACCACCATCTGGTCTTCACAAACAGCGTACGTTTGCTTGGATAAAGTGACCTCGTCCCTCTTGGTGGCTAGAAGAGTGCGCATTTCCAGGTCGTAGGTATCAAGCAGATTCACCAAAGTAGGTTCCCGGAGACAATTGAATAGGCTGCCCAGCTCCCTTTCGGTATCTGTAAAGAATGACATTGGAAGCTGCTTTACCAACCGAGGACAGATCGATATCATCCACAGTCTTCACGGCCTGCCACTGACGGCTATTCAACCGACCCACAAACACCAAAGCACAATCTCCCCAGGTGTCCAGTTCCGTGCCATTCTCTCCAAGCTCCATCCAGGGGTTCCGGCTCTGGACCTTCGTCTTGAGCACATTGTCCAACGACCGGTAAGCCGAGTACCAGTATGAACTGACTTGTTGTAACTGCACAATTGATTCCAGATCACAGTGCTCGAAGATAATACCCGCAACTTCGAGCGGAATATCTGCGTCTTTAGTAAAGGGCTGCTTTTTGCTCAGTTTGGGGCGAGAAGGTCGCGTGTTACGAGCAAAGTCCAACGATCTGTGAGCAACTGTGTCCTGCAGAATCTGCTGTTGAATCTGCTGTGACTGGCCCATGAGCACTTGGACAATATGCTCCTGTAGCGCAAGAGAAATCACCTCTTGGATATCAAAATTCTCGTACCTGCTCACCAAGTTGTTCGATTGCAGGTTCGAACTGGGTTACGACTCCATCAACAGCCTCCTGAAGCTTTCGGATGGCCTCTCGACACTGTTCCAGGGTGGCTCGTAAGGAATACCGGGCTTGCAGGCGTCCCAGGCCGAGTTGATGCTCTGACGAACGTCACCATTGACTTTCTCAAGCAGCTCGTCCGTTTACACGGCGTTCCTTGCAGCTCCGACGCCTTTTGCTGCAGATTTTTGATCGATTGTGACGGTGACGGCGACTTGGCGATGGATTTCTGCACCCGTGTCGTAGTACAAGTGCGATGCCGTCTTGTGTTTGCGTCTTGTCTGATGCAACGAAACTCTCGTATCGGACGTGTATCTGCACTTGCCCTTGACAGAACTGTATATATATAACTCAAAGTACCCCCTCCACAATCGGACACGCAAGCCGTGACGTCGAGGGCAGCCGTAGCGATTATCCACAGATGTAGTCCGTTATAATACCGTCCAATACGCGTATTTTCGCACAGAGATTACAATAAAGCACTCAATACAGTACAACAAACGTACGATAACGGTATCTACGCGTCTCGCTTAAATTGATTTTTCATGCGCGTCTATGCATGCATCTGGCATGCATCTCCATCCCTGTACACCACACCTCCAGAATACGACTCCTTCAGCAGTACAAAACCACGAAAAGTCCAACATGTCAGGGCAGCCAGAATCGCCGGTGCCCCACCAGCCATTTCAACATACCAACAACACGTCTGTTGACCAGATGAACGGACCGCCCATGCCTGGCGTCGATCCAGCGGATATGGGACCCATGGCACCAATGAACATGATGCCTGACCACCCGATTCAGCAAAATGACTCCCTCCAACCACCAATGGAACCCCAATTCGCGTACCATCCCCCTGCGATGCCGTTACCGCAGTACAAGAACCCAAGACCTCTGTTGAACCAGCCGGCAGCACCCCAGCCTATATATTTCCGACTCGACTATGAAGTGTTTGTCTATCTCCGCACAGCAGACGGCACATACGAACAGTTGAGTACTACCGACGAGCTGAAACACGTGCAAATCGGGGTTGACAATATCGACGACAAAGATCCTTACTTGAACTTTTCCGTGGAGAACCCTTTCATGTTTCCGCGGGTCCCGGCACCGTCTGCGTGCAGTGCGGATTTTCCGGAACATGTCCCGAGGAGGTCACAGCAGAATCCACAGCCACAGCAGCAACGACGGCAAAAACGACAGCAGCAACGACAGCAGCAACGACAGCAGCAACGACAGCAGCAACGGCAACAGCTCCCACAGCAACCATTGCAACCATTGCAACGTGTTCCTGAGACTCCTCCTGAACCGATTGATGTGAACTCACCGGAGGTAGAAAATCGTGTTGAAAGAACTGTGGAATTAATCCCATATACCCCACCTGATTCTGTTGTCGAAACTCCTTTGCAGTTGGCTCTTCCTCCAGTTGTCGATACGCAACCTCTCAAATTTGAGGACAGAAACGCTGAACAGAGAATGGACATCATGAAAAAACTCGCAGACACTGGGCGCGATTTCGACTATCACTTTGAGAAAGTTCAAGCTGAATTTGATTATAAAATGCTCCACACCGATCTCAGTGTGCCAAGATTCAAGGAAAAGGCCGAAGCCATCGCCTATGCTCAGACAACTGCACGACTCCTGGCTTCGTCTTGCAATTGGGTGGTGGCAAAGGCAGAAACATTCTCCAGTGTCATAAGTACAAGCATGACCATGAGAGTGAAGAGATTGGGCAGCCAACCAAAGGGTCGAGACAGGTGGCATGTTCTTGCCCTTTCCAGATAAGAGTAAACAAGCACGGTCCGAATGAATTTGGACTGGTTTACTGCCATGAGCAGAAAAAGGATGAGAATGGAGACGCCCTGTGTGGGAAACATAATCACAAGCCCTCTGCATCAGTTTCAACCAATGGTGCCCACCGACAGCTTGATTTGGCCAATATCAGGAAGGGATGCCGGGACATTGATCTTTTTGACATTCTGGTCAAGATCCAGACATTTCCTCGCAAGATTCTGGATGCTCTACGTCTCCTTTCTCCTGCTGCCTCCAGACTCACTCGACTTGGACCCCGTCGAAGCGCTCTTGATCATGTTGGAACTCTCACCTCAGTTCCATGTTGAACATAGGGTCGTCGGTTGTCCCCCAGAGATCACGGAAGAGCAGCAGCTTGAGGAAGATCGACGGGAGGAAAGATGGGAACCTGATATGTATGATGGGTCTGACGCGGAAGGGCCTGAACCAGGTGAAAATCAGGGAGATGACCTCCTGGTGGAAGCTGAGCTGATATCAGAAACTGAAGAATTGGACTACGAAAATGATGAGATCGAAGTCGTGGCGGACGAATCAGAAGATGAGGCGATTGCCGAACCGCTTCCACGAAAGAGACCGAGACTATCTACTCGACGAGCCCCGCCAAGCACGCCGTCGCCAGACACTGACCTGCCAGAACAACCGGACGTGATCAAGGATATGTTTTTCGTTCTCTTGAAGTCAGTGAAGATGCTCAGGGCCTTTTCTGGTGTTATCGCTATCGACGTTACTCACGAGACAAACAAATTCAACTACAAGCTCGTCAATGTTATTGGCATTGCCTCCTGTGGCAGGTCGTTCTATATTGCCCATGCCCTTATTTCGCAAGAGGATGCAGATACTTTCAAGTGGTGCTTCGATCGCCTGAGTCTTCCTACAAAAGTACCTAATTCCCGACCCCGGTGTGATCTTATCAGATTGTGCACCGGCCATCAAAAATGGCCACAAGTAAAGCAAACTCAATGGTAGTAACCTGAAGCTCTCTTTGTGGCATGCTGCCAAAGCAGTCGAGAAAAGAGGTACTGCTTTGTTTGGTTTGAAATCTCTTGAGACATCTCTACTTGTTTCGAGGTTCAAAAAGATGTGTTATGCTGACACTGTGGACGAGTTTGAAAAGCTATACACCGACTTCGAACTAACCTATAAGCAGGAGGGCATGGACCGCGCCGACAGGAACGATCGTTCAATCAATGGAAAGAGAAACTCGGCATACTACTACCTTCAAAGACATTGGTTTGGAAACGACCAACATCCAGAACTTCGCCACAGCATTGTGGCTGCCTATACTAGAGAAAGCGACTTTTTCGAGACGACGACCTCCTCCAGGATAGAGAGTATTCATTCTCTTCAGAAGAGTAATATGAAGACAAGAATTATTTCTCTCTTCCAAAGTGCAACGGCTGTTCTGCGTACCTCGGTCAACGTGCTATGCGACCTAGAACATGCCCATGCACGGGAGATGGAGAGGTATCGCAAAGATATCAACAAGAGGTTCTGCAAATCTGTCCGGAGTTTTATTTCCACCAAGGCATTATTGAGGTGCATCGAGCAGATATCTGTTGCTTCTCACGACGACTACGTTCCCAGTGCGTGTACAGGGAACTATTCTCGGGGTAGTGGACTCCCATGTTATCACATGATTGGTGATTTGATCTTGTCCGAGGACGGCAGGGAAAGGATGCGACCTAGAGCTGAACTGGGAGACAAAGACCTTGGTACGGCCGAGATACACACACGTCGAGCTATGCTCATGCTGGGAGACTTTGATCCCCGCTGGAGATACTTGCACACAACCACACAGATGAGTGAAAGTGAATGGGACGAGGCTTGTAATTATGGCAAGTTCAGAGAACGGTGGGAAGCGCTTCGAAGATCGGAGAAAGCGTGGAAAAAGAGAGACGAGGAGCTCGCAAAAGAGGTCCATGCTCATGTTCCGCGTAATGGGGATCTTGTGGCACACATGATTGAGGGCGAAGTTGTTGGTCCGAGACGGAAACGCGTGGGGTCATTACAAGCCTCCAAGAAGAGGAAGGCTGGCCCCGAGTGTCAGGTCTGTGTGAACCAAAGACATGTTACGAGTGAGCGATGTTTCAGGGATAAAGGAGGTGGCAAGGCTTACCGCGAGTGGAAGAACGGTTTGATTCCTCGCAGGCAGTTCACTGGCCATGTGGTTGGAGGTCCAAAGCGAATTCGGTTGTGTCGTCACTCGCGAACCATGATGACAGCAACAATCGCGGAAGACCAGGACAGAGAATATGCTGCTGGATAACTGATGTGTAATTGAAAATGAGCTGTTGTACATACATACAAGTAAATGGAAGCCCAGAAATCTCGAGTCTGGAATACATAACTGAACTCGTACATGCTTACAGTTGGTATGGGTACATACTTGGGTCTCGAGTTCAATTGATCCACGACGTAATGGGCCATTATTTCCTACTGTACAAACCAAAAACGGGGTTAACCATCATTAGCAGTGCGCACCAGGAAGTAAACAGAAACAAACACCAGTTTTACTGCATAATACATTCAGTACACCTGTATATAACTTCTTTCAACTGAGGGTCCATAACTAAACAAATCATTAACTACTTGGTTAGCTGTTTACTAAAACTGGGAAGTGCTTCGTTATAGTCCGACGGATAATGCTTCGATATAGCAGGGGAAATATATGTGGAAGTGACTGGCATGAGTTTCGATCAATAAGGCAGCGAGACGACACGTTTGGAACCGGCATCTCAACTACTTTACACAGAGAAACTCCGCGAAGATCTGTCCTTCACCTGGTCTAGGGCAATGCGTATACCAAGTGTATACTGATGGGACGTATGGCAATGGCAAGCCAGGATCCATGGCTGCAATTGGCGCATATGTTGGAGCAAACAACTCTGGAATGTGTCAAAATCTCTAAAGGGAACCATACAGACCAACAAGAGCGTCGAGCTGGCAGCCATCAGCGAGGAAAATCTCAAAATCTACAGTCTAAACGACGGAGGCTACAACATTTACACCGACTCGGCCTACGGTCTCAACTTCGTCAAAAGGGGTGTGTACAGTACCTGAACTGGCAAAGGAATGGATGGACCAACAGCAGGGGTCTACATGTTGCAAACCAAGACCTGATCCAGTCCATTTTGACGCTGAGAAGAAGAAATGCTGTCGAGATGTTTGCATCCTGAAGGTGGCTCATAGTAGGTGCGAGGGCAACCGCGAAGCTGATCCATTGGCTAGACCATGGATTCGGCGACTCCAGCAGATTATCAATAAAATAAATATACTGTCTTCGACTGTACAGTACGAGTACACACTACGGCACAGCTCTGGTACAGACCACTTATCCAACACCCGTGTCCCTAGACGTACTTGATATACTGAGCTAGAAGATCACTAACGCCAACAATGTCATGTTGGATACAACTGAGACAACTGTTGGTTTTGTTGTACAATTATATATTATATATAAAAGAGAACTAGATAGTACATACATACACTACATGTAACTACATTGCTACAACAGCACATGCACTCCATACTGTGACTTCATCTACCATTCAACAGAACTACTCGTGCAAACAAAAACTACTCGTGCAAGTCTAACGACAGGTGACGATGTGGGTGGGACTCTATGGTCCATAATGTATTATCCTCAGAGGTTCAGCTCAGTGCTTACATCCTCTTGTTCTGTAATCTAAAGGCTCGGCTGGTGTACATCCTCATAGGGAGGTTCCACGCCTACATCCTTTCTGAATGCGAATCTGGTGGTTGGATCTCCGACTTCTCGAGTGGCTCTCACTTGCTTTGAAGCACTTACTGGCTTTTGGATCAACTTATGGCGGAGTGGCTCTCATCACATCTTCTTGTTGCTCTTTGGCTCTGGCTCTGGCTCTGGCTCTGGCTCTGGCTCTTATCGTGATGGCTCCGGACCATGTCCTCAGATGGTGCTGAAATTCTGCTCTTGCAGTTCACAGTTTCTCCTTTGCGCTGTCGTCATACTTGACGTGTTTCAGGCGCTGCAACATCTCCTGCTCTGGTGGCTGGTGGAGTTTCACCTTCGTGCAGCTCCAGGCGGCTTTTCAGCGTTGTTTCAGTGTTGTGTTGTCGGCCGGTGGCTCTCAGGCTCGTTGCGGCTCGGACTGGTTCTTTGCTCTGGCGGTTTGGCCGGTTGGGCACAAACGCTTTGCTCAATGGCGGTCTTCGTAGACAGTAATGCGAAACAAGCTGGATCAGGTTTGGTTCGTGTGCCCGCTGTTCTCTTAACCGTGATTGCTGGTGTGCTGATACTAAGTCAACAGCAGATGGAGGGGACATATGACTGTTCAAACGACAGTCCATCCCTCCAAAGCATTCAGGAGTTGTTATCCATGCAGGGAGTTGCACCCAAGGGAGCTACCCATACTGTAGGAGAGCTCCTGGACAATGTTTCCTGCCCGTCATTGCTCCATATCCATGGAGACAGGATTCATGAGGGGCTTGCTAAGCCTCCAACTCGTCATCACCCTGCGTCCTCTTAGCGCATGTACTGAGGGGTTTCTTTTCACTCGGCAGCTTCGTAGCTTGTGCTGAACTTCACGTCTTAGCTACTCGCTCATGCGTTCTTCACGCACGGTTTTAATCAGTCTCAACAGTTGCGGCGTCGCTGAGGCTTTACAGCTTCCGCTCAGCAACTTCTGGAATACTGTCTTGAGACAGGACCAGTAGAGCTGACCCCAAAGTGTTGCTCATGCTAGGAATTTCACCTGTGGTTGCGAACCATCTGAGAGAAGGAGCTCCCGAGTAGATTGTGAACCTTTGCCCCTCACAGCTCCATCCTTAGATGCATGAAGAGAGGTGTGCTGACTCTCCAACTCGGCAACATAAGAGAACTCAAGTTGCGTCCTGAGAGGAGTAAAGTGAATGTCCGCTCAAGCAAGACAAGTACTGCTTCCTTGCTTTCGGTCGGCAATGTCAGCATCTCTCAAAGTGACCGAATCCTCTGCGAAAGCTGTGAGACTGACGGACTTGTGATACAGGAAAAACAGGGCGATTGCGGGGCCATTTATATTGTTGACTAGGCCGAATTGGATTTCACTTTGTGATTTCAGAGCTGCATTAGTGGCAAAATTAGTGGCGATCATTGCATAAATGAAAGAGAGAGAGCTCTGTCGAAGAATCGAGAAACGTCTCATCATCATGGGGTTGGAAATTGGGATGATTACATAATAATTTGGGGAGTATATATTAGATAATCAAAGTGGTTTACATAAATCAGCATTTTTTCAATGTCTTTTAATCCATGATTCTTCCGAGCTATCGAAGGTGGGCTCGCTTGTGGATAAGGTTCGTCGTATCGAGTGGCTATATAACTCTAAATCTCTTTGTTCAATCAGAATATGGGACAACTTTTCACCGGGCACAATAGCGGATCTAATGGTTTTGCTTGGTTGATTTCTCCTTTGGTGACAAGTAAAAGTATTGTACAGTACGCGCAGTCACAGATCTATCGCTTCAGATCCATAATGGAGCAATTGACCACAGTAGCGACGGAACTTCGTACTGCCAGTACAAGAACAGTACACACTTGTAAACAATGTGATGCAAGTACAGGACGGATAGCTCAGCTCCATTTAACGCTTAATAATCAACTTACTTAGGTAGTTGCACATTGAAATCCACCTCGTAATGACTAAAAACTGACCCCCGCCGCCAACAAGGTCGTCTGAGATGGTCCATAACGAGATCGAAGTTCAACGCCATCAAGAGATTAATTCTGCTGCAGCAGATCCAAGATATTGACCCTCCATCGGAGCTCACTTCCTCGCACTGATCGATGTGTGAACTGGCACCAAGCCCAGATGTACGAGTTGTCGTGTTATGACTGTCGGTGGTGTAGAGGTCTGGAAGTAATTACTTCCTGTTTCCAAGTATCAGACAGGAGACAAAGGTGTCGGTTGGCGTGAGGATCTGAGAGTACTCATTATCCGATGCCACTGCCCGCTCTGGACGTTGCTCCATAAACGATCTCACCGAATTCGATCCCACAAATATAACTCAGACAAATAAGGGATTCGAAGAGTTCAATACGTCTTAAAGGTGGATCGTAGATGACCGTGAGAATGGATCGTAATTGATTTGTCCCATGTCGAAGACCATTACGAACCTCTTTCTCCGTTCTGATACTTGAAAGCAAGATACAGTCGCATTTATACAATACAAGGTAATGCTTCGGGTTATGTCGAAGTTGTTAACATACAGCTCATACGCTTCAAGAAAATCAATACATTAAATTATATATCCCACCCACACAATCCCAACTCCATAGAATGTCGCATCCCTCTCCCGACACTCCTTCCACTGTCCGGGGAGGATGGGATTGAGAAGACCACAACCCGAAAGTCTGACCTTTTTCTCCCTTGGACACAGAGGTGATTGAGAACGAGGGATCCCGGACATACATCCAGAGGGCTCAAGTGCTTTCTCCCTCACACGCCCAACCATCCATAATCCACAGCCTACGGCCTCCCACCACCCCTCATTTTGCCATCCACCAACCCTTCCACCATCCCCTCATCTACCATCCAACACCCACCGCCCCTCACTATTCCCCCCGCCTCCTGTCTTGCAAACAAGCCCCCGAATCCACTCCTCCCTTCCTCCACCAAGAGCATCATCTCCTATGCTCCAACATCACCAGTGCCAAAATTATCATCGATAGCAAGTAAAAAAGTAAATCTCACGAACCGGTTCCGCCGAGAACGTGAGTGACGCTAGTCTGGTTTCGTCTCTGTGCAATCAGACTCCCCTCTTGGGACGCGAAGGGTGATTGCAAGTTGGTTTGAAACTGACTGGGTTGTAGCGTCGTGTCTAAAGACGAAAATCGTCAGTAGACACGGGTTTTCCGGGGCACTCCCTATGAGACTCTGTCCCTGAGTTCATAGCATGCTTGGAACCTGGGCATGGTTGACGCACACCCTCCCTGTAAACAAAATAAATTCCTCCTTGGGATTGAGATGCCCCCCTGGAGACTCTGGCCTGACCGTGCCTATCCGACACCCTCGGAAGACACAGTCGTATGGCTCATAGCTCTTCGGGAAGCACCCGTCTATGACTAGCCCTACCTATGGTAGTAACTAGATCCTAGGACGCCCATCTGAGTTAGTATGTTGAAGATTGTGGAGGAGAAGACGTGGCACTGGCAACTGGGGAGGAACACTTCTTGCAGCCGAAACTCGGTTGAAAAATGATCAAGGTGCGGGAAACACAAGACAACCCGTAGTAAGTTGTATGCCTGTGTCGTGTTTGTGTTGTTTTTGTCTCAGTCGGTGCCGGGTTTGTGTCACAAGGCTTGGTTGTGAGTATCAGTCCTCGAAAAAAGTTGGCAGTGAGGCAGATGGCCACTGTAGTTGAAACGTCATCGGTTGTAGTAACGAACCGAGATAATCCACGGTGTTGTTTGAGGTAGCTCAATGATGTGTGTTGAACTGTTTGTGTCACAAACACCCGATTTGCGTCACAACGGTTGCAAAAAGTCCGCAGTAGTGCCAGTCGAACGGAAGAAAGCATAAATACTCACTCAAGCCGCCTCTTTCTTAGCCGGCGATAAAAAGAACCCGTCTTTTTCAGTGTTTGAGACGAAACACGTACTTGGCGGATTCTTGGCGATGATGGTTAACATGAATAGAGGATTCGGGAGAATCTGGAAATTGGGGGTATATTTATATTACACAAACAGACAATTAAGCTATAGGTGATATGCGACCTTAAATTATGGTCTGATTTTCTCGTGCGGGGTTCGTATCAAGATGGATTATATAAAACCGCGAATCCGACTCCATTCAACTCCGGCTTTGACGATGTCCATTTTTTGGGTTCGAAGTAGTGCATACTAAGGTTTTCGTCTCATTGGTCCCTGCATTATCAACGCTAACACCAGAAATACATCTCGACGTTAGTTTATGCCCAAAGAAATAAGCTTCGTGAAAGTGGTCTGATTGTCTCTTAAAGTGGCCTGATAATATGGCAAGTTTATGGTACCGTACTGCAAGTTTATGCCACTTTATTTTAGGTTACTCAACAATTTCTTTATAGCTTAAATATACTCAACAGGTTTCTTGAAAATTGTGCATAAAACGACATATATCCACTAGCCCTCAACTAACTCTATGCATTTTTGTTTCACCCTATGGAGCATGCTCCCCAGTTTGAGTTTCATATCGTTTGTGGAGAATTAATTGGGTATTTTAACGTTCTTGTCTAAATCCCAAACATTACTCAACATATTAACGACATTTTATTGAGTAACCTTAATCTAGGGTTCCCCTCACTTGAAGAATGGTATCCTCAGGTGATTTTTTGGAGTCACATGACCATCCAATCACCTGAAATTCTTGCTTACTAAGACTACCTTCACAGACAAGAAAAATGCGATTGATTACCTCTTTATTTGGAAGAAAGAAATTACGAAAGAAAACCTACAAGTTTCTCACTACAAGTGAGTTACCGACGTGACATTATTCACACGAGATGCCCAATCTCTCGACGTCTCTGCCAACGCCAGGTCCCCCTCTCCAACCCCCAGATCACCTGTGCATTATGTACTGTACCCCCGTTCACCGCTTCTTTTACCGTATCTGGTGGATGAGGAAGCTGGAAAACCTCATCCTTGACAATGATGGTACAGTACTGACATTGGCACAGCTACGAATCTCCCCTTACGAATATCCCCTTATTATTTCGCCAATCTTAAGAAGATATGGAGAGACGTCTGGAAAACCAACGTCTGGAGAACTAGAAGGACCGCCAGACACTACGAACACTGATGTTCCGCATTAGAAAAGGATTTGACGAAGTACACACCAAGTTTGACCTCATGAATGCTAAAATCGATAAACAGCCACCAGTCATCGCCAACCGCGTCGCTGCTCTTAAATGGCAGAAAAATCCGTCTCTCAGTGCCGACCCTCCTTCCGCTCGCTCTGAAGATACTCTCACCAACCCTGCTAAGAGAGACTATATCAACCCAGACATATACCACAGCATGACTATTATCGCATCTGGTGATCGTGTGGGTGGCTCCTACAGTCGCTCTAACTACAATGAAGATCAAGCTGCCTGTTCAAGAATCTCATCCTTGAATAGAAGCAGCGAGATCTGGATCAGTGAATTATTTGTCAAATTGATGATTTCAACTGGCCAGCTGAGTTCATGCTTGTGCGGCTTCGACTTCATCTTAACCCTAGGGATCAGCAATTGCTAGGCATCTGTATGATGGAGATGACAACACTTACACTATGACACTGTCGAGACACTATGACACACAAACAAGACAAGCTGTGCCCAGCCCTATGGCTACTGGTTCAGTCTTCGTACAACGCTCGACCTGACCAGCTCGTCATCAAGATTTCTCCTGAAGAACGTGACAAGTCTCTCAAGATGAAATGGACTACTGTTGCTGGCAGATGCAACTTTCATGTGGTCCTTTACATCTACAACATCTCGGATGGTATCAAGAACTCGCGGCTCATTGCTTCGGAGATCTGTAGTAGCCTCTTCCACCTGCTTCCAAATGGCATCGTTTCACGTTACAAGGACATTGACAGTAACAGCTGGAACGCCCTCTGTCGTCAGGCGAATCTCGGCTACGGATATGACAGCTCCTGGTCCAGCGCCGGCTTTTCGTCTCATAAAGGCTATTCCTCCGGTTAAACGTGCTGTTCTTTCGACCTTCATCTGATAGAAGAGCACCTTTTGCTCGTCATTCCATCCAAGTCCTTACAACTATTGACACTTGCCCAAGAGGAGATACTTCCAAATTCAACTCACTCTTGAAGGGACACAATGACTCTCGCACAAGTTTGAAGAGATGAGCGTGGGTGAACAAGAAAGGCAACAAGTTTCACGCTATTTCGCCACGTCTACTTCAGGACATGGGTGGTGTACAGTGAACATGACAAAGGCATCGAGAATGTTCTTCTTGGTGCTCTTGATTCGCTTGGTTGGCAGTTTTCCATTCTCGTCCTAGCCCTTGAGGATGGCGACGTCAAATTCTCGATGGTGGGCACACTGACAGGTTTTCTTGGCTGAGTCTCAAAGCTGGACGTCTTCACTGATATAGCCTCCTCTGTGGCTTTACGTAAGTTCGGTGGCTTGTATACGAGATATTGAAGGGTAATTGTTTGAGAGATGTGTGAAAACATTTTGACACCACAGCGCTAGTTAATCGTCAGTTCTACGAAACCCCATGTTATCTTCACCAATTCCAATTGATTACATGCGGGCTTTTTCTTGATCTCTAGAGAGCTTAGAGCACGCTATTTATGTCCAATGTGGACGAGCTGAAACCGCCGCGCGAGTGCACCAGCCAGGATAACAGTGATGCCACTTCGACTTCAAGCACTCTTCAATGGAATAATATGGGGTGGATATTCGTCCATCTATAGCTCGGTATTTTACAGTGATTATTTGTCACTTTAACTGTAAAATACCCAAAAAAATCCATATCAATTCATAAATCTTCACAACTTAACCACTCAGACATCTCTCCATCTCCATCAACCATTAAAAACCCGTCTTGAGACACGCATCCTTTCTACACAGCTTCAATTCAGAGTTACACTCTGAGTTCAGCTACTGGTACAAGATAGCTTTCACTCTGGTTTCAGATAAAGTCGGGTCTAGTCTATCAGTGGCGACCGCCAATCTCGACGATACTCCCCCTTTCTGCCATGTAATCAACATGTTGCCGTGGGAGCTGCTTTCCCGTCTTGGTCTGGATGTGCAATCGCTAGTGAGCTTGTCTCAAACTTGTCGTGCGTGGTTCTACGCCATCTCGGACCAGGACTGGGAACAGCTTCTCACAAAAGAGTGCCCCAATCCGTGGATGTACTACACGTACTCTCCACGGGCCAGCTGGAGAGCCTGTGCCGTGGCCTATGTGAAAGGAAGACGAGGAAAGCTGCCTCCGAGACACTTTTCCAAACACACTTGGCCCGTGTACGTCGACACTCCGCTGCCCACAGATTTCTACAGTCTGTGCAAACAAACAGGAACGATGCAGGAGGAAGCTCCTCTTGTATTCTGTGATAACGGCTTCTTCAGCAACTCGGGCTTTGTGAACCTCTCTGAAGACCAGGAGTCGTTCTACGAGCCTCACATCTGGTACGAGGACGGGATTCTGTCCAATGCTCACGGAATCGAAATGGAAATCGGTCCGAAACGCCCCTGTGTCATCAGATCATCGCCACACGCACTTGTCGTTCTGTTTGAACACAATATCCACACAGGTTTGTACGTCAAGTTCAGAGACACCCCAGGACGAGCTCCGGACGTCAAACTCGACAAGACTGTCTCGTTCCTCTACTCAAGCTGCACCATCTACCTCTTTTACAATTTTGTGCTCATTGTCAAGCGTGAAAGCTACGGAACCAAGTTCTACACTGTGTGGCACGGCGTGTTCACGAAGATAACTCCGCCAATGGACCAGGTCTGGAGAAGAGACGGAGTGCTACTGTGCTGGGACGGTAACATTTGGGCAACAGATTCCACTGTATGGGGTGCAAATGTGGGGTTTGGCACGTCAGTCAAGGTCGTCCAAGATGAGGAATTCGGCCAGTACGCAGCCTTGTACAACCAAGAAGGATTATGTCAACGCCTGATAGACCTCAAGAACAAGTTTTACATGGATGTGGGTGACATGCACGCAAACACACTCATCACCTTGATAGGGGTATCTTATGAAGAGGTGGGAATCTACACCTTTACAAAGTCTTATCTAGCCAACACCATCATGGGCTACCAGGGAGACTCGGACCTGTTCACTATTTAACCCAGGAACTATGTAACCAGATATAACAACTTATATAAATGCATGTGCCTGTCTATCACCATTCCTTCCACTATCGTCTATCACCATAGCTCCAAGGGAATGTCTCTTCTTCGGCCCTTGGTAACATTGGCATTGGGCGCGTCCCGGCAGTTTTTCTAATACCTCCTTGGTAGGAGCCACCTCCTTTGCAACCTCCTTTGCAACCTCCTCGGCAGTTTCCTAGGCCGTATCTACAGGTTTAGGATCAGTGACACTTCACCTCCTTGACAGTCTAGACTTCGTCGCTCTCATTCACATACTGCGGGCTCAGGGTTTGGACAGCAGAGAGGCTCGGCCTTGTGAGAATGACAATGGTGATCAAAAAAGAATTGCAGCACCCAGGATTCTCGTATGGTCTCCCACTACAATACTAACTGGGCTCTCTGGTGCTTGACTATGGCTGATCGGACGGGAAGCCGTACTTTCACCAGGATATGGCCGCAACTGGTGCAAAAGGTGAGTGGACCTGTTTGACGGGAAGAATATGTCACGTGACCGCGAAAAACAGCTCCATAAAACAATAGTGCTTGAGAGTCTGCGGCCTATTATGAATATACAAGTCCTGCTCCTTTGATTGTTGGATTTTGTTGCAAGTTTACAAAGTTCTGAAATCGATAACTATCTTTCTAAGTAAATGTTACTAATTAAAGGGATTTAACCCTCTTTTAACAAATAATATCAATGAATTTATTATGCAGAAGAATCATTGAATTTTTTTATCGTACAAGTATAAAGAATATATACACAGATACATTGTCGTAAAAGTCATTAAAAAGGAGCTTGGACTTACACTCGTCGCTCATGCTCCTCCACAGAAAGGTCTGCGGATCGTGGTCCCGAAGAGACGGTATGAGAGGAAGAAACCTCGGGCAGTTTCTTCTCGGTCTCGGACTCGGAGGTCTCCGAGGGCTGCTGCTGCTTCTTTTCGTTGACAACAGCGGTGGCGGGCATGTCTTCCTCGGTCTCTTCGACCACGAATCCGTTGTCCACCTCGCTCATGTTGATGTTGGGGAAGGTCAGGGCAATGAGAATGCCAACGGCGGCAATGATCATAGGGCCGTACAGCATCTTACGGTAGACGTGGTTGAAGGCCTCGATTACGGCGACTCGCTCCTCGGAGCCCCAGGCAAACTTGAGAGGGGAATTGACGTCGTTGACCATTCGCTGCACGGTTTTCTCGTCCATGAAGGGCGCAAACTCGGCCAGTCTCTTGGGGTACTGCTGTCGGTACAGGGAGCCAGAGATGGCGTCGCCCACAACTCGACCAATGGAGTTGATGGTGTAGTAGATGGCAGTGGCTGAGATGACGAGATGCTTAGGCATGGAGGACTGGGTCAGGACCAGAGCGGGGGACTGAAGAAGACCGTTACCAACTCCCTCGACGGCCTGGGTGACAATGAACTTGGCCAGAGGCACGTCGGGCTGTCGGTAGTGGTAGGTGAGACCCAGACCGAGGGTGTAGATACAGGAGCCGGCCACAATGCAGGGCTTGACTCTTCGGGTGTATCTGATGATGAAGGCCGCGATGATGGTGGTGACAATGTAGGAGACCGAGAGGGTGGCCGAGGCGTTGGTGGCGGCGGTAACGGACAGGCCCTTGCAGACCAGCAGCCAGGGCATGTAGTAGGGGTTGTAGAGAGAGGTGGCCATGGCGTGGATGCCGGCAAACACGCAGCCGGTGATGAGGGTTCGGTTCTTCATGTTCTTCATGGGCAGGAAGGGGTACTTGGGGAACTTTTCCCAGATGGGGAACAGAACCAGCAGAATGGGGCCTATGATGACCATGACCAGCACGTGGGGTTCTGTCCAGGACTTGGAGGTCTTGACGAGAGTGACGGCCAGGAACAGCAGGGCGAGGCCGGCGGTCAGAAGGGTGAGTCCGATGAAGTCAAACTGTCGCAGTGTCTCCTTGGCGTCTCGCACCTGCAGCGACTTTCCGCCGGCCATGTTGAGCGACTTGGCCTTCATTTTGAGCCGGAACAGAATGGTGAGGACGGGGATGGAGACAATGGGCACAATGATACACCACATGCCGTAGCCCCATCTCCAGGTGGAGTGCTTGATGATGGCGTTGGTGATGGGGGCGGCGCACCAGGGCACGAAGATGTAGCACACGTTGGGCAGCACCACAAAGAAGAGTCGGTTTCGCAGAGAGGAGGTGTCTGCGGCAAACACCTGCTGGAGGAAGGTGATACCCTGGGAGCCGGAGACGTAGAAAATGTGGGCAGCAAAGTAGGTGCCAATGTTAGGCGAGACTGCCAACATGATGAAGCCAATGGTGAAGAAGACCACGGAGAGCAGGAAGGACTCGAATCGGCCCAGCACGTCGGCCAGCTTGGCAAACACGGTGGTGGCGGCCACGTTGATGACGGCCTGGGTCACTGCCAGCGACGACAGCAGCGACAGTTCCTCAAACTCGGAGGTTGCAAAGGTGGAGTAGACCTTGAAGGTTCGGCCCTGGAGAGCCAGAGCCACCGCGATCAGCAGCATGGAGCCCCACGCCATCCACAGGTCGTGTCGGTTCCAGAGACTGGTGATTTTGGCCATTTCCTGGGATCCATTGGGCGCGGCGTTTTCGTCAATGGCGTTCTCGTCCTTCTTGACCGGCGGGTTGAAGATTTTCTGGAAGGTGGAGGGGTTTTCCACAACTGTGGGCGAGCTGCCGGGCTCGGGCTTGGGCGCGTACAGGGCGTGTTTGATTGGGGCCCACATGGTCGACGTTGGCAGGGAGAATGGGTCTGGGGAATCTGGGAATCTGGGACGGAGAAAAGACGCTTCTGGGCGGGCCACCCCCTTTATTTATACCTCCATCTTATCTAATCCATCGTGATTGAGATTCGGAGACTAGAGTTCTCGTTTAAGTTGTTCAGATGCGGATGCGTCTTTGTATAACGCTGTTCCGGCGGGGCAGACACGGGACAGAGATGGGGAGCAATTGAGGCCCAAAAGAGGGGGGAAACGGCAGAAAAACAGCAGAAAAATCACGTGGATTTGGTTTCCCGTTGATGTATCATTCCCTTGAGAAATCGTCCCACAACCCCTATCTGCTCCACTGCTCCGTCTGTCCAGAAGCTCTCGTAAAGTTAACCTCCCGATTTGACGTACAGTACATACTGTATAACGATTTAGCGTTCCGAAGGTGAAAAAGTTGTGGGAGCGAATACGCATGATTTTATTGCTTGTTTTTCGCCGGGGTGCTTCTGACCACGGCCCATTGTTGCCAGTTGTCCTTCGAGCTGGTTGCGTAACTCGTTTCAATCATTTCAGAAGATTGCCGTAGAGCAACAGATCCCAGTTGGTACGGTACAATGCATGTATCATCAGATTATCAGATCGCTTGTCCTCCACATTGCTGAAACTTTGCTGTAATAGGTTTGTTCAAGCGGATGAAGAGAATTCTTCTACTCGTACATACGGTGGTTGTAGATGTCACTCATTGAAAAAGTTCTGCAAGGTGAGAATGGAACGGAGTTCGACGCTGGAACGTAGATCAAGAGGTCCATGTAGACACAACGACGGTACAGTAGTACAAGTACATACAGTAGTGTGAGATAGACAACCCCGATGATACATCGTGATTCCAGAATCAGTCCATTCTCCCCTTCTGTCTTCCTCCTGCCAAGAAATAACCTGTGCCAAGATCAAGAGTGCCAAGGACTCACGCAGCCAATATACCGGCATTTGCAGTGCCGTGCACCCGAACACAACCCATCTGATCTGATAACGGCCCATTGACTCTAGAATTGCTTTCAGAGCTCCGGGTCCGACTCGATCTGGCTGGGGAGACTCGCGTTTCCAACACCTGCAACTGAAGATTCGGTACAGTGCGCTCTATACAAGAGTTGATCTTCCCGACAAGAACCCGAAGCATCAGATAAGCGCGTACTGTACCGTGCAGTCAGTCTTGCCAAGTCTTTATTAGGCCAGCCAGAAGGAGAAGTACGAGGTTATAGAAGCGAATAATCAATCCATTCTGGTGACCTGCCTAGCGCGGTTCTTGTTTCATCGCTGGCTAGTTTACCCTTCACTTTCCACCGGATCTTTTTTCCCGGGACAGTAAGACTGAGAAAGGCGAAGTAGAACAGGTACAGTACGGAAGTGTTGAACGTACAAGCCCGCTACAAGCCGCTATTGATCTATTCATGAACCTATTACTAGCTACGCTTACAATCCATGGGAATACATATCGTATTTCCATGTCTTACTCTATCATACCGTACATAATCATATCGTACTCACCATATCGTACTCTACCACACAACCGGAGACCTCCAATCCCGAATTGCTCTCGATTACCAACCTCAGAGTTCACACTCCGATTTATACCTCTTTCAAGCAATCAATACAGCCTCGGCATCACCCATGTGCATTGTCTTAGGTAGGGTCTCCTGTACGTAGAGAACGGTGATCGGACCGACTTTTTCGGTAATGGAAGGGTCTATTTTCGTACAGTACTTGATTAACATGATCTAATCACCGCAAGAATCACAAAAACCGATGACAAAGGCGAAATACAACAAGTTCTAGCCGATTGTCTACAATATGAAACTTGTACGCTTGGTTGTATTCGTACATTTGAAATTTCACTGCTCCGGCTCCGCCTTCCCAAAGCGGTAACATACTTCATTATGAAAAAAGAAAATAAAACTATGTGATGTGGTCTATTTTTCGCATGGAAATTCGAGTCACGTGATTTCAGCAACTTCCAACCAAGACAGCATCGCTCAAGAACCATTTTGGGTCTTTTTTTGTCTAATTATGTTCTATATATAACCAGGGTGAGACTACAGTGACAGTAGAACATAGGAATCAGTGCATAGCAGTATATCGTTGATATAATTACAGCATTGGTAATGCTACAGTCGTAGTTGTACGGTAGGTACTAGTACGAACGAGTTGGAGTACCTCTATCAATGCCATACTGGCACTGTACATGTACTCCTCGTACTGATACACTACTCCAAGTAACAGCATGTCCATAGTATACTGTACATCCCAGTATTAACAATGTATTCTCTATAAATAAATATTTTAGTCAAGTATGCCAATAGACGCTAGAAGCGGATCGACTACCTCATCAAACCACCTCATCGTCGCGATAGTAGTCTGCATTCACAAACTGCTCTCCAACAAGAGTCTTGACCTGGAACATGAGTCGATCCATTCGGTCAAAGATACAGTTGGAAAGCACAATGCTGGCTGAAAAGTAGAGTCCGTCAGTCGTCTTCAATCGCTGCAAAGAGATTTGTTCGAGACCCGGAGTTCCGTCATCGCTAGCCATGTCTGAGGTGTCTCCCATGGCTTCTCTGGCAGTCGTATCGTAGGTGTTCTTGAACTGTCGCTCCAGAATCTCCAAATGCTCTACCATAAGCATAGCTGGAGTGACCTGGGGAAGTGGTGAGCCGTCGTAGAGAGCTCCCTGGGCCATGTACAGAACGGCAAAGTAGTGCGACATGAGCGGCTGGTTCTTCCATCCCACGAGCTTCAGGAGATGGGGCAGCCAGTATCTGGGCTCTCCAATCTGCTGTAGAACAACGTAGAGATGGTGGTGCAGCTCCACTAGTTCAGATACAATGTTGGTGACTTCTCTGTATGTCTTGGATGGCCATCTTCCTTGCAGCGATGGTTCAAACTGGATCATGGAAGCCAGGAACCGAGTGCCCGCAATTCGGCTCTGGCCGTTGGAAATAGCGCCGAAAATGGGATCATTGATAGACGAGCTATTGACTTCAATATCGGGGTTGGCGAGTCGAGTAGCTCCAAAGTCGCTGATTCGACAAAACAATGTGCCGGTGTCCTTGATGATACTGGCGAGCGTCTTTCGAATGAGCCGCTTTCCCGTCACGGGACGAGGCACGCACGAACACACAAATCCCACCGTAAGACCCATGACCACGGTCACAAACCGTTTCCATGCAACCGCATAACCGACACCGATAGTGGGGGTAGTGATGCCCATTCCGTCTGTCCAAGACAGGCCCAGAATGATCACCGTAGTGACCACCAGGACAATGGTGGGCATGGGGGTGGTGTGCTGGGCAAACTCCCGGTAGTAAGACAAAGCAAAGTACAGAATGCAAATAACCACCATGAATCCAGCTCGGTTGCCGTTGCCGTTGCCTGTACTAATGTACCAAGCCACCATGGCAATGACTCCGGCGTAGAAGGAGTACAAGATACGAGCAATGAAGCCGTAGAGATTGTCAGCCATGTTCTCCGAGATGGACAGACCCGTCATAATCACCATCCACATGATTTTGTTCTTGTAGAACCAGGGGGCTGAGGCCGTGAAGAAACACGGAGAGGCCGACAGCACGGTGAAAACGGCTCCCTTGAGAGGAACAAACAGACTAGGCGATCCTAGTTTGATAATCTCCTTGCGAAATCGTGCTCCAAACTTGTGTAGAGGCGTCGAGGGCGGCATTGCATCGGGGTTTCGTCGTCGGTCGGTGGCATAATGGATTGTCTGGTTGAACAGGTCGTCCAAGTCTTCGTTGTGGGTTGTTTTCAGATGATTCTCGTCGGCTCGTGCGTAATGGTTCATAATGTAAAGAGCGGCCTTGTTGTCCTTGGCTTTTTTGATGCCCTTTCCAAATCTCCACGAGGGCGTGGCGTGCTTTTCGTCGATATCCAGCAGGATCTTGTATAAAAAGTCCAGACTGTCAGACAGATTCTTCATGTATCCACAGTACAGAGCGCCCTGGAAGAAGAAGGTGACAAACTTGGTGTTTTCCTCGTGTTCTCCAAACAGAGCAAACCGTTTCGATTCCAGCAGGTCCTTGGATTCACGCTGAAAGTCCGCATACCGTTCGCGGAGCTCTTCGGAGAGCTGCTTCTGCTGCTGTTTGAAGCTCTTGGACATCCAGAAGAAGAAGAGCGAGTTGCCTCGGTACACGTTGGCGGCCTCGAGCCACCGCTTTATCACATCCAGCGACTTGCAGACCTCCTGAATGAACGGAGTTGACATTTGTCGCAGCTGTAGAATGAGCAGGTCCAGGTCTTGCATGGTGAGCTCTCTGAGGGTGGCCTTTTGTTGCAGGGCGGTTCGATTTCGTAGACCACTCTTCATTTCGTACACGCCCACCGGCGGCACCGTCTCAGACTCTTCCTGCGAGGGAACTGCTCGGATCGCCTCGTCTGCCTCTGCACTGATGATGATGGCTCGTCGGATGTTTTCAATGTTGTCGTAAAAGTAGACCAGGCCCGCCATGGAAGAGGTAAGCCGTCCTACTGCCACCTTGAGACCTTCGTAGTGGTGGTGACAGAAGCGTGCAAAGGAGAGCTCCAGATGCAACATTGCGCTCTCGGACTGCATTTTCGGATACAGCTGGCGGGCCTTGGTCACGTCGGCCTCAATCTCGGAGAACTTGAGCCACTCGGACTCGTTGGACGGAAGACTGGAGCCGAGAAACTGCTGGTGGAAGTCGACGAGACCGGAAAGAACGGAGATTTCGCCAATCACCGTCTTGGTGAACTGAAACCCTGTGGTGAAGGGGAAAATCAGCACCGAAAGACTGAAGTTGATGGCACATTGAAGACCCACGGGTTTCAGGAGGACCACTCCTAGAGTGATGGGTTGGTAATAAGGCACCATGGGACCCACAGTCAGAAGAACAGACATGGCGATGATGCCGCAAACGTAGCCCGGAATGATGATTCGCGACTTGTTCTTGACCCACAGCAGAAAGAAGGCAAAGCAGCCCATGAGCACGGCGTAGACGATACTTCCCTTTGCTGTCATGAACTGCGCGTCAAATACGGCTCCCTGGGCACAGGTTTGGAGAGCTGCCATGGCCTTGGGGTCGGTGGGATCGGTGGGGGCCTTACAGATGCCTCTTTCGATCAGAATCTGGGTCATTTGCTTGGGTGTCATGCTGTCATGGAAGTACTTGTTGTTGATGTACATGGCCACGATCATGACGATCCAGCCAAAGACGGTGAAGAGCATCATTCCCGCGTTGACTATGAAGCACACCGTCACCGACATGTCTCCAGACGGCACAATGACGCCGATAATGGCCGTCAGGTACGGCGCTCGACCCAGCCACTTGACGTAGCCCGGAATCATCATCAGCATGAGTCCGAACCAGATTCCCACCCACGTTCGCGACGCGACTTTGAAGCTGGCAAAGTCCAGGTGGTCCACGACCCAGCTAGGGCGGAAGTAGTGGCGCAGAAACGGCTGTTTGGCTCGGCCCTCAGGACGGTTCGGGTACGCCCGGTTGTATGGCAAGGCGTGGCCCGTCAACGTGCGCTTGTAGGGGTGTTCGCGCACCTTTTCATCGCCGCCGGAGGACGTCGACGTGTCTATCGAGGCCATAGCGAAGCGATATCTCGAAGATCTGGAAGATGGTCCTCCCTTACGGTTGCGCCAAGAGAATGTATATCGATGTGTTTATGCAGCTTAGAGTTGCTGTGGGGGGGAGAAGGGGGCATTTTTCGGGACCCAGGAGAGACAAAAAGTAGCGGAGACTTGAAAATATCAATCTGAATCCTGATTGGATCGGTCTGTCAAATTTTCAGCCAAATCAATCCACTTCCTCACGCCCTAAAGACGACCCGTGGTACTGTCGTTTATTTAACACAATGCTTTAGAGTTGTGCAGAAAGTTGTGGTTGAGAGATTTAGCGAGGGGAAACAGTATCATCTTGGGTTGGTACTAGCAATACAGGCAAGGCTGGGTCAGGAGTATGAAAGGGATTTTGTTGGTATAAAAGAAGTCCACTTCTTTTGTTCTGGTACACTTTTACTGTTTTGGTACACTTCAACTGTTACTAGTATCTACTTAACCCAGCTTTTCTTCTACTTCTTTCTCTAACTAGTACCAAGTAAAGAACTACAAGTCGTATCTACTAGACTGATTCTTCAACAGAATGCTACAATATGTCAAGAGTGATACAGTGTAGTGTACTGTACTGTAGCCCCATCTCCATACTCTACTCTACTCACTATAACTTATTTTCATGCTATATAATGCGCGTGGACATCCACCGCAAATGCTAATCCCCTCCGTCTCCCTAATGATCCTCAAAAAACCGCTCAAACGCGTGCTCGTGACGCAGATTGTCCTTGACAACGTAGTAGATACTCATCAACAGGTTAGGGAACCGGCTGGTAAAGTACTCCATGTACCCCTTGGGCAGCGGAGACATGAGCTTCTGCAGCTCCGGCGGCATGTCGTTGAAATGGTGGTACTTGTTTCGGAACGCCCGCAACAGATCCATGACCCGGTCGCCATGGTACTTTCGGTACTTGCCAAGATTTTCGAGCAGCAGAGGATCCAGCTGCTCCTGCCAGTTGGAGCCCACGACTGACGGCGCGTCCCGCTCTAGCTGCATCAGCAGTTCCGACGGAGGATCCCGCGGCTCGATTTCAAACCGATCAGACACCTCCAGCAGAAAATCCAGCTGCTCCTTGTGGTTCCAAAACAGCGGGTGTCGACACACCTCCTCGGCTGAGGGGCGCTTGGACGGGTCTCTGCAGATCATATGGGTGATGAGGTCGCGAGCCTCAACTGCCAAGTGAGGAATGGCCTCGTCCAAAGCGTCCAGATTGTAAATGCCCCGGATAATGTTGCTCTCCTTGAGGTACCGGTCTCCAAACGGATGACTACCGCCTGTAAGTACGTAGAAGAACACACATCCGAGAGAGAAAATGTCAAGTGCCCGCGTGGCTCGTCGGTTGGAATCGTCATTGAGCACCTCGGGAGCCCGCCAGCCAGAAGTGCCTGCTCCTCCGTTGGCGGTAGTGGCGCGGAAACTCGACTGGTCGTTCTCCAGCCGCTTGCACAGGCCAAAGTCCGAAATTAGCATGCGCACAGCATACTTGTCGTCCGGGTTGGCCTTCTTTGCACGCCGCTTCTTCACAGGGGCTACCAGAATATTCTGAGGCTTGATATCTCTATGCACAATCTTGAGAGAGTGCAGGTACTTGACGCCCTCGGCAATCTGCTCCAACACCGTCACGTGGTTCATATTCTCCTTGACGCCAGGGAACTTGTCGCTCGAGTCTTCAAACACATCCTCCAGAGTGCCGGGACACCACTCCAACGCAATGTACAGAAAATGATTGTTTTGCTGTTTGCAGTAGTAGCGGATCACGTTGGGATGGTCGTCCGATTCTTGTAGGAGAGAAACCTCATGAGATGCCACGTCGTAATTGTCCACCAGCATTCTCTTGACCGCAACCTCCCGATTCTCAAACGTACCCTTGTACACAATTGTTCCATGACTACCCTTGCCAATAATCTCCTTGGAGACCACTAGCACTGAGCTCTGGAACTGAATGTCGTCGGCCTGCTCGGAGACTGGCTGCGAGAGCGTCTGGATTGAGTTGTCAATGACAATGGGCCCGGACTTTTCTGCTGCAACCTGTGTGAGGTCGGCGGCAGAGTTTGGCGAAGTGATGACTCCATCCGCAGCCGTAGAAGGTACTTCCTTGTTCTTCTGGTTTCGTCGGCCTCCACGACTGCCTCTCTTCCGCTTCTTGGGCGTCATGCCTGTGATTGACGCGGTGGAAGACGACTTGGAGAGACTAGAGCCGTTGAGAGAGGTTATGGACTCGGCCAGATTCGACTCCTCCGATTCGCTATCGCTGTTGTTCTTGTCAGCAACCACAGACACGTCCCCAAACTTGACCTTGGGGGTCGAAGGGGTCGACAGAGTGTCAGCGGAAGGGGTGTCGTCAGAGGTTAGAGGTTGTAGATCGCTACTGTCGTTTTCTGCTGAGTTGTTTTCAACAGCATTGACTTCGCTCACGACCTCCTTGGAAAACTTTTCTTCTGTTTTCTCCACGTCGACACCATTGACGTCCTTTGTCTCGTCCTTCGTCTCTTCCTTCGTTTCGTCCTTCGTTTCGTCCTTCGTTTCGTCCTTTGTTTCGTCCTTCGTTGCTTCCTTCGTCTCCTCCATCGTCTCGTCCACCTTTGTCTCGTCCACGGCCCCTTCCTTCAGTTCTTCTCTCACATCCATCTTGTCCACCACAATTTCATCCACCTTGTCCTTCACATCTACCTTGTCTAACACAATCGTAGCGTTATCTTTCTTTTGTTCCTTCTCCTCCCTCTCCACCTTCTCCACCTTATCCTCCTTCTCCACTGAGTCTTTCTCCCCCACTTCCCTTGCAGCACCCTTTCTAAGAGCTGAAATAGCGTCAATAATCTCCTTCACCTGAGGAGGCACAAAATCAAACCGGATCGCAGCATAGACAATGCCCAGAATGACCACCACGGTGAGAATGTTCTCCACTATCCGCAGCAAGAGAGCGGTAATGGGACTCTCGAGAAGCGGCAGCAAAAGCGACAACAAGGTGAAACCCGCAGTAGTAGAATCGCCGCTGTCTCCACGTTTGTCTCCCTGCTGCTGGCCCTCCTTGCCGTACCGAGGAGACATGCCGTCCCTCACACCGTCATATCGTTGACCCTCAATCAGCGCCTGACTACCTGCGGGGTTCAACAGCAGCATTTCGTCCTTGTCGGGACTCACTCGTCGCACCATGTAGTACGAGTCGTGCACGCCACAAATGATATCCGCGAGGTTTTGTGCAAACCGATCCTTGGGATATGAACTGTACGACGACGTGGACCACTTTGACAAAGGAGCAGACTTGACGAGATACGGGAAGTAGTGCTCGGAGATGGCAAAGAAGCCGCCATCCGCTGCTTGGTGCACGTAGATGGCAGGAACATGGCCGTTTTGAGGAGCCTCGACCCGTGGCTGGGGGAGCAGCACGTTGGAAACGTCTTGTCCATGTCCATCGTCACTTGCACCCCGCTTGTCCTTTAGAATGTCAAAGACGTTGATGACACAGCTCGGGATGTACGTCTCCCAATGAGGTCTGTATCCCAGAGTGGTTTCCACGCCAACAAGCAGCTTTTCGTGAAACGGCGTCACATACAAGTTGTCCATTGATACCGAGTGTTGTCGGGCCAGATCAATGTCTCTGTTGTTGGGCCCCCATGTAGAATATGTCACATTCCACACTGACGCACCCTGACGATAGATGGACAGATCGTACTGTGTTCGTCCGATCATGATGACTCCGGACGCATTGGAGCCGTACTCGGGCTCGTCTTCCCGCTCCGTTCGGACCCCCGACAGGTCGCCTCCAAAGCTCTGTACGATTTCGCCTGTCTGTGTGTCGATGGCAAACAGAGTGGTTTTGCGGGTGCCTGTGTACACCTTGCCGTCGAGCGCAAAGGGCGACTCCTGGACCAGCTTTTCGATCGAAAGCGGCAGCTGGCGCATGCCGTCTGTCTGTGTGAAGTAGAAGAGAGTGCCCTCTCCCAGTGGCTCCACCACCCAAGTGACATTCTCCTCGTACTCGTCCTGGTGCTCAAACACCTTGACCAACGGGCCGTTTCCCGTCACGCTCCACACCTCTGTTCCCGTGGCTCTATCCCGCGCATAGAGTCCGCCGTCTATCGTTGCAACGAGGATGATGTCGCTGAGCTCCCATTCCTTCAATGCGCGAGCGGTGTGTATTGCGTCTGTGCTCTGTTCGACCACGTGACTGGGGTCCGCGTGGGCCGTCACCTCGTACGCCACATTGGGCGCCACGTTGGCGACGATGCCCACATTGTTCATGTTGTTGTGATGGTTGTGGTGGTTGTTGTTGTCCGAAGCGCCCAACGACGCTCCCCAGCCCAACAAGGCAATCAGTCCATACAGCCGGTTTTTCATTCTGAGTCAGCAGCAGCTCCGGAAGTCGTTCCGCGTGTCCCTACTCACCTGTCATGGGCTCAGCCTGTAGAGCAATCTGTGTAGCTAGTTAGTTGTGGTAGTGTGTTGTGTGAGGGAGGTTGAGATCAGACAAAAATGTTCAACCCACTTTGCACACTAACTTTGGTGTGCAGATTGCCGATTATGTGGGGTATGTGATGCTGGAAGTGGCAACCACAGACCACGGCGCAGCGGCAGAAGAGATGCACCGTCTGCAGTCGGTCTTGCGCGGCGGTATTTCTGGCCTTTACTACGTTTGCGTCCCGGACTCATAATCTGTTTCAACAAACCACTTTGAAGGCACCATGAAGCACGATACGAGAGGGCTCATGTACAGTGGAACAAAGACGCCAAAACACCTATCCAAAAAACATTAAAATAAAAAATAAAAATTACTCTCAAAAAAACATCACAAAAACACCACAAAAACACCACAAAAACACCACAAAAACACCACAAAAACCCCCTCAAAACACCACAAAAACACCATCGCAAAAACACCATATCAAAAGAAACCCTCCGATTGGTCGAGCGGCCGTCCCTTGTCCAGCTCCTCTGTCTCTGGTTGGTTTGTTTGTTGACGCCACAGCTAAACTAGTGCAGTCAAGCCAGGCGGTGCAGATGGCGTCACGTGACTCGAGCAGAGTGGGAGCAGACGGGCAGTTGATTAGCTGATGGACAGTCTCCTCTGAACGACAAAGTGTGAGTCGTTGTACAGTACTAGTTGTATGAGTAGGTACGAGTAGATACAGTATGGACAGTATTTGCACTACAGTATGTTGCACCATAGTTATAGACAAGTGATACTGATACAGTATGTACTCGCCCATGACTAAGACATTCATCATGCGACGTTTGGGTTTGACGGATATGGCAATGGTGACAGGAGAGACAGATTCAGGGGACGCCAAACCGCCGGGGACATGTGTATATCTGTTCAATTGGGTTGTTTTTGTCGTTCTTGTGTGGTATCTTGGGATGTTCGGGATTTCAGTCTTACAGTACATACTAAATTTTGCTCGGTTCTGCTTTTCGGAGATTATCGTGCGTTTTTATATATTTATATATATTATGGAACCTTAGTGAAAGCATTGTGACGATATTCCGTGGCAAAGCAATGGGAAATTGGTTGATTCATTGATTTACTTGTAACTGTGGGACGACGGGTGTTGGCAATATATATCCAATGGGTTTTTTTGTCCTAGTTTGCGTCGTCAAGTTGACGAATGGCCAATGTAGAGTATTCTTAGATCTGTTGAGATTTTTATTTTAAAAAAATAATTTTTGTACATACAAAAAAATCTAGACAAAACAAAACAAAACAGAATAATGAACAACAAACCAGAATAATGAACAAAAACAAGTACATACTGTTCAGTACATATAACATATCTTATACCGAGGATCAAATCACGCCAATATCACCCTGTATGAATAATTCCGATACAGCATATTTGTATAGTATATTTGTGAATACTGTGAATATCAATATGCCAAACCGCCATAATGCCGTTATACTGTCATGCTGTATTACTGTAGTCTTCTTGATCCCTTCTGAAGATGTTTTTTGTTGGATGTCTGTTGAGGACTGAATCAGCGATACACTCGCCGTTGCTTGTTTGCACGGGTACTTTTCACACCATTTACAACTCCTTCCTGGTTTCAGGAACATCAATTGTTGGAGGTGGTCTTGGATATTGAAGATCATAAGTATTGATGTGATATACTGTAGTTGTGCTGACCTCAATGGCACTTTACTTTAGTCAAGTATTAGTTAAGCGGAAAGATACTGTAGATCCGTAAGAGATGATCTAGAGATCAAAACTTTGAAATAAATGTTTACAAAATATCTTACAGGGACAGAGAAAGTAAAGGTGGCGATATAGTACAACACCTACGATTTTTGTACATAACAAATGTCGTTCCATGTCCTGTCAGGCGTTGAGTGTGTTCCAGCATTAGTTGGTTTTAGTTAAGAGCATTGTCAAACTGTTGAGATAAGTTACTGTTGTAGAAAAGCAAAAGTTGGGGTGGAGGGATAGTTGGTTGTTGATGACGGTCTTTTACCTCCTCGACTGTATCTATCATTAAAAACGCCATCTCTCCCGGACTTATACAACCCTCTGCTTGATCTACAAATGCTTCCATCAGAGGTCCACCTGTGGAAGAAGCTGAACGGAAACATAAAATGAGCCCAAAACGGAATAAAAGAGCTCATTAAATCAAATTACTCATCCTTCCTATTCATAAATCGAGTTTATTTGTATAAAACGATCCACAAGCGTATTTTCAGACCTTTTTGTAGAATAATGACTATCATCGAGATCAGCTTGGCCATTGTTCGTTCTGTAGCACTCTACAAGAACATGTACTTGCTTCAACCCAACATAATCCAGCTCAATCAGCAATTGAGACTTGGATATGAAGACATATGAAGACATTTTTTTAAAGACATTTCCTGGTTGATTTTTTGATATAATGTACATGTTCAACTTCTTCTGTCGCCTTGAAACCTTTCTTGTCTGTTCTATATCATTTCTCAAATTTGGTATAAACCGACCTTGGGTTAGCCACTCTACCATTGTGGATGGTAATAGTACACCATTCGCTGTGAACATCTTCTCTGATTCCAATGATACTCCCTTTACAATGTTTTTCTCATTATTTCTCAACTGTCCGAGATCGGCCCACCCCGTCTACTTGTTCAACGTGCCCAAAGCTGATCAGTTTGTTCAATATTTCTAGAATTTGTAGTATTTAATAAATAAAAACCTTTCTTGTTGACTTGGATAAAGGAAGTATCAGCGTTGGTATGTTCTCCTTTCAAATACTGGAGCCATAACGCCTTTGAAGCCAGAATGTACCCAGAAACAACTTCTACTTGCACCTGCTTGTACTCACGATCTTGTAGACCTCCAGCATATACATTGGTATGTAATTATGCCGTAGCTAACTGCGCCAAACAGGCAATCACCTGTACTTCGTAGAAGACTCCAGTCTAACTAGATATGGTCCTGGAGACGGTAACCGACGTACCCCTACTCACAAAGTCCACTACACTCCAATATCCTGATGGTGCTTCACAACCCATGCTACATTCTTCCTGATCGGTGACAGTCGTTCTGCGACAATGTCCTCCAAGTCTTTCTGACTATTTTATTACGCCTCCAGGCTATATGCAAAGACGGGAACAATTACCATCTCATCATGCTCATGTCGTTTCGGATTCGGTTGTAATCGTAGAGACCCTCGATAGGACCCAGTCCGACCAGAGCAATATCCTTGTCGTAGAGAGTCTTCTGGGCCCAGGCTCGGACGTCGTGCTCGGTGACGGCCTCGAGCTTGGCCTCGACCTCAGCGGGGGTGACTCGTCGGCCCAGGGTGGTGAGCTGTCGTCCAATGTCCTCGGCAACGTAGGTGGTGCCGTCCAGAGACAGAAGGAGACCGGCCTTGAGCTGGGACTTGGCTCGCTCAACCTGCAGGTTGGACACAGAGGTGGACAGTCGGTTCCACTCCTTGAGAGTAAAGTGGACGAGATCGTCAATCTGAGTGGTGTTCTCGGAGGTCAGGTAGATACCCCACAGACCGGTGTCGGAGTAAGAAGTGGAGAAGGACTGGAAAGAGTTGGCCAGGTTGTTCTCAGACACAATGTTGGAGAGACGAGAGCCCTGGTGTCGGGAGGTGCCGACGGCTCGGTCGTAGTTGCCGATGATGGCCTGGGCGACCAGGGCAGTGTAGTAGTCCTCGGAGGTCCAAGAGACACCCTCGACGGCAATGGCAATGTGGGCCACGGGCATGGTGTCGTCTCGGAGTCGGACCTCGGATCCCACAAAGTTGGGGATGGGGTTCTGGTTGGCGTCCTCACCAGAAGATCGGGGGGTACCGAGGGGAACGGGAGACTGGGAAGAGGGCAGGTGGGAGAAGTACTTCTCGGCGAGCTCGACGAGGGCGTCGTGGTCGACGGCTCCGGCTCCGACCAGGACCATTCGGTCGGCGGTGTAGTTCTCGGTGATGAACTTTCGCAGCTCGGTGTTGGTGATGGTCTGGATGTTCTCTCGGGGGCCCAGGATGGTTCGGCCCAGGGGCTGGTTCATGAAGGCGGTGGCGTGCAGGTGGTCGAAGACAACCTCCTCGTACTGCTTGTTGACCTCCTCGAGCTCCCGGGTGATGACCTCTCGTTCTCGGTCAATGGCAGACTCGGCCAGCTTGGAGTGCTGCAGAATGTCGGCGAGGATCTCCACCGACTTGGGCACGTCGTCCTTGAACGACTTGGCGTAGTAGACGGTGGACTCTCGCGAGGTGTAGGCGTTGAGGTGGCCGCCCATGTTCTCAATGTCGAGCTCGAGCTGGTGCTGGGATCGCTTGTCGGTGCCCTTGAAGGCCAGATGCTCGAAGAAATGGGCGGTTCCGTTGTTGTAGGCGTTCTCGTTTCGCGAGCCGGCGTCGATCCACACGCCCACGGTGGCGGTCTGCACCAGAGGGTTGGACTCGGAGGCAATGGTCAGTCCGTTCTTGAGGTTGGAGGTTCGAGTCTTGGGGGAAACCGTGGTGGCAAGACCTCGCTTGGACATGGTGAAGACACCTCGCTTGAGGGCGGGCAGTCGCAGAAGAGAGTTCATGGTGTCGGTTGGATCTGTGGTCTTTCAATTGCTACGCCGTGTTGTGCGACAAGTAGAGAAAAGGGGGTCGTTCGATCGATGCGAGAGAGAGACTACTCGGACGGGTGCAATAGAGAGTGCGTGTTAAGGTGAAGCCACTTTCCCTCAGACATGATGCACATTTTTCCCGCCCTGTGAGTGGTCAGATTGCTCCCAACCAACCCTATTTTGCTTTCCCGCGTTTCTCATTGGCGGCGGACGAGGTGGGTAGCACTGGCTACAAATCGCCGAATCCTGGCCCTGGCCCCTCCATTCCGCCCCACGACCACCCTGCTCTATATATACCGCTTCTCCCGGCCCCGCAATGTCAAAAAACCCGCTCTACACCGCCCCACACAACCCTCGTCTGCTGTACCGCACGTCAAATCACTTTTCCTTGGAAGCTTATTTACTGTATAGTAGGCACTTGGTAGTGACAAATTATTGTCAGTAGAAGACTGGTACAAGCAGAGTCGCGCTTAAGCCAATTGAACACGCAATTGCCCAATAAACAACATACCGGGGGAGCGAGGGGGGGCGAGGGGGGGGGGGGGGGGGGGGGGGGGGCGAGGGGGGGCGAGGGGTCACCGTGACCAACCCCCCATCCCTCCCCCCGCTCCCTCTCTCACCCTGATCCCAGCTTGTGTGGCCTTCATCCTTCATTCATCTCACTAAACAAGCTTTGTCATTCGTCCAACCGGAAAAGTCCCTGGTCCCGTCCCAGCAGCCAATAGGAGGCGTTCCATTATTTAACGTTTCCGTAATGGAGGCAAAATGCCCCCCAAAAGAAGCTTACTCAGCGCACTATACGATAAAGACCGGGGAAACATCTCTACCTGAAACTGAGCTCTGCCAGCTAACCACACAACACGCACATCACAGTGAGTACGAAATGGACAAGGAGGATGAAACAGAGAAGGAACAAGATGGGAAACACGGCGCTTATATAGTGCACACACACGACGGCAAAACTGCGCCCCCTGAACAGCGGAATGTGACGACTGAACGTGATACCATGACATAACACACCACAGGGCTCGGGCGAGCGACGGGACAAGCAATGGGACAACAAGCGATCTGTTTAAAACAACGCCATCGACAGTGTGACACAAATGGTGCGGCACAAACTGCTGTTCTCAGCCACCACGCGCATCCCTGTGTGGGGCATCAGTGTGGGGACACGGCGCGCGACACTAGCAGCAATGGGTATCTGTATCTTAGCTTGGTCGCGAATTGACGACATTTGAGAAGATCGCTACTTGTGACGCTGCTCGTGGTGTCTGCTTTGTATTAATGTCTTTCGCGGATTCTCGTCGCTCTGTCTTGTCGCTCTGTCTTGTCGCTCTGTCTTGTCACTCTGTCATGCCACTCCGTTCACGTTTTGTTCGCCTACACTAGGTCCACCTACACACTAGGAAGACTTTCACCTACACACGAGGACAGACTTTTGTCCACCTGGCCAACCACCCTGACCCCCCTTCCCTCCCACATACTAACCCAGATGCTCAGATCCACCCTCCGACTGTCCACCCCCGCCTTCAAGGCCGGCATGACCCCCCAGCTCATGATGCGATCTCCCATCGCCATGCGAAACCACAAGATGTTCGGCACCATCCCCCAGCCTCCCGGAGGCATTGTCGGCACCGTCAACGACGCCGCCCCCGTTCCCCCCGCCAACCCCACCAAGGGCTCCTACCACTGGACCTTTGAGCGAATCCTTGTCGTCGGCCTCATCCCCATGACCGTGCTGCCCTTCGCCACCGGCTCCATCTCCCCCGTTCTGGACGCCACTCTCGGTGCTACTCTCCTGATCCACTCTCAGCTTGGTTTCGAGTCTTGCATTACCGACTACATCCCCAAGCGAGTCTACGGCTCCATTCACAACTACGCCATGTACCTGCTGTACGGAGGAACCGTGGTTGGTCTCTACGGTCTCTACAAGCTCGAGACTGAGGATGTCGGCCTCACCGGAACCATCAAGAAGATCTGGAACGCTTAAGCTAATGTGAATAAAACGTCAGAGGTGAATGAGCCTCATTTGTGTCAGCGGTCATGTCTGCACTCCAGTAGTATGTTGTACAATGTAATAGCTAAGCCCCGTGTAGTATCCGGTGCAGCTACAAGTACTAGAAGTACTTGTACAGTATTTATTTCCCCAATTCACTGCCAATATGATTCTCTATATTCTGTCCATTTAACCTGTGTAAACACTCTTCATGCACTATCACCGATGGTTTGCACGAGAACGAACACCAAGAGGAAAGGAGCTAGCAAACGACATATTTGGCGGCAACAATGTTTTCTATTTATACAGTAAGAATACTTGTACTTATATTGCAAGTTATTTTACTTGTATACACATTTATGATCTGATACTCGTTCATATCTTGATCTCATCGAGATACAGACATTACAGTTTCCCCAATATGGACTTGTAGTTGCAAGTAGTGACAGGAGTGAAAGAATAGCGACATTGAAATGCCATGGAAGCAACCGACCACATTTCTCTCAGCAACCGACGTTTCTGTTGTCAAGTTGTCTCTATCTGTCTCCAAGTTGTCGTTTGTTCAAATCTGCTGATAAATTAGTTGACTATGTGACCGCCATGACGACGGACAAATCGCATTGGGTATGACCGAACCCACTCCTAGCCACCGTTAAGACTTCGTTTTCGATACCGCAGGCTTGGGTTTCGTCTTGAGCAGTTGGTTGTATTTCTGCACCGACAAGTTTCGCTCGTGTGCGTCATGCTCAACCTGCTTGATGCTTTCCTCCAGCTCATCCAGCACGTTCTGGCTACGATTGAGCAGCTCCGTCAGCGCAGCCTCAATCTCCACCGCCTGTGCGGGAGACACGTCTCTTTCCACATTGCCCAACCGACACTCCTCCACCAGATGCAGTTGCGAGTTGATTCGGCCCTGGAACAGACCTCGGTAAATGCAGTCAATAGCGAGATCCTCCAGCTGGCTCTCCTCGCCTAGCCCCACCGCCTTCTCAATGTCGTGGTACTTGAGAATGCCCTCCTGCTGCACGCTGGGGTCGTCTGTGATGAGCGAGATGATGGACAGCTGTCGGAGTTTGGTTGCCTGTTTTTCTGTGAGATCCGGCAGGTTTGCGGGCTCCTTCTGCGCCACGTAGTCGGACCACGTGCCGTACGCAAAGATTCGCAGCGTCTGGATCCACGGGTCGTCTTGCCGACCGTTGCTAATCTCGTCCAAGTCGAGCAATTCGCCAAACGAAAAAATGTGTCGGGACGTGAGCGCCTGCTGAACCAGGTCGTGGACGATTCGAGGCGATAGCGGCCGCGGTTGCGCTTTGATAAGAGCTCGTAGTTCCTCCATGGGTGGTGTTGGTGAGGTGTGATGTGGAGATAAAGTTCCCAGTGAGTGATAGTGCAGGAGAACTGGATGGCCCTAGAGTCGTCCCAACCCGATTTTACGATACGAAATTACGATAGCTGGGGCGGACAAGTCCAGAAACGCTTATCAATCATGTTAGCTAGTAGATGTTTACAAGTACAAGTGCAGTATGTACATACTATGAGCTGGAAGTTGCGCGGACTTGCTCCAGTGGAACATGACTCGGTCGTCCATGTAATCGACGCTCTTGGACGCCTGCGGACAATCCACGATCCTGGGAGCAGAGGAGGTTCTCGGGCAACAAGGTCCACACATCCTTCCTTTCTCTCATCCCGATCATTACGCTCTCTGCGAACATAAAGGTCGACCAGACGAAATCCCCAACGGTTGAGGTACAGCTTGGGCTCCTCTTCATCGCCTTCCAAGCCGTCATCGCAATCATTATGCTCACTGCCAACATATCTCACTTCAGATTGTTTGGGATCATCTCTCAAGCACTTCTAGGATCTACTCATCTCTAGGGTTCCCCTCGTGCCGCTTCCTCGACATTCAGCCATCGACACAGTTCTGTTAGATGAGTGCCCAAAGGTCCACGTTCCATAGCGCGCGCCAGGGCTGTAGATACACTTGTCCAAGTCCTGCAAACTGAAGCTTGCCGTTACTGACGTAGGGCATCAAAATCAGAAGATTGTCCTTCCTGCAATGGTACGACTTGTCTGTCTTCATGTCTCCAACCCCTCCCCCCACAGCTTGATGAGTGGCTGACAAAAGCCCTCTCTCGAGCGATCTGAGTGGCAGTGAAGTGGTCTCAGACTGTTCGGCATCGATCGAGCACATTCAGCCAATAGATAGTCCATTTTCAAAGTCTCAGACAGATCATCGCGGTATCCCGGGTCACCCAGAGTCGATAGAAGCGACCATTGAAGAACGAAACAGTAACCGTAATACCGAGTCACTTGATGACATGGCGTGGGGACCGAGCAAATGAGAACGGCAGGAAGCCTGTAAAACCTCAGGTTCCACGCAGCCCATATCTGACGACAACCAGTAGTATACGTGCTGACGAGCATTAGAGCCCCTGGGCGCCAAACAACAGGCTTACAACAGCACAGTATATACAGTACTTGTAGCTTGTCGTTTCGTAATTGACGTAGACCACCCGTGATGTCATCGATTTCAACCACCAGGCCCGAAGGTGACACACAACCACGTGTACGTTTGTTCGGGGTCCACCATTGCGATCCTCATAGTCGGGCCTGGAGGTGACCACGTTTCTCAAGTCGACCTGGGTTGCTGGAACAGCGAGATTCGTGCCCAGAACCTCGCCGTTATCGAACATAGAGCCGCAAGTTCACCCTCAAACAGTGGCTGCAAATTGGTGCGCATATGCCGTCGTTCATCCTCAGCTCCATGTAGTACTCGACTATCTCCACGTCGTTTCTGCCCAGAGCAACGGTTGCGTAAAAGTCTTTCCAAAGGTACAGGTTCTCGTTGGCAAGATCCAGCCTTCTCGCGGTCCGCGAAACAATAATCATGGCGCATTGAGACCTGTTTGGGCTCCCGAATCACCGAGGTGGAACCACGGCACCCGTGGTTGCACGTTGCCTTGGAGCGTTCCATTCTCATCCAGCTGCTTGAGCAGCGGGTAATTGTGCGAGCAAGTGCGACTCAGAGCCAGACACGACTCCAGATCGCAGTCCAGGTTGGGAAAAAAAAAAGACGGATTTAGACCTCAATTGAAATCAGATTGGAATTGTGGGAACATATCAACTCCTCCTCCTACTTTTTCAGATATATTTGTATACAAGAGGTCTGTTCCCCCAATAAATAATCGTTCCCAGGTCGGCTACTCCACCTTTTCAGACAGCTCGGGAAAAGCCAGCTGCAACAAGTAATCGCACAGATAATAAAGCAGCAGCTTGTTGACCTCCTTGTTGCTCAGGTGGTCCAGCCAAAGATCGATGTCTGTGGTCACGTTCCCCACAAACGGCGGGAATACGCGCGATAGGGCATCTCGGGCATTCTGGCGAATGTCGTACTGTTCCAGCACCGTAGGAAGCACCCTGGGAGCTCCCATAGGCCCGTTGTTGGGGAACAAGGTGGTCCGGGCGCTTCTGAGAATGAGTTCGGCAGTCTTTTCACGCAAAACGTGCTTGTTCATGGAGTTAACCACCACGTTTCGAATCGACACCGCCAGCGGCTGCATCTCCAGGAATACAGACAGATAGGACAGGGTGCTGGCCAGCAGCGGTTTCTTTGCGCGAATGTTGCTGATGTTCACCAGTAGTTGGAAAAAGTATCTCGATGTGACTGGTTTGGGCGCAATTCTCGTTTTCCTCTCGTTTTCCTTCTCCTTGTCGCTGTCGCCTTCGTCTTGTTGGTCCGCCAGTGTTGGGTCGACTGAATTCTTCTCGTAAAAGTCGAACCCTGATCTGACATACGTTCTGGCTGCGTAAAAGGTTTCTGTAGCAATAGTGACGCCGTTAGACACCAGGTATCCCAGTGTTTCCACCACTCTGCCGCCGCCATTGTCGTTCTTTTCGGGGGTCTTGCTGTTGTCAGGCAGCAGGTCGCACACCTTGATGATGATCTCATAGAGCATCCAGGGTTCCGAGAGCCGCTCAAAGAGGGTGGTGAGCACCACGTCGTGCAGGATCGCCGAGATGAAGGCGTGTGCCACCTTGCTGTCAATCTTCTGTCGTTTCAGGAGAATTGTTGTGATCTGTTGCGCCAGTAGCTTTTGGTACACCAGCTCCGAGTGGTCGTCAGGGACTCCGGAAATAGCTCTATGGGGTCGAAACACCCGCAGACCCTCGGAAAGCGAGTTGACTGGAAGAAACGCCGAGCCCTGCAATGCCTTGGCCCGGTCCACTGCCTCGAAATGCGAATCAATCAGGTACGGAAGCCCGTCCAGGAGCGCCGTCTCGTAGTCAATTGTCTGCAGCCGGGTGTCCACATCCCGCGAGATCTTAGCAAGCACTTCCACCATCTCCGTCACAAAGCCAGGGTCGTCGGAAATCCGCGAGTACCACGATTGTACCATGTGGCGACAGATGAGCGCCGCCAGAGCGTACCACTGGGTGTTGACGGCATCGGAACACGACGTGGGCACCGGCAAAAGCTCCAGAACGGGCTTGGACGGCTCGCTGTCGGGAAGCAGCACCTGGCGAACCAGATGGTCGAGAGAAGCTGCCGTTTCCGTGCTGGTCATGGTGAGTTGTGTGATGTTGCGTGGTTTGTTACAGGTGTATGCATCACAGCATTATCGGATGTAGGAGTCAACTTTATGTGTGAAGGGGGAGAGTCTAGTGAAGACGCGAGCTCCTGAAAAAGCGGTGAAAGCGTGCGAAGACATGTAAAAGTACAGATAAGTTGGATATCATGAATCAAGTCGTGAATTGATTTAATTTTTTCGTCGTTTCGTGACGGAATTGATGAACCGGGGTAGACAAATGCAGGGGGAGAAATTAGTTGACATTTGTTGGGAATTTGTTAAAACAAAAGTTGAGCTGGGGGTTCAAATTCGCTGTTGGAGGAATTGTAAGAAATTTAAAATTAGACCATTAGTTTGAAAAGATATTTGTTTTCAACAAAAATGTCCAAAGAAGTATCCCTTACAGTACATTTTTATTGTGTAATTGTGTGTCTTGGGGTTTGAGATTAACTAAAGTTTGTTGATATTTTAGAAGAGAATTGTTGAAATTTGACCAATGTGTTTGTTGACTTTGATTTCAGTATTGCCTCAACCGGCATGTTGGCAGGAGTATGTACCATGCTGCTGTCAGCTGCACTGGAATGAATGGATGACTAATCAAAATGTCTCTAAGAATCACTTGAAGTGATTTTTATTCTATTTTATCATCACTTTTCGTGTTTTAGTTGATTTTCACCAAACATTTCACCAACCATTCATCAGGTCAAACTTCGACTGAGACGAAATTTTTCACCACATCAAACTTCAACTGAGACGAAATATTTCACTACTTAAATTCAACTGCGTACTGAGGCTCCCTTCCACTTTAACTAAACATCAACTAAAACCAAACCTCCTAACACCTCCTCACCAGCCTAATTCCAACGTGATTCGCGACTCCAGAATGTTCCAATACGCCAAAACCTCTCTGACTTTGTCTACTGTTTCATCCTTCTTATACCGCCTCCATTGCGGCATATACTTGCTGTTCTAGTACCGGTTCTGGTGACAGCATCCACCTATTGACAAGGTTCACAGGTACACGAAATCAGCATTACAGCAGTCTCACATCCGCTCCGATTCGATATGGTCGACCTGAACAACTCGCCAAAGCCGTCCAAACCGCTGCCGCAAACGGCGGGCGACGCGCTCAAGTACAGTCCTCTGATGCCGTTCATGCCGGTCGGAAAAGGTGAGTAGCATGGGCCCGCTGATCTCCCCAAACTAGACTAACACAGCACATGTGCCTGTTCCGCGAATCCACACAACCATTCCCGTGGTGCTGGAGGAGTATCCCGCTGACGTGTCCCATCGCGCCGAGCGGATTGCCGCTGCGGTGAACCAGCCTGGGGCCAACGAGGACTTCACCAACCGGCTGCTGTTGCAGACAACCACGGCGCTGTTCCAGCAGGACATGAGCTATCTGCGGTTCAAGGGCGACGAGTACGTGTTGGGCATTGGAAAGGCCGACGGTGAGCCCGAGCAGACCGGCTCCCGTCTTCCTGTGAATCTGAGTCCGTCAAGTACATATCTGGCCGAACGGCTGCCTCTGCATCAGGCTGCCCAACATGTCACCACCCCCAGAGTGTCCAAGCTCAGTCAGTCGTTTATGGACGCGGAGGAACCGTGGACACAGACTCAGTCGCAGGCTCAGTCGCAGACTCAGACACAGGTTCAGACACAGGCTCAGACACAGGCGCAGACACAGGCGCAGGCGCAGGCGCAGGCGCAGACCCAGGCGCAGACCCAGGCGCAGACGCTGGAATCCCAGCACCCGCTGCAACAAGGCCAACCGCCACAGGAGTCACTCCAACATGGTCAACCGCCACAGCAACAACAAAATGTGCCAACTCCACCAGCACCGCCACAACCTCCAAGAGCCCCTCCTCCAACACACACGGTGGCATCTCTCACACCACAAAAGGTGCAGGACATGGTGGAAAAGTCAATGATGGGACTGCTGGAGCAAATCTTCGAGGCGGACGACTCAGCAGAATCATACGACTACGACTTTGACGCTCTTCCCGACAAGAATCTCTGGCAGCGGCCAATCAAGCGCTCCCTTCTGCCTCTTAGCACCAAGACATTATTGCAGCTACAGGACACTCTACGACGGGCTGTTAGCCGGGAATTCTTTGCCAAGGTCGATCTGGACGATCTGCTGCGGCTGGAACGGATCTGCACCCGGTCTCTCAGTCATATGAATGCCATTGATCTGAGTATACCTCTGGCTGAAAAGAGCGACCGTGACATGGCTAATCTGGTGGAGGCAGCCACCAACTCGCTCCGAGCAGCAGACGTGGTACTACGGATCGTAAACTCCCCCCGACAAGAAAACCAGCTGTTTTCGGAGAACATTCTCTCGTCTGTGGCCGAGGATCTGTCTACTATCACAGAGCATCTTCTGCTTCCAACTGTGGGCAAGACCGCAGAGGAGTGTGGTTCGCAACTAGCCAGCTGGAGACAGAATTTGGAAAGCACAGTTGCCACCACCATGAGGGTTCTCGACCTGTTTTGCAAATCCATATACCTGCGACCTCTGGACGAATCGATCATCACAAAAATCCTCTTCATGGCTGTCAAGATTCTGTTCATGGAGTCAGCGACTGGTGGAAAAGGCTCAATCTACATGCTGTCACCCTTCGCTGTCGAGTCTTTCCGATCTTCTGCTATGGAAGTGCTTGCCGTCACGTTTGCATCGTTTCCTGACCAGCAGGGATTCATTTTGGACGAGATTCTGACCTCCATGCAGAAACTACCCTCCACCAAATCGCATGCACGACAATTCAGAGTGGGAAACGTGTCGATCCAAACCGTCTCGGCTCTTCTGATGCGTTTGATTGGCTCCTGCGGAGGTTACAAGTTCACCTTTGATCCAAACACTAAGCTGACACGTGAATCGCCGGCTGTCAAGCAATTTGAAGAGGCCTGTGAACAAGCTACAGCCAACGCACGCTCTTCCGCAACCAACGCCGTTCATTACCTCATCGACAAGGCGTCCAAGACCGCAAAATCAAGCGAGTCGCCTTACAGAGCACTGCTGGATTTGTTTGTTGAGGATTTCATTAACGTGTACGGTCAACTGGACTGGATTTCCGGCGAGCTGATTCTGCACACGTTTGTGCGCGTGTGTTCCGACTTTCTTTCTGCTCCAGAGAAACAGCAGCCTCCTGTCGCCGTTCTCACACTCTGTATGGACATTCTGGGAACTATTGGGTGCCATGTGCTGTCGTTTCGCAAAAAGTGTCTCGAACAGGCTGGGATCACACGCGAGGAAGGTGTCGAAGACCTGCAACATCTCGCCATGTCCGCGCATTACGTTCTTCGTACATTGAACGACGTGCAAACTAGCAACCCGTTCCAAGAAACCGTTCGCAAATACTTTGTTTCCCAATGGGGCAACATCCTGGGCGGCTACCATGACAATGAAGACAAGGATGTTGTTGAACTGGCACAAAAGAAGCTCTTTCGGCTTGCTGCATCGTGTTCTGAGAACGTGGACATGACCAAGAGCATGACCGATGAGATTTCTTCTAGAACTAACGATTCTCTTGATTCTGCCAACGACATTTCTCGAATCCTTTTGCATATGCCACTTGCAGAGTCCTACAATACCATTCTGGCCACCATATGCCATTCTTTGGAGCAATCGAAAATCCAAATCCGAAGCAGAGCTCTTAAATCACTAACCACTCTGTTGAGTTACGATCCCAAGATTATGCGGCTCCCATTCGTAGCCAATTCGTTAAAATCTCGACTCGTTGACGCCTCAGCTTCTGTCAGAGACGCCGCAGTGGAGATTGTGGGCAAGTATGTGCTGCTACAACCCACCAAGACTACGCAGTACTTTGAGTCCCTGTTCGAGCGAGTGTCAGACATGTCCTTAGGAGTCCGTAAGCGAGTCTTGCGGCTTCTTCGAGATTTGTATGCAACTAATGTTGACAACTCTGTCAAGTTGGAGATTATCGAAAAGCTGCTGTATCGTACCGAGGACGAGGAGGAGTCCGTGCAAGAACTGGCGACCTCCACACTGAAGGAAATGTGGTTCATGGTTGCCAAGCTTGAAGATGCACAGAGCATGGTAGCGACTTTGAAGAAGAGTGAGCAGCTGGCCCAGTACCTAGCCCGCTTCCTCGACTCGATTTTCAACCCGTTTTTGCATAAAGATCCCATTCCCGAAGCCACGTTGCAGGTTGGAACGCAGTACATTTCTCTGCTAGTCAAGCATGTGGTTGGAGACGACAATCCTGTCCAGACCGAGTCGTATCTGGAGCTTCTAGGATACTTTGTGGAGGCCAATGTGTTGTTCATCTCTCAGAACCAGCTCACGTCACTGAGAGGATACATTTCGGCGGATGTTAAAGACCTGTCTACGTACCACGTGCTCAAAATCTTCGAGACTGCTGTTGTTTCGTCTCGCATTGAGTTTTCCGACGAGCTTCTCAAGGATATTGAAACTTCCATGCTCAAGAAGCTCACAAAGTTCAACGTTAAGGAGCTCTCTGTGGCTGTTCCGTGTCTCTGGGCTGTTTGTTCAAAGCGTAAGGATACCAAGAAGATCGAGACCGCCACATTATCCTGCGTCAAGGCACTTCTGCCGCACGTGCAGCATCTCAAGGCAGGAAAGTTGATGGAGGCACCAGCAGACCCGAAATTTAAGCGTCTCATTTACCTGGTTGGTACTCTTGGCCGGTACTGCAATTTCGACGACGCCAAGGCTCTTTTCCAGAAACTGTTGGGACCTCACGTCTCAGGTAAGCCCGAAAAGTCCGAGGAGTTCATTGCAGGCTTGTTTCTTCTCTTCTGCAACCCCAAGCTCGCGTCTCAGGAGATTGTGCGTCTTTCTGTCCGTAACCTGCTTTCCGTGTGCATTGGCTTCCCCCAGCTGTTTATGCTTCCTGGAGTCATTTCGTGTCTGGATATGGCTCTGGAAGGCGACGAAGAGCTGCAGAATATCGTTCTGAAGCAGTTTTCGGCATTCTTAGAGAACGAGGAGCAAATGGCGACGAAGGCGGGCCTCAAGGGCGCAGGTAACACGGATGCTTCTGGACAGGTGGATATCGGAGTCCTACACGGAACCACATCCAAGTTTGTCAACGATGGAGTCTGTGCGTCCATTGTGCAGCGGTATCTCAATTCCATTCTTCAAATTGCAGTTCTTGGCACCGGTGCTCACTCCATTAGTGCCATTCTGCTGCTGGAAAAGGTGTCGCATCAGGGATTTGCCAATCCTCGACTTTTGATGACGACCACCGTGGCTCTGGAAGCCAGTCCCGTTTCTCTAGTGGCTTCTAAGGCCCAAAGTATTCACCGCCTGTTTCACGAGAAACACGAGTCGTTGATTGATGGCACCTATGTGGATGGAATAGGAGCTGCCGCAGACTACTTGCGACGGCTTCAGGGTCCCAAGCTTGCTCAGGGAAGTGGCTATCTGGATCGGTTTTTCAACGTCATTAAGGGTTCTAGATCTTCCAGAAGAAAGCTTTTTCTGAACATGACCCGAGCTCTGGAACTGGACGAGACCCAGACAAGTGAAGAGGATATCACCAACCGCTTGTGGACGGTGGTTTTCCTGTGTCGAGCTCTGTCAACATTGGAGTTGTCCACGGTTGAAGATGCCCACATGATTGTTCATTCTCTCAACTCTGCTGTCTCCAAGTCTGGCGAGCTCACCAACGCTACGGTTGCCGTTACCGTTCAACTCATGGCTGCGTTGCGACGGTTCATCAAGATGGCCTACTCTCTGAGTGATGCGAAATGTGCGATTTACGCTCCTGCCCGAGGTGGCCAAATTGGGCTGAAGGAGCTCAACAAGCAAGCTATTCGGTCCATGCAAGCGCCTTCCACGGGCCTGGAGTTTACTGATACGTTCCTGGACTTCAACTACAACTACGACGACCCTGAGCGGAACGCTTTCATTTGCCAGCAGGTGCGTCAGATGCTACAGAGTGAAGCCAGTGACGAGGTCCATGAGGAGGAAGAGCCAGAAGCGGAGATGAATTCAGAGATGGATATGCCGTTGGATGACGGTCAGCGTATGGGCGACCCGCAGAATCAGATGCAAGATGTGCAGCATCGATACCCACAGATGCCGCAGTACACACAGCATCCACAGCTTCCACCGCATCCACAGTACTCACAGTATCCACAGCATGTACAGTATCCACAGCTTCCACAGCTTCCACAGCATCTACAGCATCTACAGCACTCCCAACACTCCCAGCCTCCTCAGCACGTACAGCACCCCCTACACCCCCAGCACCCCCACCCCCAGCACCCCCAACACCCCAGGCCCACCCACATCAAAACACGGACTTTGAGCCTCCGATGAAAAAGTTCAAGGACGCGTAAACATGTAATAACTAATGTATTGTATATTGTATTTCTACCAAGGCGTGTTGGACACTGTTCTACCAAGCGTACCGGAAGTAGACATTTTGCTTGTCGGTGAGATCCATCAATTGGACTCATTCGAGCTCCTCGGAGGTGGCTTGAGACTCGGCTCGGTCTCTTCGTTTGTTTTCAGCTACATCGAGCCACGATGGAGCAGTGTTGAGGGCCATTGCCAGACAAAACAAGACCACCATGGACAACTTTGTCGGCAGCTACACTGGAACGTCCGAGGCTCTGAATGTCTGGGGTCAAATGATGTTGCCCAGACAGTCTCCTATGAGAAGGATGGCGTTGACGGTGTTGGAGTCCCCCGAGGTGAGCAGACAGGTTGCCATAAACCCAATGAGCTGGGCCACTAGCGACATGAAAAGTCGACTTTGGAAGTAATGGACGATGATTCCGAAGAGAATGCAGCCCACGAACTCGGTGGTTCCCTGGGGAGTTTGCAGAAACTGTCCTCGAATGGGTCCCAGATGGTGTTGAAGTTGGAGATGCCTCCGTTTGAAAAGTTTTGGCTGACGCAAAAACAGAAGTAGATTCAAGTGCGGGTGTCGGTAAGAGCTTCGATGGACTGTTCTCTCTTTAATTTTTTGTTTCGAAGGACGATTATGCTGACAACGACGGTGAAGACGCCAGTGATGATGAAAATGAGCCTCCAGCCGGCTATTGTAAGAGGGGGATTGGCTGCCTGTCCATATGCCATGAAACTCCCCACCATGAGACCCAGTTCGTTAGCTCCTAGCCAGATGGACGTTCTCAGAAACTGCTCCTCGCGCTTACACCACGGGGAAGTGAGAATGACAAAGCAGAGAGTCACAGCGGACTCCAACATGCCCAAGATTGCCCGCAACGCAATGAATCCAGGGTAGTTTGAAGCGGCTTGTAGACACAGGACAAGACCCCAAAGAATGATAAAGACAGACACAGTTTTGACGAGCGGAAAGTGCTGGAGAATATAGACAGATAAGAACTCGAAGATCAGATAGCCAATATAAAAGGCGCAAAGTCGCCTCCTTCCATCTTCAGGTCTTCTCGAAGACCCAGCTGTACTTTTGGTGCTCTTGTCTAGGTACTGAATCGCATACACAAGCATCATGAGGGGACAGAGAAATAGATCAGTTTTGCACAAAATCCTTCAATCCGTGTTGCGATCAAGTCCACCGTCGTCTCCCCACTTCCAGGAGTTTCAGTTTTGCTTTCAGAATCTGAAAACACCCATACAATTTCGATAATATGGGCGTTAAAAACAGAAGTAGAGAAGCCGGGGACTTGATCAAACGAATCTTCTGGGGCGAAATAATCCATTGACAAAGTCTGCCATGAATTTTCGGCTTTGAATGACTCCTTGGCTTTGAATGACTCCTTGGCTTTGAATGTCATGTGTATTGAACTTGGGTGAAGTGTCTAAGATCAATAGCGCAGCGTTCTATGCAGGAATGTATGTATACGGGGGATGGTCTGTGCCTGTAGTCATACACTGCTGTATTGATTCAGCCAATATTGTAGTAATGCTAGGCGTGGTCGCCAGTTTATCAACTAGTCCACTTCTCAAAGCGAATGTCTCTTTAATGTAGTCAAGCAACATGAATAACTATTGGTAACAGAAAGAACAGCATCAACGCAAGCTAGGAACACAAATATCCAACAAGAAATCAACTCCAGATCTCCGCGAGTTGCTGGACATTTCACCCAAGCAGAACCTACCAGTGTCTCATCACGTTCTCCACACCAAAGTGACCACACCAAAATGACGCTTAAAACGCGCTAAGATAAGACAAAATTGCAGAATTTGGGGAATATATGTATACTGGTACGATAAGAGAATAGTCCTTGTACTGAATAAGTTTTTAAATGACACATTTAATCTGTTATTGGAACTCCAGACCACTCAATATGATATCAGATCTGGAAAAGACGGGACGGTAGTCAGGAGAAGCGAAACCATGTCTAAGCATGTTTAGATGATTTTATATGCAAAACTACAGTATATAAAAGAAACTGAAGCACTTTGAGGTTCTTTACCTATCTGTGTGAGGAGGATGACTAAGCGAATGACAGGTTTAGTATACATTATTTTTTTTCAATCAAGATTCGTTGGTTTCTTGGTCTAGTTGGTCATGGCATCTGCTTAACACGCAGAACGTCGGCAGTTCGATCCTGCCAGAAATCACTTTTTGCAGAATTGCTTTGCCGAATCACCTTTTTGTTCAGCTCGCTTGTGTTTTTATTGGAATAATTACATCTACAATGGCGTATTTTCCACCGATCCGATATCGTGTTTTGAAGAGCACTCCTAGAACTGTTTATCTCCTTACTGTTGAGGTTTACTTAAAATCTTTTAATCATGAACAAATTTGTCAAAGACAATTCCGCCAAACATCGCGTATAAAAGACGTGTTAAAGACGCTAGGATCACAGAAATTGACGGAAATTGCCCTCTATATCATAAAAAACGTGTTCTGAAAATATATATACAATTTATTACATTTTTAACAAACTTATTGGACTAGTATAGGCATTGTATAATCAGTACTAATACTCATCAACCAGTTAAACCTTAGTTAAGAACGGATAGGAGTTGTTTAACGAATGAGTATCTGACAAATTGTGTTTCTGAAGCCGCAATTGCAGTTCTGACGCCGAAATTCAAAGCCTCAAGTCTGTCGATAACACTCGCACCGACTCACTACCGCTCTCACTTCGTTTACATACCAGTTATTACCCTCATTAGTCATCATATACCGCTTCCAGACGAAAGTTTCAGGCAGATCAACATCATGCAAAGGCGCAGAGTGGTACCATGCAAGACAACTACGGATACAAAGGGGTACGAGACGGCGACTGTCGGGGATAAATGAGCCAGTATCACGTGACTAATAATGATATGTGTCTTCGCGGTCCAAAAAAGGACTGTGCACGTGATTTATCGGTGCCCTCCCGGATATCTGCTATCGGTTGGCATGGCTCTGGTTTCCCCACTGGAAATAAGCTTGTTCTAACGAGGCTTAACATGTGCGGCCTTTACGTTTTCAGCCGTGGGCCGAGGGCGTTGATTTGGAGATATTTGGGGACAGTTTGGAGAAAAAATGGACATGTGAAGGTATTTAAATAGGTCGTATTCCCCCCAATATCGATTTTCAGCGCAAAAAAGGCGCAAAAACACCGCTTTGGGGACACCTAATTCCCGCCATCAAGGTTAGGGTAAGCTACAAGGTGCGTATCAACTATTGTGCATGATGCATGGCCCATCACTTGTAAACCTATACCCACCAGAGGTGAATCATTTGCTAAAATGGCGTCAAGTGAGTGATAAGGAGAAGGAGACATGACAGAGAGAGATGGTACAGACAGCGAGGAAACAGACACAAACAGACACAGAAGACACAGCCGCAACAAGGCAAACACAACAATTCTTGCAGTGGTTTTGAACCGAGGAACTCGGATGTTTGACTACAGTACAAGTAGACAGATGGTATGTGGACTACCTACACGTCTACCTACACGACTACCAAGACGACTACCAAGACGACTACCAAGACGACTACAATACGACTACAATACGACTACAAATACTCAGAGACGAGGAATAGTTTGCTGCGGTTATGGTGACTTCCGATGCTACAACACCGACCTATCTCTGACCTATCCCCACCTGCTATCCCTGTCAAGCCAAGCTGAGTGAGATGCTTTTGTGAGAGGATGGATAAGTTGGATTGTAGTCAGTACAGTGCGATAACGGTGTTGGTATGTAGTAGATTGTCTGGTTTGTTCTACTGCCCATCTGTTCCAACTATGTTTAGTCTCATCCTGTCCTACGTTATTTGCTCATCTGTTGCGGTCAACAGCCCTCGTTCTATACTAACACAGTACTCATCGACACCCGAGCATACTCAGTACCTATCAATGGCACCGCTCGTCAAAATGCCCCGACTCTGACAGCTCCAGGCATGAACTCGGCCCAGTTTCAGGGAGTGGGTCTGGTGTTGGACACAGGAGACATGCCCCTTGTCCAGATGCTATACGTGCCCACCATCAGCGACAAGCCCCAGTGCAACCCCGAGTGGTACACGCCAACCAACTACACAGAGACGAAAATGCAGGGTCCTGTCTCCTTTGTGGAGTCGGCTGCTCTGATTCCGTTTGGCACCGACGAATGCAACGAGGCATTTTTCGAGTCCATCACCTCTACGTCGGCAAATACGATTTTGGTGGCTGCCTCGGACCCCAACAGCCCCGCATCCTCCGTTTCCAACATCACCCAGCTGCTGCCACCGGGCCTGGGCATCAGCATTTACGGAGTCGAGTACTCCACGGCCCAAATGATGAGCCAGTGGGTGGAGCACGTTGCCGAGGTGCCGCAGTCGACCTACTACCACAACGGTGATCGGGGCGAGCCGACAGTGACCCGTGTAGGTCTACGATTTATGGCCATGCAGTCGGGCTCCAATATGCCCAAGCTGTGGGTGTGGGTCCTGGCGATCGTCGGTTCTATTCTGGTGGCCATTCTGACGCTGTCATGCATTCTCAACTTTGTGCAGTACAAGCGGCGACGAAACCTGCGAACTAGACTGCGAAACGGCGAGGTTGATCTCGAACAGCTTGGCTTCATTGGCGTTTCTGCTCCAACAGACGTCATTGCTCGTCTGCCTGAAAAGTTGTACCACTCCGGCGACTCGCATTATGAAAGCGTGGCCCGAAAAGAGAGTGTATGGACGGACAAGGATCTGGCGAGCAAAAAGCGAAAGACCAAGTGGCTGAAAATGGCTCACAAAAAGACGGACGAATCGAAACCGGAACATAGTCTGGAGGGCTACTCTCAGTCATCGTGTCCCATCTGTTTGGACGACTACGAGGAGAACGAAACAGTGGTTTTGGAGTTGCCATGCCGGCACATTTTCCACCCCGATTGCATCCGGCCATTTTTGGAGACCAGGTCTTGTCTCTGTCCCTTGTGCAAGCAGTCTATTCTTCCCAAGGGTTATCTCCCTCCGGGTGTCAAGATCACAAATTTGACTGTCCGGCGGGAGCGCATGATTCGTCTAGGGCGAGACGCCGAAGGAGGACGCATGGATTTCACATTGAACGGTTTTATGGGAGCTTATCGAAGACGTCAGGAGCGCAACAACCCCAATCTACGAGGCAACGGAGACAATGGACATGTTGGAAATGACGTGGAGTTGGAGGATCGATCTACGACACGTTCTAGCGAGGGTGTTGAGCCCCAGGAATCTGTTCAGGAGGCTGAGACACAGCCACAGACCATAGTCGTGATGGAGGCACCCACGGAGGGAGAAGGTTCTGCGAGCGGGTCAGTGATTGTCGAGGCGACCGACGAAGCAGGACTAGCGCCAAAGAAAAAGACAGTGGAGGGCGTGCGAGAGGTAGAGGCGGAGGCTGAAGCCGAGACGGAGGCTCAGCAACAGAACAGAGAGGCGTCTGCCCTGGCGCACGAAATTGTACAGCGGAACGTGCAGGCCATTGACGAGCAGATTGAGCAGGATGCGCGGGATGAGCGTCAAGTGGGAGGCTGGCGACGACTGTTTCCTTTCTTTTGAAAAGTATTTATATTTAGTTACTAATTGATAGCATAATTGATGATTTATGAAGTGGTGAGAGTTCAGATCTGGACCTATCTACAAGTATGTACTTTGGTTCGGCTACGCTTGGTGTATACAAAAACACATTATTAATATATATATATATACACACGTTAGACAAGTCTGTCGTTCTTGAAACGAGTTCGATCGCGGTAGTACTCCGAGTTGACAAACTGTTCGCCAACCAGCGTCTTGACCTGGAACATGAGCCGGTCCATTCGGTCGAAGATGCAGTTGGAAAGAACAATGGCAGCTGAGAAAATGAGACCGTCATTGCTCTTGAGACGTTCCAGTGAAATCTGGTTGGTCTCGGGCTGTGGCTCAAAGTCTGATCGGGCGCTTTCGCCCATGGAATGTCTAGCCTCAGCGTCAAAGGAGGTCTTGAACAGCCCCTCAAGATGATCTAGGTGCTCGACCATGAGCATGGCGGGAGTCACCTGGGGAAGAGGAGAGCCGTCGTAGAGAGCTCCCTGGGCCATGTAGAGCACGGCAAAGTAGTGGGACATGAGTGGCTGGTCGCCCCATCCCACCAAATCCAGAAGATGCGGAAACCAGTAGCGAGGATCTTCGATTCGTCGCAGCACAATGTACAGATGATGGTGCAGCTCGACCAGCTCGGAAACAATGGTGGTGATTTCCCGGTACACCTTGGAGGGCCATTGTCCCTGCAGCGAGGGCTCATACATGACCATGCTGGCGAGAAACTCGGAGCCTGCAATTCTGTTCTGGGCGCCGACAATGGACTTGAAAATGGGGTCGTTATTGAGATCGACATCCTTGTGGGGGTGGGCCAGTCGACCGACGGCAAAGTCGGAAATGCGGCAGTAGAGTGTACCAGTGTCCTTGATGATGCTGGCGAGCGTGGTTCGAATAATCTTCTTGCCGGTGACTGGGCGGGGCAGAAGGGTGCAAATGAAGCCGTAAGACAGGCCAATGACCACAGTGACGAACCGCTTCCACGCAACAGCAAAGCCCACACCGATAGAGGGAGTGGTGACACCAGTTCCGTCGGTCCAAGACATGCCAAGAATGATGACGGTAGTGACGACCATGACAATCTGGGGCATGGGCGTCGAGTGAACGGAGAACTCACGGTAGAACATGAGCACAAAGTACAGAATACAAGTAGTGACCATGAATCCGGCCCGGTTACCGTCTCCGTTACCAGTGGAAATGTACCAGGCAACCATACCAATGACTCCTGCATAAAAGGTATAGAGGATACGCGAGCCAAATCCGTAGAGGTTGTCGGCCATGTTTTCGGAAATCGAAAGACCAGTCATGATAACAGCCCAGACAAGTCTGTTCTCACGCCACCAGGGAGCCGTCGACTTGAAGTAGAACGGGAGAGCACACAGAATAGTGAAAATGGCTCCCTTGAGCGGAACGATAATGTCTGGAGACATGAGATGTTTGATGACACGGTTGAGCTTGACACCAAACTTTCCCACGCGAGTGGTAGGAGGTTTGGCATCGGGGTTTCGTTTTCGGTCCCCGTCAATGCCGGCTCCATGGATGGACTGAGCGTACAGCTCCTCAAGATCGTCGTTGTTGCACAGATGCTCCTCATGGCCATGAGCATAACTCTTGAGTTCTCGTTCAACTCCGGTCCAAATACCACTGGTCTCGGATGATTCGGACTCCTCTTCGGATGATCCTCGACCGGCATTCTCTCCAGCAGCAGGAGCAGCCTCAGTCGACTTAGCCTTGTCGTTCTTTGAGCTGCCCTTTCCAATGGTCCACGAGGGCTTGGACTCGGTCTCGTCCATGTTGGAGAGCGTCGTGAAGAGCAGATCGATCGTCTCGGCTACTCCCTTCATGTACGTACAGTAGAGCGCACCCTGGAAGTAAAAGGTGACAAAGGACGTCTTCTCATCTGAGTCTTCGAGCGACTGGAACAGCTCGAACCGCTTGGAGTTGAGGAAGTCGTGGGCAGCTTCCTTGAACGCCTGACGACGCTCTGCAAGCTCAGCGGCGAGTTCGGTCTGACGCTGGCGGTGGCCCTTCTTCTGCCAGAAAAAGAACAAACTGTTGACTCTGTAGACGTTGGCAGCAGCCAACCACTTGATCATAGTCTCCAGAGCAAGTCGAACCTGCTCAACAAAAGGCAGAGACATTTCTCGCAGCTGAATCATCAGTGCATCAAGTTCTTCCATGGTCAAAGAATCGGGGTATTGGGCCTTGGCACCCTTGATTCCAGTCTTGATCTCGTAGACGCCCACGGGAGCAGGTTTCTTCTTCTCGTCAATGTCAAACCGGCCAGTATCCTTCTTTCGACGCTTGAGCATGCTGTCAACCTTTCTGGAGTCGTTTCCAGTCGAGTCAGCCAGCTTTCGAGACATGTCAATGGGTCTTCCGGCAGTTTCAACCAGCAAGATTGACCGTCGAATGTTCTCAACGTTGTCGTAAAAGTACACAAGTCCTGACATGCCGGAAATAACCCGGCCAACACTTGTTTTTAGGGCGGTGTAGTCGGGAAAGGCGAAACGCGAGTAAGTTAGCTCAATGGGAAGCAGCGCAGCTTCTGCTTCCAGCTTGGGGTACAGCTGACGAGCTTTCTGAACATCGGCCTCGGTCTGAGAAAAGTTGAGCCAGTCGGCTTCATTGGAGGGAAGAGTGGAGGTCATGAAGTTTTCGTGGAACTTGACAAGTCCCTCGAGAATCTTGAGTTCGGAAAGGGCTGTTTGGGTGAACTGGAAGCCGGAGGAAAAGGGGAAAACTAGGATGGACAGAGCCACATTGATGGCAAACTGCAGTCCCATGGGCTTGACCAGGGTCAGACCAATGGTGTTGGGCGAAAAGTAGGGGAACATGTGGGCCAGAGGCATGAGGGCGCCCACAGCAATGACTCCGCAGAGATAGCCTGGAATGAGAATTCGCGACTTGTTTTTCATCCACAGCATGAAGAACATGAAGGCTCCGAGCAGCACACAGTAGACCACAGAGCCTCGGGCAGTCATAAACTTGCCTGCGTAGACCTGGTCGATAACACAGGCTGTGAGGGTGGCTCGGGAGTTGGGGTCGTTGGAGTCTGGAGCAGCACACAGACCCTCCTGGATCATTTGTCGGGCCATGCCTTCGGCATTGATGCTATTGTGGAACCAGGTGTTGTTGATTCGCATTGCAATCACCATAACGGCGTAGCCCATGCAGGTGAAGAGACACATGATGGCGTTAATGATGAAGCACACGGTGATGGGCTGCGAGCCGGCGGGCACAATGACGGCCACCACAGGCAGTAGGTAGGGGGCTGATCCACACCATCGCACAAAGGCCGGGATCATCATGAGCATGAACCCCAACGACACTCCGATCCACGATCGAATCACCGTCTTGAAACTGATAATGTCCATGTGGTCGAACAGCCACGCCGGTCGAAAAAAGTATTGCAGCAGCTTTTGACGCTTTCGACCCGGTGGACGGTTGGGAAATGCTCGGTTGTACGGAATATTGTTGCCCAACAGAGTGCCTGTACGCCGTATCGACTTCATGCTGGTGGTCGTGGCGTTGGTCTGGATCCGGTGCAGCTCCTGCTCCTCGTGGTTGTACCGGTTGTACTCGTCATCTTCGACAATGTCTGTGTAGAAGGGCTGCGGGTCGACTTGTTGGGGGTCTCGATTGGCGGTTGAGGAGGTGTCGCTGGGCGAATCTGGCGGCGTTGTGAAGTTGTCGGCGCCGCGGGGCTCGGTGAAGTCGACAGGAATGTGTCCTGGGCCCCTATCGTCGGTCATTTGGGCGAGAGCAGAGGTTTTGCGAGAGGAAAGAAAGGGCGGTTGGCGATGTTATGAACATGTCCATCGACGCATCTATATGCGTATGCAGCCGGTTAAACCTTGTCGCAGCCGTGTGTCGGTTTTTTTTGAATTTTGAATTTTGAATTTTTTTTTAAATCTTGCTACACTCAACTTTGACTTTGGCTAACACACTCGAATACAATACAATGGTCGGCATGGTGAGGAACACACGCGGGAGGAAGACGAGGTCACGTGACTGAGAGAGACGTCATGCCGTGTTCCTTCTCCTTTGCCGGTCTCCGAGGACCGCTCTGCTTGTACCTGTCAGATGTCTTCTCCTGCTTTCTCTACGGCTACTGTCAAGCATTCCACGATAAGCTCTTGGCACAGTGTCAGGGGCAACTATTAGACGAACAAAAGAGTGAGTTTGGGCAGATTTGGAGGTTGGATATTATTCGGCAAGTTTGTGGGTGGTGGCGGTGGTTGATTTGTTGGGCCAGTTCGTTGGAGTACGGTATGTACAAGAGCATACAAGTTGGGGCGTTTGCGGTGTCTGAAAGCAGTGGTGGGTTTACTACCAGAAGGCGCCATCATACGCCAAGCTACAGTACTTGTAGGAATGGACTCCAACCGTCTTTCGACTTGCTCTTTTCTGGAGCAATTTCTAACCGAGACATAATTTCGGTATTGCTTGCATCCCATACTGTACTGTACAGTATTGAATACGAATGAGCACGATATGAAGCCGATATGACACGATAACTCAACAAATACACATGACAACAATGTGCGGGTTCAGTCGACACGGTCAATTACAGCATTGTGCAAGTTTCCTGTACTCCTACCCTCAAGAAACGACCTTGTCACGACTCGGCCTCCTCCTCCAGACCACCAAGCTCATCGGTCCCTCACACCTCCAGACCACCAAGCTCATCAGACCAACCGATGCACTCTAAACGGCGCTAAAAGGGCACTAAGGCAACTCACACTTTAACACTCACCCTAACTGCCACGCTGGATGCAAGGTTCGGCGATGATCAAGGCTATTAAGTGGGATGAGATGTTGGGCTTGGAGAATGGCAACAAACAAAAGCCGTTAGCGAATACGGCGGCAGTGTGCGGAAATGGGCAGTTTTTGTTTGTGTGCGAGATTGGCGGATTTGTGCGAGATTGGCGTGATTCTGCGATTCCAATGTCCGCGTATCGCCCCTCCCCGTCTTGTGGCATTCACATGATCACGTCAATGTCACCCGTCCCGTCCAGATGTAACCTGTGTCAGCGCCTCAGTATATTTTTTTAGACTAATTTCTAGAATTGTGTCAAGGCGGAAATTTAGGGTTAGGACAGAGGGAGCCGAGACGCATCTTTACTTTGGCCAGAGCAAGCGATCAATGGGCTATTAGGCGGGGAAAAGGGGGTTTTTTGGACGTTTTGTTGTCATTTCCGTGTCGTCTAAGTGATTGCGAGCTTTTTTGCGCCCGTTTTGTCCGGTATTCTGCCCGTTAGAGGCCCCTTTTGCCATTTATCTGTCCTACACTTCCCACCAAGACTCTAAATATAAAGCCAGTAGACTAGTTACTTTTTCTAACGGCGTTTCCACGAGCCGAGGCCCGTTGCGACAAGACCCCAGCTCCACCGCCGCACGCCAACGCCTTGGGCACGTGTTGAGCAGTGAGCGCTCTGATGACTCGGCCGTCCCGTCCACGTCTCTCTGCTTATTCAGCTGGTGCAAACGGGGCTTGCAAACCCCCCGAATGCACGATCGGCAGCCGGAGATTTGGCCCTATCCAAACAAGGCGACAGACAAGGAGCCTCGGCTGATAAAGCGGATAAAGCGGGCAGTGAAGAATGCAGATTTTCGAGCGTGCGGTATCGCGGCATGCAGGAGAAGCCGAAAAGACGCACATGTCGGAGCTCTCGATGCACAACTTGACCCGTGGTTATTTTTAGCTGCCACGAGCGATGGTTAAGGCGATGGTGTTTGCGGAAGCGAAGGAAGCGAGATGTGGAGGATTGTTAACAAAGTTGACGTACCTAGTACGCCTATATACAAAGAACAAGACATTATACCGAGAAAAATCGAGCCCGTTCAAAGAATACACATATCTCGGTCGTCAGTTTGGTCGAAATGTGGAACTTGGACATCAACTGGATGCGCTTTATTCGACTCACCTTTATTACAACTCCTGCGGATAGACGATTATCTTAACTAAATCTTTGTAAATTTAACAATGAGATATTCCAGAGATTGTCAAGCTATCCGTACCGTAGTTTGCACACGAATACGATGAGAAGGACACCGAAGTACTCGGAAATAGTGATAGAACCACTCGGTCAGTACTTGTTACAACCACTACAGAACTTCAAACTCTCCTCACGTCCCAGACACAACTAAGCACCTCTGTGATAACTACTACCAGCAGCAAGCGGTCTAAAGTCCCTGCCAGGGCGTATTGACCAGGCGCTTTGACTCCAGGTTGCAAGTTTTGCGGGGCCTGAGCCATGCGCAAGTAACAAGACCTTTTCTTTCAGGAAATGTGCTCCAAGGTGAGAAATTCGAGGTAGAAGCTGACTTCTCTCAAGGACTGTTCCTGAAGGAGTGATTATGAGCTCCAAGATTCGATGGTATATCGGAATGCCTTCCAAAAAGTGATATCTAAGTCGCTAATGTATTTGTTATATAAAAGTTCATTTTATTCACCAGCTTCAAGCTGAATTAGCCCTCTTGAGTCCAAGCAACCTGTTGTGGATGCAATCTGGTTTCTGAATCGCATACCCCTGTTTTTGATAGGCTAAAGCTGGAGGAAACGGCTCTTGTGGTTTCTCGGTAAGATGGGTTATTTGGTAAACCGGCGCAGGGCCAACTTCTCCATTATCTCACTGATACTTAAGCCAGACAACTTGCTCTTCAACTCTTTGAGCCGTTGAACATGGCTAATATAACAGCGTACATCATGCACTTGTACCCTAGGGGTTGATGCTGTGGACGAGGTTGAATGTTGACAAAATCGAAGTTGAAACTCTTGTCTCATTGCTCCAGCCAGGACCACATTGTCTCACCACTCCGTACCGTACCTACCCTTGCTGGACTATCGTGCCCTCTAACCTCAACCAGTATGGGAATCCGCGCGCATAGTTGTATAAGGTGTCTACTTCTCAGGTTTCTCCTTGGTTCTTCAATACACTTTCCAAATTCCCAATTAATGAGCCATATTGACGGCTTCTACGGTGAAAACTTATGGTAAATGCCAAACTACTGTCATATTGGAGCCACTGATATCTCTACTGAAGTACTTGATCCCATAGAGTGAGAAGGAGAGCTAGTGGGAAATGACCCTGTCGACTTTGCTGATATTATTATACATACTCTCAAACAGTCATCATTCGAGACGAAAACCCCTATTCTTTTTGTCTCTCAACCGAAATCACCTGATCTCATCTCCCGCAACGGATACTCGTATTCGGATACGGCTGAAAACTTTATCGTGCAAGGAGAGATCTGAAAAATACTCACGCCAGAGTCGAACACATGCCGCCTGGTGGCGCTTGAATCTATCACGTGATCTGATGTAGGAACCAGTCCATGAGTTACATTTTTTTTGCTCCTGGGCAGCTGAGGATTACTTTGATCTTTTCAAATTTCATTTTGCAGTCCTATAAGGCGATTGACTATACAATGTCCTACCTGACCTGAAGAGAACAAAACTTGTTTAGGCAGTCTTAGTTGTACACCCCGTAGCATGTCTCTTTACTGTACTCTAACTAATCAACTCATTATCGATTCATTACCGTATTCATTAACCAAAGATCGTTGTATTCATTCATCATTGTATCCTACTTCTGTCGTCTGAAAGGTGAAGCAATGTACTCGAGAATGGTTTGAGTCAAGGACCAGTTGAGTTGAGGCTTGTCGGCGTCAAAGTCGTAGTTTGGAATGGTGTAGAGCGTAGGCTTGCTTGCCTGTTGCTGCGAAGGGGACATTGTGGGCTCCATTGTGGCTGTAGTATCGAACTGTAGTTGTAGGTGGTTGGGGGTTGGAAGGTGTATCCAGGCCAGGTTCCTCCCTCTATATATACTTCTCTGACATATGACCTCTACCCCTCCCTCTGTTGCGCCACCTCCATGTTTCTGCCGCTCTGTGCTTGTTTGTTCTTTGTCGTATGACTCGTATGCATACCAAGCTTTGTGGGGTGGTCTAGACGGATTTGTGTCGTCTGTAACTTGATGGTTTCCTACGGGATTTGCCCAAAACATTTATTGGGGGCTAATCACTGCTAAAGGAGTTGATTCCCGCTGTTAAATCTCATATTGCGTACTTCTATCACCGATTTTTCACTCCTGCCAAGCCCGCCTCCTGACATCCTGCATTATCGCAAACTGTAAAAAGTGGTCCTGGAACCTTGCAAAAAGAAATACGCTAAAAGGGTCTTGTGATCCACTAACCAGAGTCACTAAAGTGGAAGTGGAGCCGTATCGGGGGGCTACAAGTAGCAGAACCACCAAATATGTTCCTCCAGCTCCGCTAGTGACATCTGAACGTGATTAAACGTGGCGCTACGCTTACTACAATTAATTTGGAGTAGCACCACCCTTGGCAATCTGTAATAGGCACCTGTCTTGCGTCCTTGGCAGTCTGTAATCAGCACCTGTCTGGCGAAAATCTCAGGTACGACGCATCCCAAGGTACGACTCTACAGAGTTGGTTTGTTTGTTTGTCTACGTGTTTGTGGGGTACGTTATACATGTCGCTAAGAGTTGCCCATTCGCAGCTATGATGTAAGCACTACTATTCACTGCTAAAATACAGCAACAAAGACTTCAAATCCTCTTGAATCAACCATCTAGACCCCATCACTCCTGACCACTCTACTGGTATCATTCCGTACGACTCCTGCCTCAATAGTCGGTGATACTTTCTACCATGTCTTAGTCTGAGACACATGACTGGGGAAAGTAGTCGAAAACAGTGCAAGATTGGGCTGCCATAGGCTGCTATGTTGGATATTGGAGACTAAGACTTTCCATGGATCGCTACCGTACACTGGCGGCATTTAGAGCGCGAATATCGGCTGTGCTCTCTCTGACAGCTACAGTGCTAGCGGTGAGGCGTGTGCAGGGCTATGTTACCGGTAGTTGAAGCCGTACTCTGTTAAACTCTCAGTTCAGACCTAGAGATGGGGCTTTAATAGGCAAGAATCTAGAGCAGATTAGGAAGTCGGTCCATTCACTGTTGTTGTACTCATTTGTTGGACGTGTGTGAGTGACGCTGAGACAGTATTTCCCGTTGTCGGGAACTTGCAGCTCTCCAATGTTGGTTGCTAGTGGGAATTTCTCGGAAGAGGTGGTTGCGGTCGCACACTCTAGCCACTGGTCGTTGAATATTGTTGAAAACAGGAAGGGCTCGTGAATCTTGATAGCAAATAGACCACCATGGCATTGGATGTGCTTTGCTTACCCCACTTGTTGAGTCTCCAGATTAGTGGTACTTCAAGGTCGAACTCTCAGTTCCATGTTCCATTTTCGGGTGATTGTGAGTACCTGTCCTTTTCGTACCACCAATTGTCTCATCTCATCGTAGTCAGTCAGTGTCCTTGTGTTGCTTCATGAGGCCCATTCCAACAGGAGCACAGGTACTTCAGAATGCCAACTGCTGACCTTGCTCTCCCATAGATATTCTTCAATGATGGGTTGGCTGTTCCATTCCGTCGTGTCAGCGCTTCGAGTTGTACAACAAGCACATTTTGTAGTACATAGTGCTTCTCTGTCGCAGTGACCTCTCCAGCAATCTTGACAACCGAAACAGAGTACCCAAAAAGAACAATACGAGTGTGGATCCCCGGCTGAGAATAAGCCGACCGTTCGCAGTTGAATATTCATCCCGTATTAAGCCATTTTGGAGACAAATGTGCTGGTTTCGGATGTAGTCGTTCTAGGAAATAGAGAGACCCACGCTGTCAGAACTACCTAGTGCTCCAGTAAAACCCAACTATAACCTCATCAAATATTGTGAGATCGGTTTCGTAACATCTCAACACACTTGAACTTCAGTGAGGGAATTTGAGTGCATATTTGGTTAGATTGGCGTCCTTTATCAGCTGGGTATTTTCTTATAACTGTCCCATTCCTGTAACATCCAATAGCAACCCCTAGCACACTTTTTATCCAACTATCCCCCAACTAAGTCTTAACTACTGTAAGCGTTGGGGGCAGGACTGTGCGTACTGTGTGAATAGGAGTAGGACCACCAATGAGCGTTGAGCTCACATCACCAAATACGCGGCATCGTATGTTCGACGCGTGCGACGTAATTAATTACTCCTCTTCGCCTCTTCGGCGATACATGTCCTTTTCGGACACATTATGCATGTCTTGGAAATGGAAAACGCTGCAGAAAGCTCTGTAGATGGAGATGATTCGGGGGCGGCAAAGACCCCGCAAAAACAAGCGAATCTTTGATTCAATGTCCGTAGTTCCTGAATCTTGCCGCGCCTCGTCCATTCCCATTCCACCATCTCCATTTCCCCACACTCGTACCATCAATACATCATTAGTGCTGCATCCATCTGTCAACTGTCAACTGTCAATGCCCTTGTGTCAAAGCAGTGCAAGTAGCACCACTTTTTCTCCACAGTGAGTCATTTGACTGAGCAAGGTACGATATGGTACAAGTACCGTTTCCGTTCTTGTCTTGCACTCCCATGAGAAGTGCAATTGTATGGTGCCATGTTCAATCAGAGCCCGCATCGAGATGCGAGTTTGGCCGCGCGCTTCATGGAAAGCCACCGTTTCATAACAGAATATCCGCATATCAATGGACAGGGGCACACAGGGTTTATTATCGCCAGCCCCTGGATCCCAAACTGTGTTCCTGGCTAATCGCACAGAGCGATAATTTTCCAATATGGGTAGACACGAAGCTGAGGCGGTCTATCGCCATTGGTAGTGCGGTAAGACGAATGTGAGACCAATGTGAGACCAATGTGAGCACCAATGTGTGTACTCGGTACTGCACCAAATCCCTTGAGCCGTATAGTATAGGGAAAATCGTCACCACTATGCAGCTCCCGGTGCATCTCCGTGGACAGCATTTATGCATCTGGGGCCATCCTCATGATAGTTGATAGAGTATGAAGCTCGTGGCGGTCGATCCTGTTGGATTGACCTGGACACGAGATCAAATAGCATTCTGACTGTTTGTTAGCACGACTCGTATCGTAGTATACAGCGAGGGGTGCCTGAATGGTCTGTATGTACGACAGGAACTGTACAGTATGTATTACCGGGATGTACGCATCATATGTACGATACGTCGTCACCCGACAGTTGTACGGTCTCGGTGTAAGTTGGGGACGAATTGATCTTTGACGGTCAAAGCGACAAAACCGACTATCGTAATTGTACCTGTGGCAAGTCGACCATTTGAGACACTTGTTGAAGCTTCACGTGGACAGAGGGGAAGCTTATCACCTATGGTCATATCACGATAACTCGTACTCGCACTCGTACTCGTACTGTATGTACCAGCACGAACTACCACCTAGCCCAACCTGATGCGCATTTTCAGCCATGTTTCAGATTCTGTTTTACTGCATGCAAACAGGCAGTGCTGACCACGGTCCACTGCACCGCTGCACTCCACTGCATGTCTCAGTCAACTGACAGCACCGTCACGAGAGGCCAATACGGCCCATTGGAGTCGCGCCAACGGAGTTTGCGGGCTTTTCGACGTGTGGAAGGCCGTCATATGCCGGTGGCAGGTTGGATACGCCTGCAGCGCCCAAATCAGGTACTAGTTTCGCCGTTTTGAAAAGAGATGCCCCTTTATCGGCGGCCCCGGATTGGGACGGTGCTGTTTTGGGCTCGCAAAGGGTGCCAGAGGCAAAACCAGGAACTGTAATGGGCCGTCAACGGAGGATGGAGTAAGGAACGGGCCAAAAAGAACGGCTGAAGAGGAATTAACCGCGGAGCGAGAGCAAGATTGTGTATCCATTCTCCCCGTCACCTTTCGTGCCTTCCCACTACCGACGAACTTATATCATCTCCATCTCCTCCGATTTGTGTTTCGGCAAATGAAAAACAATGGAGCCTGAAGCATCACTTGCGGATGAGCTAAAGCGTCTATTGCGGGTAGAGTTGGCCCCAAAGAGCCGAAACCATAAGAGCTTATGTTTGAGCCCACACTTTGGAGAGAAGGAGAGAGGGTGGACTCCGAGAGAGGAGACAGAAAGAGACAGAAAGAGTCTCCAGACATCAACAGTATCCCACCAGTCGGCTTCTTTTTTTGTTTATCTGCCGCCTCCCGACCTCTAGACCACGTACCAAACCGACACAGACACCCAAGAACCCGTGATAGTCATCCCAAGAACCCGCCATAGTCACCCAAGATCGCGCTCATCAACACGCCCACCGTTTCAGTCTCAAACTGTCCCGTGTCTGACCGCTAGCCCCAAAATATCCAGCAAGCCTGACACCCCCAACTTCACACTCACTCACACACCCGACTGATCAGACAGCCCCAACCTGCTGTTGAAACCGGAACAGCACATACTTATATATACACTTGCCCCCGCTCCACCCACCACATCACCAACGTCACTTGCCACAATGAAACAATTGGTCGTCATGGTGGACCCCTCGGACCCCAACACAATCACAGAGTGGTATTGCTGTCAGTGTGGCGAGTACCACGGCAAGCCGCCCACCCGCTACGATTGTAAGCGATGCACCCACGGACTGTGTCCCTACTGTCCTCGAAAGCGAGTGGGTGATGAGAAGCAGCGTGGGTCGTGATCTAGGCGAGGACTAGGCGAGCGGAGCGAGTCTAGGACGAGACGAGTTCTGGATCAAGTTGCGAGTTCTGGATCGAGTTGCGAGTTGAGTCATTTGAGCTACTTCAAAGCCCGACACCAACGTCGAAGCCCTACGCCAAAGCCCTACGCCAAAGCCCTACGCCAATTGAACCAGCCTGACTCCGTTCTACTCCCCCTCCCCTTCACCCTCCCTCACCGTCACGTCCCTTGCATAGCATAGCCATCTGGAATGGCCTGTATATATTTAACGATGAAGATGAGACTGCCGTAACGTCGTGCACTAGCCCTGTGCCCGACATGACCTTGCGTGACAAACGCATTTTGATCTGTCCTGCAAATGCAGCTGCTATGCGCGGTTTAGCAATGCCGGTTAGAGCGAAAGAACGGGTCACGTGGAGGTTGTCATATTATTTCGTCACGTGAGATTTGTACTGGTGGTCACGAGATTTGACAAACCTCCTACGCTTTTTATTCGGCGATTATGCCGTGATGCTTTAGGAGTTGATGTGATGCAGAGTGAGCAGAGTGAGCAGAGTGAGAAGAGTTAGCAGAGTGAGCATGGTTTACGGGAAAGCAAAGTGTGGGTGTTGTATGTTGCAATGTGGGTGTCTTATATGATGGATTTGAGGTACAAGAATGTTTGTTTCGGGCGCGAGTACTTTCTGTACGGTGGTTGTACTGGTATCACGGATCTGACGGTATTGTATGTTGTTGTCTTGTAGTGAGATAAGTGACATTCTGTTAAGAGATGGTTTTGAATGACTGACTGACAAATACTTATATCTTCTTTTATTTCACTCACTTTTACTTTTCAACTCATTCTTTACTCTTTCACTCACTCTTCACTCTTCCACCCACTCTTCACTCTTCCACTCTTCCACTCTTTCACTCCCACTCCCACTCCCACTCTCGCTCACCATTCAGCCCATTCTTCCTACACTCTTCCTTTCAAAGAATGCCACAATCAGATAGAGTGGCTATGACGACTCATTGTCTCCAGGAATGATACTAGACATTCAACATGGATTCAAACCACCCAGACTACCCGTGACCACCGCTAGTGTCTCCATGTTTCGCGCCTAACCCCGCTCGCCACTCCACTACGGCCACCAAGTTACTGCTTACCTCAGTCGTCGCTTGATCACCGTCTGTCAGTCACCCAGCAAAAGCAGTTGTCTCCGTACAATAATGGAGTTTAGAACAGGGCTGGACATTCCGCATGGTTACTGTGAGCCAGAGGATGGTTACAGCTACAGCAGGGTTAAACCGTGGCTACAAGGGCTTCTTACCGGGCACATGTCGGAAATCTCCTTGTGAATGTTTCAAGTCTGCCACTACAAGTACATTTCTGTACAGTATGTACTGTATGTCGTACATTCTGTACGAACTGCTGGCACAATGTTCGCCTCGGACCTCTGTTTGTCTCTTGTCTTGAAACCCCTCAGACCTCAGAACACACTACAATATAAGTACGCTGACCCTCTACGCGACGCAACTGCCATCTGTCACCACCTCAATTGTCACCATCCCATCCATTCTATTATATACTATATGGGGCGGCAATAGCCACCCTTTTCCCAGCACCCACATCTGCGTCTTACTGCACATCAGCGTCTTACTGCACAAACATGGAGTCGTCAAACTCGCCTCCGTCACTCTCATCATCACTGCCCTCAAGATCCTTAAACACAGACACAGACGGCACTCGTTTCATGTCGTGTGGAGATGACGAAAACACAGGCCCAATCTTGTCGATCCACCGGTTTCGCTTGTCCAGCAGCACTCGAAGACCGGGCCGCTCCTGAGGTACAGCGGTGCCATTGTTGTTCTGCTGCTTCTTCTTTTTCGACTTGGGGTTGCGGATCCGCTTGAGGTAGGCCTGGTCCACCTGCTTGTCCAGGTCCTCCAGAATCTGCCGGAATTCCTGGTACGCCATCTGCTCCTTGACGATGGGCAGTAGGATACGTTTGCGTGCCTGGTTGGTCTTGTGCACCTGGCGCAGCTTCTTCTGCAGCACGCGCATCTGCTGGCAGATTTCGTCGTCCTCCCGGCCGTGCACCCAGTCGATTTCCAGGTCCTCGTTGTTCTCGTCGTCGTCAAGATCGTCCATGAGGTCCATCTCGTCGTCGCGCTTGGAGAACCGCTTGCCCTGCTTCTTTTTGTTCACGTCCATGATTCCCACGTACGTAAACTCGCGCTTGAGCCGCTGCTCCAGCGTCAGATAGTCACCCTTGGCTGTCGCCACCTTCCAGCTGGGGTTGATTAGCGGGCTTTGTGGAGGCGAAGACGACACTGCGGCGGCAGGGGTCGCGCTGTTCTCGTCGTCCTTAGGCTCCTCCTTGATTTCCTTTTTGTTGGGGTCCGGGAGCAGCGCAGACAGCAGACGCGACGCCAGAGGGCCGCAACTAATGTCCGAGCTCTCCAGCGCGTCGTCCACCAGATCCTCGCTCTTGCCCTTGGGCTCAATCTCCGCGAGCTCCGTCTTTGGGGGCGGCGAGAACCGGGACGCTGAGGCTGCGTTGCCAGCAGCAATACCTGCCTCGGCGTCTTCAGCAGCCCACGCGTCGGTGTAGGGGGGACCCAAAGGGGGCACGAGGTACGGTGAGATCTCTGCATCCTTGCCCGTGGCGTAAAGCGGAGCACCCGTGGCTCCAAGCGGGATGGACTGTTGGAGGAGCACGGACACGTCTTCCTCGGAAAAGGGTCGAAAGTAGGGCTCGATCGCAGTCGCAAAGGTCGAAAACTGCACCTGGTTGGGCGGCTTGGCCCGAGTGTAGTCTTGGTCCGGGATTGGGCCGGCCAACTGGTCCTTTAGGTCCGTGGTAGGGTAAGAGGCGACTCCATATTTCAGCTTGAGAGCCTCCTCTCCGGTGTAAGGGATGGTTTTTTCGTCGTAGAGCTTGAGCACCGACAGGGGCAGCGTCTGGGAGTCGACAAACTCGGACTTTGGGTTCTTTTCATACTCCTTGGGGGAGCCCTCTCCGGGGGGAGAGGTTTGGATCGTGGTTAGATCGCTATCAATGTTGAGTTTGACCGGTTCAATCTTCTTTTCCGCGGGTAGTTCGTCCACATCTTCCATTTTGATGTCCTTATTCTCGGTCTGAGAAGACCCTCCAGAAGCTGCTGCTGCTGTTTTCGACGAGGTTGACGACGAGCTGCTGCTCTGCTTGGGTCCTTTTCCCTTGCCCTTTCCGACACCCTTACCTCCGCTCTTGCCTCCCTTTCGCTCCCGGCGTCCCACCGTTTCGTCGATGGCCCGAATCACGGCCTTGTGGTTTTCCAGCACGCCACGGGTCCTCTGTCGAATCTGCCGCAACTCGTTCTGGAGCTCCACCAGCCCGTTCACAGAAACACGTGCATCTTCCGAAAGATCGATCCCATTGGTTTTGAGAAACGAGTTGGGTAACGTCAGCGCGTTCTGTAGCCGTCTCAGCAGCAGCGCGTCTGTGGGCGGCGGTGATGTGGACTTGGATTCCGGCTCCGCAGACGAAACCGCATGAGATCTTGATCGTCGACTGGCCATGTTGCGTGGCGAGATGAGTTATTATTTGTTTGTTGGTGTGGTTTTTTTCTCCGCCCGTTTCCTCTCGCTGTGGCTGCTTGGTCTTGTCGTCGATTTCGCTGTGTCGCCTGAAAGATTGTGTGTCTCGTCACGGCCTGTTTTTTTTTGAATTTTTCCTCCTCGTCAAGCACGCCGTTTTTTCCAAACCTCGTGATCGATGGGGCGCCGCCTCCTCCCAAAACCTGTGGGTTAGGGTTCCGTGAGAAGGTTGTGGAAGTTGAGGCCATCTCGGATATATACGCTACCAGTGGCGTATTAAACTCTATTGACTGCGGGGAAATGAGGGGGCGAAGGGATACCATTGTTCTAGCCACTCGTAAGATCATCTTCGGGCGTTGTTTTCGCCGGATTTGTGTCCTCCAAAGTCGTAGCGTTTCGTAGTTGATTGTACTATTGTGATTACTAATCGCATAAAGTTTGCGTTTTGCGGCCGGGTAACTGAATTTGACCACGCCATACTTCAACCTTCTTTTTGAGGGGTTCATGATAGGGTTAGGGTTGGGGTACAGGGTACAGGGTAAGGGGTACGGTAGTTTGTATTGTACGTTTACACCTCCGTTGAATGGTGATAATAAGTGATGACAGTTATGAACTTTGGCTGAGATGGAATAAGTCGGTGTTTTGACGGGCTGAAAGTGGTTGTTGTGTAACGGTTGTAGTATTGGAAGAGTATGGAGATGAAGAGTATTGAGAAGTAGGGTATCTTCGGAGAGTGGATTTCAGTGGATCAGTGAACGTTAGGTTTGGAGTTCTCCGATGTTTTGTTGGTTGTCGGAAGTATTTCCCAATATTACTGTTTTCGTTGTCAGTAGTAGCGGCTATTCTGGGTTAGTACGGAGTCGGCAGATGTATGGATGTGAGCAAGAAGGTGAATTAGGGTGAATAAGAGGTGAGTGATATCTTTCACGTTTTCCGACTGACGAATCTTGAAGTTCAATTGACCTGGTATATTGTACAAGTACAAGTACAAGTACTTGTAAAATAGTCGTTCCATGACGTGCTTGAACCTGCTCACTGACTGGAATTCTCTCTGCTCGGTTTGACGTGATCCAGTTATGTCCATCCAATTCAGAAGACATAAGATGTTATTGGTCAAAGAACAGGTTCGAGTGAAAATGGTGGAAGATTGAAACGAGGAGATGATGGAATTGATTTGAATTCTGGTCACTTTCGTGCTTGTGATTGTGCTCATATCTGTTCCTGTACTTGTAGAGAAGTAACAGGCCTTTGAAACATTCTGGATGAATGAACACTCAACTTGTCCATTACTTGTAGCTAACATACCTCAATCTAGTTCACAGATGCCTCATATACGCCCTGATAATGCGGTTTGGTGGACCCACACGTATGACCATGCCTCTTGAGAACGGCTCCTCCCACCACTGGCGAGGGTCCTATCACCACTGAAACACTACTCACGACAACCTCCGCCAAACCGCCTCACGGGCTCCTCCCGAATACTAGCGAGGGTCCCATTTGGCGGAGTGGAGACCAACATCATGTCGTAATGCATCTTCTCGATTTCGGCGTCCTTTTGATACAACAGGTTCGTGAGCTGCTCCAAAACCGCCTCCTGGTTCTCAATCACTACTCGCATCTCCTGCACCAGCTGATGGTGGAAGTCCGTGAGCATGTATTTTGGCGGCTGTTCTTCAAGGGCCTTTTTCTTCTCGTCTTCTCTGATGGCCTTGCGTCGTTTGCGTGCCGTGGGGCCAAACTTGTTGCGAATCTTGGCTGCCAGTCTGTCGGCCCGTGACGGGCCAATGTTCCACTTGCCGTACAGAATCTCGCGCTGGTGGCGGATCACGGGCCGGTTGGGGTTCTCGGGAGGCAGTCGCGCGTCGAGCTGCGGATCGTTGTGCACTTCAAGCAGCTCGTTGAGAGACATGACCTGCGGCGGCTGGTTGAGGCCCGAGTTGGACGGGTTGACGTTGGCCGCGTTGATGGTGGTGGCATTGGCCAGCGGGCTGGGTGGAGCTGCTGATCTCCGTGAGCCGTTGCCAACAAAGGTGCCGAGAGCATCAATAACATGGGGACCACGGGGAGCCGTGGAGCTATTGAGCAAACAAGGTCCAGAGCCATTCATGGTAAGTGGCGAATGAGTGGACATTAGAGAGAGGCTGGCGTTAGAGTAATCACAGACAAAAACCAAGAGAGCAGAAACCGAGCTGAGTTGAAAAGTGGGGACATTTTCAGCTCCACTTTTCGGCTCCACCCGGTATCTTCATTCACATGACCAAAACGTCAACACCAGCTGTCTGAAGAGGGTAAACATGAACGAGTACAAGTATACATAGCACGTTGATACCCCATCGTCAACAAGTACATACAGTATTGCACTCGCATATACTCCACCACTACAACTCCATGTTTGTCTAATAATAATACCACAAAATTTTATACACTACATAGCCCTGTCTTCCCTAGATTGCGTGCAAACGGAGCAGGCTTCATCCAGACATCTAATGTCTTTGTTAACTGCCAGACACCCGTCCGGCCTCGCGACCGCCCAGGATTATCTGTTGACAGGAAAGTATCGCCAGATTCGAGCCTTGCAATCTCCACTTCCAGTAGCAAACAACCCGCCCATGGGACTAGGAGCCACACTGATGACCGAATTTCGATGACCCTGCAGCATGAGTTGCACCTGGCCCGTTCGAGGGTCCCAGAATTGCACACCCCGGTCCTTGGAGCCGGAAAGAATCCACTGCCCATCCAGCGTGCTGGCCACACTCAGAACAAAGTCCTTGTGTCCACACAGCGTCTTGACGCAGACGCCTCCTCGCTGGTTGGCCTGAATGCCTCGAGGAGCCTGCAGCTCCCACAGCTTGATCGTCTTGTCCAGCGAGCCGGAAACAAGATCCATACCGTTGGGGGTGAAAGCTACACTATAGACGGAGTCCTTGTGTCCATCAGGGGCCTCCAGACGCTCAACCAGGAAACCGGTAGAGGTGTCCCAGATTCGCACAGACTTGTCCAAGCTGCCTGCAGCCACAAACTTGCCGTCGGGCGAGATGGCCACCGTGGTGACGCCGTCCTCGATCGACAGGGTTAGAGTACACTGGCCGCTCTCAATATCCCACATTCGGACTGTGCGGTCGCCAGAGCCAGAGGCAATGTGTCGGCCGTTTCGCGAAAAGTCCAGCGAGTAAATGTCCTGCTCGTGGCCAGTGAACACGTGCCGTATGCTCTGAGATTTAATGTCCCACACTCGGATCTGCTTGTCCTCGGCGCCGGTGGCCAGGTACTTACCGTCCGGCGAGAAACACACGGACCGGATGTACAGGTCGCCTTCTCGGTCGACCGAGTCGTCCTGCAGCCGGCAGATGAGCTGGCCAGTCTGCACGTCGAAAATCTGGGCAGATCGGTTACAGCCAGTGGCAATGTACTTGCCGTCAGCGGAGAACCGCACACAGCACACTACAGAGTTGTGGTCCAGCGACTGCACAATATCCACGTCCAGCAGCCGTGGTGCTCGCTGGTTGTAAACGACAAACCAGTCGGCCTTTTGTTTTTTGAGCTCCGGAGGTACCCGCTCAATGTCCATGTCGCCCAGGTAGTTGCCCATCTCTTCGGGGCTCTGTTGCTGCTGCTGGGGAGGTTGCTGCTGCTGTGGAGGGCCCTGCTGTTGCTGCTGCTGTTGCATCTCTTGGGGGGCCACCTGGGGAGACGCCTTGCCGGGAACGGGGGTCGACACCTGTCGCTTCTTGCTGTTGGGCGAGGCCATTGCGCTGATGACGGGGGGTCCGTTATGTGGCGAAGACGTGTAGCCGTTAGCACCCACGTAGCCGGAGTAGGGCTGGGGTTGACCAGGTTGGGGCTGACCAGGCTGGGGCTGACCGGGCTGTCCCTGCGGGGGAGCCAGAGAAGAGGTGCCGGGCTGACCGGACATGATGCCGCTGAACACGTTGGATGATGGACGCAGCAGCGACGGGGGCTGTCCTTGCGAAGGGGGCACACCACCCATGTGGTGGGCCTGGGCCTGGGCCTGCTGTTGAGCCTGGGCCTGCTGTTGGGCCAGAGCCTGCTGCTGGGCGGCCTGCTGCTGGGCGAGGGCCTGCTGCTGGGCTGCCTGTTGTTGCGCGGCCCGTGCTTGTTGGTCCTGTGCCTGCTGGTTCTGCTGCTGCTGTTGCTGCTGTTGCTGTTGCTGCTGTTGCTGCTGCTGGGAGTGTGCGGGGTTCGCAGCGGGTCCACCTCGGGCCTCCAGCTCGCTCTTGAGCCGCATGATTTCCTCCTCGTAGCGCTCCTTCATCTTTCGGTGCGCCATTTCTAGCTCGTAGACCGACTGTCGAATCTGGCCCAGATCTGACGTCTGCTGGTTCACCTTGACGTCAAACTCGTCCTTGTGCAGCCGGTAGACGGACGCCTCGTTGGTCACGGAGTCGAACTCCTGTTTGATGGCCTCCAGAAGCTCGTTGAGCCGTTGGCCCGGCGCTATTACTTGTTGGGGGAAGCTCATCTGGGTTAGTATTGTAGAGTCTGGTGTGACCTATGACCCAAGAGGCTGACGGGTGATGCAGATTCGATGATTCATGGATGGCAGAGATAAGGGCAGAGGCAAGGGCAGAGAAAGAGATGGCTAAAGATGGCGGAGGTAAGATGGCGATAAGATGGCGATAAGATGGCGATTAAAAATGGCGATAAGATGGACAACACAACTGCGGACACGTGTTAGGATGGACTCCAAGCGTCATTGTCCGACGATGACGCGTTCCAATCGCCAAGACGTGATGAATGCCCTCTTTTGGGTCTTGTGAACCCATCATCACCGATTACCCTTCACCACCACCACCACCACCATCCATCATCACCAATCATGCATCGCAGACGGCCATCATCCGACCTCCATCGCCATCATCCAACTCCATCGCCACCATCCAACTCCATCGCCAATCCATCCACGTGGCATTATCTCTGTGTCGTCATGTTCGGGTCTCGTGTTCCGTTCTGATGTCGTGTATCTTGTCGTGTCACGGGAAGCAAAAAACATTACAAGAAGGCCGGCTTGGGGCCGTTCGCCGGTGTCGGGGATTCTGCATCTGTGTGCGTCTCGTCATCGTCTGCGTCGACGCGCTCCGGTCTCGTACTCACCTGGTCCTATTGTACAACTCGTTGATGGCTCAAGCACAATTGCCAATTGTCGATGATACACCTGCAGCGCTGAAAATGAGTAGTGCTGTGTTGTGTGAGAAACAAGCTCCAAAGATGTAGTGCAAGGTCGGGTAATTCTAAAAGATGGCTGTCATGCCCCGTTGGGTTGGCGTGGGTTAGGGCCCAACCTTATTCTCACCATCGTCGAAAAACAAGTGGGGGGGACCCCAAGAGGGGGCACTCTGACGCTCAACCTTATTTAAGCTTTGTCCGTCTAAATAGAGTGATTTTTGAAATAGGCTCCGAAACTCTAAAGTTTAGAAGTGGCTACTGTATGACGTTGTCATGTTTCTCACGCTGGCAGTTTAGGGTAAGGGGTGGGATTAGAGTTCCCAGGTACTTGTATACGCCGAGTCTAAAATAAACGCCTAAAAGAGGTGGGAGATAATGTCCCAGCCAATGGCGGCCAAGAGTCCAAGATTGTCTGGCCTCTCCTGTAGAGCCCTAAACGCCACTTTTTATACCCTAACCCGCATGTGGTGATGCGGAAAGCTGGCGGAACTGGAGTGTTGGACATGTTGGAACTGTTGTGGCAAGACTTGAACGGGTGAGTCTGTGGAATAGGGGTGAGGGATGAGGGTCGATGCGCACGGAGCGCGCTAAGAGCGGTATTGTGGCTATGTTTGAGCAGGGGTGTTTGGGTGGGGTTTCGGAGATTAGGAGGAAGTTTTGATAGTTCGCCCGTGGGATATTTAGTAATTGGTGGAAATGGTGGAGGAAAACGGGGACAATAAAATGGGTGGGAAAAACCCAGCACAAGACGGATTGAACTGCCGTTCTGATTGATCCGATGTCATCAAGGGGGATTCCGAACTAACCGCGGTTCAAACCTCGCTAGGGTCATTATATGTGATGACTAAGTTTGTATTTTTCTTTTTATTCTTGGACATACATTGATTATATAATACGCCCTTCAAACTGTGCTTACTAAAAAGAATAAAAAAATAATAATAAAAAAAAAATAAAAAATAAAAACATAAAAAGATAATGTTTATCCGGTCTAGAAGGGAAATGAGAGGGTTATGGGAAGCACAATTGGAGAAGGGTTGTCATATGTTCTTCTGTAAAGCCCGAATCCGAGTCCATTCTACTGGTACTGTTTATCTTTGTTACAGGCTCAAGTACGAGTCTATTGAATTGTTGACTACCGTGAGTATGATTCTTGAAACATATTAAATCTACAGGAAACCTAAGTATACCAATTGACATTTAGTTAACTCTTACAACCTTGTCCAAGGACTCTAGTTCCATAGCAGTGCACATCAGGCTTGTTTGGAGTTCGTGATTAATATTCACAAGAGATCCCAGACCAGATAAATAACTCATAAATGATTGGAACCATCAGTCTAAGTACTGATCTCACTATAGTCAGAGGTCAGTACAAGTGCCAATGTTTCTATCTCAGAGTCTGGTTCCTAACACCAAGTGTTACGACAATACAAGTCCACTCCTGGGCTCTACAAGTACGATCGATATTCGACTATTACTACATGTAGAGGACTGTTTATGAGGTTTCTGTAGGTGTTTCTACCAAAAGAAACAATCCCGATGCCATAATAGACCCTAATGTCTGTTATCGTCGGTTATCACCTGTTCCACTCATTCGGGGAGGGAATTTATGGGTCAACCGTCGTATACTGTTTACAATACAAGTCCTTGTAATTCATTCATCAGTTGAAAAAGTGTTCTGCCCGTTTTGAATGCTACAATACCCAGTCCTGTCCAACTTGAATGTTACAATGTCGAGATCTGTTCAAGTTGAAGGCTTACTAACGAGTTTGTTGTTAGCAGCACAACTCCAGTTGTTTCATATATGACCAGCTATTTCTGATCTGAAACACACACCACCGTATTTGATTGCTCCTCACATACACCACCGTCAATAGGTCCTCTCCCCATACCCCACTGTCACTGATTGCTCTATACTGGACAAGGCAATCACACCACCAATTCCACCATATAAATATTATTTACAGGACGCCAATGCCGTCAATCTTCCCAATGTCCATACAGATACTTCCAGTCCTCAATCTCTTCCACATTGAGTCGTAGCTTCTCCTTGTGTAGCTTGACCGCCTGTCTTCCCAAACACAACCGAAGAGGAGGATTGGCACAATGAGCAGCCTCCCAAACGGTCGCGGCCACCAGATCAACAAAAGAAACCTCGGTGCTATCTCTGGGCACTGCCGGAGGCGGTTCCTCCGCTTTGCGCTTCTTGGGAACCACAGGCTCGTCTTCAACACGCGGCTTGGTGCAGGGCACATACGTCACGTGAGGTGGAATGGGTCGTTTTTCGCGCAGCTGCTGGGCAATAAGAAGCCCGTATATGGCTGCCGAGTCCGCGTATGCGGCTGGCAACTGCCGTTCTTCCACTGCCGGCAACGGGGGTTGCAACAGCGACGTTAGGGGCGTTTCTGAACGCGTCAAAGGACTATGTTGACTCATGGGGCTGCGTTGACTCATTGGTGTCTGTGAATGGTGCACGGGCGTCATGTTGTTCATGACGGGCGAATGCTGGGGGTTGAGGGGGGTCTGGTTGCTCGTGGGAGAATGGTTGTTCAGCGGACTTCCGACCAAGGCCGAGTGATGGCTCATCGGGCTGCTTGCAATTATCGGGCTTCCCATATCGCTGTCCACCAGCGCCGCCACGGGATTTCGACCCCGTTCATGCAGCATTGAAGATTCCAAAATGACCACATTAGCGAACCCTTCATTTTCCAGAGCCAGGGTCTCGGAGAAGCCGTCAATGGCAAACTGAGACGCACACAAGGCTCCCAGGCCCGGGGCGCCCAGAATACCCAGAGTTCCCGTCTTGTTGATGATCACTCGTTTGTCTGTGCAGTTTCGGTTTTTCCAAGCCGCTAAAATCGCCCTGCAAACGATGAATACCCGCCCAAAGTTGTGCGAAAAGGTAGAGCGCAGCTCGTGCTCATGCTGCGATTCGCCAGGCCCCACCAATCCGTGCTCCTCCAAGTTGACGACAACCTGCGGCAGAATTCCAAAAATCACCATACATCGGTTGAGCAGCTCATTGACAATGTTCTCGCCTCCTCCGGGGAAAACGGCCATGGGAATCGAGGCACGCGCCTCAATAATAGGACCGGGTAACCCATTCAAAGTGACAGTCGAAATGTTGATCTCAGGACGGGTATCGCCAGTCTCGGTCCACTCCACCACAAAAACCCGATCGCCCTTGACAAGACATGTGCTCACCAGGTGCGGCGTGATCTCGTCACGTGACCCAAACACCATCCACAGCAGCGGCTCACGTGGCAATCCGTCACGTGGCGGTTGGCACGATTCGGGGAAGGCCGTCATGGTTGAATGTACGAAGAGATCTTTTTAGTGGTGTGTGGTTACGGCGGTTACTGTCGGAGATGTTTCGGTGTGGGGTTAGGTTTGGGTGCATGAGGGAAGCGTAGCTGCAGGTGTTCTGAATGAGGTGAAGCGGTGGAAATCGGTTGAAATGGAGGTTAGGGTTTTCGGTTTTAGGGTTAGGGCGGATATGTTGGTTTTGTGGCAAGACTTGTTTTGATTTGGTATTTTTTAACATATTTTCGACCTATTTTATAGAAATCAAATTGGCAGTACAGGATGATTAGAAGTTGATGTAACGCTACATTAACGATTGGATTTGTGAATTTTAATTTTGTGGGGTTCGTTGGTTTTGGGTTGTATTTTAGTTTGGTTTTGTTGGGATTTAGTTGAGGTGGCAATGTATTATGTTAAATATGTATTATATATATATAAATCGTAAGTAACTATAAAATAAATATAAATAAATATAAATAAAATATAAATAAATATAAAATAAATATAAAATAAATATAAATAAATATAAATAAAAAATAAATAAATAAAAATAAATTTAACAAGTTACGAAAAAAAAGAGTTATAAAAATGTGGAACTGTGGTCTAGTACAAGTGAAATATCTGAGAAGATATAGGTCCTTCAAATAGAATATGTTCATTCAAGTTGGAGTTGATACACTAACCCTGGGTGACTGGCAATCGCGGTTTGATATCTCTTCCGTCCTATTATTGATCAATAAACAACTCAATGACGACAAGTAGGGCAGATGACTGTTAAGGGCTGTTCTTTCGTACAAGTAAATTTCCTGTGGTTAGATGAATACAAGGATGTAGTAGAGACTCGGGATTTCGGGTATCTCCAAGGTCGATTGACAGGTGCTGAACAGGTTCAAACTGGACTAAAAAGTTAGTCAGCAACCTGGTGTTTGCCCAAATCCCAGTAAAGGTGACACTTTATGCTCTGGCGCCTTTCAAAAGAGTGTACAGTCCACGATAAGAATAATTTATTGATCTGCTCAAGTTCAACGCCAGGAAAACAACAGTTCAGTCGACAGTAGTGGTTCGATTGATGTAGCAACTCACAGTACTGTACCCAGTACAGATCGACATTGTCTCAAGTAATGTAACAAGAGTCCATGTAACTTGGATGGGTTTCAGGTGCCCTGGTTAAAACTCACAACACCGCTCGACATCTCCGACACTGCTCGACATCTCCGACACGCTCGGCATCTATGACACTGCTCGGCATCTCCGACACGCTCGGCATCTATGACACTACTGGGCAGTGCTCAGTATGTCCATCCTAAGCAGAAATGGCCTTGACGTACTCCTGTCGATAAGGATTGTTGTCCACAGGTCGGGGCAAAGCGACCCACTTGGGCTCGGCCTGAAACAATCGCATGGTGTGGACATAGTTCTTCTCAGACAAAGTGAACCGATGGTAGATGCCGCTGGGCAGAATCAGCAGGTCGCCGGCATTGAGCTGGGCCCGAATCCATCGGTCGTCCTTGTCTCGAACGTCAAAGTATCCCTCGCCGTCCAAAATGTACCGAATCTCCTCGTCCTCGTGCAGATGCTCCTCGTAGAAGACCTTGAGCTTCTTCTCGTAGTTTTCCTGGCCGCCCATCGCCTCTGGAGTGATGGTCACCTCGTCTCGGTTTGTGTACTTTCGCTCCTTGGCCAGACGGTTCACGTCCTCAACATCGGGGTAGTGGAACGCCAGAACGCCGATTTTCTCCAGCTGCTCCGCCGTCACGGGCTCGCCCGAGTCGTGGGGCGCACACTGGTCGACGCTGGAGTCGTTGTCGTGGTAGTAGAACTTCATGGTGGTGTATGAAGAAGAACGAATTCTACTCGGTTCTACCAGATATATATGAACGGTGGCTTGCGAGCGTAATACATGCACGTCACTGCACGTGGAGGGGAATTGAAATGAACATTAGAGGGGCATGTAGAGGGGTTAATGAGAAGATAAAAATATGAGCGTGGAGAAGAGAAAGAGAGGAACAAAATGAACTTTTCAGATCCACAATTGGATGTCTGGACAAAAAGATGTATTCATATCCGCGACGATTCAGGTGGGGAAATAAAGTTGAGATAGATGTGATTGGTGAATCAGTTCTTCAACAGCACGTGGTTGAAGGTGGGTGAGATTCTAGGGAGGCGATTGTTTAGTCATGTTTGTAGAAGTCACGTGAGGCTGAGGGTGAGGAAGATTATGAGATTATGAGTGTGCAGGAGGTACATAGCGTACTTGCAACAGATGTAAGCAAGGAGTGGTGTTGTTCTGAATGCCATGACGTAATCAATATAATTTGTTTCATAAGAAAATAATTCTACGAGTATGAGATGGAGTATGGGTATAAACGGTAGTTGTATTTTGTTTTCTCTTTTCCGTGTGATTTTCAATTTTTTTGCATTTCCCATATTTCTCATATTTTTCGTCATTTTCCGTAATTCCAATTTCCATAATTTCTGCATTTTCCGTAATTTTTTCATTTTCCGTAATTTCTTCATTTTCCAAATTTTTTGATGTTCCCGATTTTTTGCCTTTTCCGAACAATTTCGGAAATTCCCCAGAATTTATGCATTTTGAGTAATTTCTGCATTTTTCTAAATTTCTATATTTCCTAAATTTCTACATTTTGCACAACCTGCTTTAATCCGCGGAAATATTGTTTATTTCCAATATTTTCATGTTTTTTCTCCATTTTTTCTGCCCCCGACATTTTCACAAACTGCAGATGTCCATTTTCTGTATTTATTTCTTTTTTCAATTGACTCTTCAATCATTTCTTTTTCACTTGTAATGCAACCTCGTCCAAACCACACCACTTTTGCTGCGTAAACAGCCTGGTACGAATGTCTTTTCAATATTTAATTCCTTTTTTTGTGATTTATTTCATTTCCGATTCATATCGCTTAATCGGTCGCTTAACAACCAGACCGAGCACTAGGAACCGAACCGAACCTGCAATTACTTCGGAACACGTCCAAAACGATGATCCGACAATACCGCCAGCAGTATCATATATCACCACGTAGCCCCGGACGAGCTGATTCCAGCGGTGTCTGTATGTCTGCTCCGTGACCCGTTTCGGCCCTTTTATCCCCAACCCCTCCCCCTGCTTAGTCACCAACCGCTACCCTCCAGAGCTCGAACGAACAATCTTGGCAACAAAATGCGATGACTCACAGCAACCTACTTGCGGATAAATCGCACTGGACCGCTACCCGGTCTGGAACATAGCAACTCTGTTAGACTCGAGATGGAGATCCCGACTTGACAGCAAGAGTTGCTCGGGGCTCTGGGGGTTTGGGGAGTTGAAAGACACGAATTGTGCGGCTCAAAGACGCCGTTGGACGAGCTCGGGCGACTTTCCGAACCGTTCGGGTCGACAGAGTCTTTCTTTTCGCGGAGGTGCTTGCATTCTGCCATGTTCCGGGGGTTGGCACAGGTTTGTGGTGGAATTGCGGCAAATTTGCACGGGATTGAGTTGGTTGGGTTGCCGGTTGAATGAGCTCTATTGTGGTTGTAGCGGTCTGGATCGGTCGGAGAGGGAGAGTGAAAAGGATGGTAATGGTGGTGGTAATGGTGGTGCTATCGTTGGAGCATTGTACTGTTGGCTCCATTGATACCCCACAAATTAGCTACAAGCTACTGTACAAGTTTATCTTGGTCTAAGATGCTGATGCTGATGTTGAGATGCTCAAGTACGGTAGACGGTAGACGGGGACGGGGACGGGGACGGGAGACGGTCGATGGTAGAGGCGATTGTTCGGAGGGTAACGAACGAGGCGAATGAGTACAGTGAGATCGAGTACAGTGAGATCGAGTACAGTGCGATCAAGTACAGCACCATGCGAGTATACTCATACTCATGGTGCAAGTTCCATACTCCAGCCTCAGCAGAAGGTCAAGTCCAATGAATAGTGGCTATCGCCGCGGCGAGACGTTGACTCGTCCAACTCTTCCACTCACTCTTCCTAACACTCATCCAACTCTTCCTATCACTCTTCCAATCACTCATCCAACTCACTCTTCCAACTCGTCTCACTCGTCTCACTCGCATTCGGTTGCTTTGCTTAACGCACCTCAACAACGTCTGCACATAATGTAGGCACAAGTGAACAAGTCCGAAAAAAAGGGACAAGAGACACCAGCCGAAAGGGGCATTGAAAGCGGAGATGCAAGGGGAGACACTTGGGGATGCCACAGTCTCATTTGGGGCGTTTTCCATCGCCAACCGCGCTCTAGCCACTTTTGCTCTAATCACTTTTGTTTAGACGCCTTTTCCCGTTGTTAGTGCCGTCGAAATATATATATACATATATTATTATTTCTTTTCTCCGTTTCACAGTGCAATAATTATCTTCTTTTTTAATTTTTTTTTAAATTTTGTTTAAATTTTGTTTTGTTACAAATTCACCCCGCGGCTTTAAGCTCGGAATTACACTTACCGTTAAAGTTGCCCAAACTCTAGCTCACATGATCCGGTGGTGACAAGAGTCGGTCGCCTTTCCGGTCCACCAACACATGTGCTCCTCCGTCACAAACACAAAGACCCACAATGGATAAAAGTGGATGGTTACACGTGCGGACCAAGCGCAAGGTGAGTGTGCCGTCCGCGTGGTCGCAACAGTCGTTTCTAACTCAGTCGTGGAAAAAACAGTGGGTGGTGGTGCGGGCCCAGGCGCTGTCCGTGTACAAGGACGAGCGGGAATACGAGCCGGTGCGGGTGATTCCGGCGGAGGAAATCATGTCGGTGGCGCTGCTGGAGGATGTCAACTTCGCCGTCTTCACGTCGTCCATCAACCACCACTTCAAGAGCGACTCCCGCGCGGAGGCCGAATCGTGGGTGGCCCAGCTCAAGGAGGTGGGAAAGCGAGCGGCAGACAATGTCGTGGACGCCCAGAAACGCGAACGGGCAGCGTCCACCGCCAAGGGCCACGTGGAAATCCCCATCGTCGTGGATACCGCCCTGGTGTCGTCGCCCCATTCCCAGCTCCACTCGTACTCCAACCACCCCCATAGCCCCCACATGGACGCCGCCACACACTCGCACACCGAGTACAGCGGCGACGACGTCTTTTCGTCGCAGAGCGAGTGGGACGAAGACAAGTCGCCGCTGTCCAAAAGCCCAATTGGCGAGTTTCAGCATTTCCACGACTCGTTTGTCCCCACAGACCCCAAGACCAAACCCCCCAAGATCTCCACAAACAGCCCCCCTCATTCGTCGGACCCCTCGCCAACCTCTCCCACGTCCCCGAGCCCGTCCAAGAGCTCTCTGATCGCCGAGGGCCCGCTACTTCGGCTCAAAAAACGATACAACCAGTGGCAGCGACAGTATGCGGTTCTGACGGTGGACTCGCTGAGCTTCTACAAGTCGCAGAACTCGGCCCACCAACACAAGAAGCCCATCAAGACGATTGCCGTGGACCAGCTTTTGGACGTGGTTGAGCTTGATCCGCTGTCCAAGTCCAAGCCGTACTGCATGCAGCTCATCACGCCGGCCAAACGCATCCGGTTTTCGTTGGACTCGGAACCCGATCTTACAAAGTGGCTTGTGGCGATAAAGAGTATTGCCAAGGAGGATTTTACAAAGGGCGACTGCAAGGATGGTCACTGACAGCCACTGACCGCACGGGGGTTACTACATGTGTAGACCTCGGACACCATGACACTGACACTAATCGACATTGCATATCACAACAAAACACCTATCTAATGAATAATGTTTAATCGAGGGAGGGGGGAATAGGACAGAGAGAGTGTGTGGAGATGGTGGAAGGGGTTGCTGAGAAACTGGGGTGTATCGGATTGATGTTGAGTGGACATAAGCATGTGTACGATGCAAGTATGAGTACGAACGATACAGATAGTGTATCGATACCCAGTAATGTACATACAGTACCGGCTGTTGTGAATAACCAATTTATCTCAACCATCCCTTTCTCAATTATTTTGATTTCCCTTATCCAATTATTTTGATTTCCCTTATCCAATTATTCTGATTTTCCTTATTTTTATTCCATGATTTTAATTTCCCAACTTTGCCAGTAAATTTATTCCACCCAAATTCCCCAAAATACCCCTATCCACAGCCCCTTAATTCCGTCTATTTCTGTATGTACTGCTGCACTGCCCCTGCCACACACATGTCTCAACTGAACCCTGCAGCGTCTCACTGAAACACAAGAAATGGCGTTTGGTTGAAAGCCGGCTGCATGTTCAAAATGTAACGGAGTTAAGCGGGGTTGAAGAGGTGTATTTTTCGGTAAATTGCCGAAATTGTAAATTGTCAAAATTGTAAATTGTCAAAATTGTAAATTGTCAAAATTGTAAATCGAATAATGGCCAAAATTGTAATTCCATCGAAAAATCGCAACCACAAACCATCTGTAGACCAAGAATGTGGGCAAGTGTGCGGAATGCACTAAATGTCCGCCCACCAACACTAAGATTACGTAATCACAATAGGGCCGGTCACATGACCCCTCCCCCGGGTAACCTGGGCAACTCAAGACAAGAATTTCAGCGCACTGTCTCAGCCGTGTATATTGTGTGCGGCTAAGGATATTTCCAGTGGCAAAAGTCGGTTTTGAAAATGGCGCAAAAATTGAGGAAAAAGGGCAAAAAGGGCAAAAAGGGGACGAGGAATAATCAACACAAGCCGAGGGGTTTTCTGTATAATTGACAGTCGGTAGAATGTATTTATCTCTGATATGACAGTTGTCGATTCTTTGTTTTGAAGCGGTTGTCATGGGAACGGACCCTGCACACGACCCTTTATTTTTTATTTTTATTTTATTTTTAGCATGATTACTGTACATCTTCGTTATTGCGAGTGTGTACGATGTGTGTGAGGGAGGTAATAAATGGGTTCGGGAGACTGGAACCTTTGGAATTGGAATCGTGCCGAATAATACCGCCACAATGTACAAGTACAGATGGTCTGATTTATTACGACAGATGCGATACGATTGATACGAACTGTGAGGTGGTTTCTACATATTGTACTGCATTTGGGAGGTTTAGGTGTGGCAGAAAGTGGTGAAACAGTGGCGTTTGGGCAAAGAGAATGAGCTGATATGTTGCATTTTCTGGCTGTTTTCGATTTCCATTGATTTTCATTGATTTTCCACATTTTCCCACATTTTTACGCATTTTTTCACGTTTCCCCTCAATTTTACTCAATTTTACTCAATTTTCCGCAATTTTCCGCATTTTCCACTATTTCTCGTAAAGGTCTCAAAAATAAGGTTGACTGAGAGGCCTAATGTGGGGTTACTTTGATAGCGAGAGAGGCAGACACTCGTTCCACCAGCATCCTTGCCTGACACTGGACCGACGGTTTTTCGAGCAAAAAGTGACACAAAAGCGACGCAACAGCCCACACAGTTGGATACTTTCGCATACATCGTTCACGTCAGCGCAAAGTCGGTTTTTCTCTGCATATATTACGCACCATATCCTGATAGAGTGACACCATACATTATTGTCGGAGCTGCCACGAGATACACAACCAGTCAAACGATACACAGTCCGCAAGCACAATCAGCTGATATAGTCATCAGATACACACCTTCCCGGTCTTCTCACATTTCTCATCTCTCATCTCTCATCTCTCATCTCAGATCTCAGTCATCACATCACACATCACAATGCAATCGAATGACCACTCCAAGTCGTTTCTGAACCTGACCACATCCACGTTGTTTGGAGTATTTGGATCGCAGACCAACCTCTCGGAGCTCAACGGCGAAGACTCGGAAACGGTGGAATTGGGCCGACTGGACGCCCCCGAGTTTGCCGCCCTCAGAAGAGACGCCCAGGGACCGCCCAAACGACGACGATCGTCGTTCTCGTACACAAAACGAGCTCCCAGCAAACGGGACTCCAAGCCCATCAAGAAACCCTCGAAACAGACCGGGTTTTCCTTCGGCAACTCGCCTCTGTTCAAAACGGCCCTACTATTCGTTCTGGGCTGTGGCTACGGCTGTGTCGTCCACTTTCTCTACGAAAAACAGGTCGGCACACGAAGAGACACCGACAAACTGACCCTCCCCATGTGGGGTGTGCACTGCGTGCTTCTAGGTCTGGGTCTGCCTCTTCTCGACAAGTACAAGCCGTCTACCAGCGCCCCCGCCAAGGGTCTGCAGCGAATCCGGGCCAAAAATGGAGGATCCAGCCCCAATAAGAAGTGGGGCTCGTTGGTCAGAACCGTGGGAGCGTTCCTAGGCGTGGCCTACGGCGTCAAAAACCTCAATTGGCACTCGACCACAGAGGTGGCAGTCATCTGGGCACTGCTCAACCCGTTCCTGTGGTACCTCCTGGATACCACCAGCAACGGGTTTGGACTGGCGGCCGTGTCGTCGCTGATTGGAGCCGCCGTTATGTCTGCCATTGGGGTCATTCCCGTGGGCCTCGGTGAGTGGGCTGGACTCGTCTGGCTCGCCAGTAACTTATTCTGTGGCGCCATTTGCTTTGGCAACCTCGGCCGAATCATCGACAGAAAGTAGACTGGGCACGGAGGCCATGAGACAGAGACTCCTCAGGCCGCAGGGTCGTCAGGTTGAATACATCAAAAGCCGGCAGTGACAATCGACCCGGTAACATAATTTTCCATAATCTTCACAATCAGTATTCATCGGATACGTACGCATTCAAATGCGCAATAAATTCTTTTGCTTGAGTTGTAGACATTTCCTCTACTGTAGACATTCCCTTAGATATACAAGTATGATATAGACATCCTTGAGTAACTTAAGCACTGATTGTGGACATGACAACTCATCTACTTAACGCCACATATACGTTATAACGGGGTTGACTACTTCAATGCAAAGCTATCATCCCGGAGATTCGAACGGTATAATTTATATGATCATTGGATCGGGATTGGGCTTGCTTGATCGGGTTGTTTCCTCGTTCAAATCGGTCCCAGCAGCCCCGGTTCCCACCGATCCGCAATAGTTTAGTGGCTAGAATTTCCGCCTGTCAGAACAACTGTTCAGCACGCGGGGGACCGGAGTTCAATTCTCCGTTGCGGAGCATCTTTTTTGTGGTCTTTTTAGCGGTAGTTTCGGTGTATTTCTCTCCATCTTAGTCAGAAGTTACTGATGAGATTTTTGGCCTGGGCATATTGGCGAGAAAATTCGATGAAATTGCGCAAAAAAAGGAGTACAATATGTCGGAAAGTACAATACAGCACGATAATGAAGCTTGTAACATTCTTTGGTTGGTTGATCTCCTATTCCAACTTCAAAGTGCGTGGGTCGAGAACACATGTTAGTGTATAGAATGTATGTACTGCACTGACACTGTGTCTCTCTGTTGGTGCTATAACAATGAATGGATCACGTGGATCATTCTTAATCATTCAACTATGTACATATTATCAGTTCAAACGGTCACTTGTCGTTTTGTTGATTGAAAGAATCTTGCTCTTGTCAATCAAGCCAGCCACCCGGCTACGCTGCTCGGTCTGTCCATCCAACCACTGCCGTGTGTTACTCTGGCAAACTCTTGGTCTGACTGGCTCTCCAACTCTTGTAGGGCAGTGCAATATTGTCCTTGGTCTGCAGCTTGCTCGAAAAAATGTCAAAGTCGGCGGACTCCAGCTTCTCCAGGAAGATCTTGGTGGGAATGTATGACATCATGGGTAGGAACATGGACGAGGTGAAGTAGCCGCCTTTTGGTGCGTCCGGAACCGAGTTGAGGTTGTGTTTGAGCTGCTCCAGAAGCGTGTTTGCGGAAATCAAATGGTCGTTGGCGCGGGTGGCCACCTCGAAGATGAGCGAAGACAGCTTATCCTTGTCAAAGGTGCCTCTGAGAACCTCCTCCTCCGACAGATCATGTGACACCAGGCCCTGGACGGGGAGAGGCACGTAGTTGCGCTGGTTGATGTAGTACGGCAGGCCCTTGAGTAGGGCAGCGATGCCGGATCCTTGGCCAATGTGGGCGATGATGGTGTGCAGCTCGGAGTGCACCTCGGGATTGAGCTTGAGAAATTCGGTTGTGTTTTTCGACGTGCCCACCGTCGCCTCCAGGAACAGGTAGTTGGGCTGTGAAAAGAGACCCTCACCATAGACGGCCATGGAATCAACGTCTGGGAAGGGCCGGTTGCCCATGTACGCTTCCCGTGACTGGATGAGTGTGATGAAGTACCGTTTGGACAGATCCACGTGGTCCAGAGTCGAGTCCAGCAGCGCCAGGGTCGGGTGGTTGAGAGCCCCGGACTTGTCGGCCGTGCGCTGAAACACACGCTGGATGCCCTCTCTCCAGAACCCCAGCTTGATCTGCGACGGCTCGGACACGTCGGACCCGGACCGGCGCGAGCCCGTGGCGCCAGCGTTCAGCTTGGACAGATCCAGGCACAAAGACCGGATGGCAATGAAGGCGTCTCGGGCATGTTCGTTCTGCACGTACGATTGGATGATGTAGGACGACTTGTCGTGTTTTTTGAGCTCGTCCAGACACTTTTGTCGCGAGCTGGCCAACGTCGAGTTGAACCGCACCTGGCGAAGGCCTCCTAGTCGTAACATCTTGTGTTTGCGGAGGTTGGAAGAGTGACGAATGGTGTTGCACTTATTAAAAGTTTATGCGAGTGGCGATGGAAATCGAGACGGCTTTTGTGGACGATGCGGGGGAGTTGGGGGGCTGAACTTTGGAGAAAATGGTAGCCGGATCGTTATCAGCAGATTTCCAGATTTCTGGGCGATTTGCAGCAGAATTGACCAAGTTGGCGTGGGGTATAATTGAGATTGGCATGCAGCTCCGTGTCGTAAAATCGGGGTAAAACGACCTTTTAGCCAGGGCAGGGAGAGCTTGAACTCCTTTCTGTCTAAATGTCAACTAATAATTCGGCAGTTACTCGACAATAGTTGAAACTCGCTGGTCTAATCATATCGCTGTAAAGTGCTATCTGAAAGTGCAGATACCATTTAATTAAAACAACAACCGTGCAAATCTGTTCTTCGGGTGGTTCAAAAACGAATGATCATCAACACTTGTATCCCCACTCCGTTTGTAGTGCGGTGAGTCCAAATTTCACCATCGTCACCAGTATGCACATACTAGTAAAGCCCTGTATACACGACTAACCTGCGTACTGTACCGTACTTGACAGAAAAAGCTGTACTTGTACCGAGTGGTTCTCCTTCATTTGAATACCATACAAATTCGCGGATAAAAACTCCTCCTGCTACACTGCAATATCTCCAGATTTTGATTCCATCATACCACCATTCAAGTCGATCATTCAGCTGATGTCAGTGGAACGAAGAACCAACAAAACCGACGAAAAATGGCCCAAAACTGGTAATTCTTTCGGAAATCAATTCATTGTAGTCACGTGACCAAATCTATCATTTTCCCCGCCTCTCCACGTGCCTCCCTCCTCCCATAATCTCCTTCTGAACATTTTTCCGATACTAACCTAAGCGAAATGAAACCCAAAAGAAGTGTGGCTTTGTCGAAGAACCAACTATTTCCACTTTTCAACTTTCCAACTTTCTACTCACCACTCCGTCGACATCCCAACACCCATGCGGTCGGTAACTACAAGCACGGAGACCCCGGCGCAGAAGCTGGACTTGCACAAAGTGTCGGGACTGCATTTCTTCTGGAAACACCCGTGGCACAAGCCCATCATCATGGCGAACCAGACGTCCGAGGTCCGAGACCTATGCGCCAACGAACGAACCTATCTGGCATGGATCAAGATGGCGATCGCCATGGGCTCGGCGGCGGCAACCATGCTGCTCAACTTTCGGTTTGTTCACGTGTCCAAGTCGCGGAGCGTGACTCCACATTTGGGCAACTCCAGCGGTCTGGGAGACCAGCATGTGACGCCCAAGTTTGTCACGTACGAGCGTGTGGGCGTGGTCAGCGACTCCAACGACTTTGAGCGCAACGCCACGCTGGTCTTTGGCTACATTTTCATCGGCCTCACCTTCTTCACCATTCTGGGAGCGGCACGATCATACATCCACACCGTCACGGGCTACGCCAAGCAGAAGAGCCGCGTAGTGAGTGGCGCCTTTTCCACCATGCTCGTCTGGCTCTCTGCCGCCACCATTCTCACCATCAACATCATCTTGCTGGTGTCCAACAAGGGCGTGTGACAAGGGAGTCATCCGGTGTGTATTGGTCTTGACGTGATAAGACAGACGAAGAGATTCCGACATCAACGGCCACTACGCGACGTCAACCGCAACTACTAACAGCGTCCAGCACTACTATTTATTCTGATTCCGCACATCCATATGGGTGTTATTTATAGACAATGATATTGATAATGAGACGAGTGAAGGATGAGTGAAGTGATGGGGATCAAATCAGGCAAATACAGACTTGAATGGTGCTGTAGGAAAAGTGGTTTTTCGTACGTGCACTTGGATGACAACTAATCTTCAACTATACCTGATGACTGGTTTGGTTTTACTGAGTGGGCCAGTTCCGAAGAGTTTCTCTAAAAAAAGTCATACAACGATTAATTCGCTCTCAATGGCCGTGGAAAGAGATTTCCGAAGTTGGAGAGTATAGAATGAAGGACATCTGTGCCAGATAATGTTCTCTGAACAGTTGTTGGTCGCCCCAAATTGCGTGCTTTACATATTCAGTATGTTCTTCTAGGACCGATACATGTTTGGTCAATAGAGTCACCGGACATGACTCAAAACAATTGATAGTAGATTATTGAATTGCCGTAGATGTTCAGATTCAAGTTCCCTTAGTAACCAACTCCATTGATGGCTTTCTGATCGCAGTACATGCTGTACTTTATGTACTGTTACTGTAGAGTCGCCCAGAGCACTGTAAGAACGAATTAAAAGATGTAGTTTTCAATGAATATTTTCCGTTGAATTGATTTGAATTGAATGAGGAAGTCTCCTACATCACAAGAGCGCAATGACTGGGTCGGGAGATGTGTTCAGTGATATCTACTGTAGAATGGAAGTGATTAGACAGCAGAGATCGTGAGAATACATTTCAGAATGGAGAGGGAACTGATTTGGCCTACTTTACAGGTGATAGAAAGAGAATATACAATTTGAATCTGTTGCTACTAGCGTGATCTCGGACTTTACCAGACTACAGTGGACGGCTTAGACACTTGAACCACAAGTAGAGTAATCAATTGAGTCAAAAGAGTCCCAAATACTGCTCGAAAACATAGAGATTAGCAGTGGAAACCTCCGTTTCATGTCGACAGCTCCGTTTCATGTTCTTCATTGTAAACCAATATGTTACAAGTCCAGAAGAGCACACTCTGTATCAGTCTCTATTCACAACCAACACCTCTGAAGATCAAGGACGTCTTCTGTCAACAAAAAAGAATAGCGGCACCTGGTTTCGATCCAGGGACATCAGGGTTATGAGCCCTGCGCGCTTCCGCTGCGCCATGCCGCTCATATAGATTTTTCCTGGTGGGGAGAGACGATTTCACATAAAGGTGAGTTTCATTGCCGCAAAAACCCACAAAGAAGGTGGTTTAGTTGATAAATGGGGGCGATAAGAATGTAGTTCAATTGTAACCACTTGATAGGAACTTTTTTTGTCAGTTCAAATGGCAATTTACAAATCACAGTGGATACTGGCTTCTTTTGCATGGACCGAATCTCTCAACTATTTATGTGTGAGTATGACTGTATAATGTCTTAATATAGGGCAAAATTGGTATCGCTGCGATACTTGTACTCTGAAGAGAACAATTGTCAACTTCACAGACCGACTGCGCTCGTATTTCCAAAGATCCAAGGACTCCTAAGTCACTGTGCGCATTAACTGTGAGAGGAAGTACAGTACACTTTCCGCTCATAAAAGAGCTTGAAGAGATTCTGGAAGTGTACAATGTATGATAAAAAGAAGCCTTTGACCAAATGGTCCTTTTACGGTCAGTACTTGTGGCGAAAATGACTCGAAACAACATCCAACTAATCTCAAGTAAATTTGAAGAGAATTCTAACAAGTATTACTACAGCTTCGGGAAGGGATACCTCAATTTCCTGACGTCGAGAAATGAAAAAAAATGTGAAATACGCCGCAAAAATCTCTCAATTCAATCATTTATATCATTTCTTTCCTCCAGTGACCTTCTGAGATACCAATATCTTTTCTTTTTCTGGACACGGTTGAGGGGTTGTATAGTTAACATCGCAACTATCGTCAACTATATTACTTCAACTTAAGAGTTTGGGATAATGCGTACTTTATGCATGATTAATTGCGACTGACATCTCTACACACAACATGTTGCCACCAGAAATAGTTCTCCTGATCGCCGAAGAGCTGGATCTCGAGTCAATCATCGCGCTTTCGCAAACCAGTGCGAGTTGGCGTCGTCTCGTTTCCGATACCCTTTTTCAGCGAGCAATACGGCGCTCCTGTCCGTGGTTCGAACCCCAGTTTTCGGATCGTGGCACGTGGAAAGCGTGTGCGATTGAGCAGGTGCGGCGTTCAAAGCCCGGAGTGGATATAACACCGAAACTGAAGACTGTTTCTTCTACTAAATTCCACGAGTCTCCGGTTCTAGACACCTCTTTTGAACGGCTCGACAAGCGCAAAATTGCAAACCTCGTTTACACCAGCGAGTACGGAATCCGCGTGGATTTATCAAACACATGTTCGCAGGATCTGATAAAAGACCGCGACCTTCACGGAAATGAGTACGGATACGAGCCCGAGGACAGGTACGACTCCAAGGTGATCTCGTTCCCTCATATGCTGGTGATCATGGCAGTATGTGAACCCGATGAGCGGCCCGAGGGCGATATTATCATCAAGTTTAAGGGCTCAAAAGGTCTTCAGCCGGACATGTTTGAAAAATGCTTCGAAATGCCGAATATTCTAACATTCGGCGACCATGTGTTTCTGGTGATGCCGTCTCTGTTTTCGGGATGGGCCCTATTCTATCTGGTGGACCGGGAGTTTGAGATTGTGGCCGAAGTCGACGGCTACAATGAGTCCGTTTCGTACTACGACGGACTTATTCACTACTTTCGAGGTGGCATTCACCATGTGCTGCAACCCCAGCTGGGGAGAGAAGCTGTGTCAGACAGTGCGGGCTCCGGATCGATATTCGATCTGCTGTTTCTGGGCAAGCGAAATGATCACTGGGATTATCACTACGCCGTTGTTCCTACTCATTTGGGAACATATATTGTGGATGTCAGCAGGGGGTTGATGGTGAGAGCTGTGGAGGATGGGAGTGTGTATAGAGTGGCAGCAGGGACGAGCGGGGAGACGCAACAGAGCGACGTGAGCCAACAGAGCGAAACGAGCCAGCAGAGAGATGTGAGCTGATCAAAGTTCAGATGTCCGTGACTCCAGATGAAGCTGTCTACAAGATGCGTCTCCATGAGAAGTTTCACTCTAGTTGGACTCTACAGCTGGCTCAAAGATTAGTGTGGTTCTATGATCTAAAAGGCGGCTTTACACATGTGGTTCAAAACTACAACGAGTCTGTGCTTTTGCGATCGTCTAGACTCGACTGACAACTGACATTTCTACGACACCTGAAGTTGGGCCGACTGATTCAACAACCCAGGATGAGAATATTGTTGTGGATTTCCTTCCATGTGTTCCCCTGTACCAAAACCAACAGTTGCGGTAACGGCTATCTCGTCTACACCGTGTAGGCCACCACCAAGCTCAGCCAAGTCTCACCGAGGTGTTTGAAAGTTTGAACTGGCTGAAATTGCATCTATTGTGGGTACAATGGTCAGATTTCACCTTATGGTAACAAGATGTTGATTCTGACTGCCTCCAACAACATCGGAACATTTCATACCCAACCGCCCAGTACAATACTGTACAACAACTCTCATGGATACAGGTGCAAATTCGACTTGAATCAAACCAATGATGGAAGAAACATATCGGGTCGAAATTACAAGTCATTGAGCCGACTTTGGCAACTAAACCCGAAGCAGAATGGATCTGATGGATGAACGGAAACCTCACGAATCATTATGCTTGAAAAACGTTTTTTCAGCGAACGGGCCCCAACTGAGCGTCTTATCTATGAGCGACCGTGCCGTTCTGCAGACACCTCGTTTTGTACAGATTCCTACTCAAGGGATCACATTAAATCGAAAGACATTCATCTTGGATCTCACTTCACCAGCTTTCTGCTCGACATTTGGTACGACCAACATTTCATGATCAGAACTTTTCCAAAAGAGCAGCAGGCTCTCGACCGTCTCTTACTCATCTAGTCATTCAAAACCATACTGGCCCTTTCACAATTGTGAGAGCCAATACGAGGATGTCTCCAAGAACCTCAAGCGTTTTCAGGGTGACCCTTATCTTAGACACAGCTGGAGTTGAAGCTTGTCTGGTGACTACAGTAGAGTAGCAGAAGATTAATCCGATGTCCTGAAGTAGCCAGCACGGTCAATTGCATGCTACTGATGAATTTCTAGGGATGGTTTGGGCTCTCGGAAGTATTCAGACGGGATTTCCAAACATCAGGGAGGACATAGCCTCTCCACTACTGCTCGCACTGAATCATTACAACAACGTCATTTGTACTCAACCATTCAACATACTCATTCAACTCACACGATCACGATCCACTCAACGCACTCAATTCACTCCACTAATCACTCCACCAAGCACTTCACCGATCACTACTCTAACACCACTCCTGCCACCAACTACACTTTGGCACAGGATCAGAATCAGTGGTCATTATGAGAGCAGCCGCTCCCAGCCCGACAACTCCCAGTCCCACCGTGGCAGCACCTGCTGCAGAAGTGGTGGCCAGCCACCAAATGGCGCTTCCAAGAGTTTTGAATCCCATCATACTGGCACCCGACACTCCGGTCGTAGAAGCAGTGGCTGCACCAGACGAAGTGAAAATCCCCACATATTTTCCAATGGCAACGGCGTAGTAAGGGTAAACCATCTTCAGAGATAAGTGACGAACAGGGACGAACAGGGACGAATCTGCTGGTTTAAATATCCCAGACCCAGAGCTAGCTTCAAAAGATAGTTGCTTACTTTGAACTAGGTGTGAGTGCAAATCAGGACCGAATTTGATTTCTCCTACGTGGAGATTGCGATATCAGATGATCAGACCAAGTACACGAATGTGATTGTGAGAACAGGGGCTTTCTGGCGGTTCCAATGAGTATCGACATTTTCTCGACATTGAGGTGTGACTAACGCACACAGTAATTTGACAAAGTTGTCAACTAGTGTCTGTTTCATTTGCCACTGCTGATCGCGTTTATGTTTTTGCAGGCTCCATTATCGCGTATATACGGGATCCAAACCTCAGAAAACCGACCAATGGACCACGTGTGTGTTGATATCGTTTATTAATCGGTAATTCATACAAAAGTGCTTTGCCAGAAGAATGAAGGGTGCTATGCCAGACATTTCCTGAGCCAACACTGAGCTACCCTGAGCTATGAATCTGCTAATGTTCGCACGAGGCAATCTGCCGTTCAGACATGGGTCAGTCAAACTCCTCGTTCAGTCAAACTCCTCGTTCTGTCAAACTCCTCGTTCTGTCAAACTCCTCGTTCTGTCAAACTTCTCGTTCTGATCCTCTCTCCTCCATTAAATCCACTCGCACTTAATCATGGGCTGGCTTCTAGCACTTTGTTCAACCACTCAGATTCTCCATCAAACTAATAGATCGCACCTTTTACCCCATGAAGAAGAGTCGGGAGGAGGAACTCGAGCAACATCTTCCTGTGGTGAGGATTACGAATGATAAAACACAACTTTTCGGTGGCCAGGCTTCTACTTATTACCCCCAGTTCAGAGATCCGATTTGACGTTTCAGCTGTACTGTACGGTATGTTACTGTACATACTTTACTGTACACCAAAAAATCTTTTTAACGGACTGGGCAACTTGTGAATCCCTCACGCAACCGTGGAAGCGGCTGAAGTGTACACTACAAAAATTGGTCGACCAGATCACCATATCTTGTGAATACTAACATATTTATTCTTCTTGAACTTTGTATCGTAATACAGTACCATCTTGTCCTTAAGTACCAGCTTGGACTGCATTCGCTGCATCCTGAACTGAACCCCTAACTAAATTTTTCCAAACTTAACAAAAATTTAACTAAATGCACTTACCTCTCAAACCTGGAACAGAAACTACAACGTAAATATATATGACTGAGCCACCAAATATATGTTTTGTTCATAAACATGTAGCAATATAACATCTGGAACATCTATCATACCTCCACATTCCTTGCAGGGCCCAAAAGGAACCCCCAGTGGGCTTTACTCTTAACAAAATGCTAATAAATAGTACGCCTTCGTTCAAGAGTAGACTCATGAGAAGTCCTTGGGGTCAGAATTGCAAAATGTATTGTGAAACAGCAACAGAAATCGAAATAATTCTTTTCATACACATCACGTGACACATCACGTGACATATCCACGTCCCACAATGCTTAGTCAGTCAGCAAATCGCTCCTACGCGTTCTGTATGCGAACCACGAGCCCCACCGTGGACAGAACTGCAAGCAACGAGAGCAACGAGGGCAAGAGAAAGAGACTGACGACAGTTGTAGCAAAAAGAGTGGGCCCAACCGGGAATTGAACCCGGGACCTCTCGCAAATTGCTCAGGAACACCCTAAGCGAGAATTATACCACTAAACCATCGGGCCATGGATGAGTGTAGTCAGAAACCAGATCCGGTTTAATCAGTAGTTCAGCTCAGACCAGCGGGGACCGCTGATCTGCTACGGGGTACCACTTGTACTGCGGAAGTTGTTGGCGATAAACTTGATTTATTAAAATATGACGTAACATCCTACATAACTGTTCCTCTGCATCACAGGGTAACCCTTAACATCCAGGTAACTCCTCAAGGTCACGTGCGAGGCATGTGATTTTCTTCAGAAGCCCTTTAGGACGTCTCATAATATTCTCTAGTAAGAGACCACTCGATGACTAATCCTATAACACCTTATGAGTCGATTTGATCCCTTAAAAGTGTATGGTCCGAGGTGAGAGTATATCAGGGGAAAAATGCGGTGTGAAAGGCACTGGGCATGTATTCATGGCGTTGTCGTTGGCTGAGAAAAGGGCCAATGATACAACCTGACAGATAGATCTTTCATTGATGAAGTGATCGACTCTTTTTGAACTATTGATGAGGTACATGGGCAGTTTGTTGCGTTGTTGAATTCGGACGTGGTGTTTTTTTTAGAAGTTATCGAGTTTGAGTGACGGAAATGTCGTCATAGGATGTAAATACCTCTTTAAAAGCCCTTCCAGAGGCTTAGATTGCTTGCTTCGACATTGAGCGTTGTACTGGACCGTTTCGGTGGTCCCGATGGTCCCCTTGTCTCTTGCTGTTGCTACACCGACAAGGTGTAAGTTGGCAAAGATAGAGGGAAGTCGAGAAATGGGCTCGAAACCAGCGGAACCGTGTTCGGTGTGAAAAATCTCGTTTCAGTTGGTTCAAAGTTGTAAGGCGTGTCCGGGGGTTGCCGCTGAGGGGTGAAGAAGATCGGGTATGGATATGGAGATACCTTGTCCAGCAGTGAGAAAACAGTTGGGAACGTGTTATACGGCGTCGAAAATGGTGTCCAAGTGTTCGGATGGTTCATGGTGCTTGCTGTACTGTACTTCCGGTCAGTAAAATAACCGATCGGTACCCATTTCAAGGAAATAGTTAACACCCGATTCCAAATCACAAATGCGTTTGCCGTTCATATTGCACAAGTACCGCGATAACTCGCCCTTGCCTTGGACAAAGGCCCTACCCTGCTGTTCTGGGTACCCATGGATCATCTTTTGCTTGCAGAAACGTACCGTATTGTCTTCTGCGTCAACAACAAATGGCAACACTGCTCCATCAAAGTCCACCCATACCACTCCGTCGTATACGAACACGCGAAAACTGTCTGGATGAGAGAAAGCAAAGGGTCCAAAGATTGGAAGAAGGGGGTTCTTGTCGATGGCACAGTAGAGGAACCATCCCTTGGGCTGTAGCATACTGAAGAAGGTGAAGTCGGGATGGGGATGGTGAATGAAGTTATGGACTCCTTGTTCAGGGAAGGTGACATGACTCAGATTGGGTCTGGAGACGGTGACGGGGGAGTCTTGATGATGGTCCAGAATCTCACGGCACAACTTTTTCATATCTTCTTCGCCCTCGACGTGGTTGTTTGTGTCTATTAAGCCTTGACACGCATCGAGATCTGTCTTGAGCACGTAGTTGAGGGTCTTCATGCCGACTTTGAGTGAATAGACTAGAGGATCTTGATGCCCTTCAGACAGAGTGATCAGATGCTGTTTCTGTCGAGCAAGAACAAGTCGAGCACATAGTCGCCATGATTCTGTGGGTTTCTGTTGCTTTTCTGTTTGTGTCGGTTCCTTCTGTGGCTCTTGCAACATTGTCGGTGTCCCTGTTCTCGGGAGCATAAAAGGGCATCGTTTCCGCACTTTTTCGCCCAAAAACGGATCTGTCAGGCCTCTGAAGCGCGTGTTTGTGTCGCCGAGCGCGACGCACGCCTCCAGCGGACAGTGGCCAACCACCAGATGCACGATCTCGCTGGGCAGACTGTTCATTGGCGGTAGTGTGGAGACATGCGAGATAGCGAACCTTGAGGGGTGAGGCTGACTTAGAGTCTTTTTTGAGTTTAGTGAAAAAATAAAATATTTATAAAGTGAAAAATACCCCGCATTATTAGCTGATTACGTGATGGATGGGAGGTGGAGATGGAGGCGTGATCATGTGATGGTGACGGGGTCACGTGGCTACTGCAGTTAGTTATTGGTCATGTGACTAAATGCTACCAGTAGTCACGTGACCACCCGGGCCTTCAGAGGCTGATTCGAGTGTTCTCGTAGATGTTTCTTGCCGAGTTTGGTGATAGTTGGATGAAGTTGACATCAGTCAATGGGATTATTCTACAGCTTCCGGGATGGAGTTGAGGCTGGTATTTGAGGCAGGTAGTCGAGTGCCAGCCACCCTTTTAGTGTGGATCTGGATTTTCTGGAAGAGATACTGTGTTCTTCGACTGGTGATGAACATGAAGGGGGTCAACAAACATCACCAGTTATGTATTGTATTAGTGGCAATATTTTTGGAGAGTTGGCCACGAAGTGAGGTCGACAAATGTTCAATATTAGTGAAGAAATATGTTGGGAATTGGTCAGTTGTTTGTATCGGTAATTGAACTCTGACATGACGATAGAATGCCCTTCAGCAGTCTCTTTATGATTCGTTGATCTGCGAATACTGCTGTGGTTGTTTGCAGTACAGTAGAAGTACTTCAGAAAGATCTTCAGTTCAGGGGAATGTACTTTAGAGAGATCTTCAGTTCAGGGGAATGAACATTCACGTAGTCTCCAAGTCACAATCGGAAACTGGAACCAGAAAGTCTCGAGCATCTCAAGTGGGTCCTTTTGAGTATCATACACTGTAACGGAGAGAAACATGTAGGTGGTATCAACCACCCCTTGACCACTTGGTTTCTTTTATTAGATATCCTTCAATTCGACACTGGACAGTATCATGGTTCTTTTATTTCTTTTCGACTGTCAAACCTCCAAGTTCAATGGACTTGACGGTAATGAACCACCCAGAACATCATTCACATTTCGACAGTAAAGAGGCGGTGGGTATGTCGAAATTAACCCGTCGCCAGTCATCCATTCTCAAGAGTCATTCTCTAGACGATAAAAGCACCTTTGAGATGACTTCACTGACTCAATCGAGCACAATGAGTCTGGAGGTGGGGGATAGTTTTGAAAGCGTCTGGACTTCTCATTGTGACCACGACCACGACCACGATCCCGAACCTCCGTGTCCCATACCCTTCTTATTCTCTCTCTCTCTCTCTCTCTCTCTCTCTCTCTCTCCGCACCTCCGAATAATCACTCTGCACGTGCGGTCTTCCCCTCCAGCTGTCAAAGAGACTAGTGACAAGACTGAACGAATCTGAACTTAACGACTTTGATCCCCTCTTACAGGGAGCGTCTAGATAACCAAACTCTCCTCTGTCAGACTCTTCAGGACTCTGCACGCCCTGTGGAGAATTCGTCCCTCGGAATTTTGTCCCTCGGGATTCCCTCAGATGTCCCTCGGAACGGAAACTAGTGGTTTTCCACAACGTCAAGGTTCTCCATAGTGCCACTACATCCATCTACTGAACTGTACTACAAGTACTGTAGCTGCATCATACTGAGTTGGTGATTTTATGACTACCGAGAGGATCTTCAGAACCACCCCAAAACGCCTCCATACACGCACAGACAAGCCGCTGCCGCCAGAAAGCTGACTAATCACCGATACCAACGCCGCTTCTCGTCATTATCCCCAATTCTCCCCGATTCCCCCACTTTCACGTGGCGTCTTGGATGACTTCTGCTCTTGTCCAGTTGCCTGCACCCCACAAAAGTCAGTTCGGCCGATCGTGCATATCCCCACCTTATCGTGAGTTTATATATCAGGCCTTGACGATGGACGATTGACGATTGACGATTGACTACAAGTATTTGTACAAGTTGCGGCCAATTGAGAAACACAAACACAAACACAATCAACCAAACCAACCAAAAACAACCAAAACATGATCATCCACAGCACCGGAACTCTGCCGATTTTCAACGGAACCGTGACCGACTACCTGCGAACAAAACCGTCCTACTCGTCGACAGATCCAGCCTACATTGACGTGGTCACAGGCAACTCAATCAGCTACTCCGAGGTCTGGAAACTGGCCGACCGACTCAGCTCCGCCCTGTACAACGACTACGGACTCACCGACGCCAAACCAGACGAGAATGTGGGCCCTGTCGTCATGCTACATGCAGTCAATTCGCCGCTACAGGCGTCTGTCCACTACGCTTTACTGGATCTGGGCGTAACAATCACCCCCGCAGCTGCCACCTACGAGGCGGGCGATCTCGCGCACCAAATCAAGGTCTGCAGCCCGTCGCTGGTCATCTGCAACCAGCAGTTCGAACCCAAGGTCAAAAGCGCCTCCAGCAACACCAAGCTCATCTTCATTGAAGATCTGCTCAAAACCCAGTCGTCTGCCCCCTGGAAAAAGTTCACTACCTCCAACCCCAACCGGGTCGCCTACCTGGGCATGTCCAGTGGCACCAGTGGACTCCCCAAGGCGGTCCAACAGACCCACATCAACATGTCGTCTTCCACCGAAGCCGTCATCTCCTCCCAGACCATGTTCAGCGCCCGAAAAAACGTGACCGCCGCAATTGTGCCCATGACCCACGTCTACGGACTCACCAAGTTTGTTTTCCACTCGGTCGCAGGCTCAATGACCACCGTTGTGTTCCCCAAGTTCTCCCTGGTGGACCTGCTGGAGGCCCAGATCAAGTACAAAATCAACATTCTGTATCTGGTCCCTCCAGTGGTGTTGGCTCTGGCTAAGGACAGCCGTGTACAGCCCTACATTAAGTCCATTTGCGAACTCACCACTCTGATCGCCACTGGAGCGGCTCCCCTTCCCCCTACTGCAGGAGACGCGCTTCTGGAGCGTCTTACGGGCAACAAAGAGGGCAACAGAGACAACGGAATGGATCCCTTGGTTCTCATCCAGGGCTACGGACTCACAGAGACTCTCCAGGTGTCTGTTTTCAAGCCCGAAGATCCCGAACGCGATCTCAAGACCGTGGGAAAACTGCTTCCCAACACGGAGGTGCGAATTGTGGGCGAAAAGGGCGATGTTCCGCGTTCCAAATGGTCGTTTGTGACTCCTCCAACCGGCGAAATCTACATCCGCGGCCCCCACGTGACTCCGGGTTACTTCAACAACGACTCGGCCAACTCTGAGTCGTTTGACGGCGAGTGGCTCAAGACCGGCGATATAGGATACATGGACCTGGAAGGACGACTCACCATTGTGGACCGAAACAAGGAGATGATCAAGGTCAACGGACGTCAGGTGGCTCCGGCTGAGATTGAATCTGTGCTGCTGGGCCATCCCATGGTAAAGGATGTCGCTGTCATTGGAGTCACCAATCCCGACCGAGGCACGGAGTCTGCTCGGGCGTTTCTTGTTACTGAAGCGCGAGCTCTCCCGGTGATTAAGCAGTGGTTTGACCGTCGAGTTCCCTCGTACAAGCGTCTTTACGGAGGCATTGTGGTGGTTGATGCTATCCCCAAGTCTGCCTCGGGCAAGATTCTGCGACGGGTTTTGAGAGAGAGAAAGGGAGACAGCGTTTTTGGAGAGTATGTTGAGGAGGTTGCTAAGCTGTAGCATACCAGCCCTAGGCTTAGTTGATTGTTGGCAAGACGGGCTATTGCTGTGGACTATTGAGGGTGTGCACTTGGAAAAGAGGACCGCTGTCATGTGGTTCAGCTACCTGCCGTGACATAGCTCAATGATACGACAGTTCCTAGCTACAAGGGCGACATCAAGTCAAACTACAGCTACACAAGACACATCTCAAAGTCAGGTGAGATAGGACTATAGTTGATTCAATGAATTGTTCAGGATATATTTAAAAGCTGAGAACTAACGAATAGAATGAAGACAGTAGGTACACTACACACGAGAACTACCTGCTTACTAAGGATCCTTCACAAGTCCTGGGTCATGCTCCCTGCACTAAGAAGAAGGAAGAGGCTTTCCAGCAAGGAAATCCCAACCTGCCTGAGTAGAAGACCTGAAACGGCAGGAATACCTTTTTGGAATCACATGATCCGCAAATTTGTGTACATTCAGAAACAATGGTGTGTTGGAATGTGGTGATTGCATTTAGACCAGGGGATACCTACTGGCTCTCACCCATTCACCCCAAGTAAGTACTATACAGTACATTGTATGATGGTTGCATCCACACTCCAAGACACCGTGAGTGATCCGATTGAAAAATGGAGTTTACCATTCGATTCTTCTGTTTGAGAGGAATCCAATAATGTGTCTAAATGTGTAAAAATATGTCAAACGGGTCAATTCAGTCAATGGGTCAAAATTTCACCTCAATCCCTCGCTGAAAATTTCAGACCCCGACAAACTTTTTTTTTTTTTTCTATACATAGACGATTTTACAAGCACAGGTCGATGCGATGAGAGGGAAGAGAGGCAAACGAGAATCGAGCATAGTTGCACGCACATGATTGCACGCGACCGCTCGTGATTGCACTAACGACTCCCTTTTTCCTGGTCATGTGACCGCAGCCACTTATAGCACCTTCAACTTGACTCATATTCTCTCGAATGGAATTAGTTGACTTTAGTTGACCATTCGGCCAAAGTGCAAAGCGTCAATTTAGGCAGAACACCGCACATTTTGAGTCGTGGTCTCATTCATTTCGGCCATTAAAATGTGAAAAATGGGAAGAACACGTGAATAAATCAATCTGTGTGAAGAATAAATGAGATTTTCTTCCGGAGATGTGATTTATTCATCAGGGTATTTGAATTATTCATCAGGATATTTGAATCATTCACCAAGAGATACACTTTTAGTTCACATAATAAAACCTGATGAGCCCTTTACCTAGATCCACTGTATGTCTGTCCACTCGCGTGTCGAGATTGCAAAAACTGTAAGACATTATCGAAAATGGCAATATTGAGAGCTTGTTCAAATAAATTTTCAAATTGGCGCATTTTTGAGGACGGTGGTGTTGTTGTACCAAAACCAATATTTCCCGGAGAAATAGCTCAGTGAGAATCGGGAGAGATTAGTGATGGCAATTGTACTGGGAGAGTACCGTACGAGTATTATATTTGTGCTTTACGAGAATTATATTCGTGTTAGTATGAGATTTATACATCGTGCTAAATACGAGAATTATATATTTTTTTTTTTATATATCGTGCTACTTGTAGTACAGTACGAGAATTATATATTGTGCTAGTACTGTACAGAAATTTATCGTGCTAGTATGTACTCCTACAGTATGTACAGTACATACATACATACATAAAGAAAAACCCAGGTAACTGGTATTGTACTGGAGTTGGGTGTGAATCATGGATAGCGAGGAATGATTCTCTTCCAGGATCAATTAGCTGTGTCAGCAAATCTCTGCCGTCTGGACTTGGAAGAAAACGGCAACCGTTTAGAAGCTGAAATATATCCAAGACAGTAATAGCAGCCCACGGTTAAGATCGGAATTTCAACCGTGAATGTATTTTGTACATAGATGCTGAAAAAACGAACAAACATACAGTAACACTACAGCGGAGGGTGAACAGAGACATAAAAACCCGAGGGCTGCGATGACAATGCGGAGGTTCGAGCTGATTCCGATTCAGTCCTGGCTTGGTCCACAATGAGTGGCAAGATCCGTATACACAGCACAATCCAAGAACTCATTTCAGAGGCCGCTTTTGTCATGGAGCAGGATGAACAAGTCCGTGGTTGTCGCAAGTGAGTTGTAGACCTGCCGTAGATGATTTTTTGTTGGTTACAGACTCGATGTACCCCTATCGTATCGGTGCGGATAAAGTTGAGATAACGATCGTGCATTATCGCAACTTTGATTAGATTTTTCTGCTGGCTTGAGAACAAAGACATTAGTCGGTTTCATCGGATTTTGATAGAAGCCACTAACCCTGACTGCTCACGACACCACCATACTTCTTCTACAACCTGAACTAAGCAACCATATCCATTCCTCGTCAATCACTCTATTCCTAGACACCATCTTTTAGCAACCTTCTTGCCCTCAAACAACCGATCAATCTCCATATAACTGAGCCCCTTGAGCTCCGGAAGACGAAAATAGACCCAGATCAGAGACAGTATACACAGCGGACCATACACAAACCCCACAAGTCCTCGCATGTTGGCCTCAGCCTCGTTCAACATGTATGGAACAGCCACGTTGAAAACAAGAGTCACTGTCGAGGAAATGACGGAGGCAATGGCGATGGTTTTGGATCTCAGACGCACAGACGACGACTCTGAGTAAATCACAAAAGCTCCAGGACCAATGGACAGGTCGTACGTGCCGACCCACACAAATAGCAAGATTGCGGTAGCCCAGTTGGTTCCCCGGGATGTAAAACAGCCCAGAATACCCATGGCAAAAAGAGCCACCGTCAGAACAAACAGTCCCGTGAGCATGATTTTGCGTCTTCCCACTCGAGCGATGGGAACAGACGACAGCAGAGTAGCCAAAAACCCCAAACCTGTAAGTCCCAGGGTGAGTTTGAAGATAATGTCTTGGGGCACTCCTGTCAGTTGGAAGAAGAAGGCGAAGAAGTTAATAATGTTGGCTCCTGACAGCGGCTGGATGGAGTACACCATGGAGCAGATTTCGGTACGATGGAGATCTGGACCCTTGAAGCACTCGGCTATCGTTCCTGACTTGTCTTCCTCCTTGTCGGTCTGGATCATGTGTTCGAGATGCGCGTCGAGGTCAATTTTGGTCTCGTCTGCCAGTCTAGCCAGTGCGTTTCTTGCCTTGTCAATCTCTCCCCGTCGCAAGAGCCACCACGGAGACTCTGGGGCAAAGCACAATGTGGGAATCAGAATTGCCGGAAACACCCATTGCACTGCTAGCGGTACTCGATATGCCCAGTCGTCGGTTCTGGTGGACGTACCTGTGACGACTCCGGTGGAAATGAACTGTCCGGCGACCCAGGACAGGTTGATAGCGGCTGCCAAAAGACTCCGCATTTTGATGGGGCACACTTCCGAGACGTAGGTCGGGGCCATGGTGTTGAAAACGCCCCAGATAATTCCACTGATGATCCAGCCGGCACACAGCATTTCCTTGCCGGTGGCAAAAAACACAACAAAGGTCACTCCCACCATGAATGCCAGAGACGTGATAGTCACCTTCTTTCTGCCGAATCTGTCTGCCAGCAGACCGACTCCCACGGCACCTGTGATTCTGCCAATGGGGACTCCCACCAGAAACGCCGTCTGCCACTTGGCTTCCACTGTCCAGTCTCCGTTGGGGAGCTGGATGCCGAACTTTTTCTGGAACACGGGAAGCGCGTAGAAAGACGGCACCATGTTTCCATCGTAGCCGTCCATGATGATGGTGCAGCACATGACAAAGCTCCAGAATGTCGCCTTCTTGTAGATCTTCATCGTCTCCCATAATGACAGGTCTTTCTCGAGGTTGGTCGGGGTAGCCACCCGGGAGATGCCGACACAAGTGTCATCCAGCGAGGAGCCCTTTGAGAGCGACTTGATTGACATGGAGGGTTCGGTGATTGTCGGACAACCACCAGATCAAATCGCTTTATATGCGTATGCATCTAGGACATCTCAAAAACGCCACAGACACGTTCCACGGGCTTCTCCGGACCGTCCTCGAACCTGTCAAAGCCCTTGCCTAAAAATAGGCGCTTCATAAACTTTTCATGCTGGTTTGACATCTGTCTGGCGCGTGACTGACAGGCGCAGTGCGGGTATTCGGCTTGGGCGCGAGCGTTTGTTGAAGTGATTGTGCGGAGAACTCCGAGATTGGCCGTTTTTTTCCCCTGGTTTTTTCCCTTCTTTTTTTCCTTTTTTCAATCAGCGCATTTTCACCATTTCGCAGTTGTGATATTGAAGTGTCTGTCTTTTCAGATCCAACTTAAATTGTTCTCATCCTTTTTTTTTTTTTACTTTTTTTTTTCTGCTAAAATATTTCAGGGAAAAAAAATGTCATTTCAACAACAAATTACTGGATGATTTTGATATCAATTTGATCGCTGAAACCTGCTCTTCCTGATGATGTGGTTTTTATGAGCTCAAAGTCTCTCAAATATTGGTCTCTCACACCCTTGTCCAACGCCAGTCTGACCCTAACGTCCACTGTTGGACTGTCTCGAATGGGTGAGCAGGGATTGTGAGACTTGCTGCTAATGGCGGTTCGACTCTCTTGATATTATGAGGACACTTTTGTGGCCTCAACTGCACTTACTGTACTTGGACTGGCTGTCAATAACACCCCATTACTGATGATGGAGATAAGAACCCGTTCATTCTTCGCAGATCCATCAACAGGGTCAAATCAGTCCGGAAAAGATCAATACAGACATACCCATACTCACACTCGCACACTACCGCTACTCCTATCACCAAACCCCTACTCGTACTGCAGAGTAGTCCTTGTACGAGTCGTACTAAGCTGTGGCTTGGATTGACAGATGACGCTAAAGAAGACAACAGACGACTAGCATGAACTTGCGCCATTGTAGAGCCCTGTAATTGTACGAACACCGCCTTTGCAACTGAATCTTCCGCCTTCCACCAACCAATTCACACTCCTGAGGGTTCTGATCGCTGCTAGAGACGTGTGTTCCTAGCAAAAGAGCAAATAACCGCGTGGGAACCCCGTCTCGTCTCGTACCCATCTCGTTAGTGTGGCGCTAACACTAGTGTGACGCGCATCACTAGATTCTGCGCCTAGATAAAGCACGTCTTTCTCCGCATGAGTCGCAATAGCAGCCACTTTTGGAGAATATGGACTTGGCAAGGGTGTTGGAATGGCGACAATTGGCGCTATTTTGATGATTGCGGCCTGGCGAGTCGAACGGGAGTGTCCTCAGAACTTCGTTGTGTTTCTCCTACCATCTAGGACGATTCCATCAAGTGTTCAGAAGACGCTTATTTTGAAGGTAAAGGGGAAGATTTGAGACAAGTGTTCGTATTAAACGATCTTCAGGGCTGCCGATCATCTCCCGTTCATGTCCACTATTCCCGTTTGTGGCTTCTTGAGCAATACAGGGCTCGTATGATGAAACGACTATTCAGATGTTGACCTCCGTGGGGAGTGTATTGTTGAGCTCGGCAGATCCTGGTGACAAGGAAGATCTTCCTTTTAAGCACACTACAGTTGTTGCTTGACTTGTTGGATGCTATTACGCCCCAGTCACGATCAAGCCACCAGAAGGTACCATTCAACATGGAACAGAAACATCCTGTTCAGGATGACTTGACGAACTACTTCTGGATCGATTAACTACTTCTGAATCGATTTACTACTTCTGGATCGATCAAAATCGTACGGCACTTAATGAGTGGGCTGACACTTGTTGGCAGACTTGGTGACGGTCTTCATCACGGTCTTGGTGATGTTCTTGGTCAGCTTGTGAACCTTGGGCTTGGGACACTTTTGCTCGGGACACTGGGGCTTGAGCTTGGAAATGTCCTCGGGAGACTCAGCCACAGCCGGAGCAGAGTTGCCGACAGGAACAGCCTGGTTGGCAGCAACAAGGGTGACAAGAGAGATAAGGGCAAGGTTCTTGAACAGCATGGCGAATGACGAGATAAACTGGTGGTGGTTGTTTGTTGGGTAGACTCACCAGACATCAGTCCGTGTTTATATACTCCCGAGAGCCGTAGTTCTCGCACTCCACTCCTTCTCATTCACCTTGTACTGGCTTGCTACTGTACGCATAAAAAGGCTCTGTGGTAAGAACAGTATGAATTCATATCGCACTGCCTATCTCGGACCATATACTAGCTTCTTTCATGTTGTAATGAAATTAATCGCAACATAAAGTAGCTGATCTGGTATCCAGAAGATGTGCATAGATTGACTGACTGGTATCTCTACGTGAATACTAGTAGCAGTAGTTTTATGAGGCAAATGTGGTGATATGGGGACAAGTGTGTAATACGACTTCATTAAAAGATATTATATAGTACTTGGAACACCGTACAATATCCAACAGACAATGTAGAGGATTCCACATTGTTAATGCTGACAGTTGGTTTCACACCTACCACCATGATAAAAGACAGTCACATTCATGCCATATTATTGAGTCAACTATACTTTCAGATTCGTACAACTATTCCTTTGTTTCATTCAACTATACCCTCCGTTTCATCCTCTGAAATCTGTCTCTCAAAGTCATTCTGTCGTTTCTGATTAGTCATCATTTCTACCGAATATAGACTCCTCGGACCTCCTTCCGATCGACCGCGTCCCGGTGGCCGAGTGGTTAAGGCGTTGCCCTGCTAATTTGTTAGCTGTTAGGCAGTGGGTTTTGCCCGCGCAGGTTCGAATCCTGTCCGTGACGATTTTTTTGGTATTTTTTACGATAAATACGAGTCTTCTGTTTCTTATTAAAATTGTCAATTCACCGTTAATTACCCATCTACCTCCTCGGATGATTGTCTTCTGTTTTTGTTTTTATTTATTATTTTTATTATTATTATTCTTATCATTATTTTTATTATTATTTTATTTTTTCAGATCAAAGTTCGACTTCAACATCCACAACCCTTCAACAAACACAATGGTGAACGGCCTGAATCTCTCGGCAACGCTCAACACGTTCAAACTGCTGTTCAACCCGTCGCTGATCAAGCCCCACGTGACCGTCAGCAACTTCAGCCAGCTGCCGGTACCTATTCCCGGCAAAAACGGCGCCCAGATCAAGGCAGTCATTCTCGATAAAGACAACTGCTTTGCGGTGGACGGCGCAGATCACGTGTTTGAACAGTATCACGACAAGATGGACGAGCTCAAAAAGCAGTACCCGGGCAAACTGCAGCTGCTGGTTGTGTCCAACTCCGCCGGTACCAATGACGACACAGACTTCAAGGACGCCCAACGAGTGGAGCAAAACACCGGACTCGAGGTGTACAGACACGCGGTCAAAAAGCCGGGGTGCCACGAGGACCTGGTAGCATACCTGAAAAAGAACAAGGTCATTGATCAGCCATCCGAAGTGGCAGTGGTGGGAGATCGTCTGTTGACAGATGTGGTGATGGCTAACCAGATTGGAGGCACTGGAGTGTGGCTGAGTGAAGGAGTCGAGAAGAGCAACAAGCTGCCTGTCAGATTCGAGCGACTGCTGTACAATTTCATGCAGTAGAGTGCGGGCAGAAGATCTTGAATTGAACAATCGCAGATGTGTCTTGCTTCTGGAACATTGGAACTATCGCAGATGCGTCTTCTACAGGAACATTGGTTCTATGCGCAATTCACAAACATTTCCGGGCAGAGCTATGTCTCATACATCCCTGGAGATATATGCCTTTTGCATCTCCAACCCCCTGATGCTCCATACACCCCACCATTACAACACAACATTTGAGATTGTTCTCGACAGACGCCTCTTCCATGAGATACGTCCTAGGATCTCAAGCATCCGAAAAAGTATACATCAATTGACTAATCGCAACGCCCCTACCACCCACAGTATGTACCGTACACACGCTGCAATGACGACGGTGGGAAACATGAAGTAAAAGCAACATGTATCACAAAAAAGATACCTACAGACAAGCTGTAGCATTGCGAATTCTGTGGATCGAACACAGGACCTCCAGATTACTTGACTGAGATATTACTTCAGTCTGGCGCTCTCCCATCTGAGCTAAATCCGCTGTGAGACCAAGGATGGTAGATGATGCACTTGTGCTGAAAATGAGGCGAAAAACGCGGGAAAAGCGAAAGGAACACTACAAGGGGTGGAAAATTGATGACATGGTGAATATTGACATGTTTGGTATGTTTTGCCAAGTCTCACTATCGACTTTGTGGTGTATTTTCTCTGGGTCTAAAGTTTTCCATACCGTGAGGATCTAATTGAAAACCCCTTCTCTTCTCAATATTTCATCTTTGACTCTACCATTGGGGAGTTCATTGCTGGTTAATATATATATTGTTCCACGCTTTCCCGTTTTGTCGCTACATGGTCTGGACGACTACAGTATAAACAGTAGTTCAGGATTGAGGACAGTATCTATATACTTGCATATAGATCCTCTTCTGAGAGAGATTCTTGACAGAATTTCAAGTTTGACCATTCCAATTGTGCTTATTGCGGTTGTTTCGCCACTATTCTACTCCAACGACGTTCTGATTTGTAGAACACGATAGATTGTACTATTTTTGAGGAGAGCACTACATACTGTACAGTATAGTAGTTAATTAAATAGTTGTACAAGTACAAGTAATAAACCTCCCATAGACAGGGTTGAGTTGACGAGGTCTTCTTTGAGATATTTCCACGATAGATAGATCTCTCAATTTGCCAGATTCCATATACTTACACTCGTACAATATACACCCACATTGTCTCCCGTAAACGACACGACTTGACCAAACTTGCGACCAGAGCTCAAATGTCGCCTTAAAAACACCGTCTGTATCCAATTAAATATAACATTCAAGTACCGGCTCTCATATTGCCAAAATTGGGCAACTTCTAGATGATAAAAGCCAGTGCGTATCTCTCATGCCCTCTCCACAAGGTATCTCTACAAGCGGTATGGCGCAGCGGAAGCGCGCAGGGCTCATAACCCTGATGTCCCTGGATCGAAACCAGGTACCGCTATTCTTTTTACTTTCGTTGAATAGGTTCCTTTTTCTGTGTTTTTGGTCGAGTTCTCTGTGGTGTATTTCTGCAATGGCTCCAATCATGTGCCTGAAGGACAGTATGTACTGTACAGTAATTTTGAGATGGAACAGTGATAATGGCATCATGAACTACGAGTAATACATGAACGTACTGTATGGTGATTACGAAAAACTAGCCTCTAAACCACTTTTTGAGTTATTTATACAGTATATAATGTCTTGAGAGGTACCACTTTTATTCAAGCCTTGACGGCATACGCACGCGCTTCGTAGTCGGCCTCTTTCTTGGCTTTCTGAATCGACGACTTGTGTGTAGTCCATACTGCCAACAGACCGATAAGCAACTGGAAGGTAAAGGTGGTCCAGATCATACCCTTGATACGTCCTCCAACGGCAGAGGTGACGGCTCCAGCACTCGAGCTCTCAATGAAGATTGTGCCCACGAGCGTGGAGACATGGAACCAAATGGTACAGACACTCCAGGTGAGAAAAGCGCAGATAGAGGTCCACATCATCATGATACCGGCTTGAGTGGCTCCAGGAATAAAGGCGAAAATGCTCCAGAGGACAAAGACAAAAACCAGAACGTCGAGCACCAGAGTGACGACTGGGAGGCTAGGATGAACAATGTCCCCTGTGAACTGGGTAGCCAGCTGAACAAGCCCTAGGGCAGAGGAGTTGGTACCAGACTGAGTGATACTCAGACTGGGGAACATGTCTTCGAGGGCAGTCAGGTTGCCTCTAGAGACACACTCGGTAGCGTTGCTAACAGTGGCACATGCACCGAAGAAGCCAGACCGAGCTTTCAAGTAAGCCAGGTCGGTTGCATTGGACTGCTTGAAGGAGCTCTTGATGGCGTCAAAAAACACCGAGTCCTGGTTGTAGGAGTATTCAACAAGATAGACGTTGGAGAATGACGCAGACTTGTTGATACAACCCATGAAGATGAAGGTGACTAGAAAGATGTTGATCACGAGAAATACCAGAATGAAGAATCTCGGCAACTTGGAAATTACGCCTGCGCAAAACATTGTATGTGATTTTGTAGAGGTGGCTGTGAAAAGGTGGTTGTGAAAAGGTGGTAGTGAAAAGATGGCTGTGTGAAGCTGTTCTTGGTCTATGACAAGTGGCGGTGTTTAAGGAAGTGTAGAAGTCATTATGAAGCATCAAACCAGCATATTAAATACTTCTCAAGGCTCAAGCAGTCTCCTGACCTCTTCTCTACACCTTCATATTCCGAAACCAAACTTGCATCTCTCGTGCAAGCCCCTATGAACCGCTAGTCATGTCGCTATAGCGGACAAGGCAAATTATTGGGGCTGTCGCATCTAGAAGGATTATCGAGGTGCTATGGTTTCTCAATCCGGTAATATCAATGTGAGGTTGGATGTGAGACTGAGTGAGTTTGAGTGAGGCTGAGTGTGAGGTTGAGTGAGGCTGCATGTGAGGCCGAATGTTAGTTCGGCATCAAATGGGATACCTACTAGCACTCTATCCATTCTGTAGTGGTAGTATCAAGTGTATCCATGTCTGGCTGAGTCTAGTTGGTAAAAGAATATATTCCCATTACTTTTATTATAACATAATCCATACATATAATTTATCCAGTATTCTTACAAAATATTTTTTCAATAAACTTTTCTTGTCTGTGATCTGGCCGCCCTCATTACTACGCTATCACAATTGACAAGGGGTTGTGAAAGCCACTCAGCATCAACTGACCCATCCCGCCAACTTAACGATAATTTAATCCACTCTCCAATCCTCCTTCAGCTTTCTTCGGTGGGCTCACAGTCGATTATGGTGGGTCCTCAGATAGCCGGCTCCATGGGTTTTCACGTCAGTGTAGTTCAGATAGGATCGTGGTCCCCTAAAATCACCTGTTATCCTTTCTCCTATATACCATCAGCGATAGTACTGATCGTTGGGCAGATCTCGGGGGTATGTGATGTACTGCTAAGGTGCTATAAGCCAGATTGTGAGTGGGCCTCGTCCTCTGAAGGAGCCTCGGGGAGGCGGGCAGACGAGTCAAGGTGGGTGTTTGGAATCGTTTTAGCAATAGTTTTCCGTGGGACTTTCTTTGGCATGTGGATCGACTGTCTTTTCAGCTAATCTTACGTGGGTATGAAAGGTAACTTCTGTCTACAGTCCTCAACACCCTGCTACCGTGGTCTTCCAAATCGATCCCCCTGAGCACCCTACAAGAAGTCGACCTTGCCCTCGTTCCAAGCTGGAGCGAGCTATCGACTAAATGTCTCCCGACAGGAGTAGCTGGCTCTGCTGATTGACTTAAAGGCCCAAGCTCGGTGAGCAGATAACATCATCATTCCGCGTCCTGAGATTCTGAACCAAATCATTGAATTTTAGGTAAGAGGAAAGATTTGCAAAGATTTGAGAAAATCTGAATGGTTAGAAAGATATTTTAGTAACCATTATACCCAGTAATTCGCGACCAAGAGAATAGAATTTACCAACAGCTCATCGCCGACTTGTACCTAAACAGTGTCTCGATTATGCACGCTCTTGCATTATCTCAACCTTATGTATTGATAACCCAGACCTAAACTGTACAATACAACACAAACAATATATAGGATAAGTAAATATATCCTGGGAATGTACATCGTATATAGCTTATATGTTTTCTTCCTATTACAGTAAAACTACTAACAAAATATAAAAATTAAGGTGAAAAGTACCAACATTAAAAACTGTACTTGGGATGACAACAGAATCTGTGTCACCTTAGCTTATCTTGAAAATGTTTGTAGCTTCCAATTATTGTTCCTCTTCTCTTCTCACTTTACGGCATTATCGACTATATCATTCACAAACCTTTACGACACCATTACGACATCATTATGACACATCTTCTACGACCCGGATGAAACGGCATCGACTTTCTCCTCTCCATTCATTTCAGGTGGGCATTTCTGTGAGTTTTCAGTACTGCTAGCTCCTTGAGTCTGTGTCACTTCATGTAAGCAATCAAAGAGACATTTGCTTTTTTTCCATGGACGCCATTGAACACTCCGGAGCAATACACTGCTGAAGGTAGCCTTGGTCCCCTCCACTTGGCACATCGTGCCGGTAGAGGACCCACTCAGTAAGGTGATTACATAGCCAGGGCTGGACAGGAAATGAAGCAGTGTTGGGGTGGTAGAAAGTTCCTCCCATTTCCTATAGAGCAGCCTCGTGGTCCGTTCCTTGGAGTTTACCCGGATCAGAGTCGTCTCAGCTTTTGAATAGTGCGAAACGTCGAGAGACTGGATTAGGAAGGAAATCCCCGTCCCTCTAGTGTCTCATATTCGTTCTCAGAAGAATGCTTGAGGCGGTGGATTTTGCAAGACCACCGGAAACTGGAATCCACTCTCCGGAGCCTCACGTGGTCAAGGTCTGACGCTTCTTTCCAGTGATGCAAGTAAGTCTCGGGTGCCCTCAAGTGCTTTTTTTTTTTCGGCTCTTTTGCGGTAACGGCTCTTACAATGAACAAAACACACTTTGTGTGAGGGGTGACGGATTATTGCGGTGTGGGCTCTATGTGGATTTTTCATTAATTTTTTATGCGCGTTCTTCGCAACAGGGCCTGGCTGCCCTGCTAAGACCAAACCCATGACTACAGTAGCATTGAAACACCAACAGTGGAGGCTGAAGTGTAAAAAATTGCAACTTGTTTTTCATCTGAGGCCGAATTTCTCGATGAATGGATCACTAGTGTAGAAGAAGTAGCGATAATATTATAATCCCAATTATGATGAACGTGATTTACTCTCCATCGCCGACCCTACAGCTGAAAAAGACGTCTTTGAATACTGGTGATGGGGTCTTGATACCAGGAAAGATAGACACCCTGGGGCTCCGTCCTATGTGCTCTCGTCTTTTTCGCAAGAATGAGACTAAAAACTTCCATCTGTTCGTGTTGTTATGGCGAGAGACAGGACGGTAAAGTATCCTTATGTTCGCAACCACGAGACTATTCTTTCCACAGAGAGAGGTGGTCTCTTTCCAGCTGTGTCAGCCCTCTACCTAACGGCGAGTCTCCTGTCGCCCGTGCCTCTGGAGATATTCGGAAGATTAAGAAGGTCCATGACGAGCGGCAGTCCGAGGACTGGCTCCTTGGGGTCCTTCAACTTCTCTCAACTCGCCTTTTTCATTGTAGACAAGGTGAGAAAGGCTGGTCCCAGGCGAAATTATCGAGCCGTATCTCGAGTGCCACGCCCTTGGATGAGACTGGAGAAGAAGCAATTCAGTTAACAAGGACGATGAGTCCCTCTTCCTGGTCTACGGATATGCCAGTCCTTCGCTCGGGTTCTTAAGAAGTAGTACGCACGGCTTCTCTTAACGATTATTTCTACTTCTTCCCGACCACAGATTACGATCTCAAGGTCCCACGGTGGTGCTAGTGTCTTCCTCCCACCCCAAGCCGAAACACCCCCAATGCGCTTTCTGACACCACGGCCACATCTTCCCTCAGGAAGACTTGGATCCCCTCTCCCCACCAAATATTGCCTAGCAGAGTCCTGAAAGGTTGTATCATCTTTCCAGGAGACACCCCGTTCTGAGGAACATCCTACTGGTTTCAAGAAGTTACGAGAATCCAGGGTGCTGTAATTATAATTTTGGTCCTTCTCATAGATTCTGGCTTTTCACGCTTTTGTATCACATTCCTTGGCTTTTGGAAGCGTTTCTCTGTATTTTTTTTTTCTGCATATACATTCTATATGTCTGCTCCGTGACATTTATATTTTCTGAAAAATTAACAAATATAAGTAAATAATTATATCGAAATTTAAATAGCGCTACATAGGAACAACATAAATCGAACGACCGCAAAGGTAAAGCACAGTGCAAAAATACTGGACGTGAACGCCATAATTAGTCCCTCAATGGGAGGGATAAAAAGAAGGTCGTACCCGGAATCGAACCGGGGTTACTGGAAATCGAAGAATGCTTCAGAATCCAAGGTGATAACCGCTACACTATACAACCGCGGATGTGACTTGTTAGAACACAGGCCCGGACTTCGGTTGGTTTGACTGGTAATACTGGCGACCAATAACCCGGCTTACTAGGTATATAGCTGTAATGAATCATTAGAATAAAAAAAAAAAAAGCGGTGCAACCAAAATAGCCCATGCACGGATGTTCTGCGTCGTGTACAGATTCAGATAATATGTGCTATCCTGACTTGTGGTGGTCGAGATATGGTCGAAGATCTTTTCAGGTCTGATGCCTGAGGCTCAGGATGGATTGTGGTGGTTCAATGGTGTCGAGATTCAAGGGAAGAGATTCTCTTCGAGTAAACAGGAAACTGGAGTTATTACAATTGACTTGATACGGGGAATTATTCTTTTCTGCCAAACATACGGGACTGCTTGATCGTAGCTGACGAGATGGAAAGTGCAGTATGGACGGTATGCAACACCTGTATAGAGGTAGCAGGCGTCTGAAAGGACATACGGAGTTCACCCTGGTTCCAATATCCAGGTCTACGGACATCAAAAGTATTCTTTGTGACAACAACCAGAGTACATTCTCAGCCAACAGACACTATGTACAAGGTACTACTCCAAGCTCATTCTTCATGGTGAGCACACCGCGGAACCCAACCACAGTAACATACATGAGAGCCTCATTCAATTAACGACTCTTTTTCAAACTCCTAATAGACACCCTTCATTATTGATGGCTAGTCAAGTTATTTGTACTGTATCTTCACTGTGTACTTGGAAGTATATACTGTAGCTAGAGAGTACCGTGAGCAGTCCTATGAACACTCTGCCAACCACATTTCATGATGATCTACAATCTTTTGTATCTCATGGTGCTCTTCAGAACTCTGAGACTCCGACTTGCTCGTCCTCCATGTCCAAATTTCAAGTTTCCTCTGAATAGTGCAATGGAGTTGGGTAAGGGGTCAAGGAGGTGCCTGACAGATGAGCTGGAATAGCTGACTGTTACAGTTGACAATAGTCGTATTGTACCGATTCGTATACTTCGATGGCTATCAAATTCAACAGCCGATAGATCTCCAGTTAGGTGCAAAGGATGAATAGTTCCTCGACTGAGGCATTCACTGCATATTGGTTCGATTCTCTCAGTGCACAAACAATTTTGATGTCGTAAAAGGCCACGATTGTTCATCCTATTAGAAGTGAACGTACAGCCCAGTTCCATTATAGGCTTATAAATCACTTGCAACTCCTTAATAATGTCTTCGTCCTTCCTAAGAATTTCATCATCTCCATCAGGATTGTTCAAACTGGTTGCGGTCTCGACTATGCGACCAGAGATCTATTCTTCACACAAATCAATGTGTAAGTTGAATCAGGCTCATTATTACAAGCCCGCATTCTTCTAATATCAAAACCCTCATCAATCACCAACAGGGGTCTCTTAGTATCTTGTCAGATCCTCATGCTCTCTTTTATGTCTGACGCGGATATCGAATGCAAGCCGCCCCTTCTGAATCGTGATTGTAACCGTCTGATAAAAGGAGATAAGTGGATTGGAGGTGGCACAAGTGGCACTTGTTCTCCTCGTTCTTATAGCTACCACACGCACAGGACATTCCTCTACGATGCCATTTTTGTATTCCATGCTTCCTCGTACTTGTGGCATGAGAACTCGATCCGCTGGGTGGTTGTCGTGGATCAGTTGTTGATGTGAAAGTCTTGTGGAAAGTTCTAACCCAAGCGAAGTAAAAGTTCCCACCGCCTTCAGGGCTCTTGTAGGTGTTTGAAAAGTTCTGTAAATACTTTTCCAATAAGTCAACCGAGCTGAATGTCTCCAATCGAGGTAGAAGGTGCGGTGCAGAAGCTCTGTCATCCACTTGGGAAGAGAGATATGCCTTGTCAATAGCATCCATTTCTTCATCAGGTTACCCTGCATCTCTGGCCAGTTGCACAAGTGAAAACGGTTCATCGAAATCAGGATCTCTAAAAAAATTGTGATCATGATCCTACTTGTCTCACCGTTGATTATCGGAGGTCCTCCAAACAGTCTCTGAAAACGAGGAGCCCATCACATAGACTTTCAGGGCTTACCATTGCTGTCCTTCCAAATGCAATTCCACCTCTCATGCCGAGACCCCGTCATCACTTTGCTAGGTCTTATTCTCCTTCTTCCATTTAAAAAAGGTTGCCTGAATTGAAACCCCCTGTCCGCTGCGCTGAGAGTTGAGCCGTCTGACCTCCAAGCGTCGAGTCTGACGGCTCGGGGGAACATGGTAGCCTTCTGTGGGTACTCGCCCGTGCTGGTCCCGTCGAGTCTGTTCAATCAAAGCAGATATTCCAGGGGTAAGATTGGAGAGGTCGGTTTTGTGGTTGTGAGGTATGTTGTAGATTCGTAGCTCTGTTCTGCCGAGGTCCGGGTGGTGAAAGTGATTAGACATAGGGTAAACATGAAAATCGACTCGGTATAGGCGGCGGTTCCCAACAGCATCGCATCGCTCTCTCGCTGTGATCTTTCACTTTGCGTGATCATATCAATTCAAAAGCAAACTCACACTCAGCTGCAAATTCGTTGATTTCGTCTTATCGCATCACAAATGTCTTACTGAGCACACCATCGACTCTTTCGGCACCTCCAATCCAGGCTCTTTGTTGGTTCTTTCCATTCGTGAGCGGTTCTGTGAGTGACACGTGACTGAACTGCAAGAGGCGTTGAATGATGACGTGTTTGAAGTTTGAGAGAAGGTGCTTATGACTGTTCGGGAAGGAACATTCTGTAACAATTAGGGCTGATTTTGGGGTCTGAGCATAACTACTTATCACGACTTGAATCTTCCCGATTATGCAGGTGAGTTTTTGTAGAAACCTTAATTTTTCATTTTAATAAGAAAAATATAAAAAATATATAAAAATATATATAAAAATATATTGCTCTATTGACGAGGAAGGGGGTTGTATCCTGGGGATTATATCAATTGTACTAAAATCTGAAAGTGTTTTTTGGGTTTGAAAAAAATGCCAATTATGGCGAAAAATTGTACTAACATCTGAAAGTGGTTTTTTTGGTTTGAAAAAAATCAATTTATGGCGAAAAGGGCCATTGGTTCAAACCTTTAGCATAATCCGGAGATCTGATCCACCCATGAACAACTGTAGACTAGCGGAAAAACCCATCAGAACTGGAAGACGTCCAACTTGTGTAAACTGTTTTTGAAAGTGCCAAATTGGGAGTTCGCGACTGTGAACTTGGTCAGAAAGTCGTTTTTATACACCCAATTGGACTGCTTGAGGGGTGGTTATGTGGCTGCTAGAGGGTGGACGTGACTGCTAGAGGGTGGACGGTGACTGCTAGAGGGTGGAAAGGGTAATCGGAGATTTCTGTCACCAACCAAAAGATATGACAAAAAAGACAGAAAACGCCTGGAAAAACAAATAACAACATCTGCTTGACAAAAAGTGATTTTCTGGGCAGGTCGAACTGCCGATTGCGTGTTAAGCAGATGCCCATGACCAACTAGAACCAAGAAACCAGGAGTTATGTTTTTGCAACATCTTTGGAAACTAGAATTTCCGAAACTTTGTGAATTTTCTTCGCGAAAAAATCGGAAATCCAAATGAGTATTCTCGTTGTGATTTCAACAAATATATTTTTTAGTTGGGGACTGCAAGGGTCAGAAAATCGGTCCAGCACCTAATTTGCAATTTCACGGTGATATTCAGGCTGGTCCTGACTAACAGATCTCACATCCATTTGGAGGCCAGAATTCCGTTGCAACATATCACTGATGTGGTGGCCAATGGAGGGCTTTCGACTCCCAGTCAACTTGGTTTGTAATCGAGGGTTGCAGGTTTCAATTCCTTGTCCATGTCATGTTCTACGAGAACTGACAGTGGAGGAACATATGTGGGTTTGATTCCCATAGCTTCTAGCTGATCAGTGATTTTTTTGTCTGGAAACACACCCTACTCACTTAGTTTTGGAATGAGTAGCTTTTTACTACGTCCCCCGTCGTTCTCATCTCATTCACTGTACACACCATCATTTCACACTGTTAACTGTCCAAGCTGGCACATCTAAGTAGAATCTCCAACTCCTGAACGTCTCCGTCGTTCTGAAGCAGGTGATCCAAATACTCCTCCGATGGATTTCCCACCAAAATGTCAACTCCCTGTTCCTCCGGTTGATACACAACTTCCGGACTTCGTTCGGGTACCGGATACAGCACAGGGCGCACGCCGATGAGTGAAGCCAGATCTGCCTCGTGGTACTGGATGACTTGGAGAGCGTGTAGATGGGTTCTGGGATCTTTCCGGAACGATTCCACAGCCCATCCTACCGCCCTTACCATGTCGTGGATACTGTATTGAATGAAGGGCGAGGGGAAGATATCGATGAAGAACGTTCTCATGACCCGGATGTTTCTGTCCATGGTGATCCTAAACGAGTTGAAGAACATCTGGAGCAGCTGGTTGGGGGCCAATCTCGTGGTAAGAGCAGTGGGATGATGGGTCAGGGCGTAATACAACTCGTGTAGATACCGCTCGTATTCATGGGGATGGAGGGTGGTGCCGTAGATGTAGTCTGATCGAGCGAGGGATCTTTGAGCCAGTTCTTTGCGGAGGGACATGTCCAGTGGAGTTGACACGAGACGTTAGATGATATCGAGCAAGTGTAAAACACACAGCACAGGTTGTTATAATGACAAGTTGGTGGATAGAGTGGCACAATTAGACTAAGTGTTGTAGATGGTATATCGGAGAAGAACCAAAGTACCGTTCATTGCTGAAATTACCAATCTGTTTAAAAAAGCAATTTCATTGCGCGTCTTGGTCTCAAATTCACGAAAGTCTCTACACCATCTACACAAATTATCTGATTATATTCCCCTAACTCCGCTAATCTCCGCTAATCTCCGAAAGACCAGATTTTGTCTCCCTGGTTTGTAGGACCCAGGAGATTCGACTTATTTCACAGATTGTAAATAAAAAAAAAGCTCATATAACAGCCCTCTTTATTATGCCGGTCTTTATAACCATTTAATGTCAATATTGTACCTGTACGCTGTTGTCACGGGACACTTGCTGTTACTCTTCACTACGGTCAACGAACAAGACTCTTGTAGTTAATTTTTTCACTTCTGGAAACCCCGAGTTCGTAACGCTGCATTTATCTCTTCAACCCTCTTCTCCTCCTACTGCTGGAGAGGTGTCCATCAACCAGTTTTACATGCCCACCAAGCCCGATAACGTGGTCTTCTGCTTTCTTGGGGCTAGAACAACGGCTTCTGCTCCAACGATATCCCTTGGTACAGTACAGTACATCAACATCTCCGACAAGCAGGTCCACTGCTCATACTTTTCCGAAACATCGGCTTTGGTGGTTCACAGTGGCGGATTTATCTGATCTTTCGTTTGTTTCTTTCCTCCAGGATACCTGAAGGCCCGACTCAACTGTCCCTGAATCGATCTCCAGAATATATGTACAGGGAGGCGGAATACACCAGAATTATCGACATTGAGACAGATGTATCTGCTTCTTAGAACCCAGTTTTGAAAGGCTCTGTTGGCATTGTCCTACTACCCAGATCTGAAGAAGTTTGACTGTCTATGGAGATGGGAAACGGGAAGTGAGAAAGACAATGAGGTGATTAGATGGTATCGTACGGCATCCTTGGGCGGCTGTATATCCAATGATTCATTCTAGTTCAGGTAAGGTACAAGTATCTCTTTGGCTCACTTCTAGACATCGGATGGGAGTGTCAGTTGATGCTAAAGCGCTACTACCACAGAATATAATACAGAAATGGTTTCAACATATATATCTTGAGACTAACAAACACTTCACCACCTCACTTCAACACCTCACTTCACCACACACCCCAAAACTACAAGTAAAGGAACCTACCACATCTGAAACTGTTCAGGAGAAGTTGCAAAAAGAGCAAAAAAGAATAACAGCAGTGGCAAAAAGACTGCGAATTCTGTGGATCGAACACAGGACCTCCAGATTTCAGGACCGAAGAGAGACTTCAGTCTGGCGCTCTCCCATCTGAGCTAAATCCGCTGTGGAATTTCGAGGATAAGGAGGGATATATGTCTTGTGAGGAGGGTTTGAGGGAAACAAAAGGAGAAATATTGTGCTAATTATGATGATAGAAACGTATATATACCCCTAGATTAATAGGTGATATCATTGGTAGGTTTAATTTGACCTTTCAGGTCGCTAGTGTAGTTCCATCAACCAAGCTCGTGTCTGTCCGAGTGTACAAGAAGGAGGCAGCATAGCTGCTAATTTTATACCTTCTAGGGCCTTCATAAAGTACCATTGGTATTTTTGAATGACTTGCCTTGTGGGTTATTACTTGAAAAAGCGGGTCTTTTCAATTGTGCTTTCTTCATTGTTACAACCGAGCTAGATCGCCATACAGCATGATCCGGCTGATGACCCATGTATCTGTCGTAGTCCATTCTCAGTAAACAACTCATCTTCGTAACTTTTGCTCTCTTAGTCCCCATAACTCCTGTATCCATGGAAAACAGACTGAGTTCGACCCTGAGGCTCCTGATGAGACGCATCAAACGACGTTTCAGGCACAACCGTAGAAGGAGGCTTGTAGTTTCTGTGAAAGGCGTTGTAAATACCCTCGGTGACCTTCTTTCTGAGCTTCTGGAGACGACTGGGCCTTTGAGAGGTTTCTGCAGAAATGTGGGACCATTGGAAGGCACTCTGGCTTGAGAGCGTTTTGGACCCAAATTCGTCTCGCAGCAACTTTCTGGGTATGAAAGGAGGCTGGGAAACGGCAAAGTAGCCATTGAAATGCTGCGAGTTGTGGTAACTGTTGCCGGACGATCTCAGATGCGCCTGTGGTGGTTCCTGGACCGATGAACTTGCCTTGGGGGTTCTCATTAGATCAGGAGCAGCGTTGGAATAATATTTGTCATATTGATGGTCCCCAAAGGCTTCAGGGACTGGACTAAGGCACTGTTCCACCTTTCAAGACCCGATAATCTCCAGTTCCATGTCCTGGTCCTCCTCATGGGCCTTTTAGTCCAGGCAGCTGTTCGGTCTGGCGGCTGACTCTGCGAACTCGCCCTGATTCGCGTTGGAAGTCGACTTCTTGCGCGATTTGGCGTCGAAGATATATACTTCATTGTATGCAAAGGCCACACTGGCTCTGAGCACGAAAAACAGCAGACTGGTGCTGAGGTGGCGGCTTGAAATGTCCTGTTTCTCCTATCGCGTTGAATACCTCGAGACAGGACCGATTCTGGTTAGCCGTCAGAGAGCCGTGTAGAGGTAGATCGAGAGCGCCTTTGTTGCCCAAAAAGTCAGCTATTGGGCCTGCTGGAGCGGAAAGTCGTCTCTATCGCTGACATCTCTACGTTTTATACCATCTTCATCTTGTTTAGCCAAGCGTCCATCTGGTGGGGATACTCCGCGGTATCGGAAGAGTTGTCAAGTACTGTACAGATTCGCACATTCCTTAGTGGATCACCCATACATTATGGAATCGGTTCCTTGACTTTCGGAGCCTCGACTGACCCAAAATCCTTCGAAATTTCCGACCAGATCTTCGTAGGTCCAGGCAGCTGCTTGAGAACTTTTTTTTTTTTGGCTGTGGTCCCTTTCATGAACCATTGGCACTTGTCGCACAACCTCGTTCTCTCATCTCCTTGATCATTCTTGACCAATAGCAGATTATGGGACAATCTAACAAACGACCTGCAGTATCCAAAATGTCTTGCTGACGGTGTGTCGTGTGCTTCCAGTTTCATCCGCTCTCTTGTTTCTACTGCGGGACCTGAAAGTCACAAAATTGTTGGTTTGTTTGTTTTTTTTTTCTTATTTTTAGATTCGTGTTTATCATTTTAATTTTAGGAAACTAAACGTTTTTATAAACAAAAATCTAATGTTCATTTTTATTCAAGGGAAGTACATTTCAGCCAATTGAGGCCTGTTATAGCCCCAAAGTTGTTAAAAAGAACGCATGACATTCGTGCTCGCTTGTCGATGTATTCTTTCTGTGTTTTTTCTTTTTGTTTTTTTTTTTTCTGTTTCATTTCTTGACTGGCTGTTTTTTTGTTTTTTTTTCTTTATTCTAATGATTCTTTTAAAGAAACGCGTTTTTCGCGTTCTTGAGCCTGGGTGAGAGCAAATATCTTATTCACGTGGCCCGATGGTTTAGTGGTATAATTCTCGCTTAGGGTGTTCCTGAGCAATTTGCGAGAGGTCCCGGGTTCAATTCCCGGTTGGGCCCATTTCTTTTTGTTTCAGATCCCATTTCAAACATATGTTTTGTTGCACATCCTTTGGGTATGCGTTCGTCAAACAGGTTTTGTAAAAAGAAGCTGTGAAAATTCCGAACCTTAATCGGGTTTTCCTTAATTATTTTTTACATGTCCTCATTCTCTTGTAACAGGTACAACACTTGTATTTGTACAAGTGGCTGAACAATACTGAGGACTGGGGAAGTAATCAGAGAACATGTTTCCATCGTTTTTCCTGCGTTTCAAGCATTTTTTTTACTCTAATGAGCAGCTTATAGGCAACAATTCACATGGTAAAGACTACATTTTCGGTTTTCTCAACCAAGCCTGGCTAGCTCAATCGGTAGAGCGTGAGACTCTTATTCCAAGGTCATCTCAAGGCTGTGGGTTCAAGCCCCACGTCGGGCTTTCTTTTTCATATCCTTGCTGGCTCTCAGCATGACACTAATTTTTTTTTTCACTTTTTTTTTTTTTTTTTCAGCACGAAAACTTAATATTCAGAGTGGGTTCAGTGCCAAGACGTGGGAGATTAAAAGGAGACACAAACTGTTGAGCTCAGAGTGAGTAAAGATGCCATACAAGTTACTAAATCTATATATGACGGATAATCCTGGATTATGGATCATTCAACACCTTTTTTTTTTAGAAAAAACCTCCAAAATATTTAACGTTTCAGCTCATCTCGTTTAGCGGAAGTTTAACGCAAAAAATGGGGGGAAAAAATGCTGACCAAGACAATGCTGAGACGGCGGTAAAAAGTCTCGCGGAATACAGACGAAAAGGGAGAATGCGAGCAAAAAGAAACTCCGCAACGGAGAATTGAACTCCGGTCCCCCGCGTGCTGAACAAGTGTCCTGACAGGCGGAAATTCTAGCCAACTAAACTATTGCGGAAAGGATGAACGTTGTTAACGGATCGGGGAATGGGTCAATCCTCAAGATATCCCTAGGTACGGAGCGGAGCAATAACACCAATAGTACGAGTCCCCGGAAGTCGTATAAACATAACTTTTACTTACATACTTGCGAGTGGGTGGCTATGTATACAGGCATCTCAACCCTAACTCTGGTAAAGCAACGTCACTATCCACGGTGACCTAGCCACGCGATACCAAAGTATTCCATCCATAATGACACACTCATGACGTCCTCCGGACGTCATCATCGTCCAGTCACGTGCCAAAGCACATGACTAATCATAACACCTTATGACTAGCTTCTGAATCGTTACAGACGTCTAAGGGTGGGAAAGGGTACAAGAGCAGCGTTTAAGGAAAATATACCGCGAAAAATCCCCAAAAAGTCCCGGAAAAAAGGGAAAAATTGTATTATGACTGTCATACGCTCTTCTGAGAACCCAAGTCTGAGTTCTTTGTGCTTGCTTTACTACTGTAGCCCTACCATGATTACAATAGCTGAAATGTAGTTCAATAAGAATAAACAACCCGGAGTATTCTGGTGATTCAGACCATTAATTCCCCATTTTGAATCACTAAATGTTCTTTGTAACAGAACTCTTCTCAATCGTACATCTCAATCGTACAACTTTGACTCATCAGCCAACCGTCTCCGGCCGTCAGTCCTACTCTGATATCGTCCATATAAGTCTCCTCTTTTCCCATACATATATACAAAACGAGTACACCATATCACTTAAAAGATCACCCAGACTCTCGCTTGATGAACCATACAAGAAGAAAACCGTTATGACAACTATTTTCTTCTAATCTCGCCAATTCCACCCTCCGAGAGGACTATATGCCTCCTTGAACGTGACAATCTAGGATGTGCAGCAACGCATAGTTAAGATGAGTGACAAACTGGAGGCGTACCGAGATATGACTGACCCCGCTGATGTCTCCGCTATCAGTTCTAAACAGACTGCTATTGCTGCTGAGTCAGCTCACGTTGAGGCTATCGAGACGTGTATAGTACATTCCACCTCAAAGAGACGCCGCCCGATCTGCCCTATACATCTGCTTCCGTCTCTGATGGGATATGAAAACTGTTTTCGGCTTCGTGCCACCGTACTCAAGGCTGTGAATAGGCGACCGACTGAGGTTTTTAGTTACTAGAATTTCTTCAATCGTTTGATCACCCTTAGGGTGAGGAATTTGCCAAGGCTGTAGAACTCCTTTGCTGAGATATTAAGGTCTGCCCCGTGGGCCTAAGTCTTGATCCCTTGACCACCGCGGTGTCTCGGCTCAACGACAATTGCGAGCTTCCTCGTCTTGGTAACGGTCTATACGACCCGATCAGTTGACTTTCTGGACACCTTTCCCATCCATTGGTCAGTCTCGGTGAAGAGAAACGCCTCCATGCTCTCTTTCAGTTCATGGACAAGTAACCCTCCTCCGTTCTCCTGTTAAAGCCCAAGAGTAGGAAACGACAGCAAGGTGGCATGTCTTTAAACCAGTCTAACACCAAGACTTTGAGACAGGCAATCCTATTTGTACAGATTTTCCTCGGGTAATGTGGGTGCTAGTCAGAGCGACCATGACACTTGCTCTACTGAACTTTTATCATTGCGGGCACATCTTCCAGAAGCAGGCGGGCCACCAGTCCTATTTTTCTCGTGGTCCGAAAAATCCTCATGATCATTCTCCTGATAATATTCCTGATCCACTTCCTCATCTAACTATCCTTCCAAACCAAACAACTCCCTCGCATCTACAAGAACCTTTAGTAGAGCAATTTCGGCGTATAAATCCTGCAGTTTCTTGTCCATGAGGGCACTCATTCGACTGACCATCTCCCCATGTGTTGTTCGACAAGCGAGCGCGTCGGCCTGGGCAGCCATATCGGCGGACAGACCAGATGCAGCAGTGCACTGGTAGGGTTTGCGGCGGTCTCGGGTTTTCGTATTATTTCTGTTGCTTTCGCCGCCATCGTCATGATTCCCAGTTTTAATGTTGTTTCAACTCAAAATAGTTTTTTTTGCATTTAACTTAATTTATTTTAACTGAAATAATAATAAGAAAATGAGGGGTTTGAACCCTTGAGGCGCGAGTTTGCTTCTCATGTGTAAACTCCATATTACGCGAATGAAGAGTAAGATGATGATTTAGAATATGTAGCTGACTGATTTCTACAGTATTGTGACTGTAAGATAATTCTACTAGTTTCGAACCTGCCGACTAAGAGTACAGTACCTAAGCAATTTACGATATCTCCAAGAATTTTAGAATATTTAAGCTATTAACCTTATATATCAAACTATAAGGTTTGTTTACTAAATTGGAAATTAAAACTATAAATGTAATTCCATAACCTTAAATATACCATAAACTTGTAATGCCGCCAATGCTATAAACTTGCCACGTAATCCGGCCACTTAATCATTTATTTTTTTGAAGCTTATTCCATTCGGCATAAACTACCGTTGAGATATATTTCTGACTCTTCCATTTGAAAATGCAGGTACTAATGATATGAAAACTTTAGTATGCACTACTTGGAACTCAAAAAAGTGACATTGTCAAAATCGGAGTTGAATGGAGTCGAATTCGAGATTTTATATAAGCCCTCTTGAGAGGAGCCCCGCAAAACAAAATTAGACCACAATTTAAGGTCGCTTATTAGCTATAGCTTATTTGTCTGCTCGTGTAAATTTTTTTTCTCATATACATTCAATTAATTATAACTTTGCTTTGAGAGAATAACCTTTAAATACCCGCCCAATTTCCTTGTTCTTTAGAATCCTCTATTCATGTTAACCATCATCGCCAAGAACTCGCCAAGGACGTGTTTTGTCTCAAACACTGAAAATGACGGGTTATTTTTTTTTGTCGCCAGCTAAGAAAGAGGCGGCTTGAGTGAGTATTTATCCCTTCTTCCATTCGACTGGCACCACTGCGGAATTTTTGGTACGTTAGCTCGACATTCGATATGACAACATGAAAAAACTCCATGGAAATCTCTATTTCGTTACTTAAGCTGATGACACTGCAACTACAGTAACTGTTGCCATCACCAACCCCGCTTTTCGACGACGGATACCAACGAAACCATGTGACACAAACACAACACTGAGTGACACAAAAACGACACAGACAACCACACAGGACCGGCTTCTTAGGATTCCCACACCTTATCATCTTTCAACCGAGTCTCAGCTGCAAGAAGTGTTACTCCACAGTTGCCAGTGTCATTTACTCTACCAGTCTTCAAATTACTTACTCATATGAGCGTCCAAGGATCTAGTTACTACCAGAGATAGGGCTAGTCATAAACGGGTGCTTCCCAAAGAGCTTTGGGCCAAGCGACTGTATCTTCCGAGGGTGTCAGATAGGCACAGTCAGGCCAGAGTCTCCGGGGGGACATCTCAATTCCAGGGAGGGATTTATGTTGTTCATAGGGAGCGTATGCGTTAACCATGCCCAGGTTCCAATCATGCTATGAGCTCAGGGACAGAGTTTCATAGGGAGTGCCCCAGAAAACCCGTGTCTACTGGCAATTTTGGTCTTTAGACACGACGCTACAACCCAGTCAGTTTCAAACCAGCTTGCAATCATCCTTCGGGACCCAAGAGGGGAGTATGATCGCACAGACACGAAACCAGACTAGCGTCACTCACGTTCTCGGCGGAACTGGTTCGTGAGATTTACTCGTTTACTTTTATCGATTATAATTTTGGCACAGGTGATGTTGGGGCATAAGAGATGGTGCTCTTGGTGTATTAAAAACACCGAATGAACTCTTTGAAATCCGCTTTGGCCTGAGTCCAACAAATGGCGGGTTCGGATTCGGTAGAGAAAAACTCTGGCTACTCTGAGTTGAGAAGTCTCAGTTGCGGTCTGAGTTGAGTTATTGTTGCATGTATATTTCGGCGAATGTTTTCTGCCAGGCCAAGGAAGACCATAATGGAGACACACAAGGACGGGGGGCAAGACTCCTCTGAGGAGTTCAGGGCTCAGGTCAGAAACACGAACATTTTCGAGAGCATGACTCTGGATCTCTTTATGACGGTATCTCTGGATCTTTGAGGCATCGAATCATTATGACATTATGGATGGTAGAATGGAGGGAGGGTTAAAAGAGGCTATGATCTTGGCATCAGCAGTACAGAGCCGTTCATGACGTAGAGCAGAGGGTTAAAACCAGAAGTAATTGTCTGGCTCATTTCTGTTCCGTCGCAGTTGGTTTCGGAAGTAATCAAGGTACCAGACAGGAGATTAACAAGCCCTTGACAGAGTCCTTGCCCATAGCCTAAGCTGAGATGATATCGACCGTAAGATCCTTCTTGTCAGACTGAGCTGTAGGGATCTCAGAGGTCTTCAGATCTCGTCCTAAATTGTGGACGTTCACCATTCACAATACCTTGGTGCAGTAAAGTCCTCATGGTCAACAGTTCCATCAATCACAGGTCTCCTGGCCTTTATGGGGATGATCAGGGAATCCTGCTGTTGAGAACATGACAAAGGAAAGGGTTGAAGTTTCGTAGCTTTGGTGTGCTGATGGTTTGTCTGACCGGGTCCAACTCCTTCAGACTGTTGGGGAGCTGTGAAGATCTGTCGATGGTCTTTGCCATAATAGTGGTAGCGGAAGTAGTCGGTGAACATTAGAAATCAACCGTTTTGATCGTGTAGAAGACGTAATGAACGCCCCAAGATGAGACCTAGTACTATTGGAAGGCATTGGATACAGATAGAATGATCTATTGTTGGTGGAATCGCAATGATACCATTTACACATGTGATAATAGAACTGCGAGTTAGTTACAGACAATACAATCACCATCAAGAACGGTATCCAATCAGCTGGAAGTACTGGGGGTTGCGGCACTTGGGAGATCCCTGTCGAGCATAGATAGGACCTCCTCCACAAGTGTAAAACTGGTTGACGCCATTCCAGGTGAAAGGCATTACGGCCTCCTGGTCTCCAGTGAACTCCCAGTAGTTGTAAACGAAGGGCGGACCCCGTCCGTCTTCAACGGCAAGCTTGCCCTGTCCGTCGACTTCAATGTGCTTTCGCTGCTTTCTCCAGCCTCGCTCATTGATGTTCACGTTGGAGTTGTGGTACTCGACTGTGAAGTCAGGACGCTTGTACTTGTCATCAAGCTCCATGGTCTTGCCCTTGATCTCTATAGGCTGGTTGTGGAGACCAGTTCCGGGGGCAAACGCCTTGAGCTCGTACTGGTAGCCCTTGGACTCGGGATAATTGGACCCGCAGTTATCGGGTCGGTTGTGGTTTCCCCCCCAGCCTCCTTTCTGGGCAGTGACAGGAGCAGTCAGGGCAAAAAGGGCAAAGGCAACGTTGGGCTTAATATCTGTCGTGGGTACGTTGTGTGATCAAAAGTAGTTCGCTAATTGTCTGATGTATATAAATACCTGGTCTATGTTTGGCGGGACTGAAGTTGCTCTGGAAAAACAACTGTCTCGGTAAGTGCAAGTAGAAGTAACTGCGCTGGACTTGCTCATCCAAGAAACTAGCAGCCGAACCGCCCAGCAAACAGCTTCACATTCTTACCATTGCCCCGTAACTCCACCACTGCCCCGTAACTCCGCCATTGCCCCGTGGCGGGCTTCTCACTTGTCTCCGAACCATGCGGTACACTGACACATTCCCATCGCAAGCAGACGATTCTTGAGCTGCTATTGTACCATTTGGGGAGATCCAATCGGCCCTGCGTCTTGGTCTCGTGGAACAAGAGTCGCTCTCTGCACGAGGTGGCTGAGAATGACCCATGAACAGTGCGGTCAGGAACAGTCCAGACACTCGATTTCCCGTTTCTGGTATGCCGGGCGCAGGGAAGTGAGAAGGTGAAGGCCACGCTTGGTCTGTCGGCAATAGCACATTGAGTGGTTGCGAGGCATCCGTTTTCAGTTGATGCTTCCTGGGCAGGCGGCTAAAACACCAGACCCCGTCGGTAGAAACAAACAAGGCTTGACTCCGTAGGGACATGGAGAATGAAGGTCCAGCTTTTCTGGAGTCAGCTTCGGAGAGTAAAGATGGGCTGTGGGCCACTCGGATGACGATCTCGGAGTTGTCTTCACAATCACAATTTGCCACAACTGTGAAGGGAAGCGCCCAAAAGCCGACATCCCAGAAAGGTGTTGAACATGTGCGGTACTAAATGCATTTCTGCTTGGTTTGGTTGTAGAGTCATTTGTGGATTGGTAACTGGAGAGATTGTAAGGGCGTGTGCATTAATGTGCGCCCTGAGCGGGCCACATAAGAGCAATCAACTAAATTGTCGGACCGAGACGAACTTCAGAGTCTTGAATAGCCCTTGATTGTTCACAGAAGTACAAGGAAAGTGGTGACAATTCCCAACAACCCTCTCTAATAATTCACAATCATTTTACCGACTCCCACCGGTCCAGCTGATAGAGGTAACAGAGTCAGTTTCCTCCCATATGCTGTTGAGGGTTGCAAAGCTATGTGGAGAGGGTGCTGAAGTCTGGATCTGTACTAGATGTGTTATCAGCAGAGTAGTATTGGTAGTATTGGTACGTTACGATGGCAGTACATACTCTTCTGATGTGTGCTGGTGTGTACTTGCTCATTCACCAGAAGACAAATAGATCCGTGGAAAACAGATGGACATTTCGCCTACGGCCTAGCTGGTTCCTCTCATCCCTATATGAGGAACCAGTCCGGTATTACCCTGCCGGATGTTACTTTCAACAATCCTTGGTAATCTTGGGCTAACCGAACAATGGTAGGTTTTCTGACTGGTACTGCGCCAAGTCTCGACATGTGGGATAGTGCATAAGAAATGCACGATACGAAATGCACGATAAGAAAATGCACGATAAAAAAATGCACGATAAGAAAAAAGCATAAAAAAATGCACGATTAAGAAATGCACGATAAGAAATGCTCGATAAGAAACACACGAGCTGAAAAGTGGTGAATGTTGGATATGTGGAATGGCACGCCAATGAATATGTAGCTCATTCTGGCAAAATCATTCAAGCGACATCGCCAGTAGCCGACGAGAATCGCTGGGGAAGACGAGATGTATTTGTGAAGAACGTAGCATGCGATGACAATGAGGTTACTGCTTCAGAGCACGCCATTAAGGCGGATCCACCGTGTCGGTTTACAATGTTGATGATGATTAGCCAGAGGAGACACCGCCCACCGGGAGTTTGACAATGAGATCCAAGGCGGACGACATTAAGAGATCGCCGGAAGAATTGGATGACTCGGTTCGATTGGGCAGAATTGGCGAGCTGGCTTGCCCTGGATTGTGTTTGTCACTGCTCGTTTTAAGGAGACAGATCAAGAGACTATCTTCATTCTGGCTATATTCCGTACAGTAGCCAACAGAGCATGAGAATGGTAGCAATGACAAGGGAACATGGATGATTTTACACCCAATAATGACAGTTGAATTTGGAAGCTCCATAGTGCTGTCTCACTGTAATCTACTTTCCTTCTCTGTTGCACGTCTTACTGTTACTGTACGTACAACGCATGTAGCTCCTATGTCCAGATGGTTGTCTTTAGGAATTATGGATATATTCTAGTCTATTGAAACAAAACCCTTCAAAGTTCCTTCATTCGATTCGCGCAAAGCAATTCGGGCAGCTGATTCGCCAATGTGTATAACTTGTATTTTTCCTTTTTCCCCCCTTTTTTCCTTTTTCCCCCCTTTTTTCCTTGTTTTTTTCTTGTATTTCTTGTATTTTCTATCTTTTATATTTTCTATATTTTTTATATTTTCTGCACAGCAACGTGCAGTATTCATGTTCAATTTGAGTCTAACAAACCATCATACATTTACTTGACATGTTGTGGTACTTTTGTGGAGAGGATTAAGCGCGGCATGTTATGTTTTTTTAGAAAAAAAGAAAAATATAAAAAGGAAAAATAATAAAAAAGGAAAATCAAGTTGACGGCTACTGACAATCCAAATCAACCAATAGAGGTTTACTGACACGACGAGACGCCATTCCTCCACCTTTCTCTATGGTGGTATCGTACTCGTACAACACAGTTTGTTTTTTCTTGCCAAACGCGTACCTCCATTATGCTGCACATTAGGGCAGAACGCGTACACGAGACAGAGTTTATGCAGCAGCACCTCTTTTATTCCACTCAACTACATCGCGAAATCACCAAGTTTTGTGGCCCAAGAGAGCCCTTCCTCTTCGGTTTGATGGACAATTCGACTTGCAAAATGAAGGACAAACAGCGTCGGCCAAGAAGCAAGGCCAAAATGAAGGACAAACAGAGCTTCCTCAGCTTCTCCAAGGGCAAGCTTCTCGCCTCGAAACGACCTGCGCTCTCATCCGAATCAAAGAAAATGTCAAACAAATGGCCAAATAAACCGCTCTTGAGGAAACTGCGAAAGTCGCCGATCAAATCGACCCCAAAGGACCTCCGCCCGACCTGTCTGGCCAGCAGCTCACGTCCAGTGACTGCGGTTCAAGAAACACCAGAGTCAGGCATGTCCAGTTCCTACCTCACAACACCCCTTGCAAAGCACAAAAAGCAACTTTTTGGCAGCGGTTCCAACTCTGGCAGCAGTTTCAGCTCCGACACAGATTACCAGACTCCGCCTGAGGATCCTGTCGAGATACCGACCGTGATGAAGCAGGAGTCGTTCATGGACAAGCTGAACCGCACTGTGGGAGATAAGTTTGAAGGGCCTTCGTTTCGATCTCAGTAATCAGTTGTCAGATAGACGGAGCACCCAAGAGATTATCATCATCAGAGCGACATGACACTCCCCCGAGGGTCCGTGTCAAGAAGATACGGACCGCCCTTGAAGCGCGAGTCATTTTCATGAAACAACTGAACCGCACTGTGCGGAGATAAGTTTGAAGGTCCTTCGTTCGCTCTCGAACAGTCCGTCAGATATCCGTAAAGTAAAACAGAGTACCCCAAAATGTTATATAATATTCAGCACCCGACGACCGAATCCTGCGGAGGTGGAAGATAGATGGGGGCACAACAAGATGCCTATCATCTTCAGCAGCGACGACGAATCCTGTGGAGGACAGGAAGATGCGCCCGCCATGAAGCGAGAGTCCTTTCATGAGCAAGGCTGAACCGATCTGTGCCAGATAAGTTTAGGTCCTTTGTTCGATCTCAAACTATCGTTCAGATATTCCCAAAACGGAGCACCCCGAGATTCTATCATCTTCAGCAGGCGACGACGAATCCCTGCGAAGGACAGGATGATACGACGGTTAAGCCCAGTGGCAGCTCGGTGATCATTATTAGCAGCTCTGAGACCTCGCCCGTGGATATCAACCATCAACTGAGAGATTTCCATTGTCGCATCATCAATAGCACTCCGCTAGACAGGAAAAAGAAGCGTTCTGTGGAGGGTGGAAACACTAGATCTCCCAAACGAAGAGCCACCAAAAAGGAAGGTGCAGTGAAACTGGAAATCCTAATGAAGAAAAGCGAGATAACGCCAGCGCCCTGCAAGTCGATACCGAGACCATCGACCCCCCGGAAGGCTGCTCTTGTGAGAAAGACTCCCAGGAAGACATCACCTCGCAGGAGATCTACTCTCAAAAATACGTCTTCAAAAGTCATCCCGGAAACGCATTCCGACAGTCCGATTTCTGCAAGCCGGAACAAAAACATTCAGTATTACTTTAGCAGCTCTCCCACAATGACTGCTTCGCCACTTTCGCCCACGCAAGATCTTTCTAGTGACGATTCGACACTTTCGCCCGCGCAAGATCTTTCTAGCGAAGGTGTCTTTTCATCGCCGGTGAAGGTACAACGGTATGTGCACACTGCGGACCCGACTTCCATGTCTCTTTCCTCCGCACAGGACCTATTGTCCGACGGACTTTTCTCGTCGCCCACTAAACCCCGACCTCTGCGAACTGTTAATAACAAGAGATCCCCTGATAACCCGAAATCGCCAGACTCTGACCATGGCCTTTTCGATAGTGACTGTCCGGGAAGCACCAGCTACTTTGATGGCTTTGACATGGACAGCGAAAGTGATCCTGAGCTCAAGATATCGTACAACGATGTGGATGTCAAGCAGCGAGCCGAAGACAGACTGGCGGAGATTCTAAAGGAGGTGAATCAGACTTCGTCGAGCACTACGCCTCGTGGAGGAAGCAACGCGCCTGAGGACGAGGTGGCCGTCAAGTACCAGGCTGCCAAACTCAAGGAGGCTGAGAGAATCCAGCAGCATCAGGAGAAGAAGGAGGCTTACTACAAGAAGCTTGAGGAGGAGGAGGAGACTAAGCGGAAGCAACAGTTGATGGATGCTCCTCTCATAGAGTGTGAAACCGCTGATGTCGAGGTATTTTCCAACGATACTGAAAGCATCGGTTTCGCGCCTCGTCACAAGCTTCTCAGGGTGATGAATGAGGCGTCCCTGAGACCCTCGCAGGTGCTTCCTCGACAGGCTGTCGATCTAGAGTTTAGCACGATCGATGTTCAGTGGCTTCTGGTGAAGCTTGCACGTGAGACTTCCAGTGTCGAGCGACAGCACATTGTCCCTCATTTGCAGAAGGCTGATACGAAGCTCACTCGGGACCACATGGAGAAGGTCATGAAGGCGATTGGACTGAGATACTGGGACAAGCGGAAGGGTAGTTGTGAGAACCAGGCTAGTGCTTACTCTGTTCTCAACAAGAGTCGACGAACTGAAAGCATGCCTTGTACTCCGGTCAAGCCCAAACGGCCAGGCAGAATGTCTAGTAATACTCCGATTACTCCCGTCAAGGCACTTAGAATGGATTCGCCTTTCAGTCTCATCGGCTCTTTTGATAGTCCTGCCTCCTTCTCCATGGCCTCTCCCTCCAAGACAGCCAAAACTCCCCAGCCTCCCCCTCCCTTCCGATACAGAAGCGCCGAATCGTTGGCTGACTTTTTCGACACTATGGCTCAGCTTATTGAGCCCGACTGCATCGAATTTCTGTTCAGGCTACTTTTGCTGGTGTCTTCGGACTCCTCGCTGGACTCGTTGCAGTCCGACACCAGTGCTGCATATGCCGGCATGGCTTGCTTGCTTGGCAAGGATGAGTTCACGGTCGAACAGGCCCTAGAGTTGGTATGTGACACTGTGGACCTCAAGTCTGCACAGACTCGAGTTTTGCAAGCTCTCTTTTGTGGCACAGATAACACTATGAGCAAGCTTGGTCACTCTTGTGCCTCCGTGTTTTTTCTACGAGAGTACATTCAAGGCAAGACTGCCGGTGAGTTGGCGTCGCGGTGCTCTGCTGATAGAAGCATTCTCGATGCTACATTCTTGGACAATCTGGTGGACTTTTCCCATCAGTCTGAGAAGCCTTCCTCATACATCCGACACATGTTTGGCTTTTTTGCGCAGACCATGGATCCCACGTCTGTCAAAACGTGGAAACCTGAGCAGAAGCGCAAGGCGGATTCGGCACTCAAGTCGCGGTCTGATTTTGTGGACAATCTGGACGACTTCAAGTTCAACGCTCTGGTCATGTCCTGGCTCACGCGGGTATCCACAGAGTTCATCGTTGTCGAGCCCGCTTTCTGTGCAGTGTCGTTCTAGAATGTTTATAATCGAGCCCGCTTTCTCCGCAGCGTCGTTCTAGAATATTTATAGTCGAGCCCGCTCTCTCCGCAGCGTCGTTCTAGAATATTTATTTATTTATCTATAATTTGATGTTTAATTTATTATTATGGTAATTTTGTGTATGCATATTTAATGCATTTTTAATGCACCCAACACATCATGGTCAACTATTATCGGACTAGCTCTTCATCGAACAACTACTCGTCCTACGACCATGAGAAGAGTCATTCTACAGCCTGGCTCCGACGCGGGCACCAAAGAATCTGTGTCTATTGAGCCCGGTTTGCATTTCCGCACGCTGGCTGAGTTCGACAGCTACTTCCAGGAGCTGTTCGAGAAGGCCCCACAGACCTTCAAGGGATATGAAATGGCATTGACGGAAGGCTCCGAGCGATGGATCCCGGTCGACGAGGCTGTGGTCGGAAACTGGTTGTCGCTGAAAGCGGCCAACTCGCCCAAGTGGTACATTCGTCCTACCAACCAGATGAATGCCATCAGAGACCATGTGGCCCATGAAAAGCTGGAGACGGTGGCGGACTCGGTGCTCCAGATGCGTGCATACCTTGAGGAAGAGATGGACGAAATCAAGCAGCGGGCTAGTGAGGAGATCGCCGCTCTCAGGGGCGACGTCTGGGCTCTAAAGTTGAAACTGGACACTCTGGAACAGGCCAACAAGTCTCAGGGTTCGGAAGACGTTGATATTATTGAAGAAGGCTTTCTCAAAGGTCCCAAGAAGACTGCTTCCCCAAAACTGCAACTTGGCTCAGCTGGCAAACTGAAACCAGAGCTTTTCTCTACCCTTGTGCAGTTCCGAATTCCCGCAGGGACGAAGACAACGTCTATCCCCAAACACGTCAGCTCTTGCATCAACAGCCTGGACAGTGTCCCTGTAGTCTACGCCTTGACCCAGTCTGGTATATATGAGCCCTGCGAATACGTTAGCGAGTTGCGTGACAAGATCTATCGAGAGCCAGAATGGGAGAGCTTTTGCATTGGGATTCACGAGGAAGACGAGCCGGTAAAACAGAACATCAAAACTGCGACATCCGTGTCCACAGCATCTACCCCCAACCGCAGCTACGCGGCAGCTTCAGGAGGTTCTTTTAAGCCGTCGGTTGTAAAACATCCCAAGCCCTGGATTCCCAAACCGCTGGTGAAGACTGAAGAAAATTTTCCTTCACTTCGACAGGACGACCTTGACAATATCTGCGCCAAGACAGAACAGATGACCTTTTCGGAGGAGTTCCTGGCAGCTCAGGAAACCCCCACCACAAGCTCTCCCTCTGCCAGGTCAAAATCTTGTGCTTGGGGAATTCCTGCACCCGAGGAGTCTCTGTCGCCTCCATCGACACGGAATAATCAGCCCACAGAAAATATCAGCCCTACCACAACTGAACGTGATTCACCAGATAGTACACGGTACCCTATTGAATCACATACCACTGCAGGTGCCTCTAGTCCGAAGAAGCATAAAACAGGACATGCCTATGTCGCTGTGGCCGATCCTGAACCTGTGACTAAACCTGAGGTAGGGTCTATTCCTGAGGGACCCCCAAAGTGCAACAGCTGCGACAAGCTGCTGGATAAGACACATGTGCATTGTGTTGATTGTGAGACGTTCAATTGTTGTCAGGAGTGTTTCAAGATGGCTAACCAGGCACATCCCAAGGAGCACACCTTTGAGCTCTATATTTATCAATAGTTTGCGCAACCCGACACCATTCGAAACAATTGGAATTTACCTACATTTCATTCCCAGTGCGGGTGGCTTGTGGGAACTAGCGAACTACTCAGACGACTCAAACTACGGGACATACTCAAAGAGCAGCTTGGTCAGAAGGCGAGGATAATGGTCCATATTCAATACAAGTTTCAGCCATGAGTAAATTGAGGTCGTATAGCTGTTGCTTTACGAACAGGTTTGCGGGTGCTCGCACGTGCACTCGTTCCCTTTCTACATCTGAACATACGGCAGGTGTCAAGACGACTCCATGAGACTCCATGACGGATGCAAAAGTGATTAGGGGCTGCAAAAGTGAATAGCACAATAACAGCCATGAGACAAAGGACAGCCCACTCGCCACCCTCATGACCTGGGCTCTCTGGTGCATGAGCTGGGCTCTCTGGTGGCTTTGACTATGGCTGTCGGATGCTGTATTTTCACCGGTTGCGCCGACCCGGAATGGAACCGGGTTCCCATCGATGGCAACGATGGATTTTATCAATACCATCGGCGTTTTGGAGGTATTCCGGCTTCTTCCAGCTTACTAATGTTCAAAAATCGATTTTTGCAACTTCATTTAGTCGAAAAAACGACATTGCGAAATAGCTGAGATGAATCATGACTTATTGAGATGTTATTACGATGGAGACGTTATTACAATGTCCAGACAAGTTCGGATGCACGTGACATTCCCTTGGCTGACTCATCGGCTGACTCATCGGCTGACTCATCGGCTGATGAGCCTTGTAGGATCCTAATGGGCAGGAGAAGAACTGAAGTCGTATCGTACAAAAAATACAATACAACATTCCCTCTCTCAGCAAAAAATATCACTGATCAGCTAGAAGCTAGGGGAATTTAACCCCCATAATTTCCTCCACTGTCAGTTCTATTAGAACTTGACATGGACAGGAATTGAACCTGCAACCCTTCGATTACAACCAAGTTGACTGGAGTCGAAAGCTCTACCATTGAGCCACCACATCAGCGATATCTGTTTTTTTTGTATTATTTCGTAGCAAACCTAACGACCGCTTAGTCATATTTTCAAGAATAACAAATATCTTGCTGAATATTGCCTTTAGGCGATATTTGGGCTAATATTATTATTCCCACCACAGTTTTAAACGTAAAGAAGGGTTCATTTTGTCGATTTCACCCTATTTCACGGATATATTTCTTTTTTTCTTACAATACGAAAAAAAAAAAATTGTTTAATGACTTATGCCATCACTTTCGAACCAATCGATATCAATGATTCTTCACCGATGTCTTGCTGTGCCCTTTTGAGTATCGGCATCAATAGTTGGAACGCATCATTCCATGATGGACATAGATGAAGCAGCGCCATTACTAATGGGTCCGATTGAGGTACTCACTCCCTTTGGCAATGTCACATCAACGGTACCATGCCTCTTGTCGCAGTCTCCTCCTTCAGGGCTGCCTGCATCGCTGGATGTACCGTAGTCAGTGGAGCAGCAGCAGTGAGAGTCTGGTATATGTTGGCGTCATACATACGTCCAAGCAGAGTGATGATGGCGTCGATGGCCTCAGCCAGGTACTGCAGGTTGGAGGTAACAATGGCAAAGTCGTTTTCTCGGGCAGCAGCGATAGTGCCCAGACCGGCTTTGATGCAAGCGCCTCCCTGTCGCTCCATGGTGGTGGAGACCAAGTAGAACTTCAGGTACTAAACTGTTGTCAGCGGTTTCAGACTTTTCCAAAACTCCATGATCTGACATAGAACCAGTCCCTCCGTTCTTCCCAGCGTCTCAATCTCTGACGCAACAATGACTCGACAACTTGTACTAGATTTCCCCTGGAAGGCAGTATGAATCACTTTGAAGTACACTGCTGGTTACTGGGTATACCTAAATGTCTCGGACTGTCGATGGACTGCCGATCCGGAACCCGTCCAGACCGGTACTGTACCCTCCAGTATGTACATACCAGTATCGCCATGTTGGTGATACCGAACTAGAACAGCTACTGAAGCATGGAGTTCTGTATCTTCGAGTCCTGAATCTCGAATTTGAAACCCCAAATGCTCTGTCTTCTAACCCAGGAGGAACAGCAGCCACTCCATGTTCCTCCTATAGCATCATCGCCCACAAGTCTGCAGACGTTTCTTAACTTGGAGTCCGCTCCGCCGATGCAGTCCGCTCCGCCAATGCCTGTTCTACGTTCTGTACTACGAGAGGTACATCCTTTCTGGTTCTTTCCTTCCACTCACGTTTGCAACATATCCAGACTCGGATTCAACGACTTGACAAACTCCAACATTCAAGCTGTTCGAGCTGGCGGGGATAGAGGAGAACGAGTCAACAGAGATGCTCCCATGTCTTTCTCTGATAATGGGCTCTATAACCGACGCTCAGTCTGTCTGCAATCTCATAGTGAAGTCTCTGGTCTTTAGTTATCTCCATTGCATGTTGAGAGGCCCCAAAGAAACGGAGAATCCATACGGTTTTAGAGACAGTAGAGAAAAGTTCGCTATCACAAGAAACACCAGCTGACGTCTAGAAATGACAAACGGACACTTGGTGTCTACTTGACAGCGGATGCTAGTGACAAAGGTCGGAAGGCAGTGAAGAGAAGATCCCAATATCATGAGGTCTAGATAACCGCGTACAATATGAACTCGTACCGTACTCAGTCGAACATCACATACCAAAGATGCCCTTCAAGTTCGAACTAAACCCCGAGAAAGAAATACAAGTGTCCCTCGATCGCTCGGTCTCCAACGAGGTTACCAACACTCCTAATGATGAAAGATGAAATGATGTCTCTTCATTGCTTACTGATGAAGACATGTGGAAAACATCCCGAGATCGTTATCGTAGAGACCAACTGGGGAAAGAACCAACAGGAGAATCACTCTATCGCCTGATTTCAACCAGTTGCGTTCCAAGTGAGATTGTTGAAATCGTCGTGGCTGTCCGTTGTATCGAAAGGTAGGATGGACATTGATTCTTGTTGTCACCCAAGGAATTATTAATCAGTTTATTGTTAGTGGTGGAGTTCCTGTCCTATTGTACTTACATCGGCGCTGTCCAAACAGGTCTCGCATCTTCCTCCAGGTACCATCTAATTTCACCATGCTTCATGTCTTCCATGTAAATCAATCTATTATTACCCAGTTCGTCCTATGCACCATATGTTTTTGTTTTCAAATGCCCTAATGTCCTTTTACTTGTCAGTGGTCGACAACATGAAATCCACCTGGTCTGCCACCTCGGAACACAGCTTTTCCCGATCAGCACCCTTCCAGTTGGCAAACTTGATATCCCGACAAGTCATCCACTCGGCCTCCTGCCAGATCTCCAGCTCCAGATCCCGGGTGGGCAGGAACCCGTTAAGACCGGACCGAGGTCCAAACGCTCGGAACTTGTTGCCCTCAGCGTCCTTCAACAGCTTCTTCTCAAGCAGCTCCCGGGGGTTCATCTTAGGGAAATTTGTATGCATGAACATGCCCTCCTTCTCCACCAGCTTGTTGCGGGTCTGGTCGTCAATCTCACCACGAGCAGCCTTGTCGTAAAGCTCGTAGGTCTTGATAGGATCAAATTGCAACATGGCTGCACCATGGAATGAGTCTCGGTACCATCGTCCAATTGCCTGAACGTGTCGGGGAACCTGGTATACGGGCTCCTTGAGCACCACAGCAGCAGCCAGGAACGTCTCCTTGTCTCCCTCACCCATCATACCCTGTGAAAAGAGAGGATAGTAGTACCGGGGTCCGTTGAGATTGTAATAGGTGGCCAGCAGGAGTGCCTTGAACTTGGCAGACTTGTTGACAAAAACCTGGCCAGACTCGGTTGAGGGGTTGGGCATGGAGCCCATCAGATCAGCCAGTTTGGGAGGCTCGTTGTCCTCGTCCCCGCCCTTCTTCATGTCGTCACGCACCCCTCCGAGAGTGGTTCCTGCAATGTTGAAAAACTCGGGATGGGTTGATCGCTCCCAGTAGTCAGGCCACAGAATGTAGCCGTACTTCTTGTACACGTCGGACTTGAACACGACCGAGGGGTCCTTGATAGCAACGTTGTCAGCGTCCAGCAAGAGCACGTGCTCAAAGGATGAAGCCAGAGCAGACAGAATCTTGAACTGGTAGCCCTTGAGAGGGAAGTTTCGCAGCGCGGCCTTTCCCAGCACGTCGGGGAGCACCCGGCACTCCGCTCCGAGAGACGGGAAGACTTCCTCGCACAACTGCACCTCGTACTCCTCCTGGTTGGCCAGGAAGATTTCCACGGGGAGCGTGCAGCCTGTTCGTCGCAGCATCCGCAGCGAGTTGGTCACAATGGGCATGAAGCGGGCTCCGGCCACAATGGCGATACCAGTGCCCTTGTAGATTTTTGTGAGGTCTCCAAAGTCGTCGAGCACCTTGTCCAGTTCGCCGACGAGGTTTTTGTGCAGCTCTGCCATCTGTTCCACGTGTTTGGGCTCAATCTGCAGAAACTGCCGCAGTCGGTCTTCTGTTAGTCGCTGGCTCTTGAGCTTGTCTTCGTTGAGCTTGCCCAGATCGCCGTACTTGTCGAACTTGGGGATATCCAGACGCTGGGGCCGCTGGTCGTAGAAGGCCGAGAAGGCGCGCGCGTACAGCTTGTGTTCGGCCGTGTCGAGGTGTTTGTTGATGGCTTCTTCTTTTTCCTCCTGCGTCACCTCTTGGTGGGCCTGTTTTTCGAGCTCCTCGCGTTCCGGTGGCGTCAGTTGGAGATGCGACGTGTCCGGCTCCGCTACCACATTGTCCACCGCGTACTGCGGTTCCTGTGGGCCCTCGTCCGGTGTCGGTTGGCTTGGGCCTGTTTGGGGGTCGTTAGTAAAGGCGTATCGTTTGCGGCCTATGCTGCCAGCGAACAGCAGATGCAGCAGTCCGCCGAGCACCAGCGCTACCACGATCAGTCGCGTGACTCTTCGGGGGATCGCCATCGTCGGTAGAGTTGTTTCAGGGGGGGAGGTTGCAGAGGAGCAGCTCTCGCGGTTGGGTTCAGAAAGGTGTTCCCTTTTATTTTAGGGTTTTGGCCCGATGGCGACAAGCAGAATGCAACCTGCAGCTGTCACTATGTGCGTACACCTTGTCTTGTGCGTACACTGGGAGTTGGCGCCAGTCCACAGAGTCGATGGTGGCGAAGAAGAGCGGATAAGGGCATGATAGAACTATATAAGGACCGAAACCGGCTCCCCCGCACCATTTACCCCTCACAACCATTCAGCCGCATACTTGCCCCTCGAACGACAGCCCTTGAGCGGAGTACTTTGAGTTATTGATAGCTACAGGTATTCTAGTCTGGGTTAATATTAAGGGGGACCATATAACGAGACCCCGAACCACGAACCACGAACTACGAACCACGAACCACGAGCCACGAACCACGAGCCAAGAGAACTACGTGAACCACGACAACCACGAGAAAACGGCGGGCAAGTGTGGACAGGCGAGACAGGCGAGCACGGTACTTGGACAAGCACGTACTTACAACCTGTCTGAGAACCCACGTTACAGTACTTGTCCGTCCTAGAAGGTACCTACAAGACGTATGAACTTGTCCGAACCGTATGTATGTCTTAGAACGGTGCGTACGTACGTATGAACTGTTCTGGCACGCACAATACGATTCCCGACCCACGTCCACTCACCTCGCAGTCCAACAAGAACTACCACTTGCTATTTACGGCTACAGTATATAGCCACGGTAGGTTTATCCGAGGCTAGTACATACTACAGTACTGTAGTGGAGTGGAAATCTCTGGTCATTGACGATCGTTGACACTCTGCGTCACCCCGTCGACTCGTTTCTTCCTGTTCTGTCCGTTTTTGCCGTTTCGCGTTGCCGTTTCGTGTTGCCGTTTCGTCTGCTCGCCATCTCGTTTCGCCTTCTCGCCTCGCCATTGCTATCTTTGCTTTTTCCGCTTTTCAGCTTTTTCAAACCATACACACAAAGTTCAGGGCAGATAAGCAGGTGCAGACCAAATGGCCGCATCTGGATTGGCCGCTGTTGCTAAGTTCAACGCGTGGACATGTAAAAATGTCACGGTCCTCGAGTTCTGCTTACTAATGTGATTCCTCTCTCATTCCAGTTTGTCTGAACGCAAGTTTGTCTGAACACAAGTTTGTCTGAACATTGGAGTTCTAACATTGGAGTTCTAACATTCAAGTTTGTCAGAACGTTCTGTTCGAGGTTGCATCTACAAGCAAGTACAAGTATCGTCTGTTTTACCGCTGCTCGCGCGCGGCGCAATCGACCCTTGCAACCTGTCTCAGAGTCAATCACGCACGGGCGACCAAATGACCGGTTCACTCCAATCCAGTTTCAGGTCTAGCAATTCAGGCCTCTCGCCCGACCTCCAGGCAAGTGGCTGCAGTACAGTACTCGTAGCTGCTACTTGCTGCTACTTGAACCTTAGTTGAACCTCCAACTAAATAGATTCTGCTGAACTGTGACAACGTTTTTCACGTCTTCTCACGGAAACGTCGCCATCCAACTCACCGCACTCGTTGCCACGCCCACAACCCCGCAGATCCGCCATCAACGCGAAACTCCCCTTCCAAACACGTCCTCAAGTGTCTCACCATTCCTCAGATCAACCTTATCGCCATGCGCATGAGCCGAGCAGAACAGAGGCAGAGGTATTTTGGAGTTACCCGGCCGTCGCAGGGGTACGTCTAGACGTGGTGAATGTGGTTGAAAATCGGGGGAAACGGCAAATTTGCGGGCCAGATCGAGTTCTGTGGCAAATGTCGGTGAATTCGCTCCGTTGAAATACACATGGATGCGCCTCATGTTGGTTTAGCAGCTGCTTTAGCCGCTCCAGGGACCCACTCATCAGCCTCTTTTAGAGTTGCAAAAATACGAGGCTTTTAATAGCACGTAAAATTGTGGCATAAATGGCTATAAATAGATGTCTACGTACGAGGACATTTTCGGAAGTGCACTTGTTCGGGCACTATAGGGCACTTGTTCGGGCGCAACTGGCGCTACTGGCGCTACTGACACGGTTCTTCAACTGTGGCGTGTCTGAGTAAGACAGAAGTGCCGTCTGTTGCGCCGGGGAGGTATTCTTGCTGTGAGACATGATTCAGGAGGTGATTGTTGCTGTTGAGGAGAGTGAGGAGGAGAGTGTGAGTATGTGTGAGTAGCTCGTGGAGTACGAGTACAAGTGCAGTCATCCGAGCAAAAGAGCATTCGTATGGTTAGTACCAACACTCTACTCCACCTGCATCACACAGGCCGACCTTCAGAGACTTCACTCTCAGTCAAATTCTCTTTCAGCTGTCTCAATGACTGGATCCACGGACATTTTGACATTGCTAACAGCAACAGTTGTGTGAGTATGGTATGTACGAGTAGTGCTGTTGTGCAAGCATCTTGTCTGTCTGGGGTTGAGTCCATGCTTGCTTCAAGTACGACTACTGTACGATACTAGTACAACCAAGAGCATGAGTAAAGTGTCTGTTTCTGGTTTGCTGATTGCTGATTTGAGGATGATTTGCTAGTTTTCTGGTTTTTGGTTTCCTGGCTGGTTGAGTTGACTGTAGATCTCCCCTACCCACTCATTTACAACCTACAAGAGTACTAATAGACAAGCTGGTCGCAAGAGATGGTCACAAGAAGATTACAAGAAGATCACAAGAAGATCACAAGAAGATCACAAGAAGATCACAAGAAGATGGTCGAGAGAACACTACTCACGTGGTCTCACTTTCAACCAGGTTTTAGTACAATGTTCAGTATGTACTGTTGGATTCACTACTGTGTGTACTTCTGTCTCAATCGTCAGTTGACCAAGTTTTCTGGTTCAGTCTGCTGTAAGCCAGACATTTTGCAAGACATCAACTTCGGCGAAAACATCGACTTGACCGCAATTCCAGACCCCCGATTCCCTTCCATCGCCTTCATCACCAATCCTGCAGTACATACCCCAGAGTTCACGCTCATGTCTAACTCATACCCTTGGAAGAACCTTGGTGGTTTGGATCGAGACTATAAGAGTTGAAGGAGGCGCCAACTGGGTAGAACAAACACTGATACCCAAAGATACGCTTGATATTGCCGTGACGACATGGAATGTCGGTAGATGTTGCTGAGATTCCGTTGAATATACGTCGCAGATACGGAGATACGGAGATACATCGACTTACCCTTCGAGATACTACAAGATGGTGACGAAGGGAAATCGAAGATATCAACCACCGACGATTCAACCACCGACGATTCTACTGAAAACCCTCTGAGACCACCGATGACACCCTACTGACACCACTTTCTAAATCTTTTCTATTGACATGTCCTATTAACGCTACTACAAAGTAGGAAGAGTTTCGAGCTTGAGACAGTCGGATCTCTCACCCTGAGACCCACCAACAAACGAACAATATGTCTCCTGAAGACACTGCTTACCACAGCCCTTCTGGGTGTAGGGTGACTTTCGGTAGTAATGGTCGTAATAGAGCTGGTTCTGGGCAGGATTCTCAATGATACCCTTGGCGGCTCGGTGCCAGAAGGTGGCATTGAGAGGGGCGTTATCGGGCCAGGTGTTATTGGGGTCATAGGCGTCACGGGCCGAGTATTCCCAGATCCAGGTCATCTGCTTGGGGGTCTGGGGCTCGTACACCTTGTAAGTGAAGTTACCGAGGGTCTCGTTCTTGTACTTGTTGATGTTATACTCGTACGTTTCGTTGAGGGGCGAGTAGTAGTTCTTGGAGTTCATGATCTCGAACGTCTTGGTGTCCACCTCGTAGTATCTCCACGCGGGGTTGTACGTGTCGATGGGGGTCACGGACTGGGTGATCCAGCCCACGGAGATGGCCGAGTCCTCGGTCCACTTGTTGTTTTCCTCGTAGAAGACGTTGAACTGGTCGGCATGGGTGTGTCCGAAGAAGTTGGCGGCAATCACGTGGGGGGAGAACCGTCGGATCACCTGTCGGAAGACCTCGGTGGTCCACGGAACCGCAGCCATTTCCTGGGAAGGCACATGGGCCATGATCCACGCCTTTTGGCCCTGTCGCTCGCACTGCAGAAGCTCGCCGACCAGCCACTTGAAGGTGCCGGACAGATCGGGCTGGGAAATGTTCCAGAAGTTGTAGTAGTTATCGCCGTACCAAAAGTTGGAGTCGATGGAGATTACCCGCAGACCTCGCTTGGTGGTGACAGCAAAAGAGCCGTAAGTGTGCTCGGCCTGGGCCTCGGTGGTCTCGTTGATCCAGCCAAAGTCCTTCCATAGCTTGGCGGACAGCTCGGCGTTCCAGGAAAAGTCCCCGGCAAAACCGGACGAGTTCTGGGCCAGCTGAGAGTACGGGTAAGAGTCGTGGTTGCCAAAGGTGGGATACATGGGAATGTCGCCAAGGTACTTCTTCATGAGATAGTACACCTCCTCCTCGGACTGGTAGGTGTGTGCAAACGACAGCCAGTCCTGGAGATCGTGAGAGACCATGTCGCCGGTGAAGATGCCAAATTCAAAGTCTCGGGCGTGGGCCAGAGCGCCCACAGACTTCATGGAGTCTTCGACCAGAGTATCGGGGGCGTCGCAGTGGTACGATCCGAGTTTCTGGGCGGGCTGAACAGTGTGGTTGAGACCAGCTCTGATGGCCTTCTTGTTCTTGGACTCCACGGTGCAGCACATGTAGGCGTCGCACCAGGCCTCCTGGCCGGGGAGATATCGCAGATCGAGATGGAAGTCGGACAGGTGGACCACGTTGAAGGTCTCGTTGTAGGAGGACTCGATCTTGGGAGGGTTTGTGGGCTTCTCGGGCCACCATGACGAGAGATCGGGTGCGGGAACAGGAGCGGCGTCGCAGGTGTTGTCGGCGTGCCAGTAGCACAGGTTCTGGCCGTCCAGGCCAAAGGCGTCCATCAGAGTGAAGACCTGCGACAGGTGCTTGCCGGGGTTGCCCTTGGTGATGTCGGTTCCCTGCCAGGTGTCGCAGTCGTCCTGCCACTTGTAGAAGTTGCACAGCTTGACCAGCAAGTTAGGGGTCACGGTGGGGGCCTTGAGAGTGATGTACTTGCCGAGATTGATGCCCTGCTGGCACTTTGTGCAGTTGGAGGCCGAGGTATTGAAGATTTTCTGGGCTTCGGTGAAGCCCCACTCCAGCAGAGCGTCGTTGCCAAGGTTGGGTACCTCAATGTGGTGAGACGACGAGTTGTCGGCTCGCTTGGCCAGCCCGGCGGCAGCCAGCAGTCCCGTGGAGATTTCAAGGAGATTGACCATTGTGCTTGTTGTTCACCGGGGGAGGGAGATTGAAGCGACATTATATGTCCTCTGCCCTGTTTCGCTTAGCTTGCGAGCACGTTTCTGTGACGCTCGTGGCATTGGTCTGACCGACTGATACGGCCAAACATTGGAGACTAGGTTCCCAATCTGCCTGGGCGTTCAGGACAAGGTTCCGTCGAGCTAATTAAGGCTACCAATTCTTATCGTCGATGCCAATGCATGTGCCAAGTGCGATTGTGTATGCCGTTTCTTGGCATTTGACGGCCGTGTTTTGTGACGTCTCTCCGGGTACGTCTCAATGGACATTGTTTCGGACTCCGCTCAATGGCTCCATTGAAGACGATGTGCTTGTCTCAGCACTAATCTGGGCTTAGAGTTGCACGTGGGTGGAGGCTCCGGGGAAATTTAATGATCGTCACCCCAAGACTGTCCGATCGTCCCCTCAAAGGGCACTATTGCAGACACATGCTGCAGTCAGATAGGATTTCGAGGTGAGAGTTGGATTGTCTTGGGTGTGGAGTGGGCTTAGATAGGAGATGAGTCGGTGTTCAGGGGGAGTTGGTGAGGAGACGAGTTGGTGAGGAGACCCTGAGTGTTGCCTATCTAATGTTCATCACAGCCACAATCGACTCGTTGCACCAGATCGCCTCTCCGAAAACTGTGGAACCAAAGTACTGCGGTCATCGAGCACATCTATTATCGGAACATTGTTATATGATCGTCGACTCTGTTTCCACTTAGGTTGAGTGAATTGGGCAATACGCAATACAACATTAGTCGCAATTTCTTTTGGGTGAGACTAGTGGCATTGGACGTATCCATTGAACGGCAGGTGAGCGCGCGGTCGGGGCGAGATCGGTGGTGAGGCTGTCCACTGAACTGTGTGTGGGCGATCAGACACCAAAGCAGCCGTGAGAATGTCGATGTTCTTTCGGCAATGGCGCTTCGATTGTCACCTTCAGTGCCACATGAGTGTCCAGAAGTGAGGATAGATTGTCTAGAAGTGAGGATAGATACTGGTGGAAGGAGAGGAGTGTCAGACGTTGTTTGTGCGCCGTATTTAACAGACTCTTTGTATTATATCGGTAGGTCTCGTCACCAGTACGTAAACATCAGAGTAAACATCTCCAGTGACTGTCGATGAAGCGACTAGACGAGTTGTGTGTACTGACGCCGGAGTTCGTCTACCAGGCTGGAAAGTCGCAGATCTCTTAGTCACATATTTCTTCTATAGTTCTGTATCATTGAATGAACAACTATTGATGTTCTTTAGTCCTTGATCTCAACCGTCTTCATTATCGTCTCGGAATAGATGTCTTAGGCTGAGAGTTGGTCATATGAAACTGCTCGGCGTGATACGTGGGCAAATACTGGGCAGAGATGACCAATAGTAAGTCCGTAGTCTTACAAAAGATTCTCGAGAGATTCATCCGGATCCCGCGCCTCTGTCCTCTCCCTGTCTCACTTCTTCCCCGTGCTCAATGACTCTGAAAACGTCAACGGTAGTGTTGGGTCACCACAAACGATGGTCACTTGACGTTCATGGTATCAATCGAAAGCTCTTGTTCTGCTGGTTCCAACCACCTGCTTTTTGGAGGTTCATCGGTGCTCAATCTGATATTACATGGTTCTCAGGCTACACCGAATGTACTACCTACCTACAGTGCTCACCGTGATACCTGTACAGTCTCAGTGATACCTTTCTTGCACTGTAGAACACCAGCTCTCGCTCACAGTGTCCGTCACTCGGTTCGACCCGCAAGCTACGTCCAATACAATCCGACGACCACCTATCATAACATGTACATTTTGTCTTTCGACCACTATTTACAATTAAACGGCCCAGTGACGGTTGCCCAGTCGGTCGTACACCACCCGTCTGTCCTTCTTTCGGTCGTCTCTGTAGGCGCCGTATCGGTGGCCCACCTTGCCGACCTGAGCCTTCTTGAATCGGAAAATGACTCCGTCGGGCTTGGACTCGGACTTCTTGACCACGTCGAAAATCTGGCCCTTGGCCTTGGCCTTCTCGAACTCAATCTCCGCCTTTTCAGAATGGTCGGCCACCACGTGCTGAAGCTTCTCCAGCACGTCGGCGGCAGGAGCCAGATCCAGCAGCTTGGCGGACTCCACAGGACCAAAGGGCTCGGACTCGGCCAGAGTCATGAACCGCGAGCCTCGGGTGGCCGAGGGCACCGGCACTTCGGACAAGTTCTGCTGGCCCTGCTCCTTGTTGAAGTAGACCCGCTTCTCCCGCTTGTCGTCCTCCTCCTTGAAGGTGTAGTTGACTCTCAGACGAGGCAGCATCTCCACGATGGACGACGAGAACTTGCTGAGATCTTTCTTGTATTTGGGCTGTGTTAGGGAAAGAACTGGGTGATCCTGGTTGCAATCACACTCATGAGGCTTTTCAGAAAACAAAAATTTCTAACCATTTGGGTTGTCTTCAAGACTAATCGAATTTTTTTTTGAAGTTCATCATAATGCCATCTTGTGGCGCTGGTTCGGGGTGTCTCATACTCACATCACACTTGAAGGTCTGTCGAACCTGGTTGAGCTTCAACAGAGCTCGCAATCGAACGAGCTGAATGCCGTACTTGACAGAAACGTCCTCCAGAGACATGGAGTTGACCGTCACATCCTTGATAATGTGTTCTCGCACGCTCTCGGGGATCACTGTGTTGGTTCGGGTGTATGGGTTGTCGGGGAAGGGCACCAGCGGATCCTCTCTAGAGGGCGCTGCCACGGTCAGGTCCTCCCGGTTGGGGTTACCGGCGTCCTCTCGGGGCCGGATGTAGTTGGGCACATGGTGCTGAGATGGGTAAAAGTACTTGTTGCTGATGGCGTCGCCCTTGATGTTGCGCTTACCGAACCAGTCCTCGTACTGCAGACGGAGCAGAGTCTTGCCCTGGATCAGTTTCTGAGGGAACCGAGTTTTTCCTCGCATGTGGTGCGCCACTCGCGTCCGGTAGAACCGCACGCCTCCCAGTCGGCTGGGAAAGCCGGTAGCAACGGGGTTGAACATTGTGGTGGTGGAGTAGTGAGAAGTGTGAAATTTGCACACTTAAAATTTGATTTGGGAGTCACGTGCGAACAGAAACTTGGACGCGGCGGGGAGGTGATTGATTAGGGTTTGGAGCGGCCTGAGGGGGTTTTTCGGCGGGTTGAGACGATTGGCAAGGTCGTTTTTGTGGAATAATCGCTCGAAGAGCTGTTTTGTTGTCTTTCAGGAGATCTCTAAGAGTTCAAGCTGACAAACTCTAAATGTGTTTATGTAAGCGGAAGTTTATTGGGTCTGCGGGATAATGGGGTTGATTTCACATGATTTGGGCGGATTTGGGCAGACTTGATGACTAAGGTGGGAGGTGTTTGGTCACGTGTTTGATAATATTCGTTTCAAATCTGCGTTTTTGGGATCCTCTTGTTCTCTTGTGCTGTCTAAATGGGGGTTGTATTGGAAGATTAGCGGAAGTATTGCGGGTCAAGATTATGAGTGTTTCAGACAGACAGAGATATAGGGGCGATATAAGTTACAAGTGACTTAAATTGACGGCTTACTTCATTCTTACGAAATACCCACTTTTCTCGTCGTTCTAGCGACACTATTGACAGAGATAGAGACGTCCCATGTACTACATATGGTCAACTAAAACGCAGATGTTTCCCAAGTGGACTTCCAAGTAGACACTTCAACTTTGGCTGCAGTAAGTACAAGTACCAAAAGTTGCCAATTCAAGGAAGTGTCAACTGAAAAGTACACATTAGTTCAATTTGTGCCCTAAAAAACCCATCTATCTATTTATTTATTCTATATCTCCAATGAAACCCCGTTTTACCAACATTGTCCACTGAAGTCCGTAGACTCACTTAACACCATACAAGCAAGTACAACCATAAGTACAACCACACCACGAGTAAAAGACATATCCGACTCTCCTACAAACCACCATGACACCCAGACAACTCCAACAACTCAATTGATCCAAAAAAAACCCCCCACAATCAGCCCTCCTACACCCTCCTACTCCCTCATATCTTGCTACCATCTACCCTAACCCCTACAGCAAAGTGTATCAGTCTGCCGAGATGGACTAGACCGCCTTAACAACGTCACAAGGCAAACAACGTCATGAGCGATACGATTGGCGACATTCTGAACACGTTGCGGGGAAAGACCGCAACCATCATGGCCTCGGCCGACTCAGATTTCGAATACGATCCGAATCGGTCCAGTGAGTGGTCGTCTACGCCCCCCACCCACCAACAGACTCAGGACGAGCTGACGCACACCTTTCTGACGCCCAAGCCGGAGCTGTCACGGGGCTGGCTCAAGTACATCAATGAGGATTTCCACGTGGACAAGCTGGTGGAGTTTGCGCCCGCGCTGTACGGTCTTCCTGAGGCCACAGTGCGTACAGATGTGCAGTTTGATCGTCTGGGCATTGATGGTCACATTACGGGCTACAAAGAGTGCACGGTGAGCGGCGGCGATCTCAACAACAAAAATAGTATGTCTGTGAACCGTGCGGCCGGTTCCAAGCTCGATTTTGTGCGGGGACGGTCTGGTTTCATGCCGTTTGCGCCCGGCGGAGTGGATCTGGCCGAGAAGCAGGAACAGGGCCAATTGTTACACAGAGACAGCCACGGACTATTTGATGTGGCGCCTGGGTTTGAGCGAGGACTTGATATTGTTGGATCTGTGGCTGAAGCCGATTCTGAGCTGGGAGCACTTGCCAAGGACGAGCGGGACGAGGAAAGCACCACTGGTGCCCAGGGAGCCGATTCGGGCTTGGTTGGCGAGCTCAGCGAGCAGGTGAGCAACCTCGATCTGGCTGGAGATGGCGACAAGCACTCGATCGACGATTTGCTCCCCAACGATATCACTTTTGGGCGAGCTCAAACTTCTTTCAACACCACTCAAAAGACCAAGGACTGGGCCCATGTGGTCAATGTGAACAAGGAGATCACCAACTTCCATGAACTCGTTCCTCAAATGGCTCGAGAGTTCCCCTTTGAGCTCGATACGTTCCAGAAGGAGGCGGTTTACCATCTCGAGCAGGGCGACTCTGTGTTCGTGGCTGCCCATACGTCTGCCGGTAAGACCGTTATCGCCGAGTACGCCATTGCCATGGCTCAGCGCAACATGACCAAGGCCATCTATACGTCTCCCATCAAGGCTCTTTCCAACCAAAAGTTCCGAGACTTCAAGCACACCTTTGACGACGTTGGTATTCTGACCGGAGATGTCCAGATCAACCCCGAGGCTTCTTCTTTGATTATGACGACGGAGATTCTGCGATCCATGCTCTACAGAGGTGCCGATCTCATTCGAGATGTCGAATTCGTCATTTTCGATGAGGTTCATTACGTCAACGACGCAGATCGAGGAGTTGTGTGGGAAGAGGTCATTATCATGCTTCCTGAGCACGTCAAGTTCATTCTGCTGTCTGCCACTGTCCCCAACACGTTCGAGTTTGCCAACTGGGTCGGTCGAACCAAGCAAAAGGATATTTACGTGATCAGCACTCCCAAGCGACCGGTTCCTCTGGTCAATTATTTGTGGTGCAAGAACCAGATGATTGAGGTCGTGGACGAGAAGAAGCGGTTTTTGATTGGAGGATACAACAAGGCCAAGGAGATTATGAGCGGCAACAGCAACACTGCTGCAGCAGGTCGAGGTGGTGCAGCAGGAGGAGCCGGAAGAGGAGGAGCCGCAGGCCGAGGAGGAGCTGCAGGCCGAGGAGGAAACAATGCGCGGGGAGGCCGAGGTGGCCGTGGAGGAGCGCGAGGAGGAAGCAGTCAGATCACCCCCAAACAACAAAAGTCGGCGACTATGCCTTCCAAGTCCGACTTTGTCCAAATGGTCAACAAGCTGCATACACTCAATCTCCATCCCATGTGTGTTTTCGTCTTCTCTCGAAAAATGTGCGAGCAGTTTGCTGGGTATCTTCAGGGCCTGGACTTTTGCAACCAGAAGGAAAAGTCTGAGATTCACATGTTCTTTGACAAGGCTGTGACTCGGCTCTCGCAGGACGACAGAAATCTGCCTCAAATTCTGCAGATGCGGGAGTATTTGTCGCGAGGTATTGCTGTGCATCATGCTGGCCTTCTTCCCATTGTGAAGGAGGTCGTTGAGATTTTATTTGCTCGATCGCTGGTTCGAGTTCTGTTTGCGACGGAGACGTTTGCCATGGGTCTTAACCTGCCCACTCGAACTGTTGTGTTTGCCGGCACTCGAAAGCACGACGGAACCACCTTCCGAACACTTCTTCCTGGAGAGTACACTCAGATGGCTGGTCGTGCTGGTCGACGAGGTCTCGATAAGACTGGAACCGTCATTATCATGGTTCCCGGCGAGGTTGCTCCTCTGGACCAACTCAAGGAGATGATGTTGGGCCAGCCTACACGTCTCAAGTCGCAGTTCCGACTTACATACAACATGATTCTGAACTTGCTGCGAATCGAGGCTTTGAAGGTCGAGGAGATGATCAAGCGGTCTTTCTCCGAGAACGCTAACCAGCTGCTTCTTCCCGAGCACGAAGCCTCGGTCAAGTCCAATGAGACGCTCTTGTCCAAGCTTGAAAAGGTGCCTTATCCCGACTGTGATCCGTATATGGCAGATGTGTTGCGAATCGGTCTCGCTGCTCGGGAGTGTCAAAAGTACATCATGACGCAGGGTCCCAAGATTGCCAACATGCGGGATATTTTCAAGGTTGGTAGAGTCGTTATTTTCGATCTTGCCGATGGGTCCAGTCGTCGAATCGGATTCATCTCTCGTCCTGTGATTGGCGAGTCTGCTTCAATCCTCGCCTTCCCCTGTGCTGGCTCTTCCACTACTCTTCCTCTTTTCCCCCAGCAGCCTGGTTACTGTCGACTCATTTTGCAGCCTCTGATCCCCTCGTCTGGAAAGTTGGAGATGTATGCTGTCAAGATCCCTGATCTGGTGTTTATTACCAAGTACATCATTAACAACGTGCGTGATGTTGCTCGGTACGACAAGCAGGCTGTCGACGATGCGTTCCAGAACATCAACAAGATCTGCCGACGGTCTGGAGGTGTGGCCGAGTGTTCTTGGGACCGGCTGAAGGAACTGGAGTTGCAGCAAAAGTGCCAGGAGAAGATTCATCTAGAGATTGAGTTCTCGCAAATCCCCTGCGTCAAAAACCTGCCCGCCAACTTCCTCAAATCGTTCAAGCAGGAGTACGAGGAGTACGAGATCCGCAAGAAGATTTCCGATCTGCGACAGACTCTGAGTGACCAGAACCTGGAGCTGCTTCCTGACTACGAGCAGCGAGTCCAGGTGCTCAAGGACCTCAACTACGTTGACGACAAGAACATTGTGCTTCTCAAGGGCCGAGTGGCATGTGAAATCAACTCTGGTTTTGAGCTGTTCATTTCCGAGCTTGTTCTCGACAACTTTTTGGGCGATTACGAGCCCGAAGAGATTGTCGCCTTGTTGTCTGCCTTTGTTTACGAAGGATCCAAGGATGTGGAGGAGCCCATCACAGTGACTCCTCGTCTAGACAAGGGTCGAGAACGAATCAAGCAGCTGGTGGGCCACGTGACAGACGTGCTGGAGCACCGACAGGTGATTATGACGTCTGATGAGCAGCAGTTTTTGGAACGCGGTCGCTTCGGACTCATTGAGGTTGTCTACGAGTGGGCTCGGGGCATGACTTTTGAGGCCATTTCCGAACTTACCAGTGTCCAGGAGGGAATCATTGTGCGGGTCATTTCTCGGCTGGATGAGGTGTGTCGAGAGGTGCGGAATGCCGCCCGAATTATTGGAGACGCTACTCTTCAGGACAAGATGGAGACTGCCCAGGAGCGAATCAAGCGAGACATTATTTTCTGTGCTTCTTTGTATCTTTAATTAGTACATGAATGAAATGATTGATGACGGTTATAGAGGTAACTGGTTTTGACGGACTATGATGTGTAGCACAATACTTGGTATGTTGTAGAACTGTTTCTCGAGACTGTATCTCACTTATGAGCGTCGATCATGTCCAAGGCACGATGTAGCTAGTTCAACGAACGGGAATCTTTTGCACAATACGGTACTGTACTAAAAGAGGAAGCAATAACTCTGAATCATCAATTGCTACTTGCAATTTAGTCCACGTACTTGTACAAGTTTTAGGATGTTATATCCCTGACCGACATTCTACTGACGTCTTCACATTCATGACGTCTGGTGGATAGCAAGTGTGCACTGGAACACAAGAGCTGAAGAGCTGTAATTAATACAGAGAGTTGAAATTGACACAAGGAGCTGTAATTAACACCATATCACCTTGGACAAATCTCATGACACATGTCTTACACCCCATATTTTGGCTGGCATCACAGTACGTACAGTACTGTACAAGACGCCGCTATTTATAACTAAGTTTCTTGACAGTGGATGTGGGATTTGAGACTCGTGTCTGAGGTGGTTTTGGAGGAGATATGGGAAAAAGGACTTGATTCCTCGGATTAAAGGGTGATTAAAATCTGATTCCAACAATAATCTCAGCTACAGCTCAACTAAATCAATCGACAATGTTCCCCCAACAGCTCATCCCACATGCATGAATTATGCCTGCTAAATATAACCGAAACTCAACTGCAAACGGCGTTTCTGGACTATCTGGGTCTGTAGGGTGTGTACGTATGGACACTCGGTAGGATCTATTTCGAGAAGATTGTCAGACCTCCTGACCACTTGACTCTGTTCTATTTTGAGAAGTCTCCGCAAGTGCTATATAAGTGCCCCTAGGTTTCTCATAGTTCTGTATCAACTACAACATCCACATTAACAACAACAATGCTCTCCAACACTGTCGCCCTTATTACCGCCGCCACTGCTGCGTTGGCTGCTCCCGTCGCCAACCAGGAGCGAACTGAACACCCTACCTACTCTCTCCACGCCATCTTGCCCGGCCAGGGAGCTTCTGGCATGAAGCCTCTCCAAGTCCGTGGTAACGATGTGGTCTACGGACTGGAGCAGGGCTACTCCTACTTCAAGGTAGAGGATGTTGGAAACGCCCTGGCCAACGTCATTTCTGAGGGACAGGGACCTCGACAACTCTTTGCCAACGTGGAGACAGGAAAGCTGGACGTGAAAGACGGCCCTGCCCCTCCTCTTGAGGGCAACAGCGGAGGCTGGGCTTACAACGGAGATCAGACTGTCAAGGAGCTTTCTTCGTACGGAACCAACCAGTTTTACTCCTGCGACTCCAAGACAGACCCTCTTCACGGAGGACAGGTGGTCTACGTCTTCAACGGAGGCTATGCCTGTCCGGATCCTATCAAGTTCACCATTGCGGCGACCCTGCAGTAAGCAGGTTGAGTTTTCTCCACGCTCGACGTTGTCACCATCGTGTCCGTTTTAATTATGCCATTCCTAGTATCTCAACTGCGAGAAGTGCAGTTCTATTCTTTAGTTTCTAGACCGTCCGGACAGTTTTTTTTTACCGTCCGGGCAGTAATATATGATCGTTCATTCGGAATATTGTAGAGAGAGAGAGAGAGAGAAAGAAAATGAAATAAGTCAGTACTTGTAGCACAACTATCAACTCTTTCATAGCTTCAGTTCAGGGTCTTCATACATTCTTCCCGAGGCAGTACATACTTGTGTGCTCCTGTACACTCTCCATAGTTATTATCCACTCCAAAAACACCTCAAAAATCATTCTACTTAATAATATCTTCATAAATGAACTGAAATATCTTCTACAGGCTCAACAAAATACAAAAAACCCTCGCCCTTAGCTCGTAAATGTCTTTTCCCCTATACCTTTACGGGTTTGATTAGTAATCAGTAATTTGAGTGACTAACACAAAATTCCATTTTTTTCACAATCCGCAATAGTTTAGTGGCTAGAATTTCCGCCTGTCAGAACTTGTGTTCAGCACGCGGGGGACCGGAGTTCAATTCTCCGTTGCGGAGTGTTGGTTACGGCCATATCCTGGTGAAAATACGGCTTCCCGTTCGATCAGCCATAGTCAAGCACCAGAGAGCCCAGTTAGTATTGTAGTGGGAGACCATACGAGAATCCTGGGTGCTGTAATCTTTTTCGCAGTCGAGTAGCGGACGAGTTTTGTCATCTTTTTACGCTGTTTATCATCCTGCCTTTAAACCCATCAACCGATACTTTAGGGTGAGATTAGGCTTAAGTAATTACTTTAGTTAGGCTTTGAATATCTCAAGTAGTTAGTCGGTGTTCGAATGGATCAGAAAACATGTCAATGTGTGGGTAAATTACCATTTTTGGAAGTTTTACCACTTGAAAACTAGTCTGACTAATCTTCTTGGATCTCGTTTGTCCAATGCATCGTTTTTTTCCGTGTATTTATGGGTTATTCACGCCTGATTGTGGGAGTATGTTCCTACTTGTAGCTAATATACAGACAAAAAAGTGATAAGGAGAATACCAGTGGGTCACAAACGGACAAGTGGCTGTTACAATCAAGTCTCAAAACGTCTCAAAAAGATATTGCATCTCCTCCATCACCACCAAGCCTCCAAAATATCAACAGCATTTCCCAAAAAGAATGGTCCCTAGCAGGATCGAACTGCTGATCTTCGCGTTGCAAAGAGGCTAATTTCTTATTAGCACGACGCCTTAACCAACTGGGCCAAGGGACCGCTTTTGACACCAAAAATAGCAGGTTTCATAGATTCTAGAATTATTGAAAAGTGCCGCGATTTTTGGAAATCAAGGTAAATAGATACGAGGTGACATTTATTATCGCCTCTTAGGTCTTTTCACTGTTTTTGGAACTCTGACATCGGTTTTTTTAGGTCTCTCCGAGCTCAGAGTACTACAAGTAGATGGCTACGGGGCAGGTGGACAGTGATCTCAGTTGTATTGTTGAAGCCAGCAAGAGGCACCAGGACATTTAGTAGTCATACAACTCTCTAAATCCCTGTAAAGACTTTTTTTTTTTCTCGCAGGAACAGTACATACTACATACTGGGGTCAGAAGGACGTCTACGAGTATCTCCTCAGCTCCTGGAAGAAGTATTAAAAGCAGCTTTCGACTCATACAGAGTCCGGTGATTGTATCTACAAATGTGTCTTGAACATTCAATAGTCAACAACTTTGCCGACCAAATTCTGCCAGTTGTTGCGTCTGATATACCAAATGATTACATCTTGCACAATGGAGTCACCAAGTCGAGGATCAAGGGTTCAGTCAAAGTTCCATAAAGTCGATGATCACCGAAACTGATGATTTTCACAGGTATTCCACAAATAACTTCTAACCAAACTCCTCCCCTTACTGGTATTCCATCTCTTTCCTTACTCAGTCTAGTCTTTAGCGTGGTCAAAAAAACGCCTGTGGTAGCAAACGAGGCGTGACAGTATGTGCAGATGTAATTGTGTTGATTGGACATGACTTGACTGGTTTTCAGGTAGTACTTTTAGCTGGAAAATTCTCGTAACAGACACTCCTTTAGTACTTTCAGAGATGACGGCCGGACTAATGATTCGCGGTCACCGGATGGGGAGTATAAGGAATGACAGCAAGTCTAGAGATATAGAGAGAGCTGATAAAGGTTGATAAGGATTGTATTATTTGTTTCCCCCTTTTTTTTTGTCTTATTGAGTAAAATATTCGTACACAGCTGTCCCAATAGTACCCCACGTCCAAAAGTCAGTCGACACACTTCATTCAATAGGAAAGGCTTCCAAAATGAATTTTGGGCACGTGATTGGAGATGAATTTTTGACGCAAGAGGAATCACGTGAGACTAAACCGACGACCTTCCCCTATACCGCTTCAGATTGTAAAAATGGACTTTTGTATACTGTCTACAACCCAGATATGGCATGCTCTGAAGACTTTACTCCCCATTAATGTGGTCGACACGAGGGCACACTATAGGAACAGCTGATTCAAAATTTTGTTTGTAGAACATTTATCATGATTAATTTTTACGTAACAACTAGTGAGTCCAGTCATAATGCTTCGTCACTATCCTCTCCATCCTGGATAGCTCCATCTATCTTCCTGGGTCTGATACCATGAGAACATTTAACAATCAGACAAGCAGAACATAAGTACGAGTATGTGCTGTACTTGTATTACGCCGTCCTCTACTTATCTTCGAATTCATGGACTGTGTCAACTTTTCGTTGTTCAATCAATCCTTATGTAGATTTGTTTCGACCACCAGTTAGACGGTCTAGTTCCACCTACAGATCGATCTTTGCATGTTCCAGCAGTGAGTATGGTTCGGAGTCAGCATTTTGAGGATGGCTTCTCAAAACTGTCATTGCCGATTCTCTATAGCATCCAATAGCCACGTACATACAAGAGACCGTCGTAGAAACTCGTAGATGTGTCATTGATCGCTTGAATCGTCTCGCTCGTAACATCTCGCTCTCCTAGCACTACGCCCACAGCCACCAAACAACTTCTCAGGTTTCTCAGTCATTCACTGTAAATACTTTTAATTACATTATCGTTTGCTCGTTCGCATGCTTGCTCGTTCGCCATGCTCACTTGCTCGCTATCTCAGCTCTCTACTGCTTATGAGCAGAGTGAGACTTGACGTATCGTCCGGAAGGATCCTCGGCACATCCCCAGTCGGCCTTGGGGATCCATCGCATGACGGTGGTGGCGGCGGCGGGCTGGGGGAACAGCTCGTCGAACATGCATCGGTACCAGTAGGCCTCCTTGGTCTTGGGAACGTCAGCACCCCAGTGAGGCTTGGGGTTCTTGAGCTGCTCGTCGGTGATGGTGTTCTCGGCGGCATCCTTGAGACCGTCGATCCACGAGTAGCCAACTCCGTCGGAAAACTGCTCCTTCTGTCGCCACAGAATCTCGTCGGGCAGGTAGGGCTCAGCGCCGGGCTCGTCGGAGGTATCAAAGGCCTTTCGGATGGAGTACTTCTCAATGTGGTCCTTGTCGATGATCTTGTCCTTAGGATCAATGTTCATGGCAACCTCCAGGAACTGCTTGTCCAGGAAGGGCACTCGGGCCTCCAGTCCCCAGGCCATGGTGGACTTGTTGGCTCGCAGACAGTCGGCGTAGTGCAGGTTCTTGACTCGCTGCACACACTCGGTGTGGAAGGCCTCGGGAGAGGGAGCAGCGCCAAAGTACAAGTAGCCGCCAAAGACCTCATCGGATCCCTCACCGGACAGAACCATCTTGACTCCTCCGGCCTTGATCTTTCGAGAAAGCAGGTACATGGGGGTGGAGGCTCGGATGGTGGTCACGTCAAAGGTCTCCAGGTGATAGATGACGTCTCGAAGAGCGTCCAGACCCTCCTGGACAGTGAAGGTGTACTCGTGATGGATGGTGCCAATGAACTCGGCACACTTCTGGGCGGCAAGCAGATCGGGAGCGCCGGGCAGACCGACGGAGAAGGAGTGCAGTCGCGAGCCGGAAGAGTTGGTCAGGTGGCCCTGCTCGTCGACACCGGCAAGATCCTGGTTGACGGTCTTCTCGGGAGCAGCTCGTCGGGTCTCTCGGGCAGCGATGGAGGCAATCAGAGAAGAATCGAGACCGCCGGAAAGCAGAACACCGTAGGGAACCTCGGACATGAGTCGCTTTCGAACAGCAGCCTCCAGAGCCTCTCGGAGCTCCTTGTAGTCAACTCGCTTGGTGGGGATCTTGGATCCGTCCCACCAGGAGGGCTCAAAGTATCGGGTGATCTTGTCGGTGTCGGAGTCGTAGACGTGGCCGGGGGGGAAGGCCTTGATCTCGTCACAGTCGTCCACCAGACACTTGAGCTCGCTGGCAAACCACACAGTCTGGGGGTTCTTGTAAGATCGGCCCATGTACAGGGTGGTGATTCCAATGGGGTCTCGGGCGGCGATAATTCGGTCCTTGTTGGAGTCGTACAGAACAAAGGCAAACATTCCGTCGAGCTTCTTGGGGGCGTCGATGCCGTACTTCTCGTACAGAGGAATGATGGGCTCACAGTCCGAGTGGGTCTTGAACTTGTAGTCGGGGAACTCCTTTCGCAGGATTCGGTGGTTGTAGATCTCTCCGTTCACTCCCAGAACAATCGACTCGTCAGGCGAGGTGATGGGCTGGGCTCCGGTGTCCAGACCCACAATGGCCAGTCGCTCGTGGCAAATGATGGTGTTGTTCTTGGAGCAGTTTCCCGACCAGTCGGGGCCCCGGTGTCGGATTCGCTTGGACAGCTGCAGCGCATGTGTCTTGTACTCGGCCACGTCGGGCAGTTTGTAGGCGGCGAAAATTCCACACATGTTGTCGGCGTTTCGCTCTTGTTGCTCTGTGGATCAAAGAAGACTCTTTTTATCTTGCAGTGTGACTAAATGGTGGGCCGCCAAAAAAAATAGGCTTTTTGGGGGGGTGAAAATTGACAAAGCTAAAACGGGTCGGTGAAAAACCCTATGCGCTACCCAACACAAATCCCGTCCACCGCCAGTGATTGGCCCGGTGCGGCTTTTTTCGGTGGCGGTGGCGGCGCCAGGAGGTCGCTACGGCAACGGTCGTCCGATTTTTCGTCTTTTCCCGCGACCTTGAGCGCCACAAACGCCCCTTTTAGAGCGGGTGTTGGACTGCAACCCACGCCCATTTTAAGCACCAAAATTTCAACGCCAAGCCTCGAAAATCCCGAACGTTCCGGGCGCAGACAAAACACAGCGTCACGTGATCTGCAGAAGGAGAATGTCCAGCCACTGGGTGCGTTTCAGGTGCGATTCGGCCAGTAGACGGGAGGTGTAAGTGCGAGGTGTGTTGACGTGACTGGTTGTTATCAGGTACAGTTCAATAAGGTGAGTCATGGAGATTGAGTGTAGACAAGCATGACGAGGCTGGTTTTGGGTTCTTAACGGTTGAGGGGATGCGAGCAGAGAGCCGCTATTGTAGTTGTAGTTGTACTCGCACCACTAGTGTACTACAACATTACTGGTTCCAAGATGCTGCCAGTACACCTGCGTCCATTCACACCGATCCGGGGAACTGTGCGTGTTTGAAGGCCGAAAATACGCTTGCGTGTCGAATGGGTCCGAAATGACTCATTGGCATGTTCGACGTCTTGTTTTGTCTTGTTCTGTCTGGTTTTGTCTTGTTTATGTCAACATGTCACCATATCCGCCTACTGACGTCGACCCAACGCAGGTCAATAGCCGATAAGAGTGAGTCAGAGATAAAGAACGCGCGCGCCAAAGACATGCTATCGGTGAGATAGTGTCAATGTGGGGAGTACAGTAGCATAAATTGGAGTTTGGATAGTCAAGTAGAAGAGCACACTAGTATGTAGTCGATTAGACATGATATTCTCGGAGATATATGTGGTGTGGTCCAGGAGGAGGTGATTTGGTTTGTTTATGGTAGATGAGCAATACATTCCTGTAGATTGTATTCTCACAGACGATGCCGATATATTGGTGGAATATGGAGGCTTGTTCCAAGTAAGTTAGTTGAGTATTTATGGATATCAGTTGGGTTATAGTTGAGTGTCTGTTTTCTATAGATAGATAGTAAACAGACGGATTTCCATAAGAACCACGTCGGGAGGGAACTGTTTGTGTGGATAATTGTTTGAAATACCAATTCTAACAAACTAGAACTTCTTTCTTCTTCTTCTGCCAAGTGTTGCATGTGTTGAAGAGTACTTTGTTCGGATCTCAATGCTGCCCGTGGATGAAAGATTTAGGAGTATTGAAGCGTTCACAGATCAGGTTATTTGAAGACAGTTTGAGACTGTCAAATTGCTTGATCCAACTAGAGGGTTTCTGATTGAATCGGATCTGGATGAGTTCAAAGAAGTCTACACCCACATAGTACCTGCCTGAAACAACAGTCGAATCCTGACACAAATACATACATAACGGCAACTGAACTGTTCAAAATGACAATTTATACACCCTCATATTGTTATTACACAATTCCCGTGTCAAAATCCCCCCCAAAAGTCGCCCAATGACCATCCGGAGTTAAACGGAGTTAAACGGAGTTAAACAAAAGTTTCCGGAGACTCCTCTGTGGCATTGTGAGCAGCTACTTTTGATTCAAATTGAGATGTAACCAATGAAAAAGCCCTTGTGACATCTTCTGCAGACTTCACAAAGCCGTTCTCGTCGGTGGATCGGTTGGTTTCATTGCTTCCATGTCCGCCGTGATCCGAGTCACCAGTGGACCATTCAAACACGCAGAAACCATCATTAAAAGACGGAATAGTCCTTGATAGACACGTTCATACCCTTATAAAGACACAACTTTTACATATCAACTCAACGGTTCTGCAACCATACACTTGACCACCGCAGGTGTGCACAGTATGTACTGTACTTGTATAGTTACAGTACATACTGTACTCATATCTCTGTCTTGATGAAAAAAAACAAAACAAAAAAAACATCCGCCACACTCGTGACATGGTCCCTAGCAGGATCGAACTGCTGATCTTCGCGTTGCAAAGCTGCCATTCTTATTAGCACGACGCCTTAACCAACTGGGCCAAGGGACCGTGTGTTTTGCCAAGGGCGGAGATGTGGATTCGAGGTCGGAACTGGCGAAAAAGTGGGCCAAAAAAAAAGAGGCAAAAAGTAGAAAAAGATAGCGTGCGAAGCAACGGAGAGGCTCCCCATTAGACTGAGCCAGTCCTGTAGTAATTTGAAGACTTTGAAACCTTCAATATTCATCAAGAGATGTTTGTTCAACTGTTAGGCTGAGTCCATAATGTTGGATATGACTGTATAGAAGATTGTTGAATAGACCGTCACAAGCATTTACTCTCTGAGTCAACATGTGCAGACACCTACGGTAGACGTAATGGCAGAAACAGATACAACCACCGCTACAATTTCCCCATCATTTGCTAGCGTAAAGTCCATTTGTATTTCTGTCATTTTACCAGATATAGACACCAGCATTGTCTGTTATTCGCGTCTATGCCATGTATCGACTTGGGATTGCTCAAGCATTATTCATTATTAGATATCACTGTATTACTACTTGGTCTCGTCTTCATCATCTTCATCTTCATTGTTGTCGTCCTCCTCTTCATTCTCGTAATCAACCTGCAACTCATGACAGATATCAAAACACTCCGCTAACAAAGCATTGACCATTCCCTGACCCTCGGGAATGGAGTTTCCCTGCATGAACTTGCCATCCACTCGCTGGTTATCAATGGATCGCAGCTTGAGCTGGTATGGATAAAGTTCTCGGACCGAAGAAATTCCGCCCAAACGCTTTATGTCGAGCAGGAACCGCCGCATGGTCTTGAGCTGGTTGTGTAGTGGCGTCAGAGCCTCGGAAATAGGCTCCGACGACTCTAGCAGCTTGTAGATGAGGGCGTAGCATCGTCGCAGCAGGTAAAGCAGAATCGACTGCCCGGCCAGCTTAGTGGGCGATCCCTCCTTATCCAATGAGTCCTTCTTATCGTTCTTGTCCTTATCGTCAACAGACAGGTTGTTCACCGAGTCAGCCAAATCGCAGGTTGTGCAGTCCTTGTCCTTCTCGGGCACAAATAAACCGCCCACCCGTCGCTCATCGATCGCCTGCAGCTTCTTCTGGTAGCCGTAGAGATCGGTTTCTCGCATTGTCCATCTGTGGGTGATGGTAAGACCCTCAAGAGTGGTCTTGAGGTGCAGCAGCTCCGAGTAGACAGGCAGAAGAGAAGGATCGACTCGATTCGTCTCGGCCTCAAAGTCCTTGATGAGCTCGAAACAGTCGTCAATCTGGCCCGCCAACAAACCAGCAGACTTGTCGACAAGCTTCTCTCCCGACGAGGTGATGAACTCGTTTTTCTCGCCCGTCAGATGCGTCTTCTCAATATTCTGTAGTTGCTTGAGAAGCGGCTGCAGCTCGGTGGCCACAGATCGCTTTCCGTCCTTGGCGTCAGGCGTAGAGGCCACGCTCATGATCTCCCGTCGGATTGTATAAACCTTTTGCAGCAGCACGCCGACCTCTGGAATCACGTGGTTGTAGGCCTCCTCCACCTCCTTGAGGCCCTCCATGCACACCTTAAGCTCTCGTTCAATCAGAGCGATCACCTCCGGGTTCTCTTCACTTTGCTGCTTGAGAATCGCCTGGATCTCGTCTAGCCGCGCCCGAACAGGCTCGTAGTCGTTGCCCGTGTAAATTTGCGACTCCTTGAGATGACTCAGAAGTCGTCGAACTGTCGAAAGAGAGGCGTACGTCGCGGCCGCACTCTTGTTGTGTCCAATGGTCAGAAACGACAGCGAAAGCAGTTGGAAAACGTCGTCCAATACGACATCCACCCGGTTGTACTCGTCCTCCAAGCTGGGATCCGACCGAATCTGGTTCAGCAGAGAAACCTCCTCCACCACCTGGTTGTAGATTCGAGAAATATCTTCCTGCTTGAGATAGGTCTGTCGGTCGAGCTTGAGCGCGGTCAACTGGTCCCGGAGAGCCACCAGCTTGCTCAGCATCTCCTTCTCGTTGGCGGGGACCGTGTCGTCCTTGTGTGTGTTTTGCTCGTTGAATAATAGCGACATTGTTGCGGTGATAACAAGTGGTGTGGGGGTTGCTCAACACGATACTTGAAGTAGGTGGCTGCATGCACTGAGTTACAGCTTCAGCTTAGTAAAGATGCATAACCGTGTCTGGAGATTATGCCATATAGACGGGAGACGTTTTATTTATTTATTATGGGGATCCACTCACGTGAGCAAAAATCCTTGCCTCCTCCCCCATCACTTGATTAGTAATCCAACCGCTCACTTCCAAGCCGCCCCGTCGTTATCTGAGGCTGAGCTGAGGCTTTTCTGTTGTGATCAGCAAAAAGTTACGACAGCCTGAACTATGGGAATTATTTACAACTGCTGGAGGCATATACAGTATATATCAAGCGAAGGGACGCGGGGGAGTGGGGGGGGGATAACGTGACCGGGAAATAAGAGCGCGTGCCACGGTGTCACGTGATTGAAAATGGGGGAGGGTCGTTTCCGATCGCAATGTCAACACTTGTTTCTGCTTGTCGTACAACCAACTACCCTGTTCCCATATATGGAAGCAATAGAGGCGTCTCGGTAACCAATGTGGTTACCCTAACCCGATCGCTGTGAACAGTAATCTAACTGCATCACGTGGGCGGGGAGGGCAGGGGTTGTGTTTGTGGTGGACTTGTATATATGGGCGAGTTGTTTCCGTCGACTTTGGGTGTTGGGGTGTCTTTTTCTGAGACTTGACGGAGACTACATTACTTGTAGATGGTCCACCTTATCTACCATCTGTCAAATATTGAAGACAAGATATGTCGCACGTGATTTCCCGATGGGACGAACCTTTTTTCACATCAGCCGCACACGTGATGGGAGGGCTGGAGTGCGGTGGGTTGGATTTAAAAGATTTGATTTGTTTGAAGAGATTCGGTTCGTCTTATCACGGAGTTTGGCAATGGTTTCTCTGCTCAAATGGTCATGTGATCATGGTGATTGCTTGGGGGTGTGAAGATGGGGGTTCTCGCAGGTCCAACTGGAGTCTTGACTCAGACGTGCGTGCTGGAGCATCCCCCCGGCATGAGCATCCACCCCCGGTCATGAGCATCCACCTCTTGTGTCACCTGGTGATGCCAATTCCTGATGGCCCAGGTTGTCTCATTCTGAACAATCTGACAACCAATTCTCAGGGGGTTTGAACGTTCGAATTCGATCAATGGAGCGACGGAAACTGCGGTGCACGCATTGAGTGTCGAACAATGACTCAAGCCTTTATGTTGGATACACCCAGACCCTTCCTCACAGAGTGCTGACAATGGCGGTTCAACGAGAAATCATCTGTCCCATAGCAAAGGGCTCCGGAAGGGAAAATCCTTGCGGACCTGGATACAATTGAATCTACCGTAAGTACTGTATGTACTGGAGATTCAATACGGGAGTGCTATGAGTGACAATCAACCGAGTCGAGGGTGAAACAGATGAAGATAAATGGTGGACAACTACTGGTGACTCTGTTTTAGGCTGACGCAAGCGTTATCTGCTGTGGGAGGTCTCATTTGGCTCACCGGAGAACTCATTTGGCCTATAGGAGATCTCGAACTTCTCAAGAGACTCGATCTGCTCTAGAGGATGTCTAAGATCTGCCTAGAGATGTCTAGATCTGCTCTAAGAGATGTCTAGATCTGCTCTAGAGATGTCTAGAATCTGGCTCCAAGAGATGTCTAATCTGCTCTAGAGATGTCTGATCTGCTCAAGAGATGTCTAGATCTGCTCAATAGATACCTCCTTTGGTCCAAGAGGCCTGGAGTCGACCTTGACAACCCTTGAGTCGATCATTAATACCCCTCAAGACACCCTAACGATAAATGCCCTGCGGAAGACCATGATGCTGGCAAGGGGATCGTTGCTCGAGAACCAGTCCGCAGTCCAAGTCAATAAATGAGCACCTGAGACGGAAACACCACCGCGCTACTCCTCGCAACCAGACAGCTCCGAGTCGGGCCACGTGAATCCTGAAGGATGCTCCCGCAGTTGATCGGAGACACGTGAGCCCCCAGACCCATACTGATCAGAACAGTGACTGCTGGTGGCATGGATCATAGATTGGACTCACGTTTTCACTTTTGCTACAGCCGCAATCTGTTAAGCAGAATGTACGGTTATGGACTACATGTGTGGCGAGTTGTATCGGACATTCTCAAACACTGCCGGTGGGTTTGAACATGGAAGTGACAACTTGTCAAGAAACTGGAACAGAAAGATCAACTGATCGCTGGTTCAATTGATGTATAAATCACAAGACGAACAGAGGACATTGCCTAGTCTCATGACAAGTTGTCCAACTGACTGGGTCTTGTCAGCTCCGCAATCACAAGAACAAGAGATGGGAGTCTGAAATCGAGTCTTTGATGGCTATCACAGGTATTGGTAGTAGGTGCTATCTTGTAGTTGATTTAGTGAAGGAGGTTCGTTCATGACAGTCCGTCAACGTAGTCTATAACCTGAAATCTCTCGTATCCAATACTCATGATCATGTGAATAACCAAACTCGTCTTCACCAAACTCGTCTTCACACTTACTTGTACAATACTTAGCAATTTAGTTGAAAGATACTCAACACCCAAGTGCCACTACTTGTATATACACCCCATGAATCCGCATACAGTACGTGCATGGAATGTTTGGAAAATGCCCATTCCAGAAAACTTTTGGGTTCGCAAAATCAGCTCCAGACACGTGTCGTACGGGGGGATCACGTGACGTTGTCGGGCCGCAAAACCGCCATATGACTAATCTGGCCGTTGGAAATGCGTCTGTTTCGCCTGGTCGCAGATATTCGCTCGCCATTGGTCGCATTCGCGCCTCCAACCCGCCTAACACCCCTCTCCTGTATCGAAACCCTAAGTAAATGCTACTGCAGATTTCGCCCTTGCTGCATATTTTTATTTCCACACCTTCACTTGCACATCTACAATACAACCGAGACAGACAATGGTGCGATTAACCCGAACCAAAGTGACGAAAAAGCCCGCGACCACCAAGGCGGTGTCCAAGAAGCAGAGCGCCAAGACCGCCAAGGTCAACGGAGTCAAGGCGGCGGCGGCCAAGCAGGAGCTGGAGAAGAAGACGGTCAAGGAGGAGAAGCCCATTCCCGCGGCCAAGGCGCCCTCAAGGCTGCGACTGTCGGCCATCCAGCGAAAACATAAACACAGCCCGACGCTGCTGCCCCTTCCCTCCATCAACAAGGTGGATTGCGAGGTGTTTGCATTCGGAACCGGAGACATGTGCGAGCTGGGTCTGGGTCCCGAAAAGGCCTCCACTGTCAAGCGACCCCGTCTGTCGCCCTACCTGTCCAAGGAGATTGTGGACATTGCCGTCGGAGGCCAGCATGGACTGGTGCTGGACTCCCAGGGACGAGTGTGGTCGTGGGGAGGCAACGATCTGGGAGCCCTGGGACGAGACACCTCGGGCCATGAGGTGCTCAAGGACATGGACGCAGACGAGTCCGATGACGAGGATGACCCCAAGCTCAACCCTGCCGAGTCAATTCCCGCCCTGGTCGACACCGACCAGCGGTTCGTCAAGATTGAGGCTTCCGACTCCCTGTCTCTGGCCCTCACTGCTGAGGGAGACGTGTGGGCCTGGGGCTCGTTCCGAAACTCCCAGGGAACCATGGGTTTCAGCGACAAGGTCAAGGTCCAGAACCGGCCCGTCAAGATCGAGGAGCTGTCTAACATTGCCGCCATTGCTGCTGGCCGAGACCACGTGCTCGCCCTGACCCAGTGGGGAACCGTGCACACCTGGGGAGACTCGGAAAACTTCCGTCTGGGATGGAAGTCTAACCGATCCACCCTTTCTCCTCGAGAGCTAGGTCTCAAGAACATTGTGTACGTAGGCGCCGGCGAGTTCCATTCGTTTGCAATTGATACCGACGGAAAGGTGCTTGCCTGGGGTCTCAACCAGTACGGCCAGTGCGGTATTCTGGGCCAGAGCGACAACGCTGCCGTCGACGGACCCACCTACGTCGATGCTCTTGATGGAAAGGACATTGTGGCCGTCACTGGAGGAGAACACCACTCTTTGGCTCTGTCCAAGGACGGAACCGTCTACTCCTTTGGACGATACGACTACCACCAGATTGGCTTCACCACCAAGGATCTTCCCGAGGGCACCGTTCGAGACGACAAGGGCAACCCTCGATTCCTGCCCGTTCCTTCTCCTCTTTCTCTCGGCGGAGAGGACGACGACGAGAAACTGCCCAAGATGCGCTTCATTGCCTGCGGTGCTCACCACTCCCTGATCATCGATGTTGACGGCCGTGTGTGGACTTGGGGCTTCTCCTCGTCCTTCCAGACAGGCCATGCCGAGGAGGACGATGTCGAGACCCCCCGAAAGATCATGAACACCGCCATCAAGCCCATCGATGTCAAGATGGCTGGTGGAGGAGGCCAGTTTTCGGTTGTTGCTGGTGTTCGAAAGGAGGAGTAAGTCGAGTATTAATCAACCCCGGTGTCGTTAGTGGACTGCCGTTTGCACGTCTTCTGGTGACAGTTATGTATCATATGTATTTTATTATCATTATAAGCAGGACAGAAACGGCAAGTCCAACGGCAGGCATGTGAATAATACAACACAAGGCCATACGACTGTCCAGTATGATGACACCGTCCTAAGGAGCACGATTCCATGGTGTGATTTTACAACTTCGATCAAGTATATAGATGACATATTCGGTGCCTCGAGTCTGCCAACTACACTACCCAATCCCGATCCGTGGTTTCTGTACTAAGAGTGCTGTCATCAGCTTCCGCATCTCTATCTACCAGCGAACCGTACTCGGCCGAGCAGCCGTTGTCCTGCATACCCTTCATGCTCTCAACTTCCACCATCTCCTCCTCAGGCTCTTCTACCTTCTCCCAGTCTCCATGAGATTGCGATCTCTTCTGAACAGGTTTGGGAACGTCCACTGGGGCAGAAGTGAGGTCGTTGTCCACCCGTTTTCGGGGAGGAACGGACTCGATAATATCCCTTGTCTCAGTGACGAGGTGGCTGTCGAGAATCGATGGAGAAGACCGCCCGCTGCCTGTGTTTCCTGTCATGGCTGCCACCTTGCGTGCCCGTTTGGTCACGTCCACAAAGTCGTCATCAGAAGCCCCTCCAATCGACACATACTCGTCCTCTTCATCAAAGGACGGAATGTTATGCCGAGAAGGATGAATGTGGACAATCTGGGAGCTGGTTTTCTCCTTTGAAGCCGTCAGAGACCCCTTGAACGTCTCCCAGTCGGCCTCACTCGTAATGTAAAAACCCACCAACATGCTGGGATCCATCTCTTTCAGATGCAGTTTCCAGATTCTGCTGGAATGGAAAGAGGTGGTATCTTTGTCCGTAGTTTTGACGGCCGGCTTAGGCTGATGCGGGTCGAGGTAAAACAATTGTTCGCCCTGGAAGCCGAAGAAGTAATGCGAAGTGAAGGGGCGGCCGCCTGCAATGCCAACAGACTGAGGAAGTGACAGCATCTGACGAAGAGAGTCCCAGTAGATGGGGTTGACGTTATCTATACCCAGTCGTAGTCCACAGAGCACGAGAAGAGGGAACCCCGTCTCCAACAGCTCATCCTCGTAAACGTCTCCTCCTCCGTTGCCATTGTAGTATACCTTGAGTCCCGAGTCCGGAAACTCGTTGCATAGGGCATAAATGCTGCTTCCCGCGGCCGAGGGTCCGAACCAGTCGCCAGCTGGCGTGGAGCATGCTTTTTCGCCGTGGCGTACAAACTTGTGGATTGAGAACGGAGAGTCTGGGGAGTCCAGAAACCAGGATATTATTGTTTCCTCTGAGACAGCGGTTTCCTCTGATACAGCAGTTTCTTGCTCTTGGTTAGCACCGCCATTCCTACTTTCGCCACCCCTCGATTCTGTATTCCCCTCACTGAGATACACAAAGTCGTCGCCCTTGTTCCACCTCCAGCCTCGGCCCAGGTGTCTGAATAGCAGTGCGTTTGCGAGGAGGCTCTGTGACGTGCGGATCATGCAGCCCCATCCGACGTCCGATGTGTAGCCTCGCGGATCGAATCCTCCTCCACGTATCATGTTCTTGAGTTTGCCCAAGTGGATGGTTCCGGAGCCGTCGGATTTCGGAATCAGTGGGAAACCGGTTCGGTACGACAGCCATATTCGCGACTGCACGTCCGCCAGAAAGTCCGGAGGCCACGACGTATCATTTGACGTGTCCAGCGGCACTACTATGCCGTCTTCTTCTGTGTCGTCATTCACCTCCTTCAGGCTGGTGTCTGCGTCGTAAACCTGGCCCAGACAGAATAGAGGCGTGACGTGGTCCGTGTTGTGAGGTTCTGCGTCCCACAGATACTGCAGCGCTCGTTGGAGGGACATTGTGGCGTGTTTTGTGGGAGATGCTGGGGAGGTATGTTGTTGTGTTGGGTGCCACTGGAGATTGAGTTTAATGCGAGATAACAGATGATTGCTTATTAACAGTGGAGATTAATTTAGCCTGAGTTAGGGTTGGGAATAAAAAAGAAAAAGAAAAGGGTGAATAATACGAAAATGCGACTGTCTTTTGGGTGACCGAGAGCCTGGGAAATGGGGCAATGGGGAGATGTAGAGATGGAAAATTTGGGGCAATTTGATTATGATTTTTGATGGACTTTTATGACAGATTTTAACGGCTTTTGTTGAGATGTGTTGGTCTCATGACATGGTTTTTTGATTTTATTATTTGTTAAATAAAAAAAAAAAAAACAAGAAAAAAAGTTACTGAAGGTGAGGCAGTTAATATACAGAAAATGGGATTAATACTATCAAAAAGAGTGAAAAATAAAAAAAAATGAAAAAAAAAAGACATTATTTGGAAGCAAAGTATACATAATATCATTTTACATGGAAGTACAACTACAGTACTTCTCGAGCTGGACTTTGTATAAATGACCACTTGTTAGGTATTAACATAATTTTTTTCTGCATACAATTTTTTATTGCCATAACACATATAATGAAGATCATAAGTATGATGATTAGATATACAGTAGTTGATGTAACAACTTACGACTCACTTCTAGCGACACAACGTTCCGATAGCACCACAAACCAGGGTGTGTGTTTGCACATTTACGACAAGAGATTGTAAATCAGCGGATACACATCTACAGGATGGACATCTCGTCTTCGACCAACCTGGTTCCTCTAATGACCATGTGAGGAATTGGCCAGACATTTGCCGGAACCATCCTATGGGGAATTACCTAGGATCTATTCAGAATTAGTTGGAATTCTCTATAGGACAGTTCCAGATTGGCCATGACGACCACCTCGCGGACCTTGGGCTTGACCAGATGGGCCTTGACCTTCTCGAGAGCCTTTTCGATCTTGTCGAGTCGTCGGTTGGTGATAAGGTGTTCGAAACGGTGGGAATTGTCTAGAAGGCGGCTGGAGTGGAAGTTCGCCACTGGACTGGGGCTAATTTCAACAACTCGGCTGGAATTGAACTCCATTCGGGGATTGGGTGTGGGTCTGCTTGAGGTCCAAGCCCACGCTGTTTCGGAACATTGGAGAGATTGAGGGGTAGATGACTTCCTCGAACGGGTAGACGGGTTCGCTTTTGACGTAAGGAGTGATTCCGTACCCAAAAAATGAACTGCAGAGCCGGGCAGAACTTTTGCAGGTAGTTGAGACACTCTACTTCGGACTTCCGGGCTGGGTTCTGGGAATGGGGACGTTTGGGTACGACTTCACAAACACGTTGTCAAAGTCGTAGACAGTGATTGCCATTGGGAAGGTGGTGGTTGGTACGGTTGTCGTTGGAACAGCTGTCATTTGAACGGTGGTGATTGGAAAGTTGGTCATTGTGGGTTTGATGAGGTGAGGAAAGTCCTTGGCTGGGCTATAAATACTCACCAGTTGTCCGGAAAAACCTGTCAGGTCGGGGTAATGTCTGGATGTAGATGTCTAGAGGTGGAATTTCTGGATGTGAAGCGTCTAGAAGTGAATATGAGACACAGGGCTAGAGAGGCTTAGAGGGGAGACTATGGGGAAGTCGATGAGAGGAGGCAGAAGGCTCTTTTGCTTTTGGAATAGTTGCGGTGATTGAAGAGTCAAAGATCGTCCGAAGTTGCAAGAATTGTGAATGTGCTTGCACCAAGGGGAACCTCGAACGCAGACCAACTGCTAGACCCCAGGGCGGTGCGCTAAAAAGAGGAACGGGATCTGGCAAGTTGTTGAATAGTGGACCACTAGTTGTGAGAGATCGGAACTAGGTATCCAGTTCATATATGCAGAAAAAAAATAGTGAAACAACTCTGGGCTAGTTGGGGAAATACGAGCCTGTAGAGAATCAAATGGAGATGGGGTTGATTGGGACCCGGGTCAATTGGTCTCAGTAATTTTGATACATGATTCCAACAAGTTGAACAGATCCATCCTAGATTGCTCTAGGCCGCCAATATCGGAACAGGCCAACATCGAACTGCTAGATCATGATCACGAGATTGACCCTACGGCTTTTCATGGTCACTGGTTCGGAGCTAACAGCCTACTGGAAATATGAATGTGAGCAGGAGGGCGAATGTGAAGCTGTTAGACTGACTCAAGTTGTCTTGTGATTCGAGTGATCCATGGGCCGTCTCCTTCTTCGTAGTAGCATACAGCACTTGACCCACACAGCGTCCAGAGTCCAATGGAACCGAGGGGAAAAATGTGGTTTTCAGTTGGTATACGAGCAACTGATATGAACCGTGGCGATATGGTCAACATCTTAGCTTCCGCCAGACTCGCAAGGGAGACAGTTTCCGTGCTTCTGCCTGAGGAGGTTTGCTTGGAGAACAGAGTACATTAGGGACCACATCCGCAATTATCGGAGCCCGAGCGAGCCAAAGCGGAAGGCTCACTTGATCACTTGAAACAATTTTCTGCCCATAATTCTGAAACACTTACGCCCGGCTCTTGATCTTCATTACAGTCTCTCTTAGAGGTCTACACGATAATTAGCCGCTGCTACTGGGTCATACATAAAGGGCTCCACTAAGATCACTCCACTAAGATCAATGGTCCTGATCTCAGACACTCGACAGAATCTACAACCTCGACTGGGTAATTGACCTCGATCTATGGTGTTCCCAGACTATGGGCTCTACAAGACAAGATCAAAGTGTTCCAACAGAGGACCACTGCTCAAACCAAGCCACTAACTTCAGTTTTTTACAATATCTCATCAATTATACCATTATTAGCCGAATGGATGTCTCTTATTTGTCCAAGAAATCATCCACATAAGTGTAGACACACTGTTTAACGTGGTCTCGAAAAGTGTCTGGGGCACAGCTCTTCTGGCAGATGGGGCATTCGTAGGTAATGGTTGTAGAAGCGGTTGTCATGATAATTTGGTTAATGAGGTGGTGGAGGGAGGAGGGAGGGGGAAAAGAGAAGACATAAGAAGAGAAAAGAGAACAGTTCAACCGCGAGTCGGTTTGTTTTGATCAGACCAGTATCACATTCAACGAGGTGAATGCGAGACCAGTCAGGAGTGACAAAGGAGATGTGTAGTGAGTAACGACTGTGGTTATTGAGATTTTCGTATCACCTTCTGTGGTTGTGTTCTCTATCTGTCTTCATATTTTCATTACTCCACCGTCGTTTATTTTTGGTTCGATGTTCATCTGTTGCCAATGCCAACCCGATGGAGTCCCATATCTGCCTGGTATTGATGAAAGCCATTTGACCGAGTAATGACGTCTTTTAATCATTTACGGGTACTTCGTCAGAAATATATCTGTTCCCAGATTGAGAGTTGGGTGACGAAGTTTTTCCTTTTTTTTTTTTTTCCTTTTTTTTTTTTTTTTTCTTTTTTTTTTTTTTTTTTTTTTTTTTTACAACATGCACATGCCCCAACCACAACCACCACCGCAAAATAATGATTCAACTCTTCCAGGGCAACTCAACATCAACCTCTCCACAAGCAACAGACAGTTTCTTCACAGACAGCTTCTTCCCAAACAGTCCATTGACACCATTTTCCGTTCATTCCTCGACAATACCGAGTCACTTTTTCCTCCTCGCAGGGCGGTTGTGCAGTTATCGCCACGTTTTTTTACCACTCACGGACCTCCGACATTCCAAATTGATCGAGCCAGTATGAAAGGCCCTAACAGCCTGTTTTTATCCTGTCAGAAGTAGCCAGTCTCAGCGTTGCAGAAGATCTCGTCACTGAGAGATACACTTCTGAGCGAGAACGATGCAGTGGGACTTGACTAAGTCGTGGAGCCTTCAGCAAATGAACTCATGGTTAGGAAGCTGTGACGGTCACAAACACCGTCCAAAAGCTCTCCAATGGTATGGATAGTCCCTGGGAAGTCGATCCTCGATAGGAGGCTATATACGAGACCGGGCTTTTAGTCCATACAGGAGGACCTACTGTAGGCAGTGATCTAAAACTTCTGGGTGATATGGCTCAAATTTCCTGTAAAGATAACTTGTATTGAGGTCAGTTCATATTTTGCTCTACATAAACAATGTCTCGAAATATCCGTCGGATTCGGATACTGTAGTTCCTCATCCTATATATTGTATGTACAGAAATTTCGCTAATAAGATTGAGATAATGCAATGAAGTGCATAATCAAAAGTTTATGGGTGAAGAGGCGATGAGCTGGTGAGTAATTCAATATAAATTAATCAGTCGTTCTCTCATTTTTCTCGGGTAATTTCTGAGTCCCGGTTCGACTTGATAATAACGGGCCTCTTTTACTTTGTGGTTTTGTATTATTGGTTAATTATAGTAATTGTTTAATATCAAGTCATAACCATACTGTAGTATATATAGTATATGCAGAAAATATAATTATACATATATATATATATATATATATATATATACATCAAACCCTATAAATTATGAGAGGACTACAGTACCACTCGTTTCACTGTAGACTTATCTAATGACATGATGCTGTGACGACTCAACCCGGTAGACACAGGTTCAACATGTGTTCAATTACGTCAGCCTTCCGCTACATGCCTTGCTTTCCGAATGACCTCCACTTCCCAGCATCGACGTGACCGAGTAGCTGGCCTCGAGCCGGTATTCACTCTTCGCCGGAACCCGAAACAACGGGTGATGCGACCCGACACCGACGATCCTGACTTGGTTATAGAGGAATGAAGCGACCTCAAGCGGGTTCTGCTGACCTTAACTAACGGCTCCCAATCTTCACAATGTCGTCCGATATTGTCTGACCTGAAACCGCACCATCGAGCTGCTACAGTGGCTCTATCATCTGGACACTACTGTCAACAGATGGATATCCGAGATTGGAGTCGGCGACTTGATCGTGGGGCGATCCGCGACTACACTCCGGCACTGCAACTCATTCTGGCACTGCAATTATCTCCGGCACAGCAACTCACTCCGGCACCGCATCTGACCCGCCTTGGTTCGGAGACGTGGCCAAGTCGCTCTATGCCGTGCGTGGCTTCTGGGACTCTCGAGTACCCATCTCAGAGCCATTCCCACCATCCAATAACTCCAGGCTAACCTCAAGATGTACCGGCTTCCACCCAAGTTGATCTCTGCAAAGAAGGCTGCAGACGACGACTTCGAAGCCATGAACGAGTTCAGCGTTCTGGCGAAGGAAAGCTGGAATCGTATCCACAAAGGCTGTACCCACATGACAACACGTAATGAAGGAGCGCGGAACCATGTGTTCACGTGACAAGAAGTACCTAATCATGTGACCACGTGATGAAGGAGTTGACGAATCACGAAATCAACCACAACCGTTTACGATTAGCCGAACCAGTCTACCTTTGACCGCCATCTCTATATCAGAAGACACGATCCTCACCAGTTTTGGATATGGGGGACTCATTAAGATGTTAATGCTCTATACCACAGTGCCAAACCGATATGGGCGCCTATGTCGGGTTTATCAATGGACCTTGGTGTGTGTGGCCATTGTTTGGGCGTACTTACGACTTCCCGAGCCCTTGATGATGTTCATGAGATACACTGCCGCAGTCTCGCTTCCAGGCCGCACCCGTCGCCATATGTTAAGAGCCTCGACCTTGGGGACATCTGTCGCATAAATGGTTTAGATCGCCAGAGAGCCCTGAAGCGGAATATCGTAAGATCGGGCCAGAACAAGAACTCCACAGGGGGTATCGACGTCCATGGGGATTCTCTCGTCATAGAAGAAGGATACCATGGCCTTGATCCACTTTGAAGGCCGAAGTAACGTCATCAAGTGCCACGTGTTCTTGATGGACAGATCCACGGTCTTGACAAAATGGGAGGACTTGATGAGATCTTTGGACCCAAAGTTGGAGCAATGAGTCATGGTAAAGGCCTCGACACCGAGAGTGGCACATCGGTCCTTGATCCAACCAGCGAAGGCATAGCCATGGTTTCAGGGCCAACCTCGGGGTTTTTCTCACCAACAGGGTTGGCGACACCATTAGCGATCTGATCTTCTCGAGCCGTCCATGTTGCCTTTATGGGGAGTTGAGGGAACATTTCTTCCAGAGCTTGACGGAAAGCCGCAACATGTTCTTTTCGGGTGTCTTCTTGACAAATGCCATTGCAAGATATTTTTGTTTCTTTTTTTTTCTTCTTTTTTTTTTTTCTTCTTTTTTTTTTTCTTTTAACAAGAAAAGATATACCTTGCTGATGACTGCTGTAATAATGAGACTTGCAAAGGAAGGGACACCACGGAAGACGTTATGGAGAGAGAGTGAAGGACGGCCATTCAAAAATGGTTGATGCTGTTGACGGTTCTTGTAATAGACAACTTTTTACCTGGCCAATTCCTCACAGGAGAAAGACCAGTTTGGTTGTCAGAAGGGTGTGTATAATGGGAACATGGTGTCCCTAGAGTGAGTTGTACTATAGGAACATGGTATTCCTAGTGAGTTGCAAGTTATTACATTGACTACAGTGTATCTAATCAATCATACTTGTATGATAGTCCACAAATACTGCTCTTACTGTAGCAAAAAAGACATTGACGAAGCGTTGATGGTAGGTCTTCTGATGCGGACTCGGATTGAGGTATTGCACTGGATTGAGGTAGTTGTGCTACAGGTACAGTACATACTGAACTAGCATTGTGAAGCTCAGAGAGGTTTGGAGGTCTTTTTTTGTATCAGAATTTCTCACCATTGGTCTAACAGTCCAAAGCTCATTCAAATTCAGTACAATCCAGTACCATACGAATGCACACAATGTACTGAGAACCAACTGGCAAACATCTCCACTAGGCTCCTCGACTGTTAGAGCTCTGGGTCTGGAATCTCACGGAAGGTGAACCACTGGGGGCAGCGTTGAATAAAGAGAGCTTTTCTGTACAGTACTTTCATCACTAGCTCGGGGCGTTCCAATAACTGGACTCTTCTCCCTTACCAGAGACGCATCAGGAGAGTCTGATCATCTTCGTGGATGTTTGACCGAGAACACCATCAGGTTGCCAAGCTCCGCCGAGTGAATTGCCCCTCACAGTGAAAACTAGTGGTTTGTCACCCACGCCAGTTTTCCGTTCGATAATCTGCGTCAGTAGCAGTCTCAGAGTCATGAAAACTCATTCAAACAACACCATTTTTACGGTAAAAGTCATAAGCATGTCTTTCATACTCTGCCAATACGATCCGGCACGTTTCTTACATTCAATCGTACTGACAATGAACGCAACAAGACAGAGTTGAAATCTCCAATCAACAGGAAGAGTTGAATAACCCTTGAGAAACGGCTATTACATTTCAGAACTTGACTTCTCGACTTTCTTGGCCTCATCTTCACTGTCTGGACCGTGTCTTCTACCCCCTCGACTTGCCTATTCAGGCTGCTCAACGGTGGTATGAAGGAGACTCCCCGGGGTAGTAAGTGGACAGAATTATTTTAAATAAACAATATTTATGGCAATTAGACCAACAGTAAAGACATTTGGTAAACTCACCGCTGTTTTAAACCCTTCTTTCCTTTTCTATGGGAATCACTAAAATCCCTGAGCTCATGTATTTACATCATAGGCTGCATGTGTTAATTGGGCGCCAGGGGATTTCCAAAAGAAACAATATGATATAAAATTGAAGCAATGATCTTGTCGATGAGCTTCCAGAAAATTTCCACATATTCTTAGAGGCTGATATAGCCATTTACTGTAGTGTGGTGCAATTCCTCTATAAGACTGTATCGGTTGTACAGAATGGAGAGATACATGTCAACACCAACATCAATGAGTCTAGGTATGCTCTGAAAAAATATAGCGAGATTCGGTGTCGTTTTTCCAGCAGATTCCCCAACAGGTTTCTTTTTAAAAAAAATCGACACCAAAAACACCCAGTTTCAAGATGAATTTCCGGTTATTTTTTTTTGATCAATGGTGGCTCCCATACAGACATACATGGACTTCTGACAGCTACATTTCTCCAAAAAAGTGTCGCCCAGCGGAAAAAGCATTGTGAAACTTTGCTGACCAGAGATTAGAACTGTTTGGTGAACTCCTGATACGACCCAGATACTTGGAAACAGATCTACAACTCGTTTCTGCCTCGGTATGAGTTTGTCCAAGCTGGACAAGAAAAAGATAACCCTATTGAACTTGATGATATGGAAGAATGGCAAGTAGAGATGTTCGGAGAGATTAATTCAACGGCTAATATCCTTCTAAATGCCCTTAACGTCTTTCAAGGGTTCTTGGCCTGCACACACCATCATTCTACTACGTCAGAGGTGTTTCTGGCCTGTTTCAAGCTATGAAACGAAAAACGAGTTTTGACAACCGAAAAAAAGCATATCGAAAGGTGAAAAACTTATGTGGATAGTTGGATACTGAACAGTTAACTCCAGATATCTCTCCTACTAATATTGAGAGTTTCGAGTCCCGTCTGTCTCGTCCTTCATCTTCTCAGATGAGTGTTCCTGACTCTGTACTGGGTGAGTTCAATGGGTCAGGTATAGTACAACAAAAACTTCTTAAAGGCGTCAGAAGAGACCTACAACAGTTCTGGAAACACTTTTACCTCTAAATACTATTCTACCGCTGAATATTCTTTTGGTAACTCTGCAGTCTCCTCAAACAGAGCCATTCCAAGGGAAGATTCACTTCCATCAAGTCCTCTCTGCATTAGTCGATCACTCCAGTTGCCCCTGGTCCTATCGAGAGATTCGACACGAGCTCATCATTTCCAAGAAACAGCCACTCAACGGAGGAAAGGGACCCCAAATCCAGTCCAGAACTCCTCATTCACGTGAGATTTACCCTGGATATTCCTAGTCATGTGACAGCCATGTTGAATCTGGAGCTCAGTCCACTGCTGCTGAACCTTCTCACTTAGATAGTGCTCGTCTCGGCTTCTTGTAGACTGATCCAAACAACACCACGTCTATAAACCAATCAAAAAGCACTAATACGAGAATTAGCTGCCAATACGATCGGACACAATTGGTACAACTCGATCGTCAACTACTGGCCAAGATTTCAGTTCTCAAGGTTGGTCAGTGCTACAGGTACTTGTCCGTTGAACCGCCCTGACTAAGAATAGACCATAGACCCTCTTGGACATGTAGTAGGACGTTGAAGAATGAGACTGTGTATTCTACGCGTTACCCAATTAGCACTTGATCGTATAATACCCACACCTAGCTCTTATTTGATACCGCTTACCATTCCAGGGGCCGACATCTAATGCCTATTACGGTACAACGTTTCAGGTTCGGTGAGGATAGATAGAAATACCCAGTCCATCATGGTTCTATAGGCAGGATACCAATAACACATACAATATCCCACCATGTTACGACAATACAGGACCATAGCAGCGCGTAAGAGCACACTTGTTTAGGATTCCAGGTGCTATCATGGTCCAGACGCGAAGTTGCTAGGGTGCCGGAGTGATCGAACATTCGATTATCCACGCTGTAGGTGGATATTCAAAAGGTCAAAATGCGTCGGTTTGTCTCTATGAACAAACTGCTAGAGTTGATGAGATTCTTGCCAAAATCAAACCTTTCCCTTCTCTACTTGCACTGTTGCCTGTATACAAACACTCTAGGCCTTTTGCAACTTGCCTATTCATGATCAAACCACCCTACAGTCTTCATCTAGCCGCCAGTCCCCCTTTTCAGTTCTTCTTTGCATCCGTGAATGGCAGAATCCGCAGTTATTCAGCACCTCCCCTTACATGGTGCTAGTTCTAATGCCCTCGCTGGTGTTGAAACCAACAAGTGCTCACGTTGGGGATATCGGGATATAACTCAGAGTGTTGATGCAGTTGACCGCAGACGAATGTGAACCCGACTGTCAACATCAGCAACATTGAGGAGTGCAAAGTTGGTAGCATGGTTTGACAATTCGTACTCCACCGGAGCAACAATTGACTGACACAATCCGTCTGAAAATAGTACAAGTAGAGAGAAAAAACTTCAGCCACCATCAACAACCAGATTGTCAATGAACAGTGTACCAATTGAGTCCATGGCGTCATGTTGAGATCACTTTGTAGTGTGGTTCATTCATGCGAACCCGCATGCTACAGTATGGGGTGTACGGTACTCGCTGGATGAAGTTGTGTCATTACCAAGGCTTCGCTGAAACATCTTCTGGGGGGATCAACGAGTAGATGGATACAAGTACAAGTCAGCTACGAATCTCGGAGGATTCAGGGTCGTCAACGTCTGACTCAACCAACAATTGTAGGAAGAGACGTAGACAGACCTCCACAACAGAACTAGTGGCTCCAAAGTCGTGTTGATAGACTGACACTAGAGTACGAGTACATATTGCACTGTACTATAGTGAACTGGTAGGGGTTTAATTCTGGTCGCTAATGACAAAAAGTTGCAGCCTTGGTGATTAGTGCCCCTAGAGGGGATTAGTCGGTTTACTATCGACAGAGAACCAAATGACAGGGAAAAGAATGGACTTGTTTTGTTGAATTGTATACGAAAAAGTCATATAGAAGTCGATTGAACAGAATTGTAGAAAGTTGAGGAATCGCATCTCGTTATTACTACTTCTCTCATCCACTCATCAACTTTACGTCTCGGTGATATCAGTCCACTAATCACTAGCGTCCACTCTGATGGCTCACCAGCCTTCCCTACAGTAGTCCCAGCCGCCGTTATCGTACTATGTGACCTGTGTGAACTGTGTGGTTAGTTCCGTGTACTCTAGTGTTTTTACCAAGATAGTTCCATGTTCCAAGTTCACTCCAAATTCGTTCCATGTTCGTTCCTCGTTCTTCTCTTGTCTTCCTTCATGCTTCTACACCACGATGGTTATTGTTAGTTCCGAGTGGTTGCAGAAGGGATTTGCAAGTAATCGGGGATGATAGTTGAGTCTTTTAATCCGCTTTTGTTGGAGTTTTTCGAGTTCAAGTAAGTATGCAGAAAAAAATTGCGAATGAAAAAAAGTACCATAATTGGTCCATTGCATTTTATAAATAATAATAATATAATAATAATAAGAAGAAGAAGAAGAAGAAAAGAAGTAGAAAAATAGTTATAATAAGACCTTTCCAGTTCTAAAACCCCTCAAAATAGCACCGCCCTTACTATTACCTGATTCGCCAAATAGTATGGAATGTGAAGATACTCGCTCATGTAGCAACAGAACAGTAACCAAGATGGGCATATTCACTCAAATAATGAGACACAGAACATTCAGAGTTGCTGCTGGCAGTACAGCCTCATCCTTCCGCTGAACAGCCCACCTTTTCACGGATAACTCGCCGCAAAAAGTTGTGTTTTCCTACACAAAGTTGTATTTTAGTCTGGAAGATGCCGTACGGCATCAAACGCTCCACTAGTGTCCTGAGACCCTCGCAACGAGCCTTTTTGGTCGAAAGAAGAATCTAATACAGCCATCTTAAGTCCTTCACGTTTTTTCCAGGTCATTCAACTTTTTTCCAGGTTATTCGTATGCTTTCCAAATTCTTCTCAATTTCGAAACCTTACGAATTATTGAAAATTTGAACATTATTTTGATTCCATTTCCATTTTTTCCCTGAATATGAACAATTCGCTCGAAAACAGCCCCACAAGCGAAAGAGGCGTTTTGCCCTCTCCAGGAACGCCCCATTCAACAATTATAGAATGGAACCACTCACCTGACTTTCCCTCTTGGGCCTAGTGCTATTGGAATCCGCCTAACGCACAATGTCCCACTATAATGGACAAGAGTCGCTCGAGAAGCTTGGTACAGTACCAGCAATTGATATGAAGCGACCCTGAAGATCACAAAAGCACCCGCCCCACTGCTCTCTCTGAATCACCAATGTCTAATACATCATCTCGATATGACATTCTTCCATAACCGTTTAGAACTTTTAGACCCACTATGAAATGTTAATCACCATTGAATTCCTGGTATTTCTGTTAACCGGGCCTAAAGTTCTCTTTTTTTGTGCATCGATCACCCTTAGCATGGAATTGGACTCAGCAACTTGCCCGTTAGACCGCGGGACGTAGTGCAGTGGCGAGGTATCAACATGAGACAAAATCAGATGCCAGAACACATGCGACGAAGGTGGTTCCTCTTGGGCATCCCCATCAAATACTTCCCTGTTTTGTGGCTCACTTTCCTGTATGGTGGCTAATTCTCTGGCGGTGGCTCAGTTCCCTGGATGGTGGCTCACTTGTATGGCAGCACACTTTCCTATGGTGGCTCAGAAATGTGTGCTAGCAGGTTGTCGATGCAAATCCCAAACTCTGGATGTCTCTTGTAACCGGACAAAAGAACATAGTCGAATATATATACTGTACCAAATCCGAGGACAATCGTAGACCACCAACTTAACCCCCCAGACCGAGTGTGTCATGAAGATATCTTACGTCTTGCTAGGACTGCTCGCCACCACGGTACATGCTACCATCACCGGTGACGAAAACATCCGTCAACACATTCCACCTCGTGTATTGACTCAGGATGCTGATGATCTGATCAAACAGCTTGTGGCCGCTGCTAAGGAGGTTGCTAACGCCAACGGTCAGAAAAACATCACGCCAAAAGTTGACAGCGAGAAGATCAAGAGTGACGCCCGAAACCTCGGAAACTCTTTTGTTCTGGAGGATCTCCAGAAGCAGCAGGACTTTGCCTACTACGTCTATCCTTATTTCTGTGACCCCCCAGATTGGTACGATGTTCTGAGTGTCTTTGCCCCCAGGCGTGATCCTTATGCCATTAAATATTGGCTTTCGAGATCTGGCTCTGCCCCGTACACTCTTGCGCAGTATAACGAAGCCATCAACCAGGTGTACAAGATGTACGCCGCCCAGCAGGCTGCTAGATGGAAGGAGACCCAGGAGCATATCACGGTGGTCAACAATTGGCCCCCTGCAGGAAAGTGTATCCCCCTTGCCTCTATCACCGCCACAACTGTCGTCCCTGGTACCAAAGCTGGAACCACCACAATCGCCAGCGGTGGTGGTTACCACGTGGCGATTACAAAAGTTCCTGTTTCCACCACCACTGTTGCTGGATTGACTGCTGGAACACGAACCCTGGTAAATTCAAAGGGCAACTTCTATGATGAAGTTGTAGTTGTTCCTGACTCGACAACCATCGTGCCAGGCCCCACTGCCGGAACAGCCACACTTCCCAAATCTGGTGGTGGGTTCTATGAAGAGGTTACCCGCGTTCCGGTCTCCACTAACAGCGTACCTGGTTTGATTGCTGGTTCAGAAACCCTCGTTGATTCTGATGGAGATTTCTATGAGCAGATAACACTCGTTCCTGTCTCCACAAATGTCGTGCCTGGTCACATTGTTGGAACTGAGACTCTTCTCAACGCTGATGGCGATTTCTATGAGCAGGTAACTATTGTTCCCAGCCAACACGGTCGGTGCCAGGCCCATATTGGTGGAACTGGCGACTCTTCGAAAACAGCGATGGTGGTTACGGAGAGAGTCACGAGTGTCCCGTGTCTCAACCAAACACCGTTCCGGATCGATTTCATGGCCACTGAGACCCTCGTCAACCGTAATGGCAGTTTTCTATGAGGGTGGTAACTATTGTTCCCCACGTCAACCAACGGTCGTGCCAGGCCATAATTGGTGGAATGCGACTCTTCGAAAAGCGATGTGTGGTTATACGAGAGAGGTCACGAGTGTCCCCGTCCAACAACAACCTTCCTGGATCGATTCATGGCCACTGACCCTCGTCAACCGTAATGGGCAGTTTCTATGAGGTGGTAACAGTGGTTTCCCACATCACACGACTGTGGTTCCTGGCCACACGGCAGGAAACAACAACTCTGCGAAACCCTTGATGGTGGGTTTTATGAAGTCGTCCCGAGTGTCCCCGTCTCAACCCAACACCGTTCCTGGATTGGTTCCAGGAACTGGCCCCTTGTCAATCGCAAACGGGTTTCTATGAGGTGGGTAACAGCGGTTCCACATCAACCGACTGGGTTCCTGGCCACACGCAGGAACTGCGACTCCTTCGAAAACAAGCGATGGTGGGTTTTTACGAGCGAGTCACGGTGTCCCCGTCTCAACAACACCGTCCCTGGATCGATTCTGGCACTGCAACCCCTCGTCAACCAATGGCAGTTTCTTATGAGGTGGTAACCTTCGTCCCCCACGTCAAACAACAGGTCGTTCCCAGGACACCACAGCTGGAAACTATGAACTCTGAGAAATGCTGGATGGTGGGCTTTTATGAAGTCGTCACCAGTGTTCCTGTCTGAGTAACACTGTGGCCTGGAATTGATTGCAGGAACAGCAACCCTTGTCGACCGCAATTGGAAGTTTCTATGAGATGGGTAACAGTGGTTCCCAACATCAACGACTGTTGTGCCAGGCCTCACCGCTGGAACCGCGACCCTTCGAAATCCTGATGGCGGATTCTATGAGCAAATCACCAATGTTCCTGTCTTCACCAACACCCTTCCAGGTTCGATTGGTGGAACAGCAACTCTCATAAACCGTAATGGCAGTTTCTATGAGCAGATCACAGTTGTTCCAACGTCAACAACTGTGGTTCCAGGTCCCAGAGCTGGAACTACCATTCTTCGAAACACTGATGGCGGTTTCTATGTACGGGTTAATGTCGTGCCAGCGTCAACAACGGTAGTGCCGGGCCACACGGCTGGGACCGCAACTCTTCAAAACACTGATGGCAATTTTTATGAGGAGGTTACCAGCGTTCCCGTCTCCACAAACGTTGTTCTTGGTCTGAGTGCTGGCACAGAAACCCTTCTTGATGGTAATGGCAGTTTCTATGAGCAGGTAACCCTCACTATGGTCTCAACAAACACTGTCCTAGGAACATCTGCTGGTACTGAGACACTCATCAATTCACATGGAGATTTCTATGAGCAGGTAACCAGGGTCGCAAGCTCTTCTATCATTTCGACCTACTCCTCAGGTAGCATTGTTTCTACAAACATTGTTCCAGGATACAGTGAAGGTACGGAGATCCTCACTGGCACTGATGGAAACTTGTTTGCTCAAGTGACACGCACCCCAATCTCCACCAACACTGTTTCTGGATCTATTGTCGGCACAGAGATCCTTATCAACTCGGACGGAGATTTTTTCGAGCAAGTCACCAGTTTTCCTGTCTTTACCATCATTAATGCAACCTCCTCTGCCTCTGCCTCGGCAGGTAGCATCTCGTCAACTAGCGTTCCTTCCTGGACACATGTTAATGACACATTCATTGTATCTGCCACAAATGATACTTCTTCATCTGCTGTCGACCCCTCCATCATCTTTTTCAGACCCTCCGAAGAAGGTGAAACCCTCAGTGACACCACTGGAGACGCTGTGGAGCAAGAAAGTAGTACTCCAGTTTCCACCGGCTCTCTTTTAGGATCCCTTTTCGACACGGAGATACTGTCAAAGTCGAACGGAGTAGTTAGCACCCCAGTCCCAACAGCTGCAAATGTCACGTTGTCTGCGACTCCCCCGACTGATATCATCTATGTCGACCCCAAAACCGCCCTTTTGGAATCCACAAAAGAAGTCAAGCCTTTCAATGACACCAGCGGTAGTCCCTTTGTGTATGTGACTGGCACCCCAGTCGCTACCAGGAATAATACTGGCATTAACGCTGCGATAGAAATGCTCACGAGCCCCAGCAGAGTCGATTTTGAGCAGGCTACCGTTTTCTCACATGTTTCTTCCACTATGGCATCCTCCACCAACGGTGTCGACTCCGTCCTCGTGGCTCCTAGACCAACAACTAGTCTCAGAAACTCCGTTGATGAGTTCAATGAACTGAGTACCAGCGCTTTTGTCTTGAAAAAATCGGTATCGGGGCCCACGGCAACCTCAAACACCAACAACGAAGTTTTTGAGAAGGAGACTGTATCGGAAACCACTGTCACTGGAACTGTTCCCGGAACCACACCCCCGGTGACCACAATTTTTGACATGACATCCGGGAGTGGCAGAAATGCAATTGGCACAAAGACGAGCACAGGGACAAAATCGGATGACACTGCTAGCGGCACTTTGAGCGTCTCACAGGGAGCCTCCAGCTCTGATGGATCCGCCAGGGACACATCTGGCTTCGCTGTTTCTGTTAGCCTTGGTAGTTCTGTCGGCTCTGGAGTTTCTGCCGACTCTCGCAGCTCATCTGGTTCCTCCGGCTCCCCCCGTCCATTTGTCAGCCCCTCTACCCCTGACCAAGTCGGTGTCACTGGAGCTCGTTCTGCTCAGACTTCTGGTCGTGGTAAGCCCACCCAGGCCAATGCTGGCTCCAGACTAACTGTCGGCGTCGCCATGGTCTTGCCTTGCCTCTTAGCCCTTCATAATCTGTATTAATATTGTTGAATGAATGAATGTATGTTTCCCATACTGTAGCTGATCCAGATAGCGCAATGGCTGCAGCGATCGATTGAGAGTCGTCTTGGCCTTGAAGATGTCTATAGGATTGTGTCGTCGCATCGGGGCTGTGTTCTCGACAAATTCAGTAAATTCACTTGCTCAAGGCCGTACTGTAGCTCAACAACCGTAGTGTAGCTCAGAAAGGGACTCGCCCTGACCGAATGTAGACGGTAGCAGATGCAAATGGCACATTGGTGGTTGGTAGTTGATATTTTCGAAGCCGCCGTCTCTTTGTATGTAATCTGACACGTTTACAGTATCCAGATCAGATTTGCACAGTTTCTCGAGGGCTCCGCAGTCGATTTGACATAGTGTGGTGGAGAGGAACAAGAAACGTCGTTATTAAAATTTTGGGTGTCCATTTTAAAAAAAAATAAAAATAAAAATTTAATTTAGTTGGTGTCAGTATCTTACTTAACTTCTCTAAGTAACTAGCTGATATACTTAACTATATTCTTTCACTACTTTTCTTCCCAAGTGAAATTATAATTAATGAATGTATTACGCAGAAAAAAACTTCACACTCTCCTCCATATCATCAACACTTCCAGAAACTTCGGCACAGCTTACACCTGCCGATTGGACGAATAACAGGTTGCTAGGCCAGACAATTGAGACTTCCGCCGCCATCAGCCGTCTGCCGCAATCGCTTACTCTGACGCTGACCCCGATACACCTATACCCGTCGTGATCTCGCCACTGCCATTGCCCAGTCTCGCTTGCTTGCTGTTGGACTGGTGACAATGGAGCTACAGTACTTCAACTGGCATGGCCTCAGCACCTGTAGATCATCAGACGAAATGGATTCAAGAAATGGAGTCAACTGTGAACCAGGTGCTGACGCCATATCAGTGCTAATTACCCTGATACTGGTAACCTCCACCAGAGTACTCAATATCAGATGATATAATACCGGTATTAAGAGCACTTCTGAAAGATGACCCAAACTGCACCTGTGTCTGTTGTGTTTGGGTGCTGAGTAAGACGATGATGCCGTTGTTTCTGAGATGCACATATGTCATGTTTGGTAGGGGTGCTTGCTTTTGGCATCACTAGACTCATCTTGTGCGACGACATTTGCTCGAGAAATTGCTGGTATCCTGGTAACATTAACGATACTCCTGTCACACGACGGTTGATTCACAGCCTGGTCTTCTCATGACACAACTCCAAGCGATATGGTTCCAGCGTTCATGCGTCCTGGATGCAAGATAAGGATTTTTTTTAAAAGAAAATTTTTTTATTCTAATGATTCAAAGGATCGAAACTCAGAACCCATCTGCTATCTTCTTCTCCGACGACAACAAGTTGAGGACGTGGCGTAATGGTAGCGCATTGGATTTCGGTTCTTGTGAACGACGTCCTCCAAAGGCTGCGGGTTCGAGTCCTGTCGTCCTCTACAGCTGCTTGATGCACTACTTTTTTGTCCTCTGTGCTTTACGAGGCAATGTCATTCGTGTCCACAGGTTCTGTGCAGTTTGTACATACCTGTACTGGCACTCAGTCTCTTACCAACCTCGCCAGTTAGATCTTACTCGAGGTGACTAGCGCTCCTGTGTCTTCCGATGGAGTCGCATTCACTGGTGCTATCGCTAGACCTGATCGTAGCATGTAAACTACGGCTCCCCATCAGGTTAGTCAGGGCTAAGAGCCATAGTAAAGCACCAGAGAGCGTAGTTGGTGTTGTACGCTCGTGTGCTGCTGTCGTTTGTTCCGGGATTGTTTGTTCTGGGATTGTTTTAAGATGCACACTGTCGTATAGGGAAACACCGCTTTCATTTGTCAATACGGATAGTTCCTAGTGGTCTGAGTTTGAGAGGACATGACAACCTGGTTACGAAGCTGCCTCCAACAACCACTGATCCGGGGTCTTTCCCGTCTTGAAGTTCTGCAACCACAGTTGCTGAAATGTCTGCGAAACAGACCCATCTAAGACCCGAAACCGAATTGACCGTGGCGAGTACCTCTCAGAAGGTGCTGCTCATGAGCTTCTCTCCTGTAGACGATCATCTTTTCCGTCTCGAGATCAAAGACACGGGTCCGGTCTAAGTACATCCTACATCTTGACACAGGCTCCCGGACCTTGCATGGGAAAGACTCCCAAAGATGGGCCGACGGACCAGGAACACTTGCCTAGGATCATGTTGCCATGGAGACATTCGAGGTTGGCGTTCCAGTCGACTGCCACCCGAATCGACAATCCTCCAAACGAAAGCCACAGTATGTACTTCTCCATACTGGAACACTCCGCAGGTGGCCGGGTTGAAGTAGATGAAGGAGAGGATTTTGACTAGCCGTTTTTGGTCAGGTCCACAATCAGTGCTTCAATGACGCCCTCTTCCGACGACACATGGATCACGGCGGTGCTCGGCAGAATCGCCACATGCACAATCTGCTGGTTGTGGAGATTGGACTCGAACGCAGAGTACAGGTTTTTGTTGTGGACCAGAATGCAGCGTCCAAGCCGGTCGTGGCAGACGTAAAACCGCTTTCGGTGTCCTTCGTAGGCTCTGCAGCCCTTCCCCAGCGCCAGCAGGTTGCTCAGATGGTCGCGTTCCTGTTTCACCTCAAACACACTACTGGGTTCTCTCCACGGGAACGAGGCGTTGAGAAAGTTGTTTCTTGTGAGAGTCAAGCGCGGCATGACACTCTCCGTCGCCGGATAGGAACTTTCTTCATCTCTAACGAGCAGTCGACCGTCTTCAAACAGCCGTCTTCGAACAGCGGTTCAAAGTCGAGACTGAGGGTCGAGATGGACGAGGCTTTCTTGAGCACTTGTTGAGGGAATCTCACACAAGGAATCAAGTCGGTGAACACGATGGGCGTCGGGGTTGTTAATGAGTAACCCATGAGGTGCAAGTGTGCAAGTATAGAAGGGTAGCTGCTACTGTAGTCCAGTACAAGTACGAAATAGGTGGGTGGTAACGAGGAACTCATCGTTACAGTATATGAGGGAGGATCCCAGAGCAAAAGAGGAATTTTGGTCTGGGAAATGTTTTTTTTAAAAAAAGAAGAAAAATACAAAATATTCACCAGAAGGTGTATTATACAACAAAAAGTGTTTATATTTACCAAGTATTATATAGTACCAAAATAATTGTTGTAGTATCGTCATCTATGTAGCTTACAATGATGCATATTCGTGTAAGCGTACCATTCATTTCAAAAGGTTATTCTTTTCACGGCAAAGTTATAATTAAATGAATGTATTATGCAAAAAAAAAAAAAAAAGATGCCCCCAAAACAACTCTTGTATCATCGCAGATACCTACCACCAGATCAACTAACCGGTCTATTCAGACACTGACAAGATGATCTACACCGGGGTGAGGGGTTGAGATACTCTTCATCCAATAGTCCAAAATCCAACGGTCTAAAAGACTTCTCTCAAGAGACTGGTTTTTCAACCCCCATTTACTTAAGATATTTAGTGGATGATTTGTTGGAGGAGCGATTAGGTAAACTAATCCCTTGTTGAGACACTCAAAATTCACAACAAAATGAACACAAGTCCGGAAAACATCTCAGTCGTACTGTATCCACCACAATTAACCACTTACGCCGTGACGAATGGACCCTAGCAACAATAAGATCACTTGATTTGTTCCACACTCATGTTAACGGCACAAGTAACAAACTACAGTGTCGTACTCTGTCATGTCTTCTCACCTTCTCATTGCCTGGCTGGTGTGGCGTTGTAGCTACAAGTAAGCGCACTTGCTTCCTGTATTTCAATCACATTCGTACGTGTACTGTACAAGTACTTTTCACAGTCAGTCCATCTACTCTCGACATGTTCAACTGTAGGCCATCGTTAATGGAGTCACCAGCAACATTGCACATTCGGTGACATCAATCTTCTGGAAGGTGACATCTTTGTTTCGCCACTTGGTGGTAACCACTGGGTAGTCCAGGTCTTGTTCTGGGTCAGGAAAATGATACCAGTCTTGCCGTAGAACTTATGTGGGGCCCTTGTTTCCGGTGAAGGAGAGTATGGCGAGAGGCACAGGGATGGCGACGTTGGTACCAATTTGGAAGGCCTGTATCTGTCTCTGGAACTTGTTGCCTGCCGCACCGGCTCGGGTGGAAGATGGTAGCACCGTTGCTGTACTTTTCGGTTGATGACATCAATGGCATCGTCAAGATCGGTGGTATCGACGACAACAAAAACGGAGACGAAAATCAATTGGTCGTAGCACTTTGTGCTGGGCTTGATACCAGTGATGATTGTGGGGCCAATGACATTACTTTTGGGGTACTTGCCGGAGTGCTATCCTCGGTAGTAGGGTAGAATGGTGGCTCTCTCGTTGATGGCAGACTGATCAGAGACTGGAATCGGGCCTTGGCTGCGGGGAGATGACATGTGCCAGATCGGCGTCAGTTTCAAAGTCACTTTTGATGGTGAGCTTCTTGGCTTGCTCGGAGGGCTTGAGGATGAGAGTGTTTCCAGTCACGAAAGACCGTATCCCGTCTACGCTGTCTCTGCACTTTCCCCCTCTCAGAACCGTGGCTGTTTATATTACTGCAGCCACTGATATTGTAAGCGGGGCAACCTCAGTCACAGGATCCATCGTCACCTAGAACGGTGTCTCATTCCTGACCTAACTCCACTGATCGGATAAAAAAAAACTAGCACAGTTGCGCAATGTTCCACAGACTGGATCTGGATTGAACGAATCTCAGATAGGCAAGGGATCTGGATACTGTTCAATCAGCGTTGGCGGACTTCCCCTCTCTCCCCAGTCTTCCAGTTGCCTGTCCAGCCTGACAATATGTACTCCAGACTGGCTATCGGATCCGATATTGTCCTTCCAATTGCCCTTATTCTTCGATGAGTTGCTTGCCATTCTGGTCCGTTCTCTTCTTTAATTGTTCTTAATCTTCAGGGAGAAACTCTCAAATATCATTTCAGCATTATTCCAACAAAAGAACGCGAGTATGAATCACCAATGATAGTCACAATGTAAATTGACATCTAGTGATCAAAGGAAACATCAATTGAACCACCAACGTGTGGATAGTCTGGCAACCAGATACACGTCCGAGAACTCACAAAAGATATTATCGACAAATATCTGCGCTCATTGACAAATGGCAACGCTCATAGAAGTGTGGACGTGTGTAAGTGGTTGGATGTCGTTGAGTATCGCGTGTCGTGGAAGTTGCTGAACATCGTGGAATGTCGTGGAACATCGTGGAATGTCGTGGAACATCGTGGAATGTCGTGGAACATCGTGGAATGTCGTGGAACATCGTGGAATGTCGTGGAACATCATGGAACAGTATTTTTTACCGCTGAAGTTTTTTGAGCAGAAAACATACGTATCTTCGCCGTCTGATCATCCCCGTTGTGTGACATGTGGAGATGTGGAACTAAGACGCCAAATTTAGAGTTTATCAAAAACCCGTTTTATGTGCGTCGATTATGCATGTATTATGCACTCCACCTTGGTCTAAAATGGCAGTTTTCTCCCATCACGCCCCAGAAATGAACATAATGACAAAATAGCAATTATTAGGATGTTTTTAAATCCACCAGTATCTAACGGTGCAAATTATGGTCGTTTTTGGGTCACTTTTGGGGAGTTTCTTGGCAACATTTGTTTTGACACACATTAGGTGGGCTCACAGAAAACACAAGGGGCGTCTGGTGTAGTTGGTTATCACATGCGCTTAGCATGCGCGAGGTCCCCGGTTCGATTCCGGTGTCGTCCATCCACGTGTTCTTCATGTGACTTTTTTGCTCCGGTCGAGTACTTTTCAGTTGTGTCATTGAGCAGGGTATGTACTTTTTGGTTCTGAATACGATGTCCTACGAGCACTACAAAAACTCACAGAAACCCATCCAATCCATTTCATTTACAATTACATACCTATGTTTTATTCCTGCATTGTCTCGTCCTTGTCGTTGGACTCGGCAGCGGGTTCAGCATCCTTGGGCTCGGCAGCGGATTCAGCCTCCTTGGACTCTGCGACCTCAGCCTCCTTGGGCTCGGCAGCGGTTTCAGCCTCCTTGGTCTCCTTTGATTCGACAGCCGAGGTGGCCTCGGTGACACCCTTGGCAGCAGCGTCAGCCATGGGCTGATCCTCTTCAACCTTGGGCTCGGCGATGATCACCTTCTTCCGGGGCACAATGGGTCGAACAGCAAGATACTGGCCGACAATGTCCTTGACATTGGTGGGAACCACTTCGAGAATCTGCTCGTTCTTAATGTAATCAACGTACTTTCGAATGAGCGACTTGGTGACCTGTCGCTTCCACCATCCGAGCTGCTCCGAGTCGGAGTCCTTGACGGCCAGGTACTCGAAAACACTCTTGAAGGGTCCAACGTGATCCTGCACCTCTCCCTCCTGGGCCACCTCATCTAGAGTTCGAATCAGACACTCCCAGCCGTGGTTCTCGGTGAAAACAACATCGCCCGGCGACTCAAACAGCCAGGTGATAATAGCAGCAGGCGAAATGACGTTTTCAAGCAGCAAAAAGTGCAGAACAACGGTTCCTACATGGGGCTGGTTTCGGTAAAACTGCATGACGGTTGTCACGGCAGCAGACTCATCTTCAGCAGACTCAATCACGTGCTGGAGCTGCTGGGCAAGACGGTTAATCCAGTCCTGGGACAGAGACAGTGATCGAGAGCCAACAAAGATGGCGGCTCCGATGACAATGTCCAGTAGGAGCTCTCTGTTGTCGGGGACAGCCTCCTTGATGGAATCAATCACCTCGAGGTATGTCTCGGAGACACCCTGGTCGTACTTGTCCTTGAACACGTCCAACAACTGGTCGGCGACTTCTCTGTACTGGTTCTCAGACTCAATGTACTCGTAGGTTGGCATCAACTCGCCGTCAGTAGGCACAAACACCACAAGTTCGTCGGGGAGAGTCTCCTTGATTCGCGACTCGAATGACAGACGGAGCTCCTTCTTGATGAGCTGCTTGATAAAGACGAGCCGAGGGTCCAGAGGTTCCAGATCGACGTACTCGACCCACTCCTGCCACTTCCAGGTGAATCCAAAGTTGGACAGATGGTGCGAAAACCAGTCCAGGAACCGGTGGATTAGCTCTGTGTCAAACGACCGCAGATTGGCAAACAGGAACCGCACCGCTCGGCCGAAAACAGGGGCAATGGCCTGAGGAGCCATGATACATGCCTCGATGAACAGAGAATGAAAGTACGCAGGCTGTAGAGGAGGCGTGGCGAGCCGAAAAAGCTCTGCCAGGATGGCTTCAGACGCCACGTCTTCCACCTTGAGAGTGGAGATGGGTCTGTCGTCGGCCTTGGCATCCAGAAACTTGCCACTTAGCTTGTCTACCGAGATTCCGGGTCCCGTGAAGGTGCCCTTGTTGAGGAAAAGATCAAGGGTGAACAGCTGCTTGGCGCACTCTTTTCGGTTAAAGTCGAGATTCTGGATGGTGTCTGACAGCATGTCTCTCCACAGCACAGCGTCGTATGACTTGGGGTCTGGAACCGTGTTCATGGCCTCGCCTTCCACGTCAATGGGCATGTAGGCTCGGAAGAAGATTCTGGGGTAAATGTAGTCTGTGGAAGTGGACTCGGCCAGAGTCTCGGGAATAGAAACTGCCGGGAAAACGTGTTTCTGGGTCACCTCCTTGTTCTCCACCACAGGCTCAATCAGTTCTAACACGTTGATGAACGACTTGACGGCCCATCCGTCCTTGGCCACGGAGTTGACTCCCTCGTAGAGGTTGGCCAGGAACAGATCGCACTCGTAGGGCTTGTCGTCGCCGGTGTAGGGCTCGACGATGGGGTTCGACAGGAACTTTTCGATACCGAAATGACCGTTGGCCTTCTCCAGCAGCTGATCACAGGCCTCCACAGACTTGCCCAGAGACACCAAAGTGGATCCGATGTAGGGAAGAGTCAGAAATATGGTGGCGTACAGCTCCTCCACCAGGGGATCACGCGACTCGCTACCCTTGGCCTGGTCCCGCTCAATTGCTCGATCCAACAGTCGATCCAGGAAAACCAGCACTCCTCGTCCCTCCTCAATGGCTCCTTCGAGACAGGCCAAAAGTCGCACGGCTATCTTGACGTGGTTATAGTTGCCCTGCTTGAGCCATCCTTCAATCTTGCTGTGCAGATGCTCCACTGCCAGCTGACCTGCCAGCGAGTTGGAGGAGTTGGCCACGAGAACAATGGCTGCAACCAGCGGTGTTTTGTGGGGCTGCTCCATGATCGTGGCAATGAATGTCTCGAGAACTCCGTTTCGGATCGCCAGGTTGTCCAGATCCTGCGCAAATCCGAATCCCGCCTGAGCAACTCGATTTGTCAGAGACATTCGAGAAGGGTCGCCTATCTCGACAATGTCAAAGTACAGCCGGTCGAAGATCTGGTGCGTGGTCTGCGTGTGTCGCTGCCGTCGCCCGCCGTCATACCCGTCATCGTCATCTCGTCCTCGCTTGTTGTACGACATGATGGTTGTGTGGTTGGTAGATTGGTACAGGACTGTACTTCCACTACTACTATGTAGACAAATAATTAGAGCGCGGGTTAGGGTTGGAGATTTTCCATATAGCTTCAGGGAAGAAAGAGTTGTGTGTTCGATTCCGGATGTTGTTTTAGTGGCAAATTAAAATTATGATTAAAATTATGAAGAAAATATGAAGAAAAAAATTGTGAAAAAAAAAATTGAAAAAAAAATTGAAAAAAAAACTAAAAAAAAATACAAAATGAAAAACTACAGATGATGCACCATGACCAGTATGTACACAAAAAAGTGTTACTTGGATATACACTTGTTGAATGGAAGGGCTTTACCCACTCACTACCCCCCCCCCCCCCCCCCCCCCAAATATTCACACCATTTATATAATTGATAGTCTGTTTACGTGATACATGTTTTCTACCTAAACACGAGATCGATCTTGAACTGCTACAACACACTATCCCATGCTGGGCTTCAAATCCACTTATGCGGAATACCTGGAGTTCAACGATGATCTCAACGCATATCTGTCGACTCTGGGAAATGAGGCGCTGTGGCTGAAGCGGTGCTCGGTGTCTCTGGTGTCCACCCTGGCAGCCCGACATGTCTTGTGTCCCATCAGCGACAACGATACCGACGAGACGCTGATTCGGCTGGCTAGCTTCATGGGAGCCAGCAACAGTGGTGGCCAGAAACAACAAAAACAGTCTTTGCAACCGGCTTCCTCAGCTTCCAAGTTGATACTTGTATCGCGCAAGATCAAAGAGTACATCTTGACCAGGACAGACCCCCAGCTAGGCGACATGCTGAAGGGCATCTCCGAGCCAATCGACATTGCTACGACCATCGAAAAGACCTTCAAACTGCGCCGACGACGCGAGGTGAGGACGCTGTTCTCCGAAACCCTGGACCGAATCAGTACTCTGAGGATCAAACGCGACAAGCGTGGCCTGGCTATTTTCGTGCAACGCAACCTCGACAAGTTTCGACGACTCAATGTGTCCTTACTGGACGGATGCAACGCCCTGCTGAACGTGGACAACATCGAAGAGTTTGAGTGGGTGGGCGAGTACGACTCTCTAGATAGTTTCGAGACCATGTTTGTGCCTGAACACATGGAGACCCAAGAGGAGGCCCCTGTGGCGCCCATGAACGCTCCCACGGAGACATGCGATAAATCTCCACCAACTGATAAACCCTCAGCACCGCAGACATCCATCACCGGCGCCACTTTGGCTGTAGCTGTCTCAGACTCGGACCGGAGTGCTTCGGGAGAACAACCTGCGACTCCTTCTGCTCCTGTTGCTGCTACACAACCGCCCTCGGGTACATCTTTACCACCAATACCAATCGGAGCTCAAACTGCAAGCTCAAGTACAGGCCCAGCTGCATCTTATAGCTCCGCCATACCTCCCCCTAGCAGTGGAGCAGCGTCCTTGTCTCGAAGCAGTACACCTGCTTCCATACCCTCTGCATCACCTGCTCCTCCTCTCGACCCATCTTCCCCCACCTTGTCCCAGGGAACGCCGCCATCCATTCCCCCTGCCCTAGAAGGCGGCAACACTCGTACAATGAATGAAGCTCTCGTCGAGCGAACCATTGCTCTGCGAGAAGCCATACGCAGAAGCAGAATTCCGCCCACAGCTCCCGCAGCCCATGTGCGACCCTCTGCCGCAGTCCCTCCGGGTGCCGACGTGCTCCGTGCTTCCATTGACAACCTCATAAACCGTCGACTGCACTTGGGTACAATCATGAGCAAAACAACAGACCAGACCGAAAAGAAGAAGTTGAAAAAAGAACGCAGACAGATGCATCTTGCCATTCGAGATGCCGAAGAGTTTCTGGACAAGGTCTGCGCTGCTCGTCCAGATACTATGAACCATGCTGTTGACACGATACCCGCGACTACTACCATTGCTGGTCGAACAACGCCGATTCAGTGTACCACCTCGACTGGGACATCTGGTATTTCCGACTTGACCACTACAATTCCACCTACATGTAGTAGTCACACTGGCATTTCGCAACCGCCAACGCACTCTCCATCGCAACCGACATGTCTACCCCCATCTCGACCTGCATCTCAACCCCCATCTCGACCTGCATCTCGACCCCCATCGCAACCTCCATCGCAATCTCCATCGCACCCGGCATGTCGACTCCCATCGCAACCCCCATCACAATCTGCTCCCCAACAAACATCCCACACTATTACAAGTGCTGCTACTGCAGCTTCCAGCACTAGAATGCCTACAACAAACCAACCCCCCAGTGCTGAGCCCAAGACAATAATCAACTCAGCTGTCGCTAGATCGCATGAAGCTTCTCAGATTCCATCCAGATACGGAAGTGTGGAGGCAAGCCGGCCTGCCAAGCGACTCAGGTCCCATGCATTCCCTTGGGACTCTGACGACCTCATAGATCGTCTCCGACCCGACGGGCCCAAAGACAACAGTCCTGAAGAACGTCCTGAAGAACGTCCTGAAGCAGACTTAGTCTGGGGCAACCGTAGCACCCTCTACCAGTCTTACTTTGGCAAAACTACGGATAAACCCAACAGGTAAAGACTCCTGGCGGGACTCTTAAACAGTGTCATGGCACTATTCTCGCAACGAGAAAGACGAGTTCCGAAACGGAGACGCTGTGGTATTCTACAGGAACTCTCAGTCGGAGAAACCATTTGACTAAGCTTGTGGTAGAAATGCTTTTTTTTTTTTTTTTTTTTTTTTTTTTTTTTTTGTTTTTCTCGTGTCGTCTTGAACTCGACTGTCGCAAAAGAACGCGAGACACAGAACTGATGCTATGCAATCCCAAGATTACCACTTAATCCTCAACACATTCAGCATCCACTTGAAATAACAAAGTGGCTGTTTCCGTTTCGCCTGTATGTAAAAATATCTTTTCACTCGATATGACCGTCTAATTCTCTCTATGTTCATTTTTCCTCCACTTTTACCATGCAGGAACATCGTCGGCCTCGCCCCGCTCTCCATCCTCCAGAGCCTTGGCAATGGCGTCAAAATGGTCGGCCTGTTCGGCAATCTCGCCCAGTCTTATCCGCATCATATCGAACGCAATGGCCACTGGCACCTTTTGTAGATCCTTCGTCTCCAGAGTCAACGCCGAAAGCTCAGGCAACTTGGGATACCGCTGTGAAAAGTGTGTGAGAACGACATGCTTGGCTTCCATGTCTTTGCACACCCCCAGAGCCTCCGAAAAGGTACAATGTTTCTTAAGGATAGCCTCCTCGGGAAGATCGTTGTTCAAAGTAGCCTCGTGAATGACCAGGTCGCAGTCTCGGGCCATCTCCGAAAAGGCCTCGATGGGTCTCGTGTCACCAGAGTATGCAACGTTGAATGTCTCGCTGTCATCGAGCTGAAAGCCGAACTCGACACAGAAAGACTGCTCGCAGTGGTGAGCCCAGCACGTCTTAATCGAGGTCAGACCAGGAACCTCGGGCAAGGCAGACATCTTTCTGTGCTTTTCCAAGAATGCCCAGCAACCATAGTACCTGATTCGAGCTTGCATTTCCGGGGTGAAATTAGCACACTCCTCAAGGAACCGCTTGTAAGACTGGGGACCAACCACAGACAGAGTCTCGTCTGGGTTGGCCTTGAGCCACTGTTCGATGAAGGTGGGAGTGCCTAGATGATGGTCGGCGTGAAGATGAGAAATGTAGATCATCTTGATCTCCCGCATAATCTGGAGACAAGCTTCGGGCGAGTACATCCGGGTCAGAGTGCCGTAGGTGCCCTCTCCACAGTCCATAACAACTCCAGTGAAAGAGCCGTCAGCTCGGGGAACTCGCATGATCAGTCCAGCCACGTTTCGGTACTTAGAAGGACACGCCGATCCAGTTCCCAGTGTCAGCAGCTCTGCCTTGCACTTGAGAGTACCATCATCGTTTCGAAGCGGTCTGTCGACTGAAGTCTCCTCCGGAGTGTATCCCAACCCTTCATACTCACGTAGACCACTGTTGACGACCCGAGAAGTGTTTGTGGTGTTTTCAATAGACACAGCGTCACCCTGGGTCAAGAGGCGCATGTTGAATCGATTCTGGATGGTCTCATCTGCCAAGAAATCTGCCTTGGGGTCGCTCAGAGTTCGGTAGTCCTTACCATGCAAGGGGAACTGATCTCCCACAATGTTTCGAAGTTTGTAGCACAAACTGGCGGAACCCCGGAAGGTCAGTGCGTGGGGGTCGAGCCAGGGAGCAGAAATGATGTGCATCACGTTGCTGCCTAACGACTCCATCCACTCAAAGTACTTTTCGGGGTCGCTGGCGAAATAGGACTCCATTTCGGGACCGAAAAAGTGGTAGACTGTGGAAACGAAGGGCTCGAGCACATTTGAGACATCGGGAGTCTTGACTTCCTCGTTCATCTCGCCCGAATCGCGCTTCTGACCGGCTCCATACACCGGCTGGGCGTCTCGAGTATTGTATTTACGGGTCCACTCAGGGCAGTTGATGACACCATCAACGTAGCGAGCATCGGGAATGTCGAGAAACAGAATTCGGCCGTAGTTGGAGGGTTCACCAATACACTGCTCGGGCTTGATCACCGATCCGTCCTCCAAAGTCACGTTGTTGCCTGCGATTAACTGCTTGAAGTCGGATCTGGGAACGTTAAGAGCATTTGCAGCCTCGACGTTGAACTTGCCCTTCTTTTGGTGCAACTGAGCAATGTAACAGGTGGATCTCTCGTCCAAATCGACCGCGGGGAGCGCCGTATCCGACTGCTTCTGCAACTCCTTGCGGTTGTATCCGTAGTCTCCGCCTCGCGAGCTGAACATGGTCTTGAGTACCCGGTTGACGTTAGTCCAGGGCGTGTCCCTTCGCAGCGGTTGGAGGTTTCGGGGAGCGAGCTTCTCTCCGTTCTGGTGCTGCTCCTCCTGTTGCAGCCGTGACTCGGTGGGGGTGATGAGAACGCCGCCAATGTTGATCTCGTCGGTCACGTGGCCCTTGGTCATTCTGTCGGTTCGGATCGCCATGGTCTTGTGAAACACAAAGTGTCTCCAGGTGGCGCAGAACCAGTTGACGTTGTGACCACACGATCTCAGGTCCAGATCAGTCTTTCCCATGCCCACCAGAGTCAGCAGGAAGCCGGCAAGACCGGACAAGGTGGACCAGGTGACGGGCCCTGTGAGGTAGATGCCGGACATTTTGTTGACTCGTGGCTTCTGTTCCAGAATCGCTCTCTGGGTTCCTTCTGTGACATGTCCAAACAGAAACTTCTCTCCCTTCATTGTCTGTAGCGTGACTCCCGGCCCCGCCGTATCGGACGAGTAGCTCATGAAGTTGTACAGAGACTGGGTCGACGACAGGTCGGGTAGCACGCCCTTGGCCTTCTTCTCGGCCTTCTTCTTCTGCTTTTGTTCAGCCTGTCTTTGAGCCTTCATGTTGCGACGTTCCAGCTTCGCGCGCGTTAGGCGGGTGGATGTTCTGTATAGAAAAGCAAACGGTCTTGCGGCCGTGCTAGCAGGTTTGACGTTGAGCTTCCAAATTTTGACGGACTTGGAAGAAACCACAACCAGCCGTATGTTTTTGAAAAGTGGTGAGTTCGTGATCTCTCGATAGGGTTCTGAAAAATCTTAGCGGTGGCGCTGGGGCAAAGAAGAAGTGTGGAATTGCGACGGAAAAATATTTCGGACGATATGGGGGTTTATTGGGCCAGCTGAGAGACGTCACGGGTGCTTTTATGGCGAGAATGGCGAGTTTTAAAAAATCGCACAACCGCGGATCGAACCCAACACGCCCCTTTTCACCTACATGAAACTTTCTGCATGATAAATATTTTTGTACATGAGCAGGAAAATTATTTTCTGCTAGCTACTCAACCCGACACAAATGCCTAACAACAACAATATCCACAAGCCCAAGGTGCTGGGCAAGAAGCCCCGGCAGCACAACAAGAACAAGGGCAACTCGTACGTGCGACGAGACGGCAAGGGTGTCGAGCTCAAGTCTAAGATGGTGACCAAGAAGCAGGCCAAGAAGAACTCGAGAAACGCCGACTACATTGTCAGCCGACTGGGCGAGATTGACGTCGACGCCATCCAGGCGGTGGGCAGCCGAAAGCGAGCCAACATCATTGGCAAGATTGCCGAGTCCGTGGACGTGATGACCAACGCTGACGAGGACGAGGACGAGATGGTGGACGACGCCGAGACCAAGACCCAGCTCAAGCGACGTATGGCCCGAGAAGAGCTCGACCGAATCACCTCGACACAGAATCCCATCAAGATGGCTCTTACTGAAGACCCCGATGCCACAGAGATTGCTTTTCAGAGCGGCTCCAAGGGCACCACTCTGGGCGCTCCTCTGGCGGTTTGAGCTGACCGGACGTCTACACACAAAAATTACACAAGGGATATTAGAAAATGGTATTTATGCATTACGTATTGTAGTGGAGGTAAGGAGTAGATCCATTCCAGGAGATAAGTCGGTTCCGAAGAGATGTTTGTATTGTGAACAGTGTGTGGACTGAAACACACAGAGTTGTGATAAAACTACGACATGGCCAATGCGAGTGGGCTAAATGAGTCGACGGGGACTCGGCGTCCTTTCGACTACAGTACAACTTGTGTCAGTTACAAGTACTACTGTAGTATCGAGATACTCTACCCATTCAGCATGTACAGTTCTTGTAGAACAGTCCAACTTTTCCGGTTCTAACATATATAACACTCTAGAACTTTCATAGAGACAGGAGATCGATGTTGCGCCGGAGACGGTTGAGTCGGACCTCGTCAACTCGTCTAATCGTCAACTCGTCTAATCGTCACCTTGTCTAATCGTCATCTCGTCAACCGTCATATCGTCAAGGGTCCAACCTGACCTCATCAACCCATCCACCTCGTTAATATCATATAATTACATCTCTACAGTTAAATAAGTCCAACTTGTTCCTCGCGTGAATCATATCATTATATCTATACAGTTAATTCTTGTCCGACTTCTTCTTCTTGTACTTCTTGATGTTGACAGCCCCCGGGACCTTGCTGCCATGCAACTCGACAATCTTGGACTCGTCCGTGTACCGGGCTTTGCCAATGGTGATCTGCTTCTTGTCATTGTCGAAGATCATGAGCGCCCGGGAAATGAACATGGGTCCCGCGCTGAACTGCTCCTGGTCCTCACTGACCACATCCACGCCAATCAGTCTGCAGATACCGTCCTGCTTTCGAACCTCGTAGGTCAGATTCACGGGAATGAAGGTGTTTCCAAACTGGTAGGTGACTACCGGCTGCGAATCACATGCAACATGCCATCCAAGGCGGTCGTACTGGCCATCACCATACCGCTCGGAAATGGCCTGTACCGTGCTGTTGGGGAACTGCAAAGAGAGCCCTCCCGTGTCCGGCAAAATGGTCTTCTTCTTCTTGCCCTGGAAGGTCATTTTTTGGCCGTCCACCAGAATGTTGGTGAAGTCCATCGAGTACCCGCCCTTGTACTTGACCGTGGTCAGAGGCCCCTCGTACTTGGCAGAATCGAACCCGCCGTAGTACACGTTGTTGACGATGGGCTTTCCTCGACGAAAAGTCCCCCGGTAGTCAATCGCCTCCTCGGCATTGAGCGAGTAGACGGCCCGAGGAATCTTCTTGGACTTGGCCAGATTCAACACGAAGCTGGAATGCTTGTCCTTGTTAGGGCTGTGGCCGAAGATGCCGTAGTTGTTGCGCATTTGATCCAGAGACACCCAGGTCTGGAACGAGTCGAGCTCCTGGCCGGCATAGCTCACCACCTCGGCTCCCACGATTCCTGTTCCTCCCCAGTGGTTGTTTTCGCCGGTATATCGCCAGGAGGACGACTTGCCCACGTCGTAGCCGGCTTGTGGATGGGTGCAGTTTCCCGCTCTGCAGGCGGTCGAATTGGAGCCCGGGAGCCAGAGCTGGCCCGATCCGGTGTCGAAAACCACACTCACGTTTTGTGGTGGCGTACCGACCAGAATGTTGGCCTCGTAGAACCACTCTCCCATGGTCTGGTGGCCCTGCACCACAGTGCCATGGTCTCTGGCGTACAGAGGCAGTCTGACAACGCCGGCGCTGACCAAGGATGCGAAAAACAGAGTCGAAAACATGATCGTAGAGGGATGAAGGAGATTCCGCGGTCCCCCAGCGGTTATTTATCACTTGTCCGGGGATGTCAAGGTTTTAGCAATAATGGCTCAGCACAGGGCGGAGCCGAAAAGTATACATGACGTTGCTGACACACGTGGACGGGCTCCAGTTGATCTGGGAAGATTGTCGGCTTCTCGAAACACGTTGGTTCATTTTGCACAACTTTTTTATCCAGGTTTTGTCATCTCTAGACCCAGAAACCGCCACTATACGCTGGGCTCGTTTGGTTTTACCTCCAACGTTCAACGTTCTCACGTGTGCATGGGCTGACGAAGTAGTTGCCGGTAGCTAAGCGCGATGGTGCCAAAATAGTCTTTCAACTATCTCGTTTGAATCGTCTGACAATGGGCAGTTCAGATCTCTCACGTAAAAGCGCCTAGCGTCTGCCCCGAGTCCGTGGCAGGGGTTCTCGTACGTCCCGATAACGTTGGCGTGCATAATCTCATGCAGCCAAGAAAAGCACGCAATTGCGGGTGATGAGACTTGCTGTCGACTTCTCCGTCACCGGGTCTCGTCTCCCTGGACCGAGCTCGTCTGGCAAACAATTTCCACCGCTCAAGGTTAATTTCCGCAAACCACCGCCGGGCAAGATCCATCTTCCGCTCCGCCTTGAGTGACTTTTCCGAGGCGCAGTTTAACTGTATTCGATATTCAGCCAACCCATTGAAGCCTCCAAGGGGTAGTTGGTTGGTGATAATAGCGCACCGGTTGTGAAGAGGGTCCGTTTCCGAGTGTGAAGAGGGTCCGTTTCCGAGTTTCCGAGTTGCCGAATCTTTCTCGAGTCCTTCCCGAGCTCTCCGTGAGCCCCCTTCTCCCTCATCTCTCGACGAGCTGCCAACCCCCACCCAGAACCCCCACGTCTCGCTCTATAGAAGCCGGGTTATGATCTGAAAGAGCCATGGATTTAGACGTAGGGCTTATTTGTAATCTGAATCTTGCCCCGGCGAGACAGGCTTGAGACTGGCTGAGAGACAGACACTGGCCGAGAGACAGACTTTGACTGAAAGACACTTTGACTGAGACACTGAGACTGAAAAACTGAAAGAAAGACTTTGAAAGGGGCTTCGAAGGGGCTTCTCAAGCTTACCAAATGTTCTGTCATTGTTCCATACAGTACGTCCGATCAAGACAGTTGCCGGATACACTTGTGATTTTTATTGCCGCACATACGATCTTCATAGCCGCGGATACATGACCTTGATAGCCGCGGATACATTTTCACAGCCGCGGATATCATCTTCATAACTGCTGCTATCTCCGAAGTCGTCTCTTCGCCACCCATAACTGTTGTCGAGTATCGGCAAAGCGACAAGTAGTCACGAGTAATGCTGTAGTTCTCATGCCATACAACTCATGACAAGGACTACCACTCCAATTATCAAGGGAGCGGAACTACGTATGCTTCGACTATCAACTCGTCTCCACTACCACTCATCTCTTGGTTTTCTTGGACATATCCAGAGCAGGCCTGCCCCGGAGATACCTCGAGTTTCCAAGGCACATCCAGAGTCTGAGGAAGAACAAACAATCAGTCATGAAGGAGCGTCTCAGACTCGAGGGGAGTCCCCTTGGTGGTGGATGATGATTAATGATGTTATTACAAGCGCTACTCGCGCCCCTTGACGACTTCTACTAACCCTGGCTATTTACTTGGTAGCGGCAAGAGGCTTGCTAGGAGACACTGAAGTGGACCGATGTTAGGAGGTACACGGATGGGTTGACGTTGTAGACTTGCGAAGAGAATGGAAGCGAGTACAGTGGTGATCAGTTGGAATGCTAATGATAACTGTGAACCCTCGGAGGAGATAATGGAGACCAGCGGGAATGTCTATGAACGCTGTGAGCTCTGGAGAAAGGATCGAGAACGATGAAGTGACGATGAGTCTGTGGAGCTGAGTCTGAAGATCGGCTTGAGCAATAATGCGACGAAAGTTGGTGAGTGCGGTCACGATCCACTGAGGAGGAGATCTGAGAAAGCCTGGATGTACTGGACGTGGTTCGAAGAAGCAACGACGGCGGGGTGGTTCCGCAAAACTCCAGCTAAATCTCGATGGATGCACGATAAGAAACTGCGTAACAACTGGGGAAAAAAAAAACAAAACTCGGCCGCTACGCGACTGAAAAAAGATTACAGCACCCAGGATTCTCGTATGGTCTCCCACTACAATACTAACTGGGCTCTCTGGTGCTTGACTATGGCTGATCGGACGGGAAGCCGTATTTTCACCAGGATATGGCCGTAACCGAGTTGCGCCGACCCGGAATCGAACCGGGGGCCCATCGATGGCAACGATGGATTTTACCACTAAACCATCGGCGCTTCTTTGTATAAATTTCTGTTGTTGTGTAGTATCCGAGTTTTGATTTTTTGAAGAAAATTCACTAATGACGACTTTCTAACGGTAGAAAACGGGTTATCGAGTGATATTTTGATCAATCAGGTATATATATTCAAGAAAAATCCATTAAAGCAGGTCTAAAGGGAAAAAAAAAAAAAAAAAAAAAAAAACCAACAGAAGCGGTCCATTAAGAAAAAAGAAACTGTCAAGGTGGATTGTTTATCGCCATGTTTACGCCCTCTTCCGACACAGAATCGCCGTACTTTTTTATTGACAGTAATTGCAGTAATTAGTCAGTCTATCTCAACGTTCTACCAGCCAATGTCATAGCTGTGAATGCTGCGTGGTGACACAAAAAGCTGTCCTAACCTATATATAGTGCCATCCTCCCGCTCTTCCTTCCATTCACCTGTTCCTACGACCAACTTACGACCTTTCGACCGGTTCAGTACGTGCTCACAAGTTCCAAGGTCACGTCGCGTCCAAAGCTAAATTAAGCCGTTTCGCGTATACAGTAGCGGCTAAAACATCATGTCAGTCTCTTCGTACTTGCAACCCCAACATGACCGACGAAGACGAATACTCGAGACAACAAGAGCTACAGGCAGACTACGACGAGTTCGAAAAGGACGTGGAGAACGCCGATGGAGAACTCGTGCTGGGAATAATCGAGAGAGCCAACCAGGTGAAGCAGAAGTACAAGGACGACCGACGAGCTCTCGTCAAGGACGCCGATCTGCTGAAAACGGTGGCAACCAAGAAAACCAAACACATCAAGAAGTACGCGCTCGCGCAGCCCGGCACCATTGACCTCAAGCAAGTGCAGAATATGGTGACCAGGTTTCTCGACGCCGCCGCCGAGGCTGAAGACCCTGCCTTTGATCGCGTGGTGGACGCTTTTACGGGGCTCTCGGCGGATCCGCAGGCCGTTCCTGATTTCAAGCGGATCGCAGCTCTGGGCCGGGTCGGTATGAAGTACGGACGAGTGGCTCGTGGAGCGTCTCATTTGATTGGAGCTCTGGAGAAGGACCGACCGCAAAAGGTGCGACAGATGAAGCCGCGAGAAATGCCAACAGAGACGGGAGCCCAGGAACAGGCCAAGCAACTCAAGGGCAACGAGATCGACACCACCAAAAACAACATTCAGCGATTCGGAGGAATCATGAGACGAAGACTCACGGACGAATACAACTACCGAAAGAAGCAGGGAGAACCTCTGCCCATGTTGCAGGCCATTATCGACCCTCGCAGCTTTGAGTTTACGGTTCAGAACTTCTTTGTCTTCTCTACGCTGGTGGCTGGAGGAATGGCGAAGCTGTCTGAATACGAAGACAGCACTCCCGTGATTGAGATGTGTTCCGACGAGGAAACCGCTCAGCTTGTGAATGACCGAGATTCGCGGTGTCCCGTTGTGTTGGAAATGGATTATGAGACGTATGAGATGATTCTCGATGCGTACGAGATGAGAGATCAGGAACCGTTGTTGGATCTGGGTGATACCACCATGGGGTTGAGTGCAGAGTAGTGGACAGAGCAGAGTAGCAGAATGTGAGCTCTACTGTCCCAGTTTGGCGAGCTCATGTGCACTTGACTGAGCGTGATGCGATTTGGGTGCACTGCACCGGCTGGCGTGGGGTGACGGAGCGACGGGTCTCCAACCGGACCCCACGGGACCTTCATACAAGCCAGTATTGCACAGTTGATTTGCATATCTGGTGCACTAGCGACTTTTCCAACCAGCAATCATCTCGTCGTTATTACCCTCCTAACTGTGTCCACGAATCCGAGTCCCATGTCGAATTGAAGTGTCCTTCTGGGTGGTGTTTGATGGTACAAGTATGTACTGTACGAGTACTGTACGCTGGATATTTATTAGCGATGACTGTTGTAGGAGTACAACTGAGATCTTGTGATGGTAGGGGAGATTGCACCTACCGGCTGTACTTCTACACCATCTCTTCACGAGGCGTTTTATACAACGTAGAAAGCGTGTCACTCGATATTGATGGATGCACGTGTACAGTGTTCAGTATGTACTTGTATATTCCACATCCATTATGTTCCATCCTCCCCCTTCCAAGCACTTTGCGTATGTCCAACGTGTCTTGACAAACTGCACTGGGACACTCAGACTGTCCTCGTACAAAGGTCAAAGGCAACGATACAAATCATTGGACAACTTCTCACTGCTGTTTCTCTTTCTTTGGTCTCTTGTTTGCATTCCAGGCCAGAAATGTACGTTTGAGCGTCCTTTCATCCGCTCTTGGTGTGCTCTTCGGATGAGTGGAAGTGTTGATTGGTGAATGGGAGAAGATCGTGTCTGGTATTGGATTCGGAGATGTTGACATGAGTATGAGTAATTGTACAAGTGAACATACAGGTATTGTGTCCGTCAACTGACCTAGCTGGTTCAACACATTGGTCACACATTGGTCACACATTGGTCACACCGACCGCACATGGGTCACAGCGATCAACAGATACCAGACTTTCCAACTAACTGTCATATAAATGCATGGCAGAATCACCTTCTCAGGAGAGTACAGTACTTTCGAAACCGCTTTTTGATCGCTCTAGACGCTTTGATCACTCTAGACACTTTGATCACTCTAGACACTTTGATCACTCTAGACCCGTCTTGGACTGCCGCTGCTTGTCAAAAGAGCCTTGTTGAGTCAAACAAGAGCAACAAAGACGGTCCAGTAGCGACAGACTTCTTCTGCAAGGTGGGCATCTATCGCACATTCAACCGATATCCACAGCAACTTTGCGTGTCTCGATTTCCTTGTTCAATGGGGGCTTAGACGAGGGAGTTCGCGCAGGTTTCGTCATACAAGACGAACTGTACATACTGTACGATACTGTAGCCAACTTGTTTGCCTGTGCTCGTATCATGCATCGAGTCATGTGTTCTAGATGAGCCCGCGACAGACGAGGATTGAGTGGGACTTTTGGTAATTACTTCAACGGGTGGAGCACTACCGTTCGTTTATTCAGCAAGTAGATCCCAAACGGAGTCTGTGGAGCAGCTCTAACGACCAAGCTGATCCACATCAGTTTGCTACGGTCTGAAACACCCCAAGGACATCTGAACCCTCCACATGACCCGGTGCGATTCCTTGTAGTCCACATCTGAGGGGAACTGTTCTTGTCTTGGTTGGATTGCATGAGAACAACGGGTGGACCATGACTTGTTTCGACCCACGCGCATCAGCCCGGCAAGGGAGCGCTCTTGGGCACGTACACGGACTTATAAATCATCTAGCGCAGACATTGAGCAATTATGACTCCGCCTCGACTCTCTATTGGCATTCTCTAGAGTCCCCAGATGGCCGTTTTTTAGGGTTTTCGTCGGGCCGAACTGTCGCCGACTCTGCACTTTTGGACATGGAAAAATGGTCAAAAAGTGTCAAAATGAGACTCAAGAAGTACCAGGTGATTCTCCTGACTCGGATGTACGTTCTAGGTCCTGGGCAACTCTAGAGAATGCTCTTTGAGCGCTCTGGGAAGTCACTATGAGCGCTCCGATGTGGGGCCGCTGGAGGAACGTCTCGGCGCAGTTTGGCGCGGCATTGGGCGGTTTTTTTCGATTTATGTCCACTTTAGAAGCAGTCTGTCTGGCCTGCAACTTGCGTTCGCTTCACCAATGTCGTCGATGAAACGCAGGTATCTTCGCGGCTATTGACAGCAACAAACACGGCATTGTTAAAGTGCCAATGCAGATCGTGCAGGACAATGGTGTGGTTGTCTTGGCGCCCGTTGTTGGCTATTGTTTGAACGGTAGTCGGGGGTGTTAGAGTTTTGTGGAGTGGAATAGTGGAATATCGGGAGTGGAAATAGCGGGAGTTGGAGACCATTCAGATGTGGTTAGAGTGGTGTTTGTAGAGAGTCGATAGTCAGTAGTAGTGTCGTCGTAGAGTCAACTGTCGTCGTAGAGCCAACTGCCGTCGTAGTGTCAACTGCCGTCGTCGAAAGGAGGACACACTTCAAGTCTACGAGAGCCACTTATTGGTCCGGAATCAACTATCGGTCGCATAGTCAACTGCCTCGCCTGTCCAGTTACGATGTTCGTTTAGGACGATGCCAGGAGCACTTACTCAACATGTACCGAAAGTTGGACTCTAGAGACGTTTCCCATTAAGACTGATGTACTGCTAACAAAGTTCCACTCGAATCGCTTCTGAACCCTTCTGAACCCATTTGAACCCTTCTGAACCCTTCTGAATCCCTACCCGAACCACCACCTTCTGCCGCACTCCCTCCAAGGCTGCCCACTCGCTACTCGCGGAAACATGTCCGAAAACCGAACCGAAACAGACGCAACTCCGCATTGCAGAAACGCAGCCGAAAACGACCAAACGAGTAATAAATCGACACAAAGACAGTCCTATGAACGGGAGCTTATCACAAACACATTTCTTATCTAGCCGAGGTGAGATCTCGTTGACATGTTCTATGCATGAAAAGAGTGGAAAATGGTCCGATCTGACGAGAGGTGGTATTGGGTTGGTCAGACTGCAACTGGGGAGGGAGTGATCTGACTACGGGTATGGAATTTTCAGACTAATACTGGAGCAGCAGTCTTCTTCAGATTGTTGTATAGGTACAGTATGTACTGTTCAGTAGTTACTTGTTGTAAAGCTCGCTCACGTCTTGTTACCTACCCAGATTATCCCACTGACTCGTTGTTATACCCAGACATGAACCCCGCGAGGCGTAGCAACCCATGTGACAGTCTCTCCGCACATTCTCGTTTCGGCAATGCATCTACACTGTCGGCATTTTGGAGGCAGGAGGGGTAGTGGGCGGGGAATCTTCGGTTTCCAGTGGAAGCATCTAGGAAGTGTACAGTACAGTATGTACAGGAGTTGTACAGGCGGTAGGTGGATTTAAGCAAGATAAAAGAGTGGGTCGGTTTTTGGTTCGAGCGACGGTTTGTTTTTTGTTTTTTTCGCGTTTTTTTAACGAAAATCTGTTTTGTTTCCCCTTCAGATACCATCAATACGTGGAAAAATCATTTGCTTTCCCTTTTGATACCATCAATAACCATTACGTGAAAAAATTGGTTGTATAGTGTAGTGGTTATCACCTTGGATTCTGATTCCAATAACCCCGGTTCGAGTCCGGGTACGACCTGTGATCTCTGATCGTCTAGTTTTTTGCCCAACTGGCAATCTTTTATTCACCGAATTTGCCGGGAAACTTGTCGCACGCATCACTCAACCGACTACAGGACGCTGTTCAATCGTCATTCATAAATTAGTTGTATAGTTAGCTTAAATAGGAGATCAGTTTCGGAGGCCAGTTTCGGAGGCCAGTTTCGGAGGCCAGTTTCGGAGGCCAGTTTCGGAGGCCAGTTTCGGAGGCCAGTTTCGGAGGCCAGTTTCGGAGGCCAGTTTCGGAGGCCAGTTTCGGAGGCCAGTTTCGGAGGCCAGTTTCGGAAGTCAGCCTCGGAAGTCAGCCTCGGGTGACATATGAATAGTAGGACTGTGGGTTGGTCCATCTAAGAGAGGGAGACTTGGGTTTTGAGTCTGCGGGGTCGGACTCCAGCACTGGCGACGAGGGGGCAGCGACAGAGGCGACCTCAGCCTCTGATTCGGGAGTGATGCTGGTCTTGCGGGAGTTTTTTCGGAAGCTCTTTTTGGCCGGGACAATGTCGTGAACCAGCTTCATGTGTCTCTTGAGCGAGTCGCATCTTCCAAACCGACGGCCGCACGTCTGGCACGGGAAGTTGAGGTCCGAATGCTGCGACTTGTGGTGTCTGTTCTTTTCCGAGCGGGTGGAAAAGCCCACCACCGACCATGGACAGCTGGACTTGTCGCATTTGCTCTTTCGCATCAGTCCGTGGGAGTCAAAGTGCATCGCCAGCTCGATCATGGTGCGGAAACTGAGCGGCTTGCCGTTGTGGTGGCAGTTTGTGCAGATGAAGACGCCCTTCTTGGTGTGACACGCCTTCCGCCACATCTCGGGGCTCGCGTACAGCTGGGCAACAACAGAAGCGGGATCGGAGGGCAGCAGAGGCTTCGCATTCGGATTCTGTGCTAGACAAACGTCCTTGGGAAGAAAATCCTGAAGATCCTGCAACGGAGGGGGACTGCTGTCCGACTGGGTCGACTTTGGAGGAGTGGGGAGAGAGGAGGAAGCAGACTCGAGATCTGAGGTCTCTGACACATCGGAAAGAGGCTCCGGAATCAAGTCAATGGCACTGGCCAAATTCTGCTGGTCGCACTGACCATAAGTGTAAGGAAGAGCGGAGAAATACGACGAGTCAACGGGCTCGCAAGAAGGATCGAATTGCGGATGCTCCAAAATCGGAGAAGGATACTCGTCCGGGTTGGAACTGTCGCTTCGCAACTCGTCACTGGTAAAATGGGCCAGGTAATTCGGATCCGAAACAAAGGCCGAATAATCCGCCAACAGCTCATGGGACTCCTCCGCATTCACATAGGCATGAGAAGGGTAGGGACCAGGGCCATTGGATGCCAGAATGTCGTAGGACTCGTCAAAAAAGGGGTCGTAGACATCATGTTCCTGATATGCCAGGCCCCCATAATGTCTACCATAATAGTCGGTGCCTGGTTGGTACAGACACATGTCGATAACTTCTTCGCTGTGCATAATGTGATGTGTGTGATGGAAAAGAATGCAAACGCAAGTGATGGGTCAAATAATACCGGTCTACTCGGGGTCCAGCCCCAATATATACTTTGTGGTGAGGTTCAACAGGAGTAGTTGATCCAGTACAGGTCCAGCGGTGTGTATATTTAAAGTTTGTAATAAACTTAGAGTTACGAGAAGATTGCAGACAAAGCGGGTATCTGAACAATGAGGTGGTTTCATGCACGAGGCCATTTCATGCACAAAATGTGAGTCTGCAAGCCGTATATATTATGTCTAGATTTAATACTGGTCTGCGAGGGTCTATACGGCATGCATCCTCGACTGTGCATGTTCATGGGTATTTAGGAGTGCAGTAGATGGACCTATCTCTGCAACTCCTCATCTTTAGACCATCCATTAATGCCATTTATGCAAGTTGACACGCGCCTTTTGCCTATTTTTTTTTTGCCTTTTTTTGTCTTTTGTGTTTTTATCGTTTTGCCGTTTTGTGTTTTTGCCTTTTTGTGTTTTTGACCACCGCGTTTGCGATGCACACGTCTGCGGTGCTGCAGGGCCTCGCAGGCGTGGATCTAGATTACGGAAATAAAAAGTGCTGGTTGTCGCCTTGGCGAAGGGGCTTAGGTGGGGTAGGAGAATGGGGCCATGGCAGTGGGTCCAATTGAGGCCCTGGCGATCCATGTGGCCAGTCCGCGTGAGATGACGAGTCCCGAACCGTGTTTTTGGTCGTATCGCCAATGTTCCGCGTAGCTGTCAGCTGCGAAGAAGGGTGTTTCTGAACCCAGAAGACACTTTAATCGGATCATGCACAATGGCACGGCTAATGTCGTATCCCGTCACCTGCGTCACATTGGGAGCATATCTGAAGGCAGACCACACAAGCCGAGACAAGACATGGCAAGGAGTGAGGAGCGAGGCGGTCAACTGAGCTGAGTGGTAGAGACAGACCGTGACATGGACCATGTCATAGCCGTGCCATAGACACAGATATCTTGGACATGCATTCTCACACTCGAACCATTTTTGATCGCCGTCAACAACTGTCAACAACTGTCAACCACCATCAACCACCGTCAACAACATCAACCACCGTCAACAACATCAACCACCGTCAACCACTGTCAACCATTCTCATCCTATTCGGAGAAGGATTACCCTTGACAAGGCTGTGTCGATATGATGTGGTGTAGCTGTGTAGCTGTGCCACGGTCTGTTTGTGTTCAGGGTCTTTTTGTGTCCCTGTTTGTGAGTGTGTTTGTGTGTCCTGTGTGTCCCGTTTGGGCCATCCGCTAGGACCAATCTGCGTCTGTGCTCATTTGGCCACATTTGGCCACACGTGTTTCATGGTGGTTCTGGGCGAACCATCTCCCCTCTTCTGGGTCATTTTCGAGGCGTCACGTGTCGGTTTGTGGGGGAGGAAAAAAAAGGGAAAAAAAAGGAAAAAACCCACATTTCTGGTGTGGGGTTTGTGATTGTGTTTTATTATTTCGCGTCTGAAATTATTATTAGGTCATGTTGTTGGTTCGATTCGTCTTGGTTGGTGTTTTTGCTGGTGTTTTGGTTCCGTTCTCTTGGTTCGATTCTCTTGGTTCCACGGTCTTGGTTCCATGGTCTTGGTTCCCTCGTCTTGGTCACCTCTTCTGATTATTTCCAACTAATACGAGCACCGAGTGAGCAGACCAGAGTACGATATTGTTTCTTCGCTCTCGCCAACATAATTTCAAACCAATACACATCTCCTTACATCTCCACTAACCATCTCTCAAACCATCTTAAACCGCCTCCTCGACCACCTCCTCAAACACTCCGCAAACGCCCCTCGCTCGGCTCTCATTAATGAAACGCCGTATAAACTGGACCCTGTTTCATTATCACCGGGCCGCAAAAACAGTCATACGGCAACAACTGGATGAACAAAGAGCCCCATCTATGATAAATGATACAATCCCCACAGCTATGCGTCTCTTGTCTGATGCGCCGCGATTCTGTCTCATATTATGCGCAGTAAGACCTCCTTCCCGGAGATCGGTGATAATATATCGACAGAAACATGTGGAAAAAGAGCCTAACGCTCCAGTTGCGGAGAAGACCAGTGGGCGAAAGGGACAGAAAACGGAAAATGGCCGTTCCTTTTCCAACACCCTCTGCAGCTCCTTTCACCAAGGCACCTCGTACCACCTGTCAACCTGCTGTCAATGGTGCACAGCCCTGTCAGTGAAACGAAAAGTACCACCACAAAACTAAAAGCACGACGACGAAACGAGCATGATGACGAGCCAATGTGATGACGAGCCAGTGTGATGACGAACTAGCACGTGGACGACGACAAAACAGAGCGGACTACAACCACCTCGGCCAAAAGACAACACCATTGGTCCGTAAGGTACGATAGTTGAGGGTATCTCTAGATTGGTCCGTACATATCCGAACAATAGTACAGTACCAACATTCAACTTACGTAAACATCGTCTCGTCATAATAATACTGTTCACTCTCCAAACAGATCTTCTGGATGGTGATACAAAAAAAATCCTTAAAAGAAATCGTCACCATCTTACACAACTCCTATTGTACTAACAAGTCATCATCATTCGATATATCACTCGGTATAATCATCGACAATATCACTCCACATTCATGATCACCCGACCCCCCAGCCAGCCCCCAACTCAGGAATCATTATCCGCCAGATTTTCCAAACTGCAAAACCACACCACTTCCCCGCCTTAGAAAACATATCTCTCCAACTCCACTCCCGCCAACTCCAACTCCAACTCCTTGTCTCCAATCTTCCTGAACTGGAAATATCTGAAACACCAGTCAATTCGCCACTGTTCCCGCCGCTAATGGCCACAAAATGTCATGGGGATGGCCCACCAGGTTCGCAGCACACCGTCCATTGACTACTCTACAAATAGCTAGATCCCACACCCATTGTTTGCCCCTCCAACCCCACTCAAAATTTAATGTCCCAAAACCACCCTTGTATACTGCATCGCGTTGCATTACATCCGTACAGTGCCTTGCATTTCATCTGCATAAGGGTAGATCGGGACATGCACAGTCTCCGACCACCTCGTAAAAGGTCTCCTTTCCTCTCCAATGAGACATGTCTCGGCAGTTGGTGCCGTGACGTGCCCCTGGACATCTCCAGAGTCTTTTTATTCTGACAGGATCCTCCCCGACTCTTCGAAATACCTGTCATTTTCCCGCATTAACCATTAGCTGCGATCTAATCATTGTGCATGCCTGTGCCATTCGATTTTCCAACCGAAACTCTCGCTGTGGAGAACCTGCAGCCAATGTCGGGTCCATCCAGCCATTTTTATCGTATTTTCTCGTTTCATTTTTGTCGTATAATTCTGGTTTCATTTTTGTGTTTTTCTTGTTGGAAATCTCGTATATCCAGCTCCAAATGGCGATCGATTTAATTTGGAGGTGTGTGAAATTCAAAAATCGGGAGATAAAAGTCAGAATTGGAGATTGGAATTATTAATTCCGGAAAATCAGCGAAATTCCAGGGAAACAGCAAAATGCCAGAAAAACAGAAAATGCCATTATTCAGGAAAAACTCCAGCAACACGCATTCACCCCATTTCCGCCATTCCTTCCACGGCGTGCACGAAACTACAATTCATATTCAAAGCAACTGCAAGATAAAGTGCATGAAAATGAAACCCAGCCGAAATTCGCAAAATAAAAGACACAGAAAATCAAAAAAAAAAAGACACAAAATAGACACGAACAATACAAAGACAAAATGGGTGAGCCCATATAGCTTCTGAACCCATTTATTTCCATTTCTTCCCCAAGAAGATGGCGGGGTAACACCCTGCAGTCATGTGTTGTCATGGAGACAGGATTGAATTGACGAAATCGGATTTAAAAATAATAATAAAATAATAATAAAAACATGTAGAAACAGTCGGCGTGAAGTATATGAACTTTCGTCGAATTTTTCTCTCTCTCTCCTTCCTTGGAACACATCTAATAACGACACAATCACTTCCCGTCAAGTCCTGCCCTGTCTCGATTTATTCTTTATTTTCTATTTTTAAACCAATTTCTTGTGGCATTCAAGGTTAGGGGAAAGTCTGAAATGCATTGGCTATGCAGTTTATGCACGTCACTGCATGTTTGCATTATGCATAAAACAAGCTTGAGCCTACGATACTGTGTTGGATCAACAGTTGTGGGGCATTTTGTGGCCAATCGAAATTTTTCACGTGACACGATAACCTGATAGTACACATACTCACGTGCCAAGTTTTAGGGTGGGCATTGGATCTATTTGGTCATTTATTGTGTGAATTTGTTTTTTTTTTCTCATTTATACCTCATTTCTGGTGTGTTTTTTGTATATTTCTGGTGTATTATCCGTACACTTTTCAGAATTTTGTTTTCTTTTTTTCGTTTTAATTTTTAAATTTTTAAATTTTTCGACTGCCTAACCGTTATCTGTCACAATGATTGCTGTGAATTTAGACACACTGTGGCTCCCGGATCAGCACATGTCTCGGACCAAGAACCGCTTGTTCGATCAGGTTTCAAATCGGAAATTAAATATCGGGGTTTTGTCACGTGGGTGGACTTTTGCTCTCAATGTGTCCGTGTCGGTAACAAAGTGGACTATTATACGGGACTTCCGGAAGTCCGATTTGTGGAACCTACAGCGATGCCATGAACTCATTGATAGCACAGTTGGATTCGGCTCGTTCACACCATCATTTTGGTACCATTTTCGATATGCTTCTGTCGACATGTACCTCGGTATTCGGCACTTTTCAGAGGACGGTTGGGAAAAGGACTCTTGGAGTCATGTGGATAATCCCGGTCCGGATAATACCAGTGACTCTATTCCGCTTCCTTGCGGTTGATCTTGTCGACGCTACATTGTACTCTCTTTTTCACCTGTAGGAATATTGTAGTCGTGCTGTACTGTATTGTAGTTGAGTTGTAGTTGGTCTGTTGTTGTACCGAAGTTATTCTTTCTTGTACTTGGTTAGAGTGCGGGATTCTACTTGGATTTTAGTTGGAAGCTTCCAAGAACTCACTAACGAGTTCCAGTCTGTTCTTCCGCGCCGGACATGTATTTTGGACTGTAAAAGCAATATACAGTGCGTGCAGGCATCTAGAGCAAACAATATTCCCAATATTCTTCGATATTTTTCACACAATATTCTTCCCGCAAAAAATATCAACATTCTCCTGTCCCACTCTCTCAAAATACTGTGTACCTTTATGCTGGTTGGGTATAGCTGCATTTTGGCAGAAAACGACAGTGGTATGCAGGCCAATAATAAAATGAAATAAAATGGAAATATCCAGATAGATGCAGATACAGACACACTCCAGTTAACAACACTCTCCAGAGCACCGCCAAAAAAAAATCTCCCGGGGGCGAGTCGAACGCCCGATCTCAAGATTACAATTTTACCATTACAGTCTCGCGCCTTAAACCAGCTTGGCCACCGGGAGGAGAATTTTCTTAGTGAAAGTGAACTTTTGTTTTATTCCTAAAAATGTAAAAAACGAGAAAATACGTCGCTGACGGCTTGTAAAGTAACATGAGATGATTAGTCGCCCCTTTATTAGTAGTATCGATCAAAAACATTTCCTTTTGTTTCACTGAATGGGATTTTAGAGACCCTCAAAGGTGGGAGCAACACTGTTTTCTGGAGAGGGTACGGATGTGATGGAGATGGACAGAAACTGGAAAAGTAATGTTGTCGGTGTTTGCAATTTTCATCAGTATATAGATGGAAAAAAAATCCTACATATATCTGGTGTCTTTGGGCTAGTTGTGGCACCCTGAAGGAGAATACAGACGAGAAATGTTCATCAAGAGGCTTGGTCTGATGGTTGGAGTCGGTGATTTCGGCTATGAAATTGATGTGATTCAATCCATTTCGAGGTGTTAAATCTACTCAAGGAGTCATAAATCGACTCAAGGAGTTACATTGGTTCCTGGTATAATGAGTCAAGCTCAAAAGGGTCTTCTTTCCCGCAGATTATGACAAGCCTGTTGACCTTGGATATGGTTTCGCTAGAGTTGCGTCCTATGAGACCTTCACAAAGGAGTTTCGCCCTGTGAGTATGAGTATTTCAAACAGGAGTGTTGCCTGTGGAAATGATAGGTCCTCCAGAAGGAATACAACCCTTGAGTCCCTCACAATCCGCGGCTCGGGCTCAATGGCTCGGGCTCAATGGCTCTGGCTCATTACTCTGACGACTTCAATTGCGGTTCTTGAGAACTCGAAAGGCACGGGGGTGACTCTGGTATTTTTCAGCCGGAACAATTGTATGTGGTTTCAGGTTGAAGGAGGCATGTTAGTCGGAAAAAACTCGGGGAGTAGTTGAGACACGAGTCAAGAAGGTAGTCATCAGGTTAGAATGGACAGGTTCAACACGCTCTACTTGTAGTACTTACGGAGAGACAATAGTCCGAGAGATGGCTTTCCATTGTTTCTGAAATGTATGGTGTTATGTTCATTAGATAAGTTGGAGCATGTTGTCCTTGTTTCAAGCAAGACAATCGGGACGGTCTAAATTAATTCTTTGTTGGGTTGGATCGAGAAGTTGCCGCTTTTCTCTTCTTTCTAGCCAAGGGGACCTCTCTGGTCGCAGCAACTTTTCTCTTCTTGCGACCAGTGTCCGAGGAAGAGGTCGAAGGAGAAGCAAAGGGTTGATCCTCTAAGACGGGGACATTACCGGCTCGTTTGCTTTTCCGAGACCTTGAATCGCCGCCAGCATCTGATTCCAGAGGTGGTGAGGGAATCTCTCCAGTTACCGCGGTCTGAGAACCCGCCCCAGTTGTGCAATCAGACACAAACACCAGGCCACCCAGCTCCAGGTATCTCACCCACCCTCGCAGGTCTTTGAGACGGGCTCCGGGCTTGTTAAAGACACCAAGACGGTCTCCGGTGCCCACAAACTGCGATGTGAGAGACACATTCCAATCTGACGGAAGACGGAGGACAATGTCGTCGATCAAGCTATCTCTGGGACAGGAGAGAAAGTATCTCTTGATGTCGCAAGGATTCGTGACATTGTGGAACCTCACAAGGACAATGGATGGGTCATAAGCTTGGAGAAGCGTGACCTCCTTGGAGAGGAAGTGGTTGAGGTTTACGAGCCGGTCAAACTCCAGGCTGAGTTCGTGGACCTCCAGCTCGAGCTTTGCCACTGTTCTGGCGTCGGGAGTCTCGATTCGGACTGGTGAGTCGGGGGAAACACCAGTTGGAGGGGTCGAAGAGATACTGAAGCCGAAACCGGGCTCTCCTTGCTCGGGAACTGCGACCCTGGCGGGCTCGTGATTGAGACAATGAACGTTCTTGAGTGTCTCCATTTCGGCCGCAAGTCTGGTATCGCAAGCCTTATTGAGCCGGTGCAAGAGCCCTTCGTTGCTGTCGTTGATGCCCTGAACCTGGCATTTCAGTGTATATCGTTGTTTCAAAAGCTGGTTGTAACGTAGATTGAGCTCGAAACTGGCGACGCCGCCATCTTCTCGGCGGGTGTTGGAAAACATAGTGACACAGTGACACAGATGCTTAAGATGGTGACAGAATGAATAAGAAGACAACTCGGGATTAGACAACCCAGGATTAAGAAGACAACCCTGGATTAAGGTGACTTGACTGAGGATATAATGAACTGACTGAGGATATAATGAACTGACTGAGGATATAATGGACTGACTGAGGATATAATGAAACATGAGGCAAAGACCGACAGTTGTAATGTCAAGATGAGTAGTTCCTCCATCCTGTTGGTAGGCAACTCTCCAGGTCTTGCAGTTTTTGATACTCTTTCCAATTTGATACTCCTTCTAATTAGACATTATCGTGCTGTATTAATGAATACTTCACTTTTAAGAGAGACTGTATTTCTGTATGAAGTTAGATAGCAGTTATTCAGAGCCCCGTCGGTCATTCCCCCTCTCCCCCAAGCGCTAGGAAGTCTCCATACAGAAAATGATTCTGCGGACTTTTTCATTTTCTAACCATACACAACTACTCATGATACATGGGGATATTGAAGTGAAAGCCTTTCTATGCTGTTTCTTGAACCTGTTTAATCACCATGACTGTATTTAGTGTGTCAAAAATCCTCTGGAATTGCGGAATTTGAGAGATTTTTTTTTTTTTTTATTTTTAATTCTAATGATTTTTTTTTATTCTAATGAGATGATTTTTGGACGCTTTTCGGATACCGCAGTAAACCCTCGAGCTCCTCTCAAAATCCGGTCCTATGGCACAGCGGTAGCGCGTGAGATTGCAAATCTTAAGGTCCCGAGTTCGAATCTCGGTGGGACCTTTTTTTCTTCAGGCATCACTGATTTTTTGCACAATTTGGCAACTTCAAGTGCAATTATTCACCTTTGAATATCCCAGACAATTCACTTGGTTGCATTTCTTCTTCTCATGTTGGCTTGTTTGACATCTGACAGTTTGATATATGCAGACCAGTTGGATGTTGCAATATGAGTTGAAAATAGCAATCGAGCCGCCTCTGACGGAGAAGTCACTGTTAGCACGCAACTCGGTTCAATATGTTGTACTTGTACTTACTTGTACTTGTACTTGCGCAACCAGCTCCATCACCTCGCTGACTAAACCTGTGAGAATGTCGATAATCTGGCTGATATGGTCTCAGCTCAGTTGATGATCACGGTGGGATTGACGGAACGGAACTTTTACGATCTGGAGCTCGTGAAGAACCGATTGATCCGATTCTGGTTGTGTGGAGACTAGACTCTATAGATTGGTATTGGATTCTCCCTGACGAGCAGACTCGTTCCGGTAGTGATTCATCTCACGTGGGCATGGGTGTTCACGTGAGCAATCACATGAGCAAGGATTTCAGAGGACTGACAGACGATTCAGAAACATGGGCCTTGTGAACCGAGTGCGGGTTTCGGTCGTCTGTTGACGGAGTTTGACGCGTCGACGACACTTCGAGTTAATAGTTTTCGTGACGCGTTTCAGAGCTAAATTAATTTCGTGATAACGCGAGGTCCAGAGTAAAGATGTGGATGGATTTGAAGGCAGGATGAGAAACTGGGTAAAAAGATGGCAAAACTCGGCCGCTGCGCGACTGAAAAAAGATTACAGCACCCAGGATTCTCGTATGGTCTCCCACTACAATACTAACTGGGCTCTCTGGTGCTTGACTATGGCTTGATCGGAAACGGGAAGCCGTATTTTCACCAGGATATTGGCCGTAACAGAGTTGCGCCGACCCGGAATCGAACCGGGGGCCCATCGATGGCAACGATGGATTTTACCACTAAACCATCGGCGCTGAGTTTGATTTGTTTGTAACGATTCAGAAGCTAGTCATAGGGTGTTTTGATTAGTCATGAAAAATCCGTCTACCATCTTTTATGAGAACAAACTAAACCAACCTCGAGTCTGGATAAGACTTGAAACGATTGATATGGTTTCCTGATCTGTTAGCCATGATTCACCAATGCGCTACCATTACGCCACGTCCTCTTGTGGTGGTCGGGGGAGAAAATGGCAATTTGGTTCGTAAAGTGAAAAAAACCAAAAAAAACAAATTGAACGCCAATAACCCGGCTTACTAGGTATATAAGCTGATAATGAATCATTAGAATAATATATAGCCACCACTCGCAAGTATGAAGTTATGTTTATACGACTTCCGGAGCTCGTACTATTGGTGTATTGCTCTGTAGAGTAGGATGGCCGGTTCCTGCTTCGTATCTAGGGATATATTGACGATATACCCATCACCGATTAGTTACAGATTTGGAAGAGTGCTATCATTCAGCATCCAATTTCTGCTTACTAGAGAATAAAAAATAAAAATTCATAGAAAAAACAATGGAAAACCTGAAAACGTAGTAGAATGACATAAAATGGAAGAAAAACCTACTCACCAGGTGAGCTCAAGAGATCAGGATCTAGTGAACATATTCTATATGCCAATTTTATTGCATACTCGACATACTCCGCACAAGTCGACATAACTCGACACAAGTGTAGGTGAGATGATAAAGTAAAAGTGGAGGGTGGAACTCGAAGGCTTTCTTCATCTTTCATGGGTTTTGTTTCTTTGATTCGCTCTAAAAACCGCTTATTGGTGGGTTTGAGATCCCCTCGACTGTACTAGTTATAGTAGTTATAATTTAGTTGGATCATGTAACTGAATACTTGACTGAACATCTGCCTTCTATTCCCTTGTGTGTGTACAAGTAAACCCAGATCTACGTACAAGAACAAGTGCAAGTACTGTACTGTACATACTGTACAACTACAACTACAACTACAAGTACAACTACAAGCACGAATAAACAAATTGCACAAAGACACTTGCAATCGCCGTAACTGTCCTACTCGCAGGATCCCATCAATTGAAGTCTCACTCATCTCAGACCCTCTTTATGAATCACTTTATAGATTTCACTTGATAAATTTCGCGTTGCAACTTGATTTGGCAAGTCAAAACGCAGCCTAATGACACATCTCAGCCTCTCTCTCCACCACCTCGGCCAACGAACATTGAGGTGAGTGTGTGATAGGTGTGTGAGATATAGGTGTGTGAGATATAGGTGTGTGATCTATCAGGTGAGTAACTCGGGTCGGTCACGTCAGGACCAGCATTGAACTACCACTGATTACTAACATAGCGGCGACACTTCAGTCCCTGGAAAGTCTGAGTTTCTCCTGTCACAGCAGTCCGCCATGGACTCGGTGCTGCAGTCTGAGATTGATCCTTCCCTGCTGGCCGAAAGTCTCAACGCAAAAAGCTCAATCTCAGTCCTGGGAGATCAATTGCTCTGGGAAACGACCTTGCCAAATGGACGTCGCATTGCCAAAAGCCGTAAAGAAGAGCCAGACCTGTGGGTCTCGCTTCCAGACGAGCGAAACAGATGCTGGGCAACATGAATCCAATGAAAGGGCTCATTGCAATGTTGACAATGGCCCCTCAAATCTTTTGCCGTTACCGAACGGAAAATGGTACCAAAGATAGTAAGCCTATCTAGAACTGTACAGTATGTACATACTGTCTCTATCCTACTCTCGAATCAAGCCAATCTGTCTCTTATGGGTGTAAGTAGTATTATGAACTAGAGCCGCACAATGTCGTCTCACCGAGAGTGTCCGTAGCTCTGTATCCCTGCCAAACCTATGACGATCGTTAAGCCCTTTGATACTGCAGTACAATATCTACAATGTACAGTATACCGTAAGTACCACGTTACTACTAATACTGTACAATTGTCAATAGATGGATCAGCAGAGGTGGAGCAATAGACGAGTGAGTATCAACGAGGTTGTTTATATTGCTTGTAAGTTGCTTGTTATCGTATGTACAGTACATTTTGTACGTTATGTGATAAGTTAGATCTGAACTTGCCCAGAGAATGGTGAGAATCGTCGCAGGCAGCAGAAACACTTGGAAATACACTGTGTATATCCACAGAGGTGCTTTCCATGAAAAATTGGACTGAATTTTCACATACTCTAGGCTGTAAAGTCTCTCAAGGTGGGGCGGTTGAAGTACTTCGACAAGCTGTACTATGCTCCTGTACAGTACCGATAGTAAACAAACGACATACTGATACCCTGATAGTGGTGGATATAAAAAAGGGAGCCCGACGTGGGGCTTGAACCCACAGCCTTGAGATTGCTTTGAATAAGAGTCTCACGCTCTACCGATTGAGCTAGCCAGGCGCGCGAATGGGTTTCGGTTGTAGAAAGTTGGGTCCCACAATGGGAATATTGCTGACTAATAAAACAGTCAAAAAAAAAAAAAAACAATCAAAAACAATCAAAACAAGACCGTGTGATGTTTGTTTCTTAATATATCGCCGAATATAATCATAACTGCTTCTATAATGATATTTTCCAGCAGATCACGAGCAAACGTTGATGAAACTGACCATGACACCGGCTGTTGTTTACTAGGAAGGGGGAGATCCGATGTATATAATGAACCAATGATCGGAACGTGTAAGGGACTTTGAATCGCCATTATTCATGGTCAAACAGACTCATACTCTTACTGTAATTGTAGTTGTACGAGTACTTGCAGTTGTATGAGTAGTTGTAGTTGAATGAGTTGTTGTAGTTGTACGAGTGTACACCAACATTCACTTCGTCGACCCACCATTGTGGTTTTCTGTGACATTACTCTAAGAGAAAAACGCCCCCAAAACAAATCCATGCTTCTCAACTAGTCGTATTACTCTCAATTTACAGAATAGCGCATCCTCCTACCTCCTCCACTTACCGCGTTGTTTCTCAAATGGGTTTGATAATGGCTCATGTGTCTGGTATGTCCAATACGGCAAGGGTAACATTTATTACAAGCAGCTAGGTCACGTTGTTAGAGCATTTATGGCTCAGTCGAAGCTCGTTTGGAGCTCGTTTGGAGCTCGTTTTAGGCAGATTTTGGATTCGTGAGGGCTCTGGAGAACCGTTCTGGAGCACTCGGGTTAACATTTTGGGCAAAATTCACTCCTCACCTCCTCTCTGGACCCAATGGCATGTTGTCGGACCACAAGGGCCCGTTCGTACGGCAATAACTTTGGTGATCACTTCTGTCTATCAAAAATCATGAGTTAGAGAGGTACAGTACTTTAACCACAACTCACTCCACTCAGCATCTTCAACTAATATCACCATCAGGCCGCGGAAGTCAAGAGCTTCTAACTGAGCTTGTGTACTGTGGCCCAGTTGGACTTCTCAATGTTCTTCCAGGTACAGTACTCGAATTTTGGGTCACTGGCGCTGGTGTCTTGCTCCACCGAAGTTTCTACAGCTCCAAGTCCACCTTGACAACCTGTTCAGCAGCTTATGGTCTGGCGAGAGTGCCTTTATCGCCTGCAGCATTGGAACACTCGAAAAAAGTGGTCCATCTCCGAGCTGCAGGTTGACTGGAGACGATTCAACGCGACCCCCGTCTGCTAATGGTCCATTCGGTGGTTGTCTCTGCCTCTGCCACACCCGACTTGTCCATGTTCCAGACGACGCAGTCGGGGTAATCTTCGTATTCTTTGAGGTCTTCGTACAACTGACAAATTTCAGGAATCAAGCAGTGAAGACGATCTTTAGCCATCGTTGCAGTTTGTTGGTGGTGTAGATTGGGCTTTCGTCAAAAGAAACTGTCGACCCAACTAATCTGAAGAGTGGCGTCACGACCAATCTCTCTGACCATTTCGTTGGCCTTCTTCAAGATTTCGTCGCGAGTGACAGAAACACCGGAACCCGCCTGCCAAAAACCCATTCTTCCAACACGTTCTCTAGATTTTTGGTCAACATACGTGAGTCCTGGTGGTACTCGTGTCTGGCCCTAGACCCGCGCAGTCGTCGGTGGAAAGTAGCATAAGGCACATCCCAGAGCTTCGAAGTCCTGTACACGGTATAATCGTGCCTCTTGACGTTCTTAATGGCTTTCTGCATTTGATACTCTGTCCATTCTCGCGTCTGCGGCGTCGACCGTTTTGGTTTCTGTCACATTGTTTGGTTTGGTTTCTGTCGCGTTGGTTGATTTTGTGTCTGCTGGACTCTTACTAGTTCGGTCATGTTGAAGAATACCAGATGAAGGAGACATTTCCAGGCTGTTTACAGCCGACATTTCTGCACCAGGTGGTGAAATTTCGGTTTCAAAGGTGTGTGAAACAACCCCCTGTTTTTTACATTCTTATGTTTACCGAGTTTAGCCCTATTTCTCAGTTCCACTTTCTGATTCCCCTGTCGATTATTGAGATGATGGAGTGAGGATGGAGTGAGATATCGGTGGATATATTGGTGGATATATATCAATGAGGGGTATGAGTACAAGTATAAGTACGAGTAAGCACTGTACTTCAGTGAGGTGGTGCTCAATGTGATGTCAATAGAGCATATGTGATTGTGTTTCGGTGATTATTTCAATCATATCTCTTTTCATGTCTTTTTTGTGATTTTTATCAAGTTTTTGCGAATATTTCAATTTTTGTGAATTTTTATAACATGATTGTAAGATAACTCACAACAATACATTCAGCTGTATATATGTTTATTGTTTATTATATTGTTGAGGTAAAAGTAACGATGCAAAGTTATAACTAAATGAAAGTATATGCAGAAAACTATATATATATATATATTATTATATAATATAGTACTACATACATAGATAAAGACTTGCTACAACACTTCTACAGTATGTACACTTCTAAGGACGTTCCGAAGTAGCACACACCAAAGCAACACCAGAAGGAGATTAGATCAGCTGATACACTATTGGATCTCGACTACAACCAACTTGCTGTCAGGTTTACTTGTATCGCTATTACCCGCTATATTTTTTTCTGCCTACATTCATTAATTTGAGTCATCAAAACAAAGCTCCTCATCCGCAAAGGTGTTACCTCAGAACGACAACTGGTGCGACATAAAGTCCCTGGAACGAGTCTTTGGTGTCCAGGACTCTTGCAATATCCAAGGGGGTTCTTCCAGTATTACTACATACGGTGGAGTCGAATGCAGCAAATCGAGACCATAATACCTGGAATCGAGTACGGGTAGGATCAGACACTTGGCCATGAGCAGAAGGTGCCGTCTTAACTTGGCTTTCTTGGCCTGATGTGTCCACATCTTGAAATGCTTGGGCATTGGCTGTGCGAGGGACGAGAATCCGATGGGCTCTGGAATCTGAGGAAAGAACATGCAGCCCACGTCCGCCTTGGAAGATCGGATTCTGTCCTTCCCAAACTTGCCAATAGTGGACTTCAACGAGCCGCTCAGCTTGTACTGGTAATTTCTGACCCTTCATCAGACACAACTTCTGCAGGATAGACACAGTCTTGCTCTCGCAGTAAATATACTGAGATTCGAGGAGTACAGTAACGATCTATTGTCACATAAAAGTTCATTTATTCATCAATTATAACATCACTAGGGCTTTTGCTTTTTTCGAACTGCTTTTTTTCTTTCTGCATATACATTCATTTAATGATAACTTTGCATTGCATTAAGTTTGACTGGATTATATCAGAGTTAACGAGGGTTTGAAGAGCGGCTGCTGACGTCTTGACTAGCGACTGCTGACGCCTTGTGGAGTCTCAAAAGACCCCCCAAAAACAATACTAAGCAATATTACTGACGCCGACATTGTTTTTTCCCAATTATTTGTTGGAAAAAATCGATGTCAACGCGGTTTTCGACCTTTCAGCGACGACATTCAAACTCCACTATCTATATAGAAAGTTCGCCCTCCTGCGTCACACGTGTGTGCTAAAAGTGCGCTAATATGGGTCCATTGAGGAAGGTGGAGCAGAGGCGGAGGAAAGAGGAGGGAGTGGAGGAAAAAGGAGGGAGTGGAGGAAAAAGGAGGAAAAGTGGTTCAAATCCTCACTTTTGTGCAAAAAGGTTGAAAAATAACGGCTATCAAGTGATCCAAGTTGCTCCGATTCTGCTCATTAGATAAAGGTATTTCTTCCTTATTTTTTATTTTTTGAAGACTAACTTTTCAGCCCATAACCGGAGCGGAGGATCTTTTCTCTCCACAAGGCAACTCCTCTCGCTCTTCCTCTTCCACCCCACACCAATTATCGCCATCACAAAAGACTCAATTACCATGGCTCGAGGCAAAGAATCGTACTACGCCGTCCAGAACGGCCGAGAAGCCGGCGTCTACAACTCCTGGGACGACGCCAGACAGCAGGTGGATGGCTACAGCGGTGGAGTCCACCAACGATTCGACACGCGAGCCGAAAGCCGAAGCCCTTTGCCGGCGGATCTGGAAGGCTACGGGCGGCGGCTCCAGCTACGGCGGCGGGCTCCAGCTTACAGCCACCAGCAGTGCCAGAGTGCCCGTGTACACCGACGGAGCCTGTCACAACAACCAGGGCTCCAATGCTCGCGCTGGTGTTGGAGTGTACTTTGGACCTGGTCATCCCGACAACGTGAGTCGACCTGTGCAAGGATCGCGACAGACCAACCAGCGGGCTGAGTTGGAGGCTATCCACGACGCTGTCGAAACCATCCACCGGCGAAACGACGGCACCAATTACGAGGTCAAGACGGACTCAGCTTACGCGCAGAATGCCTTTAACAAGTGGGGCAGCAACTGGCAGCAAAACAATTGGACCACCTCCAAGAACGAGCCTGTCCAGCACCGAGATTTGATTGAGCCCACCCTCAATCGACTCAACGATCTGGGAGACCGTGTCGAGATCTCCAAGGTCAAGGGTCATTCCGGCAACCCAGGCAATGACGCTGCCGATAAGTTGGCCGGCAAAGGTGCTAGAGGCTGGTAATGTCTTGGAGTACAGATAATTGATTGTTATGTCTACGTAGTACAAGTATATGACCAATTGAGTCAGAATTGTCGTGCTTGTATACAAGAGCACTTCTAGCACGTGACTGGTAATCAATCGCGTGAGATACCCCTTTGATTGTTAAATACCCCTGCTAACCCTTAGAGAAACGTTGGCACAAGACCCGCTCTCTTTGATGGCGAGAATGCTTTCGATCAAGTCCTTGTTGCTCACGGGGTCTCCGTCGGAGTTGACCCAGCCGTTGTTTTGCCACATCTGATGCCACTTGGTGAGACAGTCAATGGCGTAAGTTGACTCGGTGTAAATCTCATATTGAAGGCCATTGTTCATTGTTGCAATCGCCTCATATGCCTTCAGGATCGCCGCCAGCACGGCTCTCTGGCTCGTCTGAATGGGTCCCGCCAGAGGCTCAGAGACGTTCATGGGGTTGCAACGGCCAAACCACACCCCGACGCCCGCTTGGGGCCCTCCCTGGCCATTTCGAGCATATGCTCCATCGACATAGACCCGGTACAGCTTCTGACCTGCCCCATTCACATAGCTCGAGTCTTGACGGTATCTGGGGACGTAATGATCATAGCCGCATTGGCGAATCACGTTCACGGCTTGACTAAAAGAGTACACAGTGACGATACTCTCGACGCTTCGGGCGCCACGAACAGCCATATCCCAGTTGTCGAAAACTTGATCCTCGAAAACATACCACAACTTGGTGCTTTCGGGTTCTGCGGTTGTGGGCGTGATTCTGATCTTCTCCGGCGTTTCAGCTGATAGAGATCGAAAGTTCTTCATCAAATCTTCATATCTCGTCAGATTCTTTGTGCTGGCGAGCTCCTCCTTCACCTGAGCTAGCTCCCTTGTCTTCTCTTCTAGTTGGACTAGAAGCTGGGCGTGGGAGAGCGAGGCCAAACGGACGTCTTGTGGTCTGACAAAGTCGGGGGAGTCCGACATTCTGAAGATGATGCCGTGATCGCCGTGGGTATGGAGAAATCAAGTCTCAAGACTTTTTTTTGGTTCCAGCATGTCTCATGCCAGGTAATCTGTGCCTGGTGATTCCACGCCAGTATCGGAGCCCACCGACAAGGAAGAGACGCAAAAAGACATCAAGAGTGCAAAAAGAGTGAGCTGTAGGGGAATTGAACCCCTGGCACCTGCTATCAACTGAATGGAAGGCAGATATGTTACCACTACACCAACAGCCCGCGTTTTTTTTCTCTCAACATTACGATGAGCTATAATCACGAAAATAAGAGCTTTTTTCGGCGAAAAATGAACTGAAACAGACACAGGAAGTTTCTGGAGCTATCGGGAAAGTACCAGAAAAGTTTTCCATCTTCAAAAAACATCGCTTTTCCACCGAGTTTGTCAAACAGTATGTCCCCGGGCGTATTATGTAAGCATACACATTGTGGTATTACCTCAAACAAGATGACGCTTTCTGCATGGATATTTATTCAGCTGTTGAAGTCCACAGAGCCAGCGTTGGAACTGCCCCTTGTCTATTCCATCGTATAAAGTCTCCCTAACTAACACTCGAACCCTCCTCTTCCAACCGTGCTCCAACTCTTCTGACAATGTGTCGACCGAAGCAATTTGATTCAGGTTCACCATGTCAAGTCGACGTTTCGACTCGAAGTCCCACGCCAAATCTCATCTCATCTCAACAAGTCGAAGAGTTATTCGTCAATCTTGTCGTTCCTGCGGCATGAGTCGTACTTGGCCCCTGTTCCTGAACATGTAGAGCTCTTCAAATCAGGTACACTGTGACTCCCTTTCAGCTTGCAAGAAGCGGTTCTTCCTCAAGAAACTGACTTCGCATTCGAGGAGCTGGAGGAATGACGCAAGGAGAAGGAAGAGAAGCGTGGAAAGAAAGAGCGTAAGCGATAGCAGGAGTTGCGGAATGTGCGTTAAGGGCAAATGACAGCGTAATAACTCTGCCCGTTCGTCTCTGGATCAAGAATGCACGGAGTTCAAACAGTACTTGTACAGAGAGGAAGTGTGTCGTTTGTTGATGATTTTTGATAGTGGATATAGGATGGTAATGCGTGTCTATTATATGATGGACACTCAAGCAACATGATGAAACTACAAAGAACTTATAAGATACCTCTCTAGTAGTATATATTGAGTAGAACTCGCACCTCGTGGAAGATCATCCTGTTAGAAGTAGAGTCCCTATATTTGGATGGAAGGGGGTCGCAAGTACAGTGCATTTGGAAGAGATTCATATGAACATACGTCATTCAAAAGAGATTCGTACATTGATCGTTCATCTGATCTGCTACCTCCTCACAACCTGAATATGGCCCTTATGAACCTCATGGATCCATCCGTCAATGGTCAACCACTTTGACAACGCGACCTTAATCTTGGAGAAACCTCCTGGCGAATGAGAACCCAGACCCGTATTCAACGTCAGCGGTCGGATGTCCTTTACTGCCTTGTCTTTCTCCACCTCCCACCAACTGTTAACCTTCACCTTAGCCACTTGCATGGCTTCAGGAACATACAACCCGTGCAAGTCCGTGTACCACGGCGTCTCATTACGTGGCTCTGTGAGCTTGGCAATACGTTGCTTGACGGTGTGATTCTTGTCCTTGAGCTCGTTGTATGTCTTTTGGAACTCGTGTCGTAGAGCAGGGTCAGTAGTATTCAAGAGATTTGTTTTAGCCAGCTGTTGCAGGTCGTTGTATTGCTGTGACTGCTGGGACAGCGACATGGAAGCCTTCACCTTCTCCGTACTAGCCTTGTCTCCCACTCGTGTGAATTCTGTAGGTTGCGGTTCTTCCGCATCGGGACTTTCAATAGCTGGCTGCTCAATGCCCTCCACCTCAGGAATGATGAGGGAGTCCCACGCTTCGAAATCGGCAATTTTTTCGGCAACCTGGAACGCCTTTTCTCCATTACCTTGAACAAACAAACACAACCGCACAACGACTGGCCAGGGAATAGTCTGGAAAACGATATTCGTGTTTTCAATCACTACCATGTCGGCTGCGGTAGGAGGGTGTGTTTTAGCGGTGATAATGAGCTCCAGAATCGTTCGCTGGGGACACGCTTTGATCTGTTTCCAGTGATAGACTCGTTCGACCTTTTCAAAAGGCAACCCAAGCAGCTCAGATATGTCCGAAATCTCCTTGGAAAAGTTGTTGCGCGTAGATAGTGCAACGTAGGACTTTTGGGGAGACGTTGGGACTGCTGGCTGGTTATAGAAGTTCCTCGGAGAAAGCTGGGCATTCTGTTTCTTCTGAGAAAGTTGGGCATTCTGTTTCTTCTGAGAAAGTTGGGCATTCTGTTTCTTCTGAGAAAGCTGAGCATTCTGTTTCTTAGGACTCTTGCTGTAATTGTAGTTCATTCGAGCCGGACCCTTTGGCACAGGCTTGGTGTTTTTGGTTTCATGTGACATAATGAGGGATGTTAGCCGCTTCTCAAAGTCAGTGATGTCCTCGTCGGGAGGCACAAGCTCGATTTCGTCGACTTCGGCGGCCCCAACTATCTCATTCTCATCGTTGTCGTCGTTCTCGTTATAGTCAAAGTGGACATCAGGGTTGATACTGCTCAACTGCCGCACCGCCTCCTGTTCCGTGTCGTATTCCGAACAAACGGCAGTTACAATCGCCTCGCTGAGACTGGGATACCGTGCACAGAGCCAGTCAATGTCCGGTGGGTCCATGATAGCACTGGTTGTAGTGTGTGTTGGAGTTGCGGGACAGACGAATGGCCACGGTGATGACGTATTACTGTAGTGTCGTTTCCGTCTGGGTAAGTCGGTTGATCTGAAGCTGGAGCTGTTTCTGGGTCAATTGGGTATTTGTGTATCAACCAAAGTCGTTCAATTGGCGAAACACGCGCCCTGAAGCTCGCTCTGCTGCGCGTCTTTTGATGTAAGGTTCGGAATCAATCAGTGTGGCTGGAAAGTATGTATGGTAAACGAGTAACTGCAGCATGTATCAAAAGACGCAGGTAATGCATGACCTTCGAAAACACTACATCGCCGACGCCAACAAAGCACAAGTTCTTCACCTCATGCGGACTATTTTTTCGACTTTCGCGCCTCGTGAAATGGAGATACCCCTGACGACCCACGTTTTCACCAAAAAAGAATCCAGGATGCGGGCTCTGGTGATAAGGGCAATCATTCAGGATTCTGCAACGAGCAATATCTTCTGGCAAGTGCGAAGTTCTTCTTTCCATGTTGACCAGGATGAAGATTCCGTCAGTGGACTCTCTAAAGGACTGGATCTTTACCGAGTCGAAATGTGGAGTACTCCCCTCTTTCCCAGGGCATGTGAACAGTGACGCCCCCCGGAAACATCAACAAGTCAAGACACGCAAATATCTGCGGGAATTGGCTTATGGGATCTGGAAGATGGAGAGATCCCTCCGGTACTCAGGGGACGACGCCACCCTGGGACATGTCCCCAACAGGGTTTTGCTTCCAAATTCCTGAAGGAAGCCCCAAATGTGTGTTCTACGATGGACCAACCGCCCAGCACTTCACGATGGAAGCGAGAGTAGGAGACAGTAGCAAGCGGCAAAAGGGCGGGCCCAGGGCCACCGAGAGAAAACAGCGGTAGCAGGGCGGGGTAGTCCACCTACAGGGGACGCAAAAACAAACCAATTGACGAAGAAGAACCCACAAGGAGACGTTTTTCAAAGGCCAATGCAAATGAAAAAGGGCAATGGAAGGATTGAGATTAGAGAAACTGGAGGACTGGAGTGGGCGTTTTTCCCCGATGAACGAAACAAACACGGCGAAGCTATGTGGGACCCAACATACAAAACACGGACTGAACCAGGTTTTTTTATGGATTTTTTATTCGACCCAATTCTATCTCTCTTTTTTTTTGTCCTGCTTTTTTTTTTGTTCAACCTTTTGTTCAGTCAGCTCTTTTCAGTCCAACTTTTTTTTTTTGGTGTTAAGTTATAATTAAATGAATGTATATGCAGAAAAAAAAAAAAAGACGCAGAAATACCTCGATTTCGCTGAATTCTGGAACATTCCATTTGGAACGTCGTGTGGGCACTCACACCAAAAATCACACCCATAGCGTCTCTACAACACCCTAAAATCTCCTATCTCTCCTGACAATATTAGTATTTTAAACTCCTGCATAAAAAAATTAAATTAATTGAAAAATCGTTACGGCGAACTTCGTTATTTCAGCCGTGTAGCAAAAAGTTCTCTCGAGCAAAGATATGGAGCAAAAGTACTCTCAAAAAAGTACTCCTAGATATATGGAGCAAAAAGGGAGTCTCTGCAACGACGAATTGAACTCGGATTCCCCGTGTGCGCCAGACGGGAGTTCTAGCCTGTTTTTTTAGTTCGTAAACTAAATTATTGCAGACCGTTAGGACGGTTAGCGGCCTGCATATTATGTGTAGAGTGGAAATTTAGCGAAGACAAGAAAAATCAATTGAAAAACACCTCAATAGACATCTGATTAAGCAGCCACAGTTGGCAGATATCCAATTGAGGATAGATGGTGGATTACAGGCGACAATGTGTCATGTTGTATCCAAATCACCTCTGCAATGCCAGAGGGTACACTACTTTATGTTTTGTTACGAATGTGTTTATTAAACAAGAATCTAACAATTTAGTTGGGACATGGACATGAAACAGACTTTTTTTTCATTCCTTTTTGTTCGTACTAATTGAGATTAACACAGGGTCTCCGCTAGACTCTCATAAGGCTTTTAGACATCCTCAACTGATCTCTTTTCATCATCAGAGCAATATCAGCGAGTATAGCGACTTGGGTGGTACTGTACGGTACTTAGTGGGTTGGAGAGTACTGCACAATAACTCGTGACTCCCCAATGATTCCTAGAACCACTGTTGACACACTTGGAACATCTACTCACTCATTGAATTAACAAATCTACAAATTGGTATCTCTTAGAACAGAGCCATAAGGGCGGGAATGACAGCAGCAGCTCCAACAACAGCCTTGGCAGCGCCGTTGGCCTGGGCAGGAGTAGTCTCGCTCTTGGGGGCCTGGGCAGGAGCCGACTTGCTGGGCACCATGGTGGTAGCTGCGGACTGGGTCTTGGTCACGGTCTTGTTGATTGTCACGGTAGAATCGTTCTCCTTGGAGGAAGCCTTGGGGGTCTCGGCAGCCTTGGGGGACTCCTTGGGGGTCTGAGGGGCAGAAGTGGTCTTAGGAGACTCCTTCGGGGTCTCAACAGCCTTGGGGGATCCCTTGGGGGTCTCCTTGGGGGTCTGAACAGAGGTGGCCTTAGGAGACTCCTTGGGGGACTCCTTAGAAGACTCCTTAGTCTCGATCTTAGTGCACTTGGGACAAACGGTCTCGGTGACGGTGGACTGAACAACCCGAGTGGTAATGTCTCCATTGGAATCGACGGTGGTAACGGGACAGTCAGTGACGTAAACGGTCACGTACTCGCCATCAACAACGGTAGCGGTGGCGATGGACTTGGTAGAAACGGCAACAGACTGAAGAGTAGCGTTAGCGGAAGTAGAACAGTTGGAGGAGATAGTGACGTACTGGCCCTCGATAGAGGTGGACTGGACATCAGCAGACTCGGCCGCATTGTTGGAGGGGGTGGCAGACTCGGTCTCGTTGTTAAAAGAGATGGCAGACTCCTCGACAATCTTGGTGGGACAAGTGGAGGGGGTGGCCACCTTGGGGACCTCGCCGCCCCAAATGTCGGCAATCTTCTGGTAAATGGTGTTTCCAACCACTCCAATGGCGGAGGCGTTGGGGGCGGGGATGGGTACTCGCTCGTCGTTGAAGTAGCCGACAACAGACTGGTTGTTGAACTGGCCAGTAGTATCGTAGTCGACGACGGAAATGTTGAGCTGGTCGGCAACAAACTTGAAGGGGTTGGCAAGCGCGTCGCCTCGTCCGAGATGGGGAAGTTGCCAGTTGGCCTGGACGGTGGCCAGGTTGGAGTAGTGCGAGTAGTAGGTGTCGTCGGAGGTGCCCTGGAGCTCCTTGGGGACAGCTCCACCAAGAAGAACTGCCAGGACCTTGTTCTCCAGACGGTAGGTTTCGTTCTCGTCAAAGGTGACGATGATCAGGTTCTTGTCCATGAACTCCTTGTTAGCCAGCAGGGGCTCGAGGAAGCCCCGGGTCCACTTGCCAGCGAATTCAATATCGGTATCGTGGGCATCGTTGGTCATATTGGGGGTGATGAAGGCCCACTGGGGGATCTGGGCGTTGGAAAAGTCCTTGTTGAACTCGGTGAAGTTCTTGAGGTTGCCGAGTCGCTCGGGAACGTTGACCACGGAGTCGTAGTGGACCAGGGGGTTGTGCTTTCGCACGTAGTCGGGGGCAAAGTCGCTCTGTCGAGAGAAGTTCATGCCCTGGAAACCGGTGTAGGGCTGGTGCTCCTGGTACTCTCCCCAGGAGATGCCCTTGGTATCGAGCAGGTCGGCAATAGTGAAGACATTGTCGGGGATTCGGAAGAAGTCGTCGTTATTGATGCCAAAGTAGTCACCGCCAACAGCCGCGACGTAGTTGGGCTCGGAAGGGTGGGTGAGGGACCAGTAGTTGGTCAGAGTGATGCCCTGGCCCCGGAGCCAAGCCATATCCTCCTGCTCAAACGCCTTGTCGTAGTCGGTGTTCTCCAGCCAGATCTGGTAGTACTTGTCGAACGCACATCCGGGAACAACAGGGGCGGTGAACTGGTTGGAGACGGCGGTGGACTGGGCAGCAGCAATCTCCACCAGATTGGGGGAGATGGTGGTCATTGCGGGCTGGTGTTTGTTCTTCTTGGCCTCGGCAGAGGTGAAGAGGGCGGCAGCCACGATCACAGTGAAGGTTGAAAACTTCATGATAGTTCAAACGAGTGTGAGGGGGAGTGGGGGAAGGAGGATGGTGTCTGTGAACCTGTCAAGAGCCATACTTGGGGTATATATAGCCCATGGACCAGGAGACCTTTTCCTTAGTGCAGAAGGACTTTGGAATGTGATAATACAGTCCTTCTTATTGGCCCTTAGTGCGATAGAGATACCACGTGCATCGCTAGATGATATGATATCTGACAGCTATAGATCTGATGAGACCGGGCAGAGTTGTTTCGTATCAGATCTGGGGGTCAGGAGAGAGAATTGACGCGACATACAGGGCGATAAACACACCCGTATGTTGAGAAGGAGAGGTTGATTCCTCTCTCGTACTTCAATGGACATTCCGGGGGTGGTCAGGCCCAAAATAGTCCCATTTCGTGCTCCCCTTTGGGATTCTGTTAGCTCGCCGTTGCGGAGTTTCACGCTAACGCGTGTGCTGTTTGGACGGTGTTGGGTGATACGAGAGCCAAGCAGCCAAGACCGTTGCCAATGGCTGGGCAACGTGTTTACCGAGTTCTTTGTTACCGCTCAAGTACAGTGTACAGCACCATCAGAACAACAGCTATTGTACGCCATACCGCGCTATACCGCAGTATATTGCTGTTTACTCCATCGACGGTACTCGGATACAGCCTGGACCGTCAACCTGCGCTAGCCGACATTGTCCGTCCACAATTAACCATGTTGATATCAAAACATCTCCCAGCCTCGGCTCTGTTGGTCTCAAACTGGTGAACTGGAATCCTTCCAAGACAGCCCTCGGAACGAACACCCACTCCAGTCGCCCAATAAGATGGCTGCTTATTCGACACTCTATCTCCAAGGCACCGCTCGGAGATCTTGTTCTGACAGTTCAGCAGTATTCAGGGGTACACTGCACCCACGTGTTTCAACAGAGACGTACGGCAACGCGTCTCTCTGACACATGTGAACTTTTTTAGCGCCGTTTCAGGCTCTAGTGGTGCATCAATAGCACTAACAATTGAACTATCGTCGAACATATCAATAAATCAATAGTAGACCGTGCCGTGTTGACCGAGTGAAAGAAATCCAATTGCATTATATCAAAACACACCAATTGCATCAATTAAATCACGAAAAAGTTCTGTTCAGCCCATGTGATGAGCAAAAAGGGCCCAACCGGGAATTGAACCCGGGACCTCTCGCAAATTGCCTAGGACACCCTAAGCGAGAATTATACCACTAAACCATCGGGCCGTGCGATGTTACATTTAAAGGCAGACTTGTGTTAGTCTCTGATGTGATGCTTAGTCAGCGGTAATGAATCATTAGAATAAAAAAAAAAACCGGAGAATCATTAAAATAATATAAAAAAGGAGAAAACGAATGAACATAAAAGACACAAAAACAATCTGAACCAACATCGAGATTGGAGATGGTTTGGTATAATATTAATGATTGATTTACTAGTCTTGATTCACTACAAAGTCACCGCGACAAGAGCCAGATGAAGCGACACGAGATTGACAGGCTTGATCTCAGAAAAGATCTCTTGAACAATTTATTGAACGCCAATAACCCGTCTTATTACAAGTACTGTAGGTATATAATAGCTATAATGGATCATTGGAATATAAAATAAAACTCTCAAACGTCAACTGTGTTTTATAGGAGAAAACTGGCACTCTACGTAATTGTATGGATACAAGATGAAAAAGTAGAAGTTGCACCTTGTTTGCTGAAGCATAGGTACTCCAATAAAAGGATTTATATGTTCTAGATCCAACAATAATCAACACTTTACTTGGTGAGACAGTGTCAGATACAGTATGTACAGGAATAGTAGATGGTAGAGTATTCAAGGAACTCGCATACTGCTCTTATCAGTCGATTTCTTTTTCATGTAATCATATGATGAGTAACGTGAGATTTAAAAGTGTTAGTCTTGTACCTACTGTCATATAGGAACCATCTGGACTTGAGCAATAACTACTTTGGTTCTCTAAAGTGCATATAAACATATTGCACCATTGACTAACAGGCTTTCTCCTTATATGTCTATCATAAGCCGGACAGCTTCATCGTGGGAGTACTGAGCCAACATGTCAGCGGACCCCTGAATCTCTTGCAGATGCTCACCAAGGAATGTTGCAAGATAGCGCTGCATCGAGTCACATCTGGCCTCGTAGACGTTCCTCCATCCTTCCACGCACTTTCTGACGGTCAAGGTCTCCTTGACCAACTTCCTAACTGCTAGGTCGCGCAGTTTGGGAATGTCGTAGATCTGGGCAAGTACTAGCACTCTGTGGTTTGCTGAAAATCCATGTCAAGGTCTTCTTCGTTAAAAAAAAAGGCAAGCATAGCCTCAATCCAAACATGTGGATAGGGCATCTCCAACTTCTTTTCTTTTCAGACACTTCGTTCATGTTGGCTTCCAGCATCGTCTTGAAGAAGGGCCAGACGCCAGCTAGAACTAGAGAATGGACTTAGTGGACTTTTGCATCTTTGGAAACAATGGAAAATTTGAAATTGCCGTTGCAGCGAAAGAGGGAGAGGCCCGAGGGTTCAGGCAAACACGACTGGTGACAGTGAGGCAACTTGGTCATTCGTTTTGGTACAGGGCGATAAGAGGGGTTTTCGAGGTTGTCACAAAAGAAATAAACGACTTTAATAAGTAGTTATCTACAGTTTTCCGATGAAGTCAGAGTGTTTTTCAGTGTTTTGCTGCTTCTGAAACAAGGGCTTTCCATCCGAACTGTATCCACGATGAAACTAGTCTCAATTTGCAGCCAGCAACCAGGATTTCCACAGATTGATCTCTTTGAAAGGCGAGAAATGGGGAAATCTGCCACTTCCGTTTATCTCACCTTGTTTCCCCCAATTGCTCATTATTCGACACCTCATCTGTCTTGCCTCTTTTACGTCTGATTATGCGGATCTCTGCAGATATGCATGGTTTCCTTTGTTCGCCGTATTTATTTTTTCTTTGTTCCACGGATCGAAATTTGGACACTCCAACAGGACTAAAACATCACTCCTGACCACACAACGGGTCTAAAAGGAGTTGCCTTGAGGGTAAACAAGTCTGGAACAGAATCACTCCACGAAATTATCCATTGTTCCACGACAAAAAGGATACGATCCACGCAACTGACAACGTCCAACTAACTCTGATATTGACGACGACGACGACGACGACGAAGACGAGTTTGCCAACAATATCCTTGCGTCTGTCTAGGACCTAAAGGTACAGTTGCCATAATATCAATAGCAGACGATCCAGAGAGTGTTCTTATTGGTTTTGTTGCATCTCTTCCTTATCTGTGGACTCAAGGTGAAACTCGTTAATCTAGAATGAGGGGGCAACTACTTGTACTGCAGATCATCGCACTTGTCTGGGCTTGTAGTTTTGACGGGTCCAGCACCTTACTCCCATACTCCAAGACATCGAAAGATCTTGAAACCAACTCCTAATTCGAAACAAGGCATATGGTGTCGGATCCCAGAAGTCGGATCCCAGAGGTCGGACACCGGGTGTCGAATCCCAGAGTCTTCAGTGACATGAGATGAAATGAAAACTGGCCGGGAGGGGTAGTTCAGAGCATTGTCGTCGTGACGCAACGCTGACGAGGGAGAAAAAACTATATCAGTGGTGGAGGAAGATTTTGGTGACCTGGATAACCCATACGTTCTGAGTAAGTCCATTATCAACCGCCAATCCTGCAGTGTCCCCAGACAACCCCCGAACTCAGGTTCAAAAGAGGTGTCAGGGTCGGGTCTGCTCCTCCTTGACCAGAACCTTCAAGATCAAGCATTTGTCTTAGATTAGCGCCATACCACTCAGATGCCACCAACTGAAGACTCAGACTCGGAATATCTTGAAAGAGGGTCTGGTGGCAAGGTCGGATTATAGATGCCGACATCAGTCCGCAGTATTTTCTGATGCAGTTTCATCTCAGAGAGTAGAAACGTGACCCTACTTCCATGTTCCAGACAACCAAAGACGTTTACCAATGGTACTGTATTCAGGCGATGTACCAATCAATCACAACCAACATATCGACAGTCATTGGGATCACGCAGTGATATGGGAATATGTCATTGGATTCATTCTGGAGATCCCAACCATACCTCGTCAACCGTTTTGTTCCAGGAAGCTGAGAGTCGACCCATTTCGGGTTCACTTGAATCGTCGTAGAGATAACGTGACACTCTCGCGTCCAATGAAATAATTTTGTCGTAGTGTTGACGCCGTTTGACACTGGTGAAATTCCACCAGTTCTACCACCACCAGCTCATTTGATCTGTTTATTGATTATCTACATCCTGTCCTCCTTTTTGACCCTGCTGTCCAGCAACTGCCGTTCCTGGAATGTCTTCAGAAACGTCCTCAGCTCTTCGTTGACAGTCTCCCAGGTCATGTCTGTGCCCTTGACACCCACCAGGCGTCCCAAAACCACCTTTTCATGCTTGCTTAGCTTTCCGTGCAGCCGACACGTTTCCCCCAACACCGATTCCACCACTCTTAGCTGATCCGTGGTGGAGTTGCCCTTTTGTAGATGCATCAGCCTCCCTACCACAACCTGTCGATAGTCCATCGGATCCATGGTGGTCTGGTACTTGGCGAGAAACCATTCGCGCATAGGTATCCACTCAAGCATGCCGAACCAGCGGCTTTTGTAGGCCTGTGACCAAGCGTTGAGCACCGGGCCCTTAATGGCGTGGGCCAGAAGAACTGCTCGAGAATGGTTGTCGGCAGTCGTGCACCCCGTTCGAGGAACAAACGACTCGAGATCTTCGAGAAACAGCCGTCCGTCTGTCTCATCACACACTCCGCCGTACGATAGCGTAACTCCCGGAGGAAAAAGAGACATGTACTCGTAGACAATGGCTGGGTTCAAGGGATCGACTCCGTGGCGCCAGTCCTTGAGTAACGTGACGTGGTAGTTTGGTTTGCGCGTCGTCAGCCGGTCGATTTTAGTTTCCAGCTGACTAATGTCATCTTGCAATGCCTCGATCTGGTCTTTCAGAGGCTGCACGATTTCCATGGTTGAACGTGACGATAAAACGCGTGCACAAATGACAGACGCGCGATTATCACCTAAATTGAACCTTATCGCGATTACGTAAGGGGCGACGGCGAGCAGAGCATGGCGACACCCACGGACTGAGCAGCGACTCAGGCGGCGGCGCAAGTGAAGATATCCTGCCGTTTCATGCTGGTGATGATCTCTCAACACTGATATTTTTTCGGCTACTTGAAGCTTATATTCCCCGGACTGAGGTATTATTACGGGCTCAAAAATGGTCTGATTTGGATAAAAGTCGATTCAAAGGGGGATTTGGGCTTGTGAATAAATTTCTGACTGCTTGGCAAATCTGACAGACCTATTTATCCTTTTTATATTTATTTATATTTATTTATATCTATTTATATTTATTTATATCTATTTTTTTATTTACGTATAATAGTCAATAATAAGTGGAGGTTACGGACCTCGCTAGTTGCACAATTTGAGAGTAAACGAAAAAAAGGGGATAAAATATCAATCTAGATACACTATAATGGAAGATGGTATCCTTCATTTCCGGTTTTGTTGGTTTTTCATTATTATTATTATTTATTTATTTCTTTATTTCTTTATTTTATTCTAATGATTCATTAGTGTTTTTTTTATTCTAATAATTTTTTTTATTCTAATGATTCATAATTCATATTTTTTTATTCAGCGTTCAAACGTCAGATTTTGAATACGCTAGAAATAACTCGGTAAAATATAAAAAATCCGATATAGTGTAGGGGCTATCACATCACGCTCTCATGTTGAGAACCGTGGAGACCGGGGTTCGATTCCCCGTATCGGAGGTTTGGTTACGGCCATATCCTGGTGAAAATACGGCTTCCCGTCCGATCAGCCATAGTCAAGCACCAGAGAGCCCAGTTAGTATTGTAGTGGGAGACCATACGAGAATCCTGGGTGCTGTAATCTTTTTCTCAGTGACTTGTCTGCTTTTACAATTGGCTGGGCTCTCTACGTACAACCTGGTCTACAAGCATGTCGCCTTCTCCTATGTACTCACGTCAGACACTTGAGGAGAAGTGAGACATGATGAGGGGCTACATGGAGATGGGCTAGATGGAGCCTCGGGGCTAAACGTGGCTAAACGGAACTAAAGGCAACACAAGAGGCGCAGAAAAGGACCGTATAACTCAGAGTTGCGCCCCCAAACGTGCAATCAAAGTTCCTTTCCCCCGGCTCTCCGGAGTTATATCGTACTTGTATAGGGTTCCGAAACGTGAACAACATTTGTCGAGGGAGTATCAACATTTGGCAACGACCATTAAAGACCCAATAAAAGGTGGTTATCGGCTAGAATAACGACTAAAACCGGTTTTACCGACCCCGCTTTTGATTGAGTCGCATTATACAGCTCTCCGGCACTCGCCCCGCCACTTAATGTCCACTATTTCCGCAGACACTAGCCACGGACCCACTCGCCTCTTTTACGCCCCTTTGCCTCAACCCTGGAAAGATCTGCGCTCCGCCAAAGACCGAGCTGCAAAAGCGCTAAGAGTCCGCCGCTGGTGTGAAAGATCGGCGAGCTACTTGGGACTGTATTTGGACTGTATCTGTGGGTTTTTTCCGAACGTTTCCCGCCGTTTCCCTCACCAATATTTGACCCGAAATCAGCTTTTCCGTATCTTTTTTTTATTATTTTGCCTTTTTTTGTCTTTTTTTGTCTTTTTTCTTTTATCCAGTTTACCGAGATTTTCAGTTCATGCTTAAATGCACCACAATAGAAGCAAGTTGTGACGGGATCCGAAAACGAGCTGGAAAGCGCGTGGAGCAAGAGATGATGACTAATAAACACACGTGGCACGAATAACACACCTATTACTGTCAATATCGCCCTTCTTCAGCTTTCCCTAGAGAAAAGCGCCGTTTTCGATCCAGGCCAAATCGGATAACCCTGCTGATAAACTTTTGCACAACAGAGTTCTGCAGCAAGATAGAGCAGACCAACTGCATACAAGATAAATCCAAGCTGCCCAAAAAAAAAACACCATCAACAAGTTGGAGAAGACATTCTGACACCCAAAATGACGATACTACACGCCCTACAACAACTGCCCGCAGAAATGGCCGCGGAAACGCTGGCCCATGTCGATCTGTGGACCCTGCAACAACTGGCCAAAAGCTGCACCACTTGGAGAAGTTTTCTGCTGACCCTTCCAACACCCTGGTGGACCCAGAAATTGAATCAGACCACCGTTGGAAGCGTCAGCCACGTGACCGCAGAACAGGCGGTGGTCTTTGGATCGTCAGACGGAACTCCGGGCCTTCTGCCGTTGCTCTCAGACATCCGGGACGTTCAAAAACGCGACTTTGCACTCGACACGCTCCAGAAACAGTCCGACTCGTCACGTGACCTTCTCGACACTTTCACGCCCATTGTATCCCGTGGGTGGACCGATTACGAGCTCTCTGAGGACGACGAGCTGGTTCCTGTCGACATGGTACGGGTTTGGGAGGCTGGATCAGTTTACGATGAGATGGCTGAAACATGGGCAGAGAAAACTATTGCTCGGCTCGAGTCACGTGATGGAACCGTTACTGTGTCTAGAAACGGCGTCTCTATCACCGTTGAAAGTTCCCCGTTGATTCTGCTTCAAAGAAACAAGAAGCAGACATTTTTGCATGATTCTGATTCTCTGTACTGGGTCGATTGGCACCGAGAACGAATTCTGAGGCTGGTCAAGACCAGCAATATGTCCGACTTGGGTCATGTGTGTGTCATCTCTGGCCACATTATATGCTCTTACTCTGACTCTCTCGTTGTAATTGAGTCTCAGTATCCTGAGGGAGGGTCTGGCAGCAAGGTGGGTCAGATCATTGATCCCATCTCCTCCGCATGTTACCGAGTCCCTCTTCCAGCGAATCTCATTGACAAACAGACCCAAGGTCATGTGACTGTTTCTGGACAGCATGCTCTCTTCCTCTTTTCCACTCCTCATGTTCGTGGTTTTGTGGTTGATTTGAACAAAAAAACCGTGTACAAGGCAGATATTGGAGATTTGGGCTGTCAGAGTCCCATCTATGGTCTCACAGAGGGTCTTGGTTTATCTGTTGATGTTGTTGGGCTCTCCGAGTGACCATCATGTCTACATTTATTCAGCAATGCATTCATATATACGTTCGTGGGTGAAATTATACCTACAACTTGTAGTTTCGCAGCTGGTTGGCGCCCATGTCTTCCTCGTACGCCAGACAAATGTCGAGAAGCAGCTCGTTCTTCTCCTTCTGGCTCAGCGCTCGAAATCCCAGAGTCATACAAGTGTCTCTGAACTCGAAGGCAATCGAGTTGCAGACCCGCTGAGCTTCCGAGCGCTTGCCCAGGCGGTACAGCTCGGTCCACTGGGCCACGGCCCGGTCGATATGTTTCAGACACTTGAACAGGTCTGTTTCGTAGCCGGCCTGCTCGTCCAGCAGCTGCTTGAGGTACAAGTGGTGGTTGGAAAGACCAGTTTGTCGCACTTCGGGGTCAGACGAGGACATCTGGGTCCGGAACCGGTTGTGGGCAGCCTCGTGGGCACACCGCATGTTCATGAGGTGCTGGAAAGGGTCGATAGGCCGACCGAACATGGAGGGAGTTCCGAAAATTGACATTACAGAGAACAAGAAATTAAAAGGAAAGGTAGACAAGAAAAGAAAAGAGAGATGGAGTCTGGCGGCGGTTGAAGCTGGCAAGGATCAGGGCAACTGGACCGATATATATACATTATTCCCCCATAATTTCCCATATTACTCCCCACGGGGTCCATAGAGTAGAGAGCTCCCATAAACAGAAGGTGCAGTGCGACAGACGCATATAGACGCATATATTGGACCTCTTCCACGGTCATTAAAAAGTGGAGAAGGTGAACTGGCAGCTGGCATTAGTTCATCTGAACAATATATACTGTAGACAACGTAGTAACGAATTTCAAAAAATTTGAGCTGTAGGGGAATTGAACCCCTGGCACCTGCTAACAATCGAATGGAAGGCAGATATGTTACCACTACACCAACAGCCCGAACTTATTATTTTGAAGTTTTTTTTTGGGGTAGTGTTTTAGACCTTTTTGGCCTTACTTCCGTTGAAAACCCGTTCATTTTTGCCAATCTCCGGCCTTTGGATGAATCATGGCATAATTTAGGTATTTATCAGCTATTTAATGTAAAAAAATTTGGATCTTATTGCCCCAGTGGGCATTGGATCGGGCTTCAGATGTCTTCATTGGGACAGTAGAATACAGTAGCTAATGTGGAATAATTGTATGGAGAGCAGTGTCAGATGATATTCCCATGAGTTGTGATATCATTCTGTGGATTTCGGGTTTTGAGGAGGGATTTTCTGTTTATGAGCTGTTGTACTGGTTTCAAATCACTCAATGTCATCTCGTTTCGTCTTGGTGGTTGCATACACAAAAGATGTGGCGAACAACTGGCACGTACGCTACTCTCCAATTAAATCGATACAGGCGTCTTACCCAGAGCTCCCTCTTTGCTGTCGGACTACTTCCTCGTGTACAGTATGTACACGCTGTACTATTCTCGATTTGCCTTCGAGAAGAGAAAACAATATATTGTATTTATACACTTCTAACCATGTGGTGACGTTCTCCAACAGACGGAGTCAATTGCTGCCCCCCTTGAGGTAGCCCGTGCTACGGTCCCGAGAGATCGTATCTGAAGCCCTTCCCTCTAAGAAGTGAACATTCCTTGTTAGAATCCGCAACATCCTTGTTAGAATCCGCAACATCCTTGGTGGAATCCGCAACATCCTTGTTAGAATCCGCAACATCCTTGTTAGAATCCGTAACATCCTTGCTAGAATTTCCAACACCCTTGCTAGAATTCCCAACACCCTTGTCGGAATCCCCAATACCTGTCTTTATCGGAAGCAAACACACCCGAGCCTTGGCGAGAGACTCTCGTTTGTTTAACATGACGTTTAGTGACCGGAGGTCCTTGGATACCCTGTCGCATAGCAAGTGCTGCTTCTTCTGAAGATTTCGTTTGATTTCTCAAATGTCTTTTCCATTTTCTACAACGTTAGAACATTGTACAAGAAGCTGATTCCAATCAACAGTATATGGAGACATTGCTTTTCAGGCAACTAAAGCACTCCGGCATAGTCATCCGTGCAGGGAGTTGCACACCAGGCAACTACACGGCATGAACTCGCAGAGTCTGCATCTAAGAGTTGCCCGATTTCAGATTACTGTTTCGAATCTGTTCATAACAATGTTCATACGAGCATAGTACGAGTCCTGTACACACTGTATATACTGTACACCTACCTGTTGATAAATTCAACCCTACAAACCACAAGTTCGTCACAATTAGCACTACTCAACACCATTGTGTCAGTCACAGCCAGAAAGTCCAGATATGACCGCAGCCAGGTCTATGTTTCAGGTTGCCAAACTTGGTAAGTCCAAAATATTAGAGTTCCTTATCTTTCACTATCAGAAAGTATAGTTTATGCAGGAGACGAAATTGTAGGATTGTGAATGGCAGTGACGACCGGGTGTGTACAGTTTGTTGTACAGTTTGTTGTACAGTTTTGTTGTGCAGTTTGTTGTGCAAGTAGTTGTGATTGGTTCAACATGTCTGTAGTTCGACTGTGGATCTACCAGATTGGAGGGATTTCAGGGACATGAGCAGTTGATTGATTAATATAGCACACTCTTGTAGCTGGTGGTACGTACTAATACGAATTTATCAGTACGGACACGGTAAAATACTTGTTGTCGTACTATAACCACTCATACTTGTAAGGTACTCTCAATAAATAACGTCCAACGTCCACTTTCTGCACCCAGAATCTCGTGGACTCCCACTACACTGGGCTGTCTGGCTCTGGGCTGTCTGGCTCTGTCTACAGTAGCTCTACGTCGCATATGTATGCTTGATCTCACGGACGTGTTCTTGGGTAACAGCTCACACCATTATCGCCAGTGATAGCCAAACTGAAGTTGTTGATCCCTGGCTATCGGACAAGGTACAAGCACTGGCACTCATACAGATGCTGGAACGTATTTCCCAGAATCAAAAAAGCAAAGTATCTTTTGATGAAACTGAATTCTTCTACCGGGATCGAAGCGTGTCTCGCTTTAGCGTCTATCTACACTCCCCTACCGAGAGAGCTTCTTTGAAGCTGGCAATTGCAGAAAAGTGCATCTTTTTGGGACAAGTGCAAATGAATTGTTTTCCGCAAGTTGAAAAATTGGACCTTTACAGTCCAGTGGTCATTTTGAGACCAATATCGAAGCGATATCCATGAATTACGAGCGTGATCGTATGAATGTACAAGCTGTACTTGTGAACCGCGATTTGGGCCAAAGTGAAAGTGTTCTTTTGGTAGATCCACGCGGTCTGAAGCATTGACGCGATAATTACCAATGTCTCAGAGTCTGATGATGGTTTAGCGTGGGGAGAGAGACACGTTGGTGGGCAAACGCGGAGAGAGGTACGCTGGTGGGGCGAAGTTTGGTTTTTTGGCCGTTCCGTGGGTTTCGTAATCTGAAGGATATCGACGACGAGGGAAAATATTCGTTTGGTCTTTGAAGATCTTCTTGTCGAAGTTCTTCGAGGCCAACGAGAGGCGTCAGCGTCGTGGACGCTCTCACACGGGACGGCTGCTTACTTCAGAGATGAGACCAGCCCTGGTCCTGAATGTGATTCTGAAGAATCAGATGGGGAGCCCGAAGACGATAGAGATGCTCTAGACTCTCTATTTTTGCCAAACTATGAGCAGGAGAGACATTCTGCCTTTAGAAGAACCCCTAACAGAAGATACTGTGAAAAACGACCATCAGTGAGAAGAAATCAAGTGAGAGACGACTATCAAAGAAGAAATCAAGTGAGAGACGACTATGACGGAAGAAGACGACGCAGAGCTAGAGACGATAGAGAGACGAGGACTTTCACTAGAAGGGCTGCCATTTCTCAAATCCTACCGCAACCCTTCTGATAATCCAACAACTCCACCTCCAACAAAGTCTCCTGAGAACTCTCCAATTCGGCCCAAACAAGAAGAACAACCTGCACAGGTGAAAGCCGAAAAACGCAAACTCCTCTTTGTTTGTCTAGGCTTGAGGTCTCCAGTCTTGAAGTTCTCGTCACTCTGTTTCTGGCAAGACCGTAACTTTTCTTACACTCGTCAAAGATGCCCTCTGACCTCTGAGATTACGCACCCAGTGGCTCCCGGCAGACATGATCACCAGAACTCAGTACCACATGTATCTCAGAGGCCAGCAAGAGACTGGACCTCATTATGGGTCGAGAAGGGCGAGCTCACAAGAATTCGGCAGTAACATGGCCCAATTGTCACTTGTCCGACTCACGACTAACTCGCGCCGAAATGGACATGTGCATGGCTAGAGACCTAGACAACTTGAGACTCCTGCCAAGTCAGAAGCAGACCTTTTCCCAGGCACGACGAGCGACGTTGGGGAACCTGAACAAAACGTTTTCCAATTATCTGATTGACAATTACAAGAAGGCAATGCGTTTGATGAAGGACACGAGAGTGAAAACGGCTCCGATTCGGATATGATGGATGTTGATGGAGAATGAGTTGAAGAGGATCACGCACCTCCCAATGTGTCTGCTCGAGAGCTATTACAGCGCCGTTTGGATGGATAGTTCGATGAAAAACGTTTCCCTCCTGTCGCTCCTCGATATGTAGTACTGGCAAGCCAGGAGCAGGGGTGCTGTCGGAGACTGTTGTCGACCACCTCAAAGAGATGTCGTTGACAGCGGTTGTGTAGGTTGGTTGATGGTGTTGAAATAACTACAACTACAATAGACAGTATACTTTGAGCAGTAGAGTGAGAGTAAAATACATTCTGGTCGAGTTCTTGTACTGCTATACTGTGCTGTACTTGTACCACATTGAACCACCTGTACTAGTTTCCGTTCTACCGTTCTAGCGGAAATCGTTTCGCGTAAACTCCAGGTTGATGTTGGATTATAAAACTTATAAAACATTTAAATCAATGAACTCAAGGGTTCTCGTACTTCGTCTCTTGGTGGAAAATCCCGCAGCAGAGTGTCCCAAAGTCTTGACTAGTTCTAACCTCTCTCAGAATGAACAATGATAGGAGGAACAACGAGCTGCGGATGGGAATAGAAAGGATGATGACACTCAACATGTCGGAGAGACTATACAACTCCAAGTTTCCGGTTGTTTGCAGAAGTCAAGGGTTCAAGGGAGTCAATTTGCCAACCCGTCCACAATGGACCACTTTCCGAACACTTAACTGGAAACAAAATCTTCTTTAGATGAAATGAAGATCAAGATATTCTTGGGTTAACAGACGATTCGGTATCAACTGACCAGTATCCCCTATACCTGAAAGCTTGCAGACGTCTTGACATTATAGTCCACAAAGTGCGAAACGCCCATTGGGATCTCATACGTAAGGGGGATCTTGTACGTGAGGGAGACCCTTGGCACAATCACTTCTTCGACGACAACTTATAGGCATCCGACATCCGAACGACGCACCCAATGGCATATTGAACTACGTTGTACTACGAGCGATGATACGAGCTTCCACAAGGGAGTATTTCGTTATCAAATCCAGTCAATTGCTTATATAAGTTAAACAGCTACTTGGAAACGTGGGCCTTGTGCTCCTTGTCGTCACCGTAAGCCTTGGTACCGTAGTGACCGTTGATGCAGATAATGTCCTGGGGGCGGTAATCCTGCTTGCCAGAGAAAAAGACCTCAAGAATCTTCTTGGTACCCTCAGCGTATCGGCCCTGGGCGTCGATGGAAGTACCGGAGATATGGGGAGTCATGGCGTTTCCACCGCCGTACTTGTTTCGCATGGTTCTCCAGGGGTGGTCCTTGGGGGCAGGCTGGGGGAACCAGACGTCACCACCGTAGCCTCGGATCTTGCCGGACTCGAGAGCGTCGACAATGTCCTCGGTGACGCAGATGGCTCCTCGAGCAGTGTTGACGAGCCAAGCGCCGTCCTTCATGTGGGAAATGAGCTCCTTGTTGAAGAGACCCTTGGTGGAGGCATGGAGAGGACAGTTGATGGTTACAACGTCACAGAGAGAGAGCATCTCCTCCAGAGACTCGACTCGTCGGCATCCAATCTCATTCTCCACATCAGCTGGCATAGCCTGGTAGTCGTAGTAGAGCATCCCCATGGGGTCAAAGGGCTTGCATCGCTTGAGCACTCGCTGGCCGATTCGACCGCCTCCAACGGTACCGATGACCTTGCCCTCGAGATCGTAAGAGTCCTTGGCAACCGCAGCAACGTCCCAGCCGCCAGAAATAATCTGCTCGTGGGCAGGGACAAAGTTTCGGACCAGCACCAGCATGGTCATTACAACATGCTCAGCGACGGACTGGACGTTCGAGCCGGTGACCTCGAGAACGGCAATGTTTCGGGCGTTGGCAGCATCGAGGTCCACGTGGTCGGAGCCGACACCGGCGGTGATGCAGATCTTGAGCTTCTTGGCCTTGTCAATTCGCTCCTTGTTGATGTAGCCGGGGTGGAACGGGGTGGTGATGACTACATCAGCGTCAACAATCTCCTTGTCAAGCACAGAGTCGGCACCGTCCTTGGAAGAGGTGGTGACGAGAGTGTGGCCCTGCGACTCGAGCCAGTCTCGAATACCAAGCTCGTTCTCGGTGCATCCAAGCAGCTTGGGCTCGTCCTTGGCGTGGGAGCCGGCATCGTAGAGAATAAGAAGGACCTTCATATTGGTTGTAGTGGTGGTGGTAGTGGTGGAGGTGGTATGTGGATGGGGAATTGAGACGTCCCCCGGCCTCCTTTTATACCCCAAACATCGTGGTGCCTTGAGACTGACGATCTGTGCGACTTGCACGAATCATGTCCAGACACGGTGATTAGACGGATGTCAAGTGCGGCTCGCTTAATTATAATTTGGAACCCGTTGAACAGCCCGGGATCAGAACATGTACTATTAGTGGAAGATATTGTACTGCCACCTGGGCAGATAAAACAATAAATCGATATATTAATCATTTGCTAACTGATTCTGTGGTTTTTATTCCACATTCGCTAGCAATATTCGCAGATATGAACACCTTCCGAACACCCGGATCGACATTTCCGAGCCGCACACTCGGCTATATTGCATTTTCGAGCCGCACAGTTTTGACCGGGGTGGAAGACTAGTCCGATTATATCAATCGTAGGCCGCAAGTATACTAAAACTCTGGTTGGTTTTTTTTACTGATACGAAACCGCCTTGATTTTTTAGTATACGAAACCACCTTGGTTTTCCTTAGTATACGAAACCACCTTGGTTTTCCTTAGTATACGAAACCACCTTGGTTTTCCTTAGTATACGAAACCTCCTTGGTCTTCCTCTCAAAAATTTGGTCTAAGTTGAATCGGTCAAGGACAACCACACGACAGTTTTTCCACGTTTCCAGTAAAATCATACACATTTGATAGACGTATGTATCACACATTTGGTGAGACGGTTGTAATCGTCTTAGGCTAAAAATACTGAATATTTACTGAATAATGTTGATGAATGAATGTATGTATGTTAAAAACGTCTAAAAAATCCAAGATTAATCGGGGGATATTCTATTCGTTCTAGAGGAATACATTTTCAGTTACTTAGACCTATAAACAATGTCATTCCTGCAAATCGGACTTGGAGTCTGGGGACGATGATTAGGCAGTTGTAACCTTGACAAGGATAAATTTCAGATAATTTTCAACAATTGGCATTCTGGCCGAGTGGTCTAAGGCGCCAGGTTCAGGTGACTGAATCAATATCCTGGTCTCTCCGGAGGCGAGAGTTCGAATCTCTCGGATGTCATTATTTTTTTTGGAATGTGCCAGAAATTAAAGTTTTTCATATACACATCCCTTTTTCTCTGTCCAATATAAAACATGCAACTCTTGTGGAAGATATCTAAGAACTCGACTTTCTGCTGTGATGATTTTGGTCACGTGACTTTACAGACATGGTCGTTTCGTGTCTTGTCCACAATTTTGTCGCAACGAGAATCTCTACAAGTGAGTACATACAGTATGTACTTGCAGTTGGTCAATCATGCGATGTATTAATAATTAGTATCTATGTCTGCTTCAGAAACTCCTCCATGTTAAGATGAGGACTTCCAGTGCCGGACCGGGACTCGTGAATGGCACCCAGAGCACCCTGATCGGGAACGTCGTCCAGCTCGGCGTCAGTGGAAGAAGCATCCGACCGATCGCTTTTCTTGCCGCCAAAAAAACTCAGCTTACCAACATTGAACTTGGCAGAAGACGTGCTCCCCTTTCTGGGAGAGGTGAGGGTTCGGATTCCCTTTTGAATGATGCTTTCTCGTCCATTGGAGTCTTTGGAGCCATCGGTCATGGCACTGTACTCACTGTGGGTGCTGGAAGCACCATGTGGTTCAGCGGTGTCGTCATACAGCTCCCTGGGCTGATCAAACGCCTTAAAGCCAGGAGCAAACGGACCCGAGGAGCCTCCATAAGAGTCCACAGACCGGTTGCTCCAATCTTGCTCTCCAGAGGGAGATCCAGACCACTCGGAGGTGCCAAAGCTGGGTCCAAAGATATTGCCTCCGGGAGAGTTGGACCGGTTCCAAGACGCCTGGAAGGGGTCATATGACTCGGGAGCCACCAGCATGTCGTCGTCGGGCTCCTTGCCCTCCTGCTTGCGCTTGTTACGGAAGAAGAGGGAGCCTTTGTTGGCAGGTTCAGGGGGAGGCGTGGCCTTAGCTCGGTTGAATCCAAACATGCCGGAGAGCCGTTTGAGACGAGTCACGGGCGAGCTGGTGTCCATGTCGTAGTCCTTGGAGAAGAAGGAGGGGCTGTTGGGGTCTTCGGAAGACACCCGGAAAGCGTCAAACGAGCTGGACGGAGAGCTGGTCTGGGCATGACTAGGGTATGTAGGGCCCTTCATGGGCAGTTCGTCGATTGCCTCAAAGGAAGACTGAGTGAGGGAATCGTTGAGATCGTCAGCACCAAACAAATTGGATGGGAGAAACATTTGCACCGCAGTATTGAAGTTTTCATCTCCTTCAAATGCGGAGGGGCGGCGTCCAGCGTCAGGAACGGACTGGGCCGGAGCACTGGTGGAAGGCGGAAGCTCAGGTTTGATCATGTCGCGACTTGATCCGAAATCGAAGCTCGACGTGGAATTATCGATGATTTGAGAAGAGCTGTTGTTGGCGCTTGCGACTACCTGGAACTGCTGGTACTGGATCTTTGCCGACTCCAGTAGCCGCGTGGCCTCGCCGTACTCACCATACACTTGCACATATCGCTGCTCAAGCTGACGCTGCACGTCTCGCCACTTTTGGTCCAGATCGGTATCGAAATGGATCTGTTGGCGTAAGATCTCGGCCTTTCCGTCAGATGTGCCCTCGAGAATCTTAAGTAAAGCTTCCGGCGAGTTGTTGGCATCGCTGCCTCGGCTACTGCTGCCGTGTTCTGCCAGACTCTTTCGCAGGGCGTCAAGCTGCCGGATCTCGGCCGTCATAGTCTTGACCTCCTCTTCCACGGCCGCCAGCGACTTTTGTAGAGTCTCGGCCTCCACGAGCTTCTTGTTGGCGTTCTCGTGGTACGTTTCTGTGTCGGTGGTTGTGAGATCCTCCGTTTTGCGCTCCATGATCTGCGACGTGTTGATCCACTTGCTCTCTTCCACCTCCATGCGTTTGAGCGTCTGCTCAAGGTTCTGCAGCTGCTTGTCCACCTTGGCCCTGTGCAGCTCAATGTTGAGCTTCTGGTCTTCCAGGGCCTTCATTTCGGATCGCAGCTGCGATCGGGACACATCATCCTTCTTGCGCTGTGCCCGAAGCTCCTGTGACTCCTCCTGCAGCTTGTTTTCCATCGCCACCAGCTCCTTCTCCACCTCTCGATACTGCATGTTGGCATCCCGGATCTCCTGCTGCGCAGCCTCCACCTCGGCCGTCAGTGACTCCACCGTGTATGCAGACTTGTCAGCACTCAGCTTTTTGGAAGACGAGTGTTTGTGTTTCTTGTGCTTGAGCCCCGCGGCCGTAGAGGTGGCGGGGATGCTGGTGGCCGAGCTGAGGCCGGAGGTTGTAGATGCGGTTGATGTTCCTGTTCCGGACGCGAGCACCACAAACGAGGGGGTCACGGGGTCCATGAGAACGGGCGCCAGAGAGTCCAGAGACGGGTGCTGCACCCGTTTGCGCGTGTGGACACGGACTGTGGTTGTATTGGATCTGTACTGATTCGCGTTGACCGTGAGCACGTTGACAGAGTACGTCTTGTCCGGCTGCAGGTTGGTGAGCACAACCGACGTGGACCTCGAGCTCTCGCCGGCCTTGATGCCGTTCACCTCGATGATATGTTTGTGAGCTGTGGTCTTTTCCGGTTTGGGCCATCGCAGCGTGACCGAGGAGTCGGACACATGATCCACACAAATGTCGGGCCGCTCGGGGATATCCACACCCAGCAGCCGGATCAGCGTCGTCGCGGGGATCTTCAGCAACCGTGTGGCGCGATGTAGCAGCCAGAAGACCGCCAGAATCGTGGCTATCAGGCCCATAGCTATGTGTCGTGATGGAGAAGAAGGTTGGGAGTTTCGCTTTTCCGTGCATGCGAGTGAAGAGATTAGTCAGCAGCTACGTAAAGAAGAGGACGTAAGCGGGCTTGTGTAGCGAGGATTCGAGAGGACGACAAACGAGTTTAAAACAGTATACAAGTTGGACGACTACTCTTACTGGTATTACTACAGTATTGCTACAGTATTGATACAGTATTGGTGGGTACAATGAATCAATGTTTAGCAGGGTCATCACCAGAAGTTGGCCGAGGTACACTGTTCGATTCTGGGGTGTGTGCATTTTCGGAAGATTTGTTCCGCTAGAAGAATGTACGACTACGAGTGGAAACGTGTTTGTTTTTGTGCTGTACAATACAGTATGTACTGTGATTGTATTTGTCAGTATTTGTATTGTATTTAATGTACTATTACTTGATATACTTGGACTTGTATATACTGTGCTTGTACGAGTAACTACTGTATGTATTGTTCAAGTCTCGAGGTCAAAGACCCTCCAATAAGACCCTCTCATGACGTTCCACCGTCCTTCTTAGAATCGCCTTAGAACCGCCTTAGAACCGCCTTAGAACCGCCTTAGAATCTCCCTTGTACCTGAATAACGAGCTCGGGTCCAACAGGATCGAAATGATAAAACTTGTACATTTTCTTCACCGTGACATCGTATGGAATCCGATCCATGAAAAAACCAGTCCTGTTACCTCTGCGAGCAAGATCACCGCTGAGCTTGTTCAAGATGGAGATGGCTGTAGCTCGCTTCCATCTGACGAAAGAGGGCGTCTTGCCGTTGAAGAAGGGGAACACAAAGTTGGGACGGCCTTGACTACGGTCTTTTACGCAGTACGAAGTGCCAGTGACCAGGTCTCCAACAACCCGTCCTCGACTCACCGAAGCAGAGACAAACCGACCACACACCGAGCGGAATGTGGACTGTTTTAGATTCTTGGTCTTCTCGAGAGTCGTTTCGGAGTTGTCTGCCAACCGGAACGCCTTCATGGACTTGGAAACCCCAGCCGGAACGGGAGTCACCCAGATGTTGTTGAGCTTCTTGCCGGGTCGCTGCAACTTCAAATCCACTCAGAAAGGAACCATGGTGTTGAACAGGTTGATGTGCAGCATTCCATTGAACACGACAACCTCCATTGTTTTGAGCACGCGTTCATCTGCCGAGAAAGAAGTCAAACAGTATTTCTGTCGGCGGTCTGCCACCGCGTCAAAGTAACACACTTGATACTGTGAACCAGAGCGCAGAAGCCCAATAAATCCAGCGCCACCACCCAGAAGCTTGCCAAAGCCCGGCTCAAAAGACGAAACCATGCTGGAAAAATGTTCGCGGTCGTATTTGAGGATACCGTCTTCAGTTTTGAAGGCACAGGACTTATCCACAAACACATTAGTCTCGCCGTCCTTGATCCACAGCACGCGGTCGTTTTCATCCACAAACTGAATGGAGGCGTGGTCGTTGTTGACGAACATCTTTGTTCCTCGAGGCGTGAAAAGAGCGTGCTTCTTCGGAGTGTGAAGTGGCTCGGTCTTGATGGCCGCCTGCTGGACCTTGAAAGTCTTGAGGTTCAACGATACGTAGTCGGTAAAGATACAGTTGCCCTGCAAGTGAACCACACTGAGCCCGTCACGCTGGAGAATGAAGGGCATCAAAAAGGCACCCTCAAATAAAGGCTCAAAGTCCATTCGACCTTGGGCATCCACAGGGTCAATGAACGTGAGATCGGACCGCGGAATCGAGTCCAGGTTGTCAGCACATGCCCAGGACGCGGCATTCGAGCTGAATCTCCTTGCTCGGGACACCACGACTCGTCCATAGTCGAACCACGACGTGTACTCCGACTCATGTGCTTCAAGAGAAGTAGCCCAAGGAATACGAGTCTGGACCTTGTCACGAATCAGGGTATTCTCAGCCTTACGGATAGCACTTTTGAATAGAGTGCTTGTATCAGCCAAAGCAATGCAGGTTTCCAGATCGAGGTGGAAGCACATGTTTTCAACCACACTCTCTGGGAGCTGTGGAAATGGGCGTCTTGTAGTGCTGACGTCATCAGTCAACTCGACGGCCATTAAAGCAGCCGCCGAGACTTCTCGCTTAGATGCAACAGGAGGCTTGGATACGTATCTGGGTGTTGACTCAACAGCAGGTTTGAACACAGGCGCGCATGGGTTGAAAGTCGTTTTGGTAGAGGTGGTTTCGGAAGGGGGTGTTTTGGCAGCCGAGTTATTGGAAGTCGAGCGAACAGCTGGGGGTTTATTTGAAATCTTGACAATCGGAGACTTATCCTGCATCTTGGCCAGCTTTTCATCTTGCACCACCTGTTTTTGTTCCTTGCGCTGCGTTATCGGAGGCGAGGAATGCGCCTGGTGAGGTGGAGTCAAGATTGGAGGACGGGTACCATGAGGGTAGGCCACTTTGGGAGATGTTTGAGGATGGTTGGTGTAACGGGGCGGAGTCAACAGCGGGACTTGAGGCAGCTGAGGAGGCTTATGAATAGATGTGTACTGAGGGAGTTGATGGTTGATCCCAAAGGCATGACTTGATTGAGTAGTACATCCCAAGCCCACGACTTCACTTTCGAATAGAGTCCCATTGTCTTGCACTCTCTGAATAGCGGCCCGAAACCCATCTACAACTGACACGCCACGCGCACGCAGAATCGAGATCTGCTCGGCAATGCCAACATCCAGTGCCATGCCTTGGGAATTGTGAAAATAACCGATGAAATGCACGCACCGTTCCAGTTCAAACCGCTCTCTCTCGACTCCTGGATAATGGCTGAAGTTGTGCAATAGAAACCTGCCACGCTGTTCAATATCCCACAGCTCTTAGCTTAAGGACCAAGCCCCCTGGGGTTAAGAAGGGACGTCCATGCACTGTCGTTTAGCCAGGGGAGATAACGGAGGAAATGACCGTTTGTAGGTAGTCAGTTGTGGGGCATTGTGAGGTGGGATGGCAACGTTGGCAGAAGACGGTTTTGTGGGATTGGTCCTATTACTGCCAGTCTTAACAATCTCGCCAATTACTACCGGCATAGATTTTGTTTGACCATTGTCTTTTTCTTTTGCAAGCTCGGTCTCAGTCGATTGAGGAGGGACAATTGTACTTGCAGAGTTTCCACCGTCCAGTCTGGTACGCTCCTCAGTCGTTTTTCCGGTAGTCGTTTCTCTGGTGTCTGCGACTGCCGTGGACTGCTCTGTCTCTGAAGGGATGTACCTGGGACCCAGCAGGAAGCACTTGGCAGGATAAACCCCGGTCTCAAGAGTCTCCATAAAGGCATTCAGACTACGGAGGTTGGCCCGCTGAAATCGCATCGCCAACTGCTCCTCTGTCAGGGAAGAGTGGCTGAAAAACAACTGCAGGGTCTTCACCAAATCGCCTGACGAAAATCCACCGCGTTGGAGATACTGCAGCACTCCAGGACCCACAATTGTCTTCACCGACTCCAGGGAGAATCTCCTGGAAGCATCCGCCAGCAACTCCAGTTTCTCGGGCCCCTCTTCTTCAGCCGGAGGAGAAGGTAGCCTGGCTCGTGGCCATCCGCATGTGTGTTTGGTCGCATCTGATTTCTGGTGTCGCGCGCACGGTTTGCGGTTCAGAAACGAATAAATGTCATTGGCCACGTGATCTGGGCCGAGTTCGCGGACCGTTGTAGTTTCCGCGTCCTTCATTGTGGTGTTTTATGAGTATTGGCTGGACTACTTACTGACGATTTATTTATCACGCGCGACGCGTCACGTCCGGAGTTTAAATGAATATCATGACAGGCGTGTTTAGTCCTGCGCGACTGAGCTGTTACTGTAGATTGAGTACAATTGTTGAGATTATAACCAATCAACCAAAAAAAACAACAGCTGTACTCCTCTCCCGTCCAAAACCAATAATATTCATTTCCATACGACTGTTGATTCGTTTGGCACTTCTAATTTCAGATACTGATTCGTGTTTTGGCCAACTGCACTCATTTCCCCACGAAATTTGACGATATCGGTGCAAAATATCAGTATCAAAAATACTAAAAAGCATTTTCTAATGATGCACTATAGTACAGTTGAATTTCTTACTATTATTATGACATTGGGTAATATTGGAGCCCCAGAACCGTTTTTTCCGAAGACGGATGATGTTTTTACTTTTTTTTTTTACTTTTTTTTTTCATTTTTTTTTTCATTTCGATTTTACTGTACATATTACTCTGTACCTCTAAAGTAAAATCACTGGAATTGGATTTTCACCATCTCCGAGTCCATCGGATAATTACTTTGTCCAACCAACCCAACCCGCGATACAGTGCTCCTATCGGAGGTTTGACTCTCGACAGATTGGTGGATGAAATATTACGTAATTTATTCGACAAAAGATGACTGTGATTTCGCGTTAATACGCGCACTTGAGTCACTGAGTCATCTGAGTCCACGTGAGTCACCAACGAGTCACATGCAAGTCACTTGCACACATCCCACCAAACGCCTCGACATGGGTCGGTCATGTGACCGAGGACCGAGGGAGGCTCGGGTCACGTTCCAGCACGTCATGACGTAATTATCTTTACGTTTGCCCCGAGGAAACGCCGTACAACCGTGCTGCAGGCCGTTTATCCGGACGTTTGTAATCACGCCGAAGTCTGATTCTATAGGGATGAGAGTGGAGGGGATGGAGGAGATGGGGGAGGTGGTGGTGGATGTAGAAATAGGTAGAGCTGTTGGTTATACTGTTGATTAGACAGTTTTTCTGCCCACAAAGTGTTTTATCGTCACTCAAAGACGTTGTACGAGTGTACTAATGAATGCTAAGGTATAAGCATTTTATTTTAGGACTAAAAATAGTTCGAGGAGGCGGGATATTATTTCAGTCGCACGACTCCATTGTGCATAAGCCGAGGTGTACGTTATTTGGTTTTATGTATTAATTGTAATAATTGTAATGTTTATATATATTTAATAATGTATAGTAATTCCATTATATATAAACTTGTACTTGTACTGACTGTACTGACTGCACTGACTGTACTGGACTGTACTTGGTACTTGACTTGCACTTGTATCGACAGTACATAGATTTATGGTATCGTACTTGTAGCTAATACTTCATGCAATTTATATTTTATATTTTATATTTTATATTTTCTGTTGAAAGTACATACCTCCTCACATTTACAGTATATTCTAATCTGTAAAACATAAACCGGAGATGCCATCCAGATACCAACCCACCAGAGACCATCCACCAGAGGCTCTAAGACCTCGAAGGTCTCGACTACCGAAACAAATGCGAACACCGAACACCGAACACCGCCACACACCGCGACCCGTTCAAGCCACGGTTTCGCGCACAACGCTGATATCCTTCCGTTCTGGCGTGGACGTTTCGGCATTTTGATCTCGTCCGAATTCAAAATCATGTTTGGTCCGGTGCATGGTGAGATGCATTTCCCCGCTACGAAAAACAGACGGTATTGTCTGGGGAAGGCTGAGGGCGAAAGGAAGGAGAGAATAAAAAAGGGAGAGGCAAAAGGAGAGGCAATGGGAGAGGGAAATGGACGGAAGAGGACAGTAACTGTAGACAGAAAGTGTAGATAGAAAGTGTAGACAGTAACTGTAGAAACGAAGAAGATGTGATTTCCTCACACAAGATGCGAACACTCCAATCTTGCACATTCCACCAGACTCGACTCATCTCATGAATCTTCCTCAAAACATGCACGTCAAGCTCCAACGTGCCCCCACAAACCCTGTCCGTGTCAAGTCCGAGAGCTCGTTCTCTCGAAAGGGTCACGCGATGGTTAAACCGAGACCCCCGCCAAATCCAGATTTGCTGGCCCTGTGCAAAATCCCGTTCCCGCCATCGGCTTTTCTAGTCCCCTTATTGTATCCGCCTCCATCCATCTCCATTATTGCAGACGTTTCGGCAATAGCCCGTTCGGGATTTAAGCTTCGGAGAAGTGTCGAGCCAGCCGATTGGCTAAACGCCGAGTGTGAAAAAGAGGGCCGTGCACTTTCCACACCGTGGGTGGCAACGAGGCGTTTGAAAGAGCCCCCAAAGGCGGCACAAGATAAACCCGACGCCACAGTTGCCATGTCGCACCACGGAGCGCTTGCATGGCGCCATCCAAAGCTGTGGCTGGCACTTTATCCTGCGCAATCAAACACAATCAGTGCGCCAAACTCTGATGGCTATTGCGTCATGACAGCCGGCAGCGAGAGGATATATATAGGAGACGAGACGAGCCTTCCAGCCTCAATCGAGACAGCCTGAATCGACTTCTCGCGCCACCTCACCGACTTTGCGCCTCCACCGACTTTGCGCCTCCACCGACTTTGCGCCTCAACCGACATCTCGAGCTCCCTAACAGACTTCTCGAGCTCCCTAACAGACTTCTCGAGCTCCACAGACTTCTCGCGCTCCTCAACTGACTTCTCACGCGTCTCCTCAGAGCCACTTTCGAGCACCGACGAACCCAGACGTGACTCAAACGCCCGATACAAACATCAACCCAATCAGGTCCACCCCAACAACTAAAATGGCACCCAGCGCTGAAAAACTGCCCTCGCCGGCATCATCAGCCCCCCAGGTCTCGACCCTGAAGTCGGTCATTGCCGAGGTCGAAGCACCCTACAAGTACGACTACCTTCTCCCCGTCTACCCGGACCTCAAGTGGGACCCCCTCGAGGAAGTCCCCTACACAGACGCCGGTATCGACGCGGACCCCAACTACACAAACCTGTTCAAGGACGCGTCCAAGGTGATTGAGCTGACCCCCCGGTTCGGAACCGAGATCCACGGTGTTTCTCTAAAGACGCTGTCCACAGAGCAGAAGAAGGAACTCGCCCGTCTGATCTCCTTCCGAGGCTGCGTCTTCTTCCGAGACCAGCCCGACTTTGAGATCGAAGACCAGCTCAACCTCGGCCGGTTCTGGGGCACCCTGCACAAGCACGCCTCCACCTCTGTGCCCCGAGACTGGGAGGCCCGAAACCTCGACGAGGTCCACGTGGTCTACACCGACTACCACAAGAAACCCAACACAGCCTTCCCAGCCACCCACCTGTGGCACGCGGACGTCACCTACGAAAAACAGCCCCCTTCATACACCTCGCTCAAGGTGCTGGCCAACCCCCCAACCGGAGGAGACACCTTGTGGACCTCCAACTACGCCGTCTACGACTCGCTGTCTGAGCCCATGCAAAAGTACCTCGAGAGTCTCACTGCCATCCACTCGGGAGTCGCCCAGGCCGCAGACTCAGCCCGTGTGGGCCAGCCTCTCCGACGAGACCCCATTGAGACCGAACATCCTGTCATTCGAACACATCCCGTGACCGGCTGGAAGTCCGTCTTCCTTAACCCCGGCTTTGTGACTGCTCTGCGGGGCATCCCCACCTCCGAGTCCCAGGCCATCATGACCTACATCAACTCTCTGGTGGCTACCCAGCAGGAGGACACTGTCCGATTCAAGTGGAACTCACAGGATGTGGCCTTTTGGGACAACCGAACCACTTCGCACAGCGCCTCGTTTGGATACTATCCTTACCGACGACATGGAGTGCGAGTAACGGTGACTGGAGAGGTTCCCGTGTTTGACAAGAACGGTACTTCCCAGCAGGATCACTTTGATGCCGAGGTTGGGCTTGTTCGAAACAAGGACGGTTCTGCTGGTGGAAACTACAACGACTAAGCTTGTGGTAGTAACGATATGAACGATGTAAACGATATATATGATGATTTATGATTTATGTTGATTTGAGGTGATCAGGATGACCACATTAATAGCTATTGTAGATGAGCGGTACACTCGTAGTATAGACAAGCGATGGAGTATACATACAGTACGAGTATGTACATGTGGATTGACGTAAGCGCATATCGACTACTACACTCTCCCAGAACCTATACAATCATGAATTAATCTATATACGACGTTACTCGTCATCTTCGTCATCATCCTCCTGGTCAGCTTCATTCTCCTCGTCCTCATCATCTCCAGCTTCATTCTCCTCATCACCGTCATCTCCCTTGAGCTTGGCCTTTTCCTTTCCTCTTGCCATTCGTCCCTTCTTCTCTGTCTTGGCCTTGACGTTGGCCAACTGCTCGGCCTTTCGGTCGGCCTTGATCTTGGCGGCAGACGAATGTCGCTTCTCCAGCTTCTTGATCTCGGCCTCCGACTTCTTAATCCGAGTATGATGCAGCACCTTTCCAGAACACACGCCGTCCTCAATCTTGATGAGATCGAGGGTCATTCGGGGACCAATCTCCACGAGCTTGACGGCCCGTTTGCTAGGGCCCTCCTCAAGAGGCATTTCGTCGTCGTCGTCCGGGTTGAGGTCGACAATGGCATCCTCCTCGACCTCGGACATGTCCGAATCGGAGGTGAAGGCTCCGGCATCGGGGTCCAGAAGATAGTCGGCCATATCCTGCTTTTTGCTGAGGTTGGGGATCTTCTTTCGCAGCTTGTGTTTGAGTTTGGTGAGCTTTTTGACGCCCCGGGTCACGTCAACCGGACGGGTGTCGATGGCGTAGTGTCGGAACTCGATAGAGCCCGTCTCCTTGTCCTTGTTGAGCATGACGACCCGACGAATCGAGGGAATTCTGGTGTTCTGCGCAGACAGAGGGGGGAACATGTTCTGGAACATCTGGGTTACCAGAGTCTCGTGGGGGTTGGTGGCATCGTCACTCTTGAGAGAAAAGTTGTTCATCACCAGCAGAGGAGGCTGCTTGTACAGCTTGCCGTCGTTGGACTTGGGCGACCGCACAAACTTCCGAACGTCCTTGATGAGCGAGTACTGCGACACCTTGAAGTGCAGAGTGGGGCCCCGAGGCACACGAGCCATTCGCAGCGAAGTCATGCCAGACTCTCCCTTGGTGAAAATCATCAAATGTGACACTCCGAGAGGACCAGCCATGGTCACAAAGTCCCGCAGCTTGTTTCCCTTTCGCTCCCGCAGTTTGCCGGCGGTGTGGGGTTCCATGGCACATCGAGTGTCTCGAACTAGTTGTGTGAGCGCATGCTGAGAGGCCGGGGACGCTGCGACACTGCCGACCTTTTTGGAGCCCATCTTGAAGATCATGGACTTGGGGATCTTGTCCATGTCCTCCTCGGAGATCTGGACGTGCGTTCTCTTCTTGCTTTTCCGCGCTGCCATTTTTTTCTTAGTCTTGGTGTGTGCGTGTGTGATGATAAGTTGCCCGCTTTTTTTTGCATCAAGATTGGAATTTTTTGAAATAGGCTTCACTCGTGCATCTTGGGATGAGATGGAGACAAGCCGACCAGAGCGTAGATGTGAGCGTAGATGTGAGCGTAGAGCGGCGATTTTGATGTGATATAGGGGATTTTCTCAGGTTTCATTGGTTGAAATGGTTTGGAGTAGATAATATTGATTTTTTGCCGTCATATCAAGCCGTTTTATCGTCATATCATGTCGTAGAGATCAAACTAGCTATAGTGGGCAGCGGTGCCAGTGATACAGTCATTGTGAGCAAAAATGTAAGGATAGTCGTTGAAATTTTACCATATACAGATCATCCGCTTTTCCATTTATGCAATTTCCCTCTTTAAATTCGTTTCTATTAAAAACTGGCCGAGTTAGCTAAATATATGCGTAATTCACTCAACCAGGAATCGAACCGACGATCGCGAAAAACACAAAAGAACGAGGTGGCGGCGGTAGGAGTAACAATGTTGGAAATCAACGAGCGGCATTGGACCAGTTTTCCATCAATAACTCTTGCAACTCCTCTATTATCCCGATCCTGTTGTCTGGAGACGCTATAACGATTCTCCTTATATAGCCTTGCACATGTCATAAACTCTAATATATTTTTGAAGCTGCATGCACATTTTTTTCTCCATCGAACCTTGATTATTTCACATACAACTACTGTACACACAACAATGGCCAAGGCGACGGAAAAACGAGTGAAGCGAGCAAAGAAGGAGGAGAGCGGGTCCGAGTCCGAGGACAACGATGCCATCGCGCAGGAAATCCTCGACACCACCAAGTCCGACAACGAGGAAGAAGAGCCCAAGAAGAGCTCCAAGAACTACACCTCGGTGGAGGTGGATGAGAGTGAGGAGCAAACCAAGACCTTCAAGGATCTGGGCGTGATTGACTCCATCTGTGAGACCTGCGAGGAGCTCAAATTCACCAAACCCACACCCATTCAGGCCCAGAGTATCCCGTACGCCCTCGAGGGACGAGACATCATCGGTTTGGCCCAGACTGGTTCCGGTAAGACGGCCGCCTTTGCCATCCCCGTTCTGCAGAGTCTGTACGAGAACCCCCAGCCGCTGTACTGTGTGGTGCTAGCCCCCACTCGAGAGCTGGCGTACCAGATCAGCGAGACGTTTGAGGCGTTGGGCTCTGCCATGGGTCTGCGAACCGCTGTGGTTGTGGGAGGTATGAACATGATGACACAGGCGGTGGCGCTGTCCAAGAAGCCTCATGTGATTGTCGCAACCCCTGGACGTCTGGTGGACCATCTGGAGAACACAAAGGGATTTTCGCTGCGAACCCTCAAGTTCCTGGTCATGGACGAAGCCGACCGACTGTTGGATATGGAGTTTGGACCTTCTCTGGACAAGATTCTCAAGGTCATCCCCCGACAACGAAACACATATCTCTTCTCTGCCACCATGACCTCCAAGGTCGAGAAGCTGCAGCGAGCCTCTCTGGTGGACCCTGTCCGAGTGGCCGTTTCCACAAAGTACCAGACTGCAGACAACCTGTTGCAGTACATGGTCTTCTGTCCCTTCAAGCACAAGGACACACATCTGGTCTACCTCGTGTCCGAGAACGCGGGCAACTCGATGATTATCTTTGCCCGAACCAAGTCCGACACCCAGCGAATTTCTCTGCTGCTGCGAAACCTTGGATACGGCGCTATTCCTCTGCATGGAGATCTGAGTCAGACCGCGCGACTTGGAGCTCTCAACAAGTTCAAAAGTGGATCTCGAAACATTCTGATCGCCACCGACGTTGCCTCTCGAGGTCTTGATATCCCCGCCGTGGACCTGGTCATCAACTACGACATCCCCAGCGACTCCAAGTCGTATATCCATCGAGTTGGACGAACTGCCCGAGCTGGTCGGGCCGGCAAATCTGTGGCTCTGGTTTCGCAGTACGATCTCGAGCTTTATCTGCGAATCGAGGGCGCTCTAGGCAAGAAGCTGGACTCGTATCCTCTGGAGTCCGAGGCTGTCATGCTCTTTTCTGAGCGAGTGGCCGAGGCTTCTCGAGCTGCCATTCAGGAGATGAAGGGCGAGGATGGAACTAAGAAGCGAAGCAAGTTTGACAAGAAGAGACGACGAGACGAGATGGACATTGGAGAGCAGTAGATTGGTCCGGGAACTAAAAGACTTTCAGATGCGTATGCGATTGAGAGTATGTGATAGATAATGTATTTTTTATAGTCAAAGGTGAGGAGGGGATATTGGACCAATCGAGAGGTGACGACGAGTGGAGAGATATTGGTCCAGTATGCACTGTATGTACATGGTTCAATCGAGTAAAGAGGTGTCAACATCTCGATAGTAATTCAGTTATTACCGTAATTATAGGAGCACTTTGGCAATCGATGGATAATCGAACATGACTTGTGAGCTTCGTATTATATCTACAATATGTACAGTAGATATTGTATATAATTACTGTAGTCTTTAACTACAATAAATACGATACTGCCAGTCCAATCAAACATGATAATATACCTACAAGTACATACAAGTAGGTACTTGGAGACGAGTTATACCAAATTAGACCCGATATTATTGCCTAGAATCGAAAATACAGCCTTTCACGGTGATAATATCGCGATATCCAATTACATGCTGTACGGTGAGGGGAATTGATTGAGTGTTATGGTAATTAAATGTGTCAGACAGTCAGAGTGAGAGTGAGAGTGCAGAAGTGGTTCGTAGGCACAGACTGCTTCTGCTTCGGTGACACAGACAGCTTGGTTAGTCAGGGTTATACCTTTCTCACCAACATCTTATACTCATCCTTTCCTGCCTCTTCTCACAAAAATTGTACAATGTATTTTATGATATTTTTCTCACAAGTTGTCTTGTAAGTCTAGAGCGTATAAGGTGGGAAATTTGGGCTATTTTTCTGTCGGGCTCCATTCTTTCGAAGACCCGATGAAATGCAAAGGTTTTTTAACCAGAGTTTACTGGCGGGGTTAAGTGAGTTGGAGAATTATTCCGTAAAAAAAGACTAAAACCAGAAAAAACGAAAACCAGAAAAAACGAAAACCAGAAAAAACGAAAACCAGAAAAAACGAAAACCTGAAAACCTGAAAACAAGAAAACAAGAAAACCAGGAAAATACGGGAGTTGCGAATATGAGATCGAATGATAGTACTCGTACCATGAGATTGAGCGATAATACAACCAAATGTTTCCTAAAATGGGCTCAAATCACCGAGACTGAGGGCCAAGCATGTGGCTGTGGTATGGTATGTACATATATATTGTGCTTGTGGTAATACGGCAGAAACCTGAACACCGAAATACAACTATGTACTACAAGTAGAACTGAATTGACTGTCACTTGTATTGATTCATACGATACTCAGACCCAGACTCTACAGACTGTCACCGGGATCGATTCTGACGTGAAACCTCATTCTCACCGTCTCACGGCCCCACGATAAGGCCTCCTTACCACCGTCTCACAACCATGTCTTGTTCTACTTGTAGGTGAGACACTGACGACCGTGGCAGATCAGTATCCACATGAAATGGCAAATGGAAACTTGACCGGTTGTCTGAAAACAGCGATGTCCTGTTTGGCACATGTCCGTGATACTAATTGTAGTACTGTCGAACGTCAAACGTCAAACGTCAGAGTCTGCAGCCGAATACGGAAGCCAAGGGACGATATCTCGGGCTTGTAGGGGATTATCAAGCCGCAACCCAGCTTGAAAGAGACCCCCTGGTCCCCTGGCTTGTATAAATGGTCTCAATAAGTAGCAAAAAAGGCGGTATCGCACTTGAACCGATGCTCTACCTGTATCAGAACCCACAGCTGCATTATCACCATTGCCAAGAACCAATATTTCGTTAGCTCAGATCCCTGGAAGGTCCATGAGTGACGCATGCGGGCACTTGACGCTGATCTCTCCAGAACAAGTCCAGAATAACTCCAGAATAACTCCATTTACGTGCTGGAACGTGAAGTTGGGTGGGCTAGTTCGGGGACTGCGTTAGACATGGCCCTTCCCAAAGGCGTGATAACGTTGAATAACCCCCAGCTAAGGTACAGTTAGTACTTACATCGGGGTCATGATGTTACGCTGTCGTCTGGAGTGGCTTCCATTGCCCAGATTCCGCCGCATGTGACGTACTCGTACAGCAACGGCTGCTCTTTGGAAAGCGTCCCGATAGTGCATGACATTTCATTGTCCGAGTGTTTGCCAAATGAGTGTGGACATTGTTTTCATTCCTCAGGCACGGCACATGCCCCTGGCTCCTACAAGTAGTGTTTGATCGCTGCAAATCCCAAGCCTATGTCTATGTAGCGTTCCGGAAGAGTGTGGGTAGATGGACGGATGCGTCGCTGCGGTTTGCGACGCTGTTGCAGAGCGCACTAGTGCCAGCTGCTGCTGCTCCAGACACCCGCTGCAGCTAGATTAGCCGTGACAATGGCAGGGCTCGTGGGCGTCTGTTAGTTTGCAGGGTCCTGGAAGTGGTTAGGAAGCACCACCCTGAGACGTCTGGACGTCTGAGACTAAGACAATGGGTGTTGTACCAGGCGGTTCCAACCGTAACAACTTCCAGCCGTAAGAACCTCTGACTTCCAACCGTAACCACCAGCTGATCGAGATTGCCCCTTGAGCAAACTGTCAAGGGCCTTACTACCTCAGTTGAGTGAGACAAGACAACCCACCATGCCATAAGATCAACACACACGCCGCTGAACCTGAACCACAGCTCGCAACCACAACTACTTTAGACCATTCCTCTTTTGGTGATACTAATTGAAGCAGCCAAACTGGGACTTGACAGCCACCGCTCGCACTAGCCGTGCCGATGACGTCCCGCCTCTGGCCGACCATTGTCCCCGCCCCGCCGCAGCCCGGCTGAAATTACGCCCCCAAAATATCGCCCCATGTCCCCTCAATCACGTTGCGCGATCGACACGGGCCCCACACACGGTTTCATAATATATAAAGTGCGCACATGTACGACTAAAATAACCCTCGCTAAGGGGAAAGTAGGTTGGACTACAGCAGTACACTGCCAAATTAACTTTATCAAAAAAAAAAGAAAAAAACAGTATGGCCTTGTGTGGTAACATGAGAAGGTGGTTGTGGCAGCTTGGTTGCACATCTTTGTGGCTCGATTTGGCCGCCATCAACGACTTATTACGGGCCGGGAGACCATGTGACGCCCCGAGCGTGCGCTTGCCCCATCTGTCATCCAGGCCCGTGGTCGCACAAGAAGATAAATAGTCGGTGGTGTCTAAGCTCCTACCCCTTTTTTTGCACAACAAAGACGGACCCTGACGCATCCGGAATCGCCCTGGATCGTGGTCAAAGCCCTGCCGACGGTCACAGATAACTCTCACTCTATCTTAAAGCGCCCTCTTCCGATCAATCGCCATGTTCATCACTACTAAAGCCCCCGACAAACGCACATCGGTGCTCAGCTTCGACTTCAAGTACACCGACGTGGAAGCCATGTCCACCCAGCCCGTCACCATGATCTCCTCGTCCCCAGTGACGCAGCCCAAGCGGTTCTCGCTCAACCGAATGTTCAGCAAAAAAGGCTCCTCGTCCATAGACAAGAGCACCCCAATCTCGGTGCCCATGGACCCCACCCGAATCGACGACTGCTTCAAACGAGACAAAAAGGTGCTGGAAGCAGAGATCCAGAAAGAAAAGGCCAAACAGGAACTGCTCTTCCTCATCGGGGAAGGCGATCTGGCAGAGAAAAGACACAAGTCCAAGAGACCGCCCTCGTCCTCCTCAACTGCCTCCATTGCTTCCTCCAGACGACCCTCCACCTCCTCGTCTCGCCCCCAAACTTCAGCTTCCTCCAGACTGTCAACACACTCAGAACTGCCCCTCCACTCACTCAGACCCACCTCGACCCGATCGTCCAGATCCTCAAGATGCTCAGTCGCCCCCTCAAACCCCAACTACTACTACACGGGCCTGTCCTTGGTCAAGCTGAGCAGCCTCGACAGCTCCTACAGACGCCAGTACGGCTACGGCTGCAAAACCGTGGAGGAAAAGAAGATTGTCCACCAGATCTGCGCCACCCGAGACCTGGAGTACCTTCCTCTGGTGCTGTTTCGATGCATTCGCGAGATCAACAACAATCTCACCGAGATCGGGGTCTACAAGCTGAATGCCAGCGCCCAGAAAATCGAACAGCTCCGAAGATGCTTCACCGACAACGGGCCCCTATGTGACTTGGGCGACTACGATGTTCACACTCTAACCTCGTTTCTCAAGAACTTTCTACGACAACTGCCTGACGACCTCTTCCCCAACCCCTACCAGGAGACACAGCCCAAGGTGCTGGTATCTGTGGTCAAGACTGCGCTCGGAAAGCTGCCCAAACAGTCCATTGTTGTACTGAGGACTCTGTGTACACACATCCAGGACGTGTCCAACCACCACGAGACCAACAAAATGACGCTGTCGACGCTAGCCCGCATTTTGGCCCCCTCTCTTAGAATTAGATCGTCTGTGCTTGAAACTCTGGTCAAACATACCCCTGAACTTTGGTATGGCATGGAGGGTAACGGCGTCTACACATACGAGGCTATCGAGGTCCGCCGTCAAGAGGCCGTGTCTCCTACCTCATCCAGCTATCCCGCTGGCCTCTTTCCTTCTCGAATGTACTCTCACGACAACATTTCTGACGAGTCTCTTGAAAACCAGATCAATGGTATCATGTACTGCGGAGGAGGCATTGGAGATGTGGACAGTGACGTGGAAGATGATTCTGCCACTTCTGCGTCTCCGCCCAGATCTTCGTTTGAGTTCTCGGAGAACACTGACATGGAGCATACTGATGCGGAGGACCATTCGGATCACTCGCGTCGGCGAAAATGCACTTCTGTGGTCTCCACCAGCACCACCGAGAGCCAGATCGAGCCCAAGTCTCCTATTGCTGAGACCATCAACATTGACGGCGATGTTGCTATTGTTGGTCAGGCGGTGATGCTCAATGGAACCGTCACTACTGCTGTTCTTCGCGAGTACAAAAAGGCTCCTCTTCCTGCCATTCCTCAAGATAAGGGCAAGGAGCCCGAGGAGGCGACTGCATAGTCCTTAGACCTTTTTATTTATTTATTTATTGTCATTCGTTGTATAATAGGGGTATGTACTGTACATGATGTGAAACACGATTGTATTGGATATTATACGGGTCAACGGAGCCATATCAACGAGACCATGTGAAAGGGCGGATATCTGATATTGCGAGTTCAAGGCAAAACCCATGGAGTGTAGAAACAGTTCGACTTCTTAGTTATGCAATGATGCACTTGTCTGCACGACTCTGAATTATACAATTTCAGAACAACACCGAGTGAACTACTTGTACTTTGGAACTGGTACTCGTACAATATATTACTATGTAAGACTAGGGGCTGTCTACACCACCATCTTCTCTCGATGGTAAGTGTTTCGACGCTAGTCATAATCACGTAGTCTCCATCAGGACAGCCGCATTTTAAGACGTTTGACAACTAAAAATCATCCTAGGGGTTTTAACAGGGACACCTAGAAAACCTGATCGAAGACTTAATCACCCGAGCTATCAAACCACATCTTAACTTGCACTTGGGTAGCGATTTTTGGCTTTTGAGGTAGCGCTCACACCCTATCGTTTTGACAGATCAACTGAATGACTATCGGTTTGTGGCCGGAGCCGTTTTTTGGGGTTCATGGCCGGAGCCGTTTTTGGGGTTCGTTGGCCGGAGCCGTTTTTTGGGGGTTCGTGGCCGGAGCCGTTTCTTGGGGTTCGTGGCCGGAGCCGTTTCTGGGGTTGGCCGGAGCCGTTTTCTGGGGTTGGCCCGGAGCCGTTTCTGGGGTTGGCCGAGCCGTTTCTGGGGTTGGCCGGAGCCGGTCTGTTTGATTTCGGATGCGAATCAAAAAAAAAAAAACTGCTTTCGCAGGGTTCAATGGAGGGGTTGCCCCCAAGGGACACGATGACACGCGTGGTCAAAGGTGCCGCCAAAAAACTGGGACTGGACGCCTATTTATATTCGAAAGGCTGTGGTGAATAAAGTATTGGGTTCGGGTCTTTGTTTGGGTATTAAAATGGGGGCAGGACGATAACGTCGTGAAAACAGATCATTGAGACAGGAATATGACAGACAAACGACGCATATAGCTTACATAACCAGTTTCAGCGTTATTTGTAGCTCGAAATTTCCTTTTTCCGTCCATTTGCAGCGTCCAATCTCCTCAATTATACATCTACCATTGAAGCTCGAAAAGGCTATTATTGTATTTATTTACACATCCCAAACTAAAACATTCCAATATATGCCAAGACACGCAAATATCTGCGGGAATTGGCTTATGGGATCTGGAAGATGGAGAGATCCCCTCCGGTACTCAGGGTATAGCTATATGAGGGGATAACCTGAACTGTAGTGTGGGTGTGAACAGTAAAAGCCCTGGTAATGATAGTCAGTGATACTGCACTTGTAGGTTAATCGTTAGGGTGGCAATAAGAAGTAGCAAGCGTAAAAGGCGGCCGAGGCCACCCGAAGAAAAGAGCAGTAGCAGGGCGCGTAGTCACACCACAGGGGACGCAGAACCAAACCAATGACGAAGAAGAACCACAAGGAGACGTTTTCAAAGGCAATGCAAACGAAGAGGGCAATGGAAGGATTGAGATTAGAGAACTGGAGACTGGAGTGGCGTTTTCCCGATGAACGAACAAACACGCGAAGCTATGTGGACCAACATACAAACACGGAACTGAACGACAGGTTTTTTTATGATTTTTTTACTGGAAATAGTTACGTGGCCAAGTTGGAACCATGACACTAAAACGTGTTTAATTAGTAATATTCGTGTAAGCGTTACATTCATTTCAAAGGTTTATTCCTTTCAACAGCAAAGTTATAATTTAATATGAAGTATATTGCAGAAAAAAAATAAAAAAATATGCGGGGTTCGTCTGGGTATCAGCAATGATTTCCGCCATTGTTTTTCGTAATATTTTAGGACATGTTGGTTTTTGGTGGCGTTGGAAATACTCGGTTGGTTCTGTGCTCGAAATTTGACGGAAAACGGTCCTCTAGTCGCGATTCTAGCCTGTTTTGTGTGGTCATTAGGTGTTTTGTTGTCGCTTGTGCACTGCTTTACAGTACATCCACTATTGGGAGGTACAGTTAGATTATTGGGTCATTTTTAGGTCATTTTTATAGGTCATTTTTAGGGTCATTTTTAGGGTCATTATTGGGTCATTATTGGGTCGGGGGTCCTTTTTAGGCCATTGTTAGGCCATTATTGGGTCATTGTGGACTAAAAATTGGATCAAAAAATTGGTGGAGATTGGAAAAAATATATGATCAGGTTGGGAAATTGGAATAAATGGGAAAAGTGAGGAAATTCGGAGAAAAAACGAAGAAAAGGGCTGAAAATTGACAGGATAAAGATTTATTTCCAGAGTAAAACCTATTAATTAAAATGATCTCAACATTTAAAGAATTACGGTAGATCTGGATGTCTTTCTCTCTCACCCAGAACTCTGCCTACCATTCTCCATGGGACATGTCTTCGGAGATGAAAGATAACTATTCTATGGAAAAACAATCATGTGAATGGTCTTGTCAGAATCCACATTCACCCCTTCCACTGTGTGGAACTATCAGATGATAAGTATGTTGTACAGCACAAGCAGTTTTGCACAGAACGCCGACCAAGTGATTTGAACTACCGGATAACGGCGTTTGATCGGAGTGTCAATCCCAGACGTTACCAACAAACACGATTTCCAGTATCGGTACTGTTCGTACTGTTCGTGTTCGTGCTATTCTGTTACTTCTGGATTGAGAGATGCATGTTTGGATGGTCTCCAGCAGTTTACGAGACAGATGACTGCTACAATCGACTCGAGTGGGCTATACATCTATTGTGCAAAGTATCCGTACTGTACTCGCACTCGCAGTCAACGTTCAAGCATTAGCAACATCTCCAGTCGTCAGTCCCAGTCAACTACACTCGATAGAACTAACCTCAGTCACAGAGGTTGAACTACGACAACATACACCGCTAGATCAGTCATAACTACCGCATTGAACTTGTACAAGTACGTTACATCCACCAAACAACTGCTATCGCCTACCCGCTTAATGATCAAAATATAATTAGTCTATTTTTCCACCTATTTCGAAACGCCCCGCTTGAGGTTTCGCTCATGCTGCTTCTGGTTCTTCTTGACCAGCTTCTTTCGAGAAGCTCGGTCCAGAGCTCGAGGATCGAGCATAACGTCCTCCTGGTTCTTCTTGGATCCCTTACCATCGTCCACCTCAACACACCACTGCTGGTCGAGCTCCTTGTTCTTTCCGTTGAAACCCCACTTGGGCACCCACTTGCCGGTGGCCTCGTCGTACACAAGCTTGCCATCCCGGGCCTTGGACTTGATGCCCTTCTTGAGAGCAAACTCTTGCCACTTGGTCATGGCCTTGGGCTTGGGAATGGGCTTCTCTCGAGGGAGACGTGTGGACGGCTGTGGCAGCATGATCAGAGACATGGTGGAGTTCTGGTTGCCGCTGGACGAATTAGAGTCCGTGGTGTTCTTGATGGGTTGTGACAGAAGCTGGTTGATGAGCAGCTGGGCATTATCTCGAGACACGGCTTGGAGAGCCTCCTCTCGGGCCTGGCCGTCCACGTTCAGGTCGTTTAGATCCACCTCCACGGGATTTGTGTCGAATACTGCAAGGTTGCCCAGATCGTACGTCACGGGCACGGGCTTCTCCACGGTCACTGTCTTGATTTCGCTCATGGTTGTTGTTGTGTATCTTGTGCGTAATAGTCGAGATTTTCCTGCAGCCTGAAAAAAATATTTTGATAAGGTTGATGTGGGTTTTGGCTTTTTGATTAGTCAGCAGGACCACGGAGCTGGTGGCGTCCAGCTACTGTAGTAGATATGCAAATCAGCCTGTTGGGTCAGGTTTTTCAAGGTAATTCAACGTCGGGGGTTAGGGACGTGTTTTACATACGACATTACGGTAGAAATGGCGCTGGATATACAACGGTCTGACGATTTGGTCCAAAATTGGTATCAAAATAATCCTAACCTCCTGGCAAATACCAAAATGTTGTTAGATTTACAATATCTCTACTCCCCATTGATAACGGAGATATATTGAAAATAAGGTTGCCAGATGAGGTTCCCCGAACGGATCCAACATGTGCCAAAGTTGATACGATGATATGATGATCACTTCGAAAAACAGTCATCTGTGACTTCCAGAGTCGTTAGCAACACTCTCAACCGACGTACGAACCGGTGAGCTCAGTTGATTCGTTTTTCTGAATTTCACCTGACAAAAACTTTATTTCCCCCGAATATTTCACCTCGCATTTTTTTTAATTTTTTTAATTTTTAATTTTTTAATTTTTTTGTATAATAACAGAACGGCTCTACAAGGTTGCTGGTCACGTGACCTGACTCCGAGCTGGTGTCCATATATGCGCTTTTGAATGTGAATGCCAGAGATGTCAACTGATTGTTTCATTCTGAAGGATGTGTGCAATCTCATTTTGCTGTGGTGAAGATGAACAGTCTGGTCAGTACATAGTTGTACCGGTACATCCAGGTATCATACACTATACAAGCTGAGCCGTTGCCACGATACGTTTCCCGCAGTTAGATCGACATTCACGTCCTACAAGTTTGTACTTGTACAAGAACTTGGAGCAAATGTGCACTTGTACTTGTACTCGTACTATGTCGCAACTCGTTTCAAACCCCAAACACTGCAACATGTCTCATTGTACCCAGAGTCCCTGAACCGGCGCTGTTTCAGTCTCTTCAAAACCGTACATACAAAGCCGTATTGCACCGTACAGAGCCGGTATTGCACCGTACAGAGCCGGTATTGCACCGTACAGAGTCTGGTGCATGCTGTACGGTATCGTATGCGCAGGTCTCGTCTCCGACTTGCTGCCGCCAGTCAGCCATCGCCACAGAAAGAAGGCCACGGGAAGATACCGAACTATGGCATTGTTGGATTGAGTTTCATGACAATGTCCGGCGAGGCTGGGCGTACATTTGTCGTGTTTGGTGGAGGCCGGGACAATCTGCCAAGAGTGTTCCATGTTGGAGCATGAAGTTTCGCGGGTAAGGCCGGGTGGAATGGTCCGAGAAAACGGCTGAGATGGCTTACTCAGCCATTTGGAGCCTGAGCGGCGCGCGACAACAGCTAGCACGCTCTCAGTTGCTCTTTCTTATCTCTGAGATTACTGTAATTGAGTCTGATGATCATAGGACCGAGGCTAAACGAATGTCTCGAACCTAACCCTGAGACAAAAATGGGAGCTGAAAAAAACAGTCGATAGCGATAATCGTGGTTCTGAGCGTGTGAGAGAGGAAAGACCGAAAAATCCGACTCGTTTATTGGCCATTGGAGCCCAAACACAGGGTTGGGCGGAAAAATGGCCGTTTTCGGGGCCGTTTTGGATGACTAATCAAACTCCCGGGTATTTGTCAGTCATGCAGCAGACGCGGTTACAATTGGGTTGGCCCAGATCTCCCTGTATCATCATCACCACCCCCAAAACACACACTCACACACAGCACTTTGTACCAACTGAAAATGACCGACTGTACTATTAAGGGTGTTGGCGCTTCTGACGCCATTTACGACGGCTCCGACTTCAAGATCGCCATTGTGCACGCGCGATGGAACGAGCAGGTGATCAAGGCTCTGCTCGACGGAACCATCTCTTCTCTGTGCGGCTTCAAGGTCAAGCGAGAGAACATTTTCATCGAGTCTGTGCCCGGCTCGTACGAGCTGCCCTACATCACCCACCTGATGGCAGACTCGCACAAGTACGACGCTGTCATCTCCATCGGCGTGCTCATCAAGGGCTCCACCATGCACTTTGAGTACATTGCCGACGCCGTTTCCCAGGGCCTCATGCAATCCCAGATCGCCACCAAGACCCCCGTCATTTTCGGCGTGCTCACCTGTCTGACCGAGGAGCAGGCTCTTCAGCGAGCTGGTCTCACTCCTGATGGACACAACCACGGAGAGGACTGGGGAGCTGCTGCCGTTGAGATGGCTGCCAAGCGACATCTTTACCTGCAGTAGATGCCGGGACCTGCCAATTGATGTATCCATAATGATGTATGTGTATTTTTATCCGTGAACTGTAGGTGGTGGGTTGGTGCCGAGGTGCGGTATGGCGTTCGCGTTTCAGCACTCTTTTGGCACTCTTGGTGCTTTAGTTCAACCAAGTATCCAGTCTACCAACAAGCACCCAAGTTCTACTACCAAGTACCTACTGTACCGTACCCAATCTCCACCAACAAGTAACCAAGCTCTACCCCCAACTAAGTCTCTGCCACCAAGTACACAGTGCAAGTTCCGACTTGACCAGTTCGCCTTCTTCAAGCCCATTCTCCTTCGTCCATTATACTGATCCTGAGACATGTTCCTAGGACCGTATCCATATTTGGTCGGACATCTCTTCAGGATGAGTTATCTCTCCCTAATTGTAGAGTATAGGGTGTTGGAGATTCAGTCATGGACAAGTGTTCTAAATCCTTTCGTCTTCTTGTCAATCTCCGTTGAAGCAGGTCTAATGGTTCATCAACTTTTGACCTCTCACTGTTCTAGTGCGAGCATCTGTAGAGAGGGGGAAGCTCTAAGGTGCTGTTACTCTTCAACGAGAGTCTGCCGAGTACGACAAGAGTGTGTAGTAGTTGTACTGTAGTCGCAGAAAGACAAGATCAAGCAGGAGAGAAGGCAGACATGGCGCTTGATCGTATAGCTTTGGTCATTTTGCAGACAGTTAAAGCTGGAATTGCTGGCAGCTGTGATTTCGAAGAAATGTTGTGAAAAGAGTAACTTACCTAGAAGCAAGAACTTCACCCGCAGTTCTCACAATGTTTGTTGGATGCGAGGTCCAGGTTTGTGTCAATGATAATTATCTCCAGACGCTAAGCGAAGTCTTGGTCGACTTTCAGCTCGCACCGGACTTGTCCTTGTCCCTCGGATACGACAGTCCGAAAGTTGAGGGGATCAAGTTGTCTCTGGAAGGGTATTATTTGGTCTAGATGCTCTCTGAACAAAGTCTCTTGGTCCACACGTACTTGAAGGTGGACTTTGCCAAACGACACTGACCCAAGACCCCACGATCTCATTTGACATTTGACAGGAGCTTCAGACACCTTTGTATCCTTTGGTGTGCATCGATGACAGTGGAAGCAGGACTTGTAGGGTAAACTCGAGAGGTTCCTGGCTATTGGAACAGTTTGATCACAGGGGAAATCTCCATACAGTCATCCACTAGTCGAAGTTTCTCATCTTACGAGGTTGACGATATCATCGTGGAGACCTCGTAATCATGGCAGAAGAAGCGTATGAGGACCCCTATAACCGTCCCTCCAGTCAGTGAGCAGCTTTCCGTTTCACTCTCGGACCTTGTTTGATTCGGTGGGGGTGGTGCGTTCATCATCTCCAGTTACTCATGAGTGGGGGACAACCAAGTCTTTAGCAGCGGTCAGTGGGAACATGCCTCTGATATCTCGCTTTCGTGGGTGTCGGAGTCGACAGTCGGATCCATCTCGTATCCTTTCGTGTCCAGTCTCTAGTCGGCTCCAGTATCATTTCTGGTCCACACTCTGGTTCAGTCCAGTTTCTTAGCAACTCAACCGCTGCCCCCAGTCCTGGATCATCCAGCCATCACCAGTCTGGCACCCCGACGATGGAGTCGAAAGTGCCAGAGGGCGAACTCTTGCCAACGATCTAGCGGACGATCCGGAGGAGAAAAAGGTCGAACAATGACAAAAGCGTCAATCCCGAGACACGACAAGAAACGAATGCCACGCTCCAAATGTGCGTGGAAGTTGCAGCAGTCAGACATGACTCGAAACTGTCGCACGACTTCTTCACAACTGTACTCTTCACAGTAATGCCATATCGGCCCCAGGTCTGTTCGTTTCTTCCAACAACATGCCACGTTTAATGAACAGTCACGAACCGAGTTGTACCAAGTCGAACTAAGTCGAACCAAGTCGAGACCGACAACCAACTTGAGCCGAGTTGAGCCGAGAACCAAGCCAGCCCGGCACCAATCCACCCGGTGCTAAAAGGACATCGAATTCTGGACGAGTAACCAATCACGGGATCACGAGATCCGCAGAGGCATTGTTGGAGTGTCTGGAGGAAGGAACCGGCAAAAACAGAGTGAAGAAAAAGTGTCGTGTAAGATGTATCCTAGTATAAGTATGAGAGTAAGCCAAGTACTTATACTTGTAGATACTGAATGATCATGCTACAAGCAACCAAGTACGATACAGTATGTACGACCCAGTACAATACAGCACTTGTATCGTACAGACACTCATATCATACAGATACTCGCATTGTACTTGTATCTACGCCCCTATCGTACATTCCTATTGTACACTCATATGTCAAATCGAATCGCACTCCTACTCCCACTCACTCTTTACCGTACTACCACTCACCCGCATCTCAAATGTCGCAGAAATTTGCCACACAATAGGCAACCTCCAAACACTACCAAAACTACTCACTACAAAACTACCCACTACATGTTCTCATAATTCTTTCCTATATATATCCTAGCCATTCCTGTAGACCGTGTAATGCAATAAATATGTGGTGCTTGTGTATCTTCGTTAGACCGTGAAAAGCTGCTGGGCGCCGTTGAATGAAGCAAAGGGGTTGGGGGGCCGGTAGCCCTGGTCGTCAAGCATGTCCCTGAGGAGATGCAGCGACGTCTTGAGACGGTCGCCCGACAGCTCGTTGTGTTTTTCGAGCCGGATGAGCCAGTTGCCCACACCGGACATGGCCAGTGAGCCTCTCTGGCGCTTGGCGGCCTCCTCGCACACCAGGGTCCATGCCACGTCAATGTGTTCGTACGTCTCTTCCTTGAGGCGGTTGTTGGCGGGGCTGGACCACTGGGGCATGCGGTGCACCAGCGACGTGGCCTGGTCCAGAAATGCAAAGGAGTTGGACACCTGGGTTTCGTTGGGCGGCAGAAAGTGTGACAGGTAGTCGCTGAGCTCGGCCAGGAACTCCTCCAGCGCCGGACGCACCCGGAAGAAGGCGTAGTCGTTCTGGTGGTCGCCCTTGTAGGGGAACAATGCAAACGCCTGGTCGAGCGCTCGCGACAGAACGTCCATGGCCGACGAAACTGTGGGCTTGGGCGTCACTTCCATCACCTGGCGCGCCACCCGGTCGTCCTGAGCACAGATGCCCTCCAGCAGCGACACCAGCGTCTTCTGGTCCAGCGACGACAGCAGCCGCGACATGGGCAGCGGCCGTGACTGCAGTTGCCGTGTGACCCGCGCCCGCTTGTGTACAAACGGCGACTGCTGACGTGGCTTGGAAGGTGACTCGTGCTCCATGTGGCTGTCGCCGGCTTCCGGAGTCACCGACAGACGGCGTTTGCGGCTGTGTGAGGGGGTGGGCGAGCCATGGCCCAGGAGGTTTTGTCCCGCGGACAGATTGAGGTCCCAAGCGGGCGAACTGAGCGGTACCACGGAGCCCATCATGCAGATGTTTTGTGGTGGTTTGTGTGGTGTGTTTGTTTTTGGTGTTTTTGGTGTTTTTGGTGTTGGGGAAAGTGATGGTGAGGAGAAGAGGAGAGTAAGAGCCGATGGTGATGATGACACACAAGTTTTATACCTGCAAAAAGATGCGCACCAGGTTGGGAGGAGAGACAGGTTAAGTGCTAATTAATGGCGGAGTGTAATGATATTACCAGCGTCTGTGCTGCACTGTAGGGTCCATTTTACCACAGGACGCTAGCGCTGTACTATGGCAGGAGGGGGTTAGGGGGGATGTGAAAAGTAGGAAAAAATAGAAATAAAAAGAAGAATAAAAAAAAAAGAAGAATAAAAATAAAATAAAACAGTGAAAATGTTTAAACCAAAATAGGGCGACTATTTTTCGAAATTCCGTCAACACGTGAGTTGAATATGAAAAAATAAATAAATAAATAAATAAAAATATCCAAAAATGACAGCCCCATTTTGTACAAGTGCTCGAACCATCCAGAATAACATTTGTGCTGTATTTGAGGTTGTATTTTTGTTCCTAAAATGAAAGAATAAATGTGGAAATATTGAGGGCTTGTGGCAAAAAGAGCAAAAAGGAAAAACAGCGAGAAAAAAGAGAAAAAAGAAGGAAAAAATGGTGCTCAATGGACAAGAAAATTTCGACAAACTTATGGTATAGTTAAGGCGACATGAACAATGGAGATGTGGGAGATATGGAGAGATAGGACAAGATGGGGTTGAGAGTGAAAAGAGGATATCAATTAAAGTGGGAATAAAAGGGAATAAATGGGAATAAATGGGGAATAAATGGGAATAAATTGGGAATAAATGGGAATAAAATGGAATAAATGGGGAATAAATGGGAATAAATGGGAATAAATGGAAATAAATGGGAATAAATGGGAATAAAATGGAAATAAATGGGAATAAATGGGAATACATGGGAATTAACAAAATCAATTGAGGATAAGTTGATTATACCTCAAAAACACTTATAATTTACAGCGACCAACAACACTAACATCACCACCAACAACACCGTCAACCACCACATCGCATCGAATATTCCACATGTTCGCCACTATAAAACCCTAACCCACAACGCACCATCCGGAACAAACCCTAACCCTAACAACCCCAACCCAAAGCCGTATCGGTGATCGAGTGACTTTTGAGTAAACGTTTTTGGGCTCGGTTGTGTGAAAATTTGGGTGTACCTAAATGGGTGAAAAAGCGACCGAAAATCAATTTTTAGGACGTAAATCCAAACTTCTAGGCCGTTACAATCACTTGAGCCCGTTTTTATCCCGAAAAAAAGGTCCCCATCGGCCACTACCGCTGCTGCGATAAGTCACACGATAGCGCATTAGAGATGCAACAGTGAAAAGTTTGGCAAAAGTTTTCTCCAAGACTGAGTTTGAAATATGGTGCATAGTAACCAAGCAAAAAGGACCGAGTGTTTTTTTTGTCACTGTAACGGCTCGAGAGAGGGAGCTCATACATTGATACAAATTCGCACCATCGACGAGAAAAAAAACACAAACAACACTACGACGACGACACGAGGAGGAGGAACGACGATAATCACTTCAACTACATATATCATTTGCTAACGACTGTACATATTACTAACAGTGAGTATGTGTGGAGGATGAGCTGAGGTGGAGATTTGGTGTGGATGAGATGGGGTAGAGGATGAGGTGGACGATGAAATGAGGTTGGTACCAGCTGGTATTTACGGTCACTGGCTGAGTCGTAAAGTGACTGTTAGTCGAGACATTCGGTTGAGGACTTCTGTTCTGGATTAGTCATGTCGTACTGTTCACACATGCCATACTATTCATACAGGCTGGCCATCAAAAAGGGCTTACAGATACAGTACATTGATATTGTTTGTGTGTCCGCCTAGAATGTGGCACAGAGGACTAGTCTGCATTTGGTTTTCAGTCGCTGGACATGTGCCGGTCACTGTACTGGACCTATGGCGGCCCTCTACCGCCCTCTACCTACCAATGTCTATTCAGACTTACTCACATTCCACCACCCCCTTGAACACTTCTAACCCAGTGCTACGATTACGAACGCTGCGAAAAATTCACACCGCCGCGTCGCGACCAATTCTAACTCCCCCACGCCACTCGCCCCGGGGAGTCGCCACAGACACGTACTCGGATCCCTTGGACTTCTCCAACTACTCCATGCTGGACTCGATGGGAAACCACTCCGGCAAGCCCAAGTACGACCATCTGCATGCGCCTAAAGAGCTGGACCGTCTCGGCGTGCTCAAGAAATCCAACCTCAAGGCGTTTCAGAACGACCTGCCCAAACCCATGCGTCTCGGCACCAGAGACCGACAGTCGGGCTCTCTGTTCTCGCGAGCTGTGGACAGCGAGCTCCCCGGCTCGTCGGACTCGTGGTCGTCTCCCCACGACGAAATCTACTTCACGCCCTCGCAGTTCAAGATTGACCACAACCTGTGGGGTCTGATTGACGCAGCCATCAAGGCCGGCCAGATTTCGCGGGCCGAGTCGTTTGTGGCCAACCTGGCCCATGCCAAGATCTGGCGGCCCGACCGAATCCGACTCTGTGCCCGAGAGCTGGCCCAGGCATACATCAAGGCCAACTCGGTGGACAAGTCGACCAAGTGGCTCATGACGATGGAGGACAACCTGGGCGTGCGACCCGATGCCCAGATGTACGCGCATCTGCTGGCAAAGATTGTGGACGAGGAGTCTGAGGAGCAGATTGCGGAGCTGCTGTTCAAAAAGCTGTACCACAAGCTGAGCGCATCGCTGGTGGTGGAGGAGATCCAGATTGTTGGTCTGGAGCGGCTGCCCAAGGTGCTGAATGTGCTCAAACAGCACAATTACAACTTTGCCGAGTTTGGAGAGGCGTACATGGAGCTTTTCGAGGAGCTCACCGGGGAGGCATTGAAGGAAGAAGCCGCCCCGGAGGTGAAGAAGACGCGGGAGGAAATCTCCGCCGAGCTCAAGAGTAACCTGCGAGGCTCGGAGAAGATTGAAACACATACGAAGGAAGGAGAAGAGGTGGTGGGCATTGAGATTGTCAAAAACCTGCTTTTACAGGTGGATGGAGACGTGCGAGTCGACCAGTTTATCCAAAACTTGCCCTACTACGACGAGATCCCCAAGGACCTACTGGACCCGTCGAAGAAGATTTCATTGTTCAACATCAAGAACTCGTTGAGTACGGAAAACCGGGCTGATTTTGAACAGCGACTCGAACAACTCAACCAGGCCAGACAGCTGGACATTGAGATGCGAGGAATCGAGGCTGCTGGAGAGCTCTGGGCAGCCAAAGCCAGCCAGTCTCAGCAGTTTACAGGAATGTCCAAGTTCCAGGAACAAATGCACAGCTGGCAGGAGCAGATGATTCCTCTTGTGCAGGAGGAAATCAAAAAGGCCGGCGAGACCGAGATCAACACCGACCTGTACCCTTACCTGAAGCTCATGTCGCCCAAGACTATGTCCATTGTCACCATTATTGAGATGATGCGTCTCCAGACCACAGTCGGGCGATCGGTCGAGAGCGGAGTCAAGACCACCAACCTGGTCACCTCTGTCGGCCAGGCTCTGGAGATTGAGTACCGATGTTCTCAGTGGTCCGAGAAACTCGGCAAGAAGAGAACCTTTCTGAAGAAGCTCACAGGTCTCAAGCGACGTCTCAAGGTGATGGAAATGATCCATGCCGAGGATCTGGAGGATACCGTGCCTGCGTGGGCCATCGACGTGCGTGCCAAGGTTGGAGCTCTACTTGTGGACATTCTCATCAAGGTTGCTCGAATGCCTGTCACAGCCAAGGATCCTGTCACCGGCGCCTCTGTGACCGCAGACGTGCCCGTCTTTTGTCACTCGTACCAGCTTGTCAAGCGACAGCGACTCGGCATGGTGCGTATGCATGACCTGATGATCCAAAAGGTGATCAGCACGGACATTGGTGCCGAGTCCTCGGAGGCGTTTGTGACGCCGCAGTTTCTGCCGATGCTGGCCGAGCCCAAGCCGTGGGTGGCCTGGAAGACTGGCGGTTACTACGTCTCGCAGGCGTCTGTCATGCGAGCACGAGAGTCCTCCGAGCAGACGGCCTACCTGGACACTGCCTCTGAGCGAGGTGACCTGGACCGTCTCTTTGCCGGTCTCAACAAGCTCGGCTCCACCGCCTGGACCGTCAACTCCAAGGTGTTTGATATCATGAGCAAGGTGTGGAACACTGGAGAGGCCTATCTTGACATTCCCGCCGTCAACACGGACAACTCGCTCCCGGAGTGTCCCGAACACAACGACCCCGTGGCTCGAAGCGAATGGCGAAAGATGTGCACCGTTATCCTCAACAAGCGTAAGTCGGACCACTCTGTGCGATGTGACTCCAACTACAAGCTGGAGATTGCCCGAGCCCATCTCGGTGAAAAGTTGCATTTCCCTCACAACGTGGACTTCCGAGGCAGAGCATACCCGCTCTCTCCTCACTTTAACCACCTGGGCTCCGATCTGTCGCGTGGTCTGCTGCAGTTCTGGCATGGCAAGGAGCTCGGAGAAGAGGGACTCAGGTGGCTCAAGATCCACATGGCCAACTTGCACGGAGCAGGCAAGGCCAACTTTGATGACCGAGTCAAGTTCACCGAAGACAACATGGCCAAGATCCGAGCGGCCGTCGAGAACCCCCTCGCGGAGGAAAACAGCATCTGGCGAGAGGCCGATTACCCATGGCAGTTTCTGGCCGCATCCTACGAGCTTGTTGCGGCATACGACCTGCCAGACCCCTCCAAGTTTGTCTCGCACATTCCTGTGCAGCAAGACGGCTCTTGCAACGGACTACAGCATTACGCAGCCCTAGGAGGAGATATTGACGGAGCTCGACAAGTCAACCTGACGCCGTTTGACAAGCCCCAGGACGTGTACGCCGAAGTGGCTTCCATTGTGTCGGAGCTGGTCAAGGAAGACGCCGAGAATGGCAACCCCTTGGCGGACTTCCTTGTTGGGAAAATCAACCGAAAGATTGTCAAGCCCACCGTCATGACAAACGTCTACGGAGTAACTTTTATCGGTGCCAAGGCTCAGATCCAGACCCAGCTCAAGGAACAGTACGGCGATGTGGCTCAGATTGATGAAATGGCCCATTACCTGGCCCAGCGGGTCTTTTCGGCCATGCGTTCGCTCTTCACAAACGCCCATGACATTCAGGATTGGCTCACCGAGTGTGCCAGAAACATCACCAAGACTGTGCGACCGTCAGCGAACTTGCAGGAGATCCATTCGGGCGAGTCGCTCTCGTCCGTCATCTGGACATCTCCCATTGGTCTGCCTGTGGTTCAGCCCTACAGAAAGGCCGCTAAGCGTCAGTTTGACACTGCGCTCCAGTCTGTGTTTCTGCAGGACGCCTTTACTCTCTATGGTGTTCAATCTCGAAAGCAGGCCCAGGCCTTCCCCCCCAACTTTGTGCATTCTCTGGACGCCTCGCACATGCTGCTGACTGCTCTGAACCTCGACAAAGATGTGTCGTTTGCCTCGGTGCACGACTCATACTGGACGCACGCAGCTGACGTCCCTCATATGAACAAGGTGCTGCGAGAGCAGTTTGTGAAGCTGCATTCGATGGACATTGTTGGCAACCTGCAAAAGGAGCTGCAGATGCGGTACGGCTCGTTCTACTCGCGGGTCGATCTTATCACTGACGGCACAGAGCTCGGCAAGCAGCTCGCCGACAGGGACTCCAAGAAGAACCACATTTTCGACCAGCTGCAGGAGGATCTCAAGTTCCGAAAGCTCAGCAATGGAACCCCCGCCGAACGAAAGCAGGCACTGGAAAACCCCTCAACTGTCGAGATTCTGGAGAAACATCGGCCTCTTGACAAGTATCTGGCCATCCAGACGGTGACCGAGCGAGTGGGCGGAAAGATGATCACCAAGCAGGTAGAGACCGATAATGGTGACCAGAAGAAGCGGTTTTTGACCAAGTTTCAAATCGACAACCCCCCCAAAAAGGGAGACCTGGACCTTAAGCAGGTGTTGGTTTCTCCCTACTTTTTCTCTTAGATTGTATATAGTATTCATATTATTTTTGTTAACATCTGAGCCCAAGTTTGAGGGTTACTGTAGGACAAGAGACACGGGGCTATGGGTACAATACTCGTACTTGTAGAAGTACATGAGAGAACTCGTTGATCTCTCTTCGAACCTCAACAATATCTAGTTGAACTGCACTACCGTAGCGCAGCCAAAACTTGATTCCAACACATTCTTCGTACTGATTCTCAATGGCGATCTAGATGAAGAGATGATAATGGGAATGGTCTTAACGAGATGATCATGAAAATGGCCTCAATTGAGTTGAATATGGTCTTGAAATGGTCTCAATCGAGTTGTAGGATGCCAACATCCCTTAAAGGTTCCCGATTCTCATTCTTTGGACTGTTGGCGGTTACTTTTCAATTATTATCAATCTAATGATCCACTAGAACTATTTATATAGCGTATAGAGCTAGCAGGACCCAGGGTCAGTAGTCTTATACAAGTCCGCAGTCCTTGATTACGTCATTTCCTCCTTTCACTTAGTAATCATTTCGATGTGGGCTCGAGGCGCATGTCAGTTGGTTTGTCGACGTTTCGTCTTGTTCTTGTCAATCTCGTGGTCTCGTGGGAGTGAATCATGGCTAAAAGCTTTGGTTTTTTTTATTCTAATGATTCATTACTTGTTTTTTTTTTTATTCTAATGATTCAATTTTTTTTTTTTTTTTTTTTTCTAATGATTCAATGGGTGCTTTTTTTCATTTTTGTAGTGAAAAAGTTTCAACGCCCTTTTTACCTTACAAGTCCGATATAGTGTAGGGGCTATCACATCACGCTCTCATGTTGAGAACCGTGGAGACCGGGGTTCGATTCCCCGTATCGGAGTGATTTCTTTTTGTTGAACGTTGGTTGTGTCTACTTTCTGTATCTTTTTGTTCAATGTTTCTTCGTGTCAACCTTTGATCTACAATTTGTGTCGTTGTTGCTACTTGTAGGCAGTAATGTATCACTGTCATATTCATACTGTACTCGTAGCTTCGTCATCAATTGCTACTATCACCATGTGAGATTGCTGCTGCCTGTCGAAAACAGGAATCTCCTCCACCGAACAAGAATATCCTTCAAGTCCTGTCGATTGAACTCCTCTTCTCGGAACCATGATACCCAGAAGGGGTGGAAACCCTGCCAGTTGACGTAGTACGTCTTCTTGTCTCCGTCCTTGACAATGGAAACGCAACAAGCAGCCTCTCCTCGTTGCAGCCGCGTCGTCGTCTCGAACTTACTCGGAGGATCCGCGGGATATCCTGGAATGACACCGTTGAAGCAAGGCTGGATATCGCTGAAGGGAACGGTTTGGTATCCTCTATGAGCAGTTCTAGAAACTGTAATGGTCTTGTTTCCGTCCTTTGCAGTGACCAGGACAGGACCGGAGTACACCGATTGGTTGGGGTTGGGGTAACGTTTACTTATCTTGAAGGGAATATCAGATTTCACGTAGACACTCTCTCCTAGGTCGAAACAAGTGTTGTTTGCGAGTTTGACAGGGTCACATGACGCATGTAATTCCCTCGCGTAGGCCCTGAGCTTTCTCGCATATCGAGTTGTCGGATCAACATAGCAATCACCATCCACTTCTTCAGCTTCTTCGGCAGGCTAATTGATCCAATCCAAGTACTCCTCCATGCTACTCATCCGAGGAGGCGATCGAGGAGGGTCTGCCATGGGAGGATGGTGTCTTTCTACCATGTCGGTTTTCCCACGTACGTGATTCCACCGGGTCCACTGGACATACTCAGCACTAGGTCCATCATGGCGCCCAGCGGCTTGTGTACCGCAGATCCGGGAGCTCCAGGACGAGGTTCATCGCCACGACTGGACTCTTCATCATCATCATTCTTGTCGTAATCATCGTAGAAACCATCGTCAAATCATCATCGGAAGGAGAACCGTTGACCCAGCTTTCGTACTCCTCCATGCTGTTGAATGTGGAAGCCGGACCTCTTACAGGTTCACCCAGCAGCGCCATGTCGTGGTCCAGGCTGCTCAGTACCGCGGGACATTGGAAGGGCAGGGCAGAACGGGATAGGCAGGCAAACCAGCATCTCCACGGCTAAGAGGAACATGAGATGAGCTGGTGGGAACCCGTTGACCAGCCTCATGTTGGGAAGCCGCCTTCTTGGTCCGGTTTCGCAGTCTGTTTTGTTTTCGCTTTTGTGTTCGAGTAGATCCCCGGCCTTCGACGTTGGCGTCGTTGGAGCCGTCGTTGGAGCTCATTGTGCGTTCAGTTCAATGTCTGGACTGTGTGCGAGCTGGGGCGAAGGTGGGTTGTATATAATGCATGATGTATAGGAAGAGAGTGACTTATATGGACAAGACCAGCGGAAGGACTGAAGGCTAAAGAGGGATTGAAGATTGGCCGATCGTTCGTCGGTGAGTCCAATAAGTCATAGTCATACGATTGAGGGGGGTTTTGGGATAATTAACATTTTTTTTTTGTATATTTTTATATTTTTATATCACTTTTTGTTTTTCATCTGATTTAATCGAGTGATCCAGATGGGGAACTCACCCTGAAAATATTGAAAATTAAAATTAAAAAAATATACAGTTCGAAGCTGCACACACCAGGCCCACGCTGAATTTGGGGGTAGTCCGAACAGCACTATGTTTAACGTGCACACAGAGTGACAGTGTGGGAAGGTACGTGGCTGGCCTGCTATCTCCCTCTTCTCCCTCATTGAGTTGATTTTTCTTGATTTTTCTTGATTTTTCTTCTTTTTCTTGATTTTTCTTCTATTTCTTTTTGTATGTATTTTTTTTTTGTATATAGATATATATATTTTATTCTTGATATTGATTATGCATGAAAAAAAAAAAGATACAGTTCATACCAATGTTGCATGACGTGCCTTATCAACATACTAAACTCCACAGTTCGATGCTGTGGTGTAATGAAACAAGTGGATGGATTTTGGCGACAAAAAACCGCAATTCCACAATTGTCCGCCAATTGATCGGCAAGAACCGACTAATTTCGACACAGTCCATCATGAATTCCTTTGACAGAAACGAGACTGTTGAGAGTGACTAACGTTTGATACTGTGTACGAGCAAAAGCCCACATGGGCAGTCTTGAGCATCCACTCATACTGCGTGTTACAAGTCTTCCACTTGTCGCCAGTTCGGTGGTGAGGGTGAGGTTGCATCGGTCTCGAAGTCTTGTTTCGGCGTCAACGGAGATCTTGGCTCGGATACAGCTAAGACCCTCCTCTGTATCCTTGGCCATTTGATTCACGAGGCACGAGCCCTCGACCGCAATACTCAGGGTGAAGCCTCGCTTGGCATCGAACCAGTTGGAAAATGGATGTGCGGTACAGCATGGGGTTGCCCAGCCAAGTGCTGAGATCCTGGGCGAGCAGAAAGTGCCGGTACGTCGTGGATGCAGAGGTGGTCAAGACTCCGAGAACAACGAAACAGGTTTACACGCCGGCAAGGTATCGGGGTCCCTATCGCTCGGCAATGAAACAGCAGATCTCCGGTCATCAGAAGGAAGTTTGCATGGAGGTGATCTGTGAAACGTCGATGCAGAATAGTTGCTGGGCTGGTTACTGAGATAAAAGGTCTCGAACAAGCCGACTACGTTGAGATATCCAAAGGAGGCGTAGATGTCACAGAAAGCTTCCAGACAGGCCAGCCAGGCCTCGAGTCCCACATCTGGTGGAGGCAAGGCGGCCATGGGAACTGGCTCGGTAATCTCGCTCGACTCAGACTTCCGTCTTGAAGGCGCCAACGGCAGACTTGGTAGCCTTGATCTTGTCACAGAGACACTTGGCATCCGGGTCACAGCAGTTGATGTCAGCAACAACGGTGTCACGGGTCTTCTTGCAGTGGGGTTGCCCATCAGGTTGAATCGCTTCAAGAATGTTATCAAGAGAAGCGGGGTGAGGAGGGTCGGGGGTAGAAAAGGAACCTCACAAAGTTGGCCTTGCCTGCTCCTTGAAAGTTGGCCATGTAGATCTTGAGCCACCTAAGTCCCTCTTCTCCGAGATCCTTGCCGTGCCAGAACTGCAGCAGACCACCGGACAGATCAGAGCCTAGGAAAGAGCGGGTATGACCACGGGAGGGGGCGACGGAGGAGGTGGCCTGGAGGTGGCACTTCTGAATGGCATCCTCAATCTCATATATGCCATACTGGGTAGGCCTGAGAGCAGGAAAGACACTTCTGGGTCCAGGCGAAGCCGTCAGGGAACTGACACTCGCAGGACTTGATACCCTGGCAGGTCGCAGACCGAAAGAGCGCTCGAAGCACTTGGTGCAGCAGAATATCTGGGACAGGAGGGCCAGAGATCGCTTCTCCTGAGCGCCAGCGGGGCGATACAGGTATCCTGATGCGATGTGAGATTTCTCGACATTGGCATGAGTTAAGAACTCGAATATCACGGTGTTGCCATTATATATCAGTGCATGTGCTACAGCATACACAGTTACATTGTTCGGGGTGAGAACAGATGAGGAGGCCGGGAAAGCCCAGCTCGAGCGTTTGATTGAATCTACATTCTAGTTATTCCATTTGAACTACGACAGACCAGACAAGTGTTCAGACTGTAAGTAGGCTACCGAGAGATGTCAGCATCGATAAAAAAACTCGTCATTATGAAAGAGTAAAGTGAAAGAACTACTCGTCTACAGTACTGTAACTGACTAATGTACACTCTCAAGTTATTTCCTCCAAGTCATTGACCTTCTGAAAGCCAACTATCATTATTCTCTACAAATACAAAGAGGCACAGAAAATAATGTCCCGCTTGATCTTCTCCTGAGCAACATCCATCTTCTCCTGCAAAGTAGCATCTCCAATGATCCGCGCGGCAGACTTGACTTCTCGACAAACCTCATCGAGACGAGACACAACTCGCACAATGATACCCTCCTGGGCAGAAGTTAGTTCGGAAATGGCCTCGAAAGTCATGCCACGTGCCCACTCGTACACCACCTCAATGAGTCCAAACCGCCCACGTTCCAAAAACTGCTGCTCGTCCGATGTCATAATCACCTGACGCTTCTCAAGCACATCCATGACGTTGGCCACCAGCTCCTTGATTCTCTCTCGACCCTTGTCAAGCCGGGGGGTGACAGAAACAGGCTCCTCCACATCCCGAGAGCCCTCGTAGACAAATGCAGACAACAGGGCCACAATCTCCTCGGGCTCGTAATCGCCCAAAAAGTTGTCCATCACCAGCTCGGAAATGAACAGCTCAAAACCAGAGTTGACTTCGCACGCAACCCGGCCCTTCAACAACACAATGTTGTTTGTATCGACGTAGTTGAGATCCTTGAGCACCTCGACTCGCTGCTCATAGTCAGGAAGCAGCTCCAGGTTCTCGTCGTTCAACGACTTTCGAAGATTTGCAATCGTCTCCTTCAATTGATACTCCTCGTACTCCTGGGTGTAAGCACGGAGGAAGTTTTTACTGAGTTTCTTGATGCAGGGAATCTTGGAAAACTCGACCGACATGGCCAGCTTGTCGCGGCATTTTTCAGTGAGATCCAGTTTCTTCAGCTTGTCGAAACTGCACTCGTGAACGGGTCCTCGACGCGTACAAATCTGTTGGATACTCTTGTACGCCTGCTCAACAGCCTGACGATCAAACCGAGACACGCCCGAGACATTATTGATGATGTACTTGGAGAGGAAGACGATGGTGGACACGGGAACAGAAGCTGCTTCTAGCTTTGTCGAAATGGGAGCCAGGGGAGCCAGCAGAAACTTGTTGTAGCCCGCCACCTGAGGGAACATGGGGAGTGTGGCTGCCATCTTGGCCTTGGAAGAAGAAATGTCACAAGGGAACATGAGAATGGAGGCAGATTCACCAATAACGGAACGGGCCAGAAAACCGATTCGCAGAGCGCCGGTGGGGTTTTTGAAAATGACAACTCGACCAATCTTGAGAATATCACGCATGTTTTCAATTTTGGGACCCTGCTCAATAATGAACTTGAGACACGTCTGCTGCTCAAGACCAAGCTCGAGAATAGTGGGCATGAACTGATCGCAATCGTCATAATTCTTCTTCTTGAGATTGAGAAGCAGATCCTCGTGGCTCTTCACACTGGCTTCGTGCTCGGGAAGCATCAACTGGTTGGCGTTCTCAGAGAAGGACCGTTTGATCATCTCCTCGACCTTCAAGGCCTCGATTCGCAACAAGTTGAGAATCATGTTGTAGGTTAGTCGGAACTGCGACTGCAGTTTGGTGGGCTGACCAAGCATCATCTCCTTGAGGTCCTCCTCGGGAGTAACTTCTCCGGACGCCATGATGATGACGGTACCAGTCTTGTCGAGACCTCGACGACCAGCTCGGCCGGCCATCTGCGTGTACTCTCCAGGAAGAAGAGCCCGGAAGGTGGTTCCATCGTGTTTTCGGCACCCAGCAAACACTACCGTTCGTGTGGGCAAATTGAGACCCATGGCAAACGTCTCTGTGGCAAACAAAACTCGAACAAGTGATCGAGCAAACAGAATTTCAACCACCTCCTTGACAATAGGCAGCAGACCGGCGTGATGCACAGCAATGCCTCGAGACAGGTACTCCCGCATCTGCAAAATCTGAGGCAGGTTTCGGTCCACCTGAGATAGTCGCGTCACAGCCTTATCGAAGAACATGTGAATCTCAGCCTTCTCGCGCTTGTTACAGAAATCCAGACCAGAAAGATATCCGGCAAACTGCTCACACATCTTTCGCGAGAAGACGAACGTACACATGGGATGCAGCTCTTTCTCATGCAACATCTTGACCATCTGAATGAAAGCTTGCTTAGTGGGAGGGGGAGGACCCCGAGAGAATCCTCCTTTTCCTCCACCCCCTCCATTTCCACCGCCACGGCCACCTCTTCCTCCTCCGTCACCACCACCTTTACCTCCTCTTCCACCTCGGCCACCTCCTCTACCTCCTCGGTCCGAGAGAGGACCAGTTGGAGGGCTCCCCCCTCGTCCTCCACGTCCACCTCGTCCTCCACGACCTCCCCTTCCACCCCCTTTACCCTTCGCCTTACCATCATCACCCTCCATAATCTCCACAGCTTGCTTGTATCCCTGGTCGAGAAATTTCTTGTGCTCGTCAACAATCTCGACCATCTCGTTCTTGCAGAGAAGATAATGTACCAGGGGAACAGGACGCTTGGGCGTACTAATCACGTAGATGTCCTTCTGCTTTGTTCGACCGACCCAGTTGGCAAATTCGAACGTGTTGGGGACGGTGGCAGATAGCAGAATAAACTTGACGTGCTCGGGAAGCATGATGATGACTTCTTCCCATACGACTCCCCGGTCTGCGTCATTAACGTAATGGACTTCGTCAAAAATCACAAACTCCACGTCTCGAATGAGATCAGCGCCTCGGTAGAGCATCGAACGCAGAATCTCGGTCGTCATGATCAGAGAAGACGCCTCGGCGTTGATCTGAACATCTCCAGTAAGAATACCCACGTCGTCAAATTCAGATTTGAAGTCTCGGAACTTCTGATTGGACAGCGCCTTGATAGGGGAGGTGTAGATGGCCTTGGTCATGTTTCTCTGGGCCATGGCAATGGCGTACTCGGCAATCACGGTCTTTCCAGCCGACGTATGAGCCGCCACAAACACAGAGTCGCCCTGTTCGAGATGGTAAACAGCCTCCTTTTGAAATGTGTCCAGCTCAAAGGGGAACTCACGGGCTGGCTGGGGCACCAGTTCGGAGAAGTTGGTGATTTCCTTGTTCACGTTCACCACATGTGCCCAGTCCTTCTGCTTGGCCGCCTGGGCCACGGCAGTTTGAGCCCGTCCAAAAGTGATATCATTGGGCAGCAGATCGTCGATCGGGTGTCTGGAGGCGTCCTCCACCAGCTGCATACTCGAGATCTGCGACGACAGGTCGCCCACGAGCCCGGGGTCTCCTCCTGTTTCTTCCGACGACTCCTTCACAGCCAGCTCTCCGAGCTCAGCGTCCGCAGAAGCAACCGCCGTGGCTGTGTTCATACCCCGCTCAAAGCCCGGGGGCACGTCAAACAGGCCGTCGGCGTCTCTGTGCAGCAGGTTACTCTGCTCCTCCTTCTCGGCCAGCTCCACTCCTCCGGGCGCGAACGGCATGAATCCCGATCGGCCCCGCACGAAATCGAGTCGCGACCCGGTTGCCCGGTTCACGGCAAACGAGTTTTTCGAGTTGAGAATGTCGCCGCTAGTCGTGAACTCCTCGTAGCCACTGATATGGCCCCGCATCCCCTTTCGAGTGAATCGGACGTCCGACCGGTTTGTGGCCTCAGGAACGCCGTAAAGAGACTCCACAAAGCCCGTCTTGTCCACCGACAGATCGTCGGAAATGTACCGCAGCCATTGGTTGGAAAACTGCGGCTTGGGGTCCAGAAACGTGGCCTGCAGCTGATCTCGAGACTCGGCGTCAGTCGCGGGTGATCTGGACCACGTCGAGACCGCAGACGCGTTGTAGCTGTGGCCAGATGGGTCGGTGGCGTTGGTAGACCCTGTTTTGGTCCGGATTTCGGCCAGAATATCGTCAATCATGTTGTTGGCTAACTCGTACAAGTCAAGTAGGAGTTGTGAATCATTATTCACATCTGCATAGTGAGAACTCTATTGCAATGTTGGCGAAAAAAAAGACGAAGGAAAAGAGACCAGAGAGAACAATGTGAAAGTCACGTGACTGGAAAAATGTGAAATTCCTCGTCTCTTCTTGAAAATAGTACTTTTCTTGCAAAAATCGCTTTTTTCCGTGCAACAATGGCCTCTTTTTTTTGGTCCTTGTAGAGTCGGTTGGGGTAAAATCTGGTTAAACCCCCTTTTAAAAGCGGCAGTTTTTTACTGTGAACCCTAACTAAAAGTTAACTAAAAAGTGGTTGTTTATTTACCTGTTTTGTGTGTCAATGATTGTGAAAATGCGAAAATTAAGTGATAAAAAAAACAATAAAAAAACAAATACAAAAAAATTATGAAAATACAAAAAAACCACTGAAAATAAACAAAAAAAATATGAAAATACAGAAAAATTGCGAAATGAAAAAAAATAGAAAAAAACGAAATTTCAGAAAAATTGTAAAAATGGCCTAATTCGCGTTACTAGTACAGAACTTGCACGTGCACATTACCAAAAGTACTCCTTGACGTTTCACCAACAATTGCGATGATAGTCTCCTGAATGACACCGATTATATATGACCTCCTAATCTATAGAGCTATGACCAGAACGATACTGTAGCTACCATGAGACTACCCTTTATAACCCAAACATCTTCGAGACTCCCTCACACGAACCGTACGACATCTCAACTCTCTCTGAATTACGGGAAGATCGAGTTTCGGCTCTTCCACTGGACTCAGTCGGTTCATAACCCGAGTGGCAGGGGCCAGAGGACCAGCTTTCAAGCTAACTGGTCGAGACCAGCCAGCAGACAACTCAACCGGGGGTTTCTTCAGCTGTGCACCCGTAAACCGTTCTAGTAACTGTCGATCTCGTAGCTGTTTATCAGTGAAAGAGAGAGTCGAACTGGGGTTCTCGTCATTTCCGGTGGTATCAATGGTGATCTCTGGTCCAGTTTCAATTTTAGTATCTCCGACAGTTTTTCTGGCTGTATCTCTGGCTGTATCTTTGTCTGGATATCTTGTTTTCATCACTTGTGGATTGGAATCTCCAAGTGGGTGAGTGTTGTTGCCGAGTCTAGGACTGCTGGACTCACTTGAACAACCGATGGTATCTCGAGAGGACCCGCAGTTTCCCCCTTCACCCCGCTTGAGCCACTTTGGAACGTACTTTGGTCTGGAATAAGACACAAAGGGAGCCACGCCTGGCGCCGCTTCTCTGTGCACGTTTCTGGCCAGAGTTTGTAGTTGGCGCAGTAGCTCTCGTTTGGCGTCTAGTCGTTCGGCACTCTCTGAGTATTCACAGAGCGTGTCTTCTGCCATTTTCAGCAGTTTTTCCGTGTCGTTCATGTTGCGATTGTAAGAAGAGCGGTGAGTGTAACAGGAGTGTGGTGAAGGAAGAGGAACAAGGAAGATGTTGGAACGAAAGATAATGATAAATCTGAGTACATTCAGGAGATATTAACAAGCAATAACGATAACAACGATCTTCAGGGAACTTCCGTATCCACCCATATTACTCTCTGACGCTAATCACTTTCAATGATCTCCAGCCCGATACCGCTCCAACCAGATACAGCTAATGATGGTCGAGACTTTCTACTTACTTGACCTTGCCAAACTGAAACACATCAGACAGAGGAGTTCATGGAATACTCCTGTGGTCCATGCTCTACCTGTCCGATACGGATCCCTACGAGCATATCTATGTGGAGCCAAAGGGAGGCTCCAAAGAGAGAGACTGCAAAGAGAGAGACTGCAAAGTGGGAGAGAATAGGACGCTGAGACCTGAAAGAAGCTGGAGAATGGCCGTCTCAAGTTGTACGAGAAGGTGGAGCAGAACACTGTGGTCTGGATTGAGGTTGCTACTTCCGAGGAAGAGAAGGTGCTGGCCAACCGAAAGGTGGTCACTCAGAATCTCAGATGGCAATGGTGGACCTGGATCTTTAGCAGCAAGCCCTTCTATCCTACATTGTAGATAGAAAGCTATCCTACATTGTAGATAGAAAGCTATCCTACATTGTAGATAGAAAGGACACTTCAAGTGTGAGTAAGTCCAGAGTGGAACGACTACAATGCGGTTCATTATCGGTACATTATACGACATTAATGTATTGTATGGGTGTTATTTGCACTGAGTCCAAACCCGTCTCATGCTGCCCTGAGGATCTCCTACAAGTACAGATCTCCTACACGTGGCACCGTCTGCTATTCACAACTAAAGCTTTGCAACAAAATCCTTGACGTCTGAATCAAGCTGCTGCCACAACGCCTCGCCCTTGTCACCTCGTCGACAGTAGTCAACATCGTTTCGAAGATGTCCGACCTGGCCCCAGGGAATCAGATGGTCCGTGTCTCTGACCTCGGTGTTCAGAAGAGCAGACAGCTCCGTGTACGCTCCAAACTTGGCGGGGTACAGAAAGTAATCCAGGACGTAAAACAGCACGCCATTTCCGTGGCGCTGCAAGTTGGAACGCAGGTTGCCAGGATCTACAGACACTGAAACGACTCCAGAGCCGGGATGGTATTTTGACCACAGATAGGCCTGGTAGGCGTTGCCAATCTTAGATTGCGAGTAGAGAATATGGTCGTTAGGCGAGTCCACCTTGTCCAAGTTGATGTCGTCAAAGTTGATACCTCCTTCGTAGGGAGACACGACGGTGGCGGAAGAAGAGACCCAAATGACCCGAACGGAGTTCTTGGGAGAACTCTTGGCGGTGTGGATGAGAATGGGACCAAGGTACTTCATCAGAGCATGATGTCCAACCACATTGGTGCCCCATTGAAGCTCATGGCCCTGAGGAGTCTTGGAGTAAGGGGGAATCATCACGCCGGCATTGAGAATCACTCCCTGGAGCTCGGGGTAGTTGTTTTGAATGTACTCGCCGGCAGCCTTGATTGTGGTCAAGTCTGCGAGGTTGGCCTCCACGAACTCGTACTGTTGGCTAGGAAGTTCCGCGAGCACCTCCTGGGCCTTCTCCTTGCTGCGGCCCACAATGACCACCTTAGCGCCCTTGGAAATGAGCAGTTTGGTGCTTTCGAGTCCGACTCCCGAATGGCCTCCGGTGATCAGAAAGGTCTTTCCATCAAGAGAAGGATAGTTTTCTTCGGTGAACCGGGGTTTTCCAGCCCAGAAGTTTCGGGCCGTTTGTTTGTACTCGGTGAATTTAGATCGATTGAGGGACATGGTGGTGGTGGTGGTAGTGGTGGTGATGATAATTGTGCTGATGATAATGTGCTGCTGTTGATGCCTGTTGCTGCTGCTGTTGGCTGTTGCTGCCTTTCTGCCGTTTTTGCTGCCGTTTTTCTGCTGCCGTTTCTGCTGCCGTTTCTGCCTGCCGTTTTTTCTGCTGCTTCTGCTTCTGCTTCTGCTGATATCGAATCTGAACGGCCTACATCTTCTCTATATATACATTTCCATTTGTACTGTAACGGTGTTGTACATATCCGCCACAGTTTAGTTTTTCACCCGACGGAGTTGTGGATATAGTTTTCCAGACGGAGTTGTGGATTTAGATTTTCGGTTAAAATTTAAACAATAAAATTCAGGAACGTTCTGAAGAGCCTGCCAGACATTTTAGAGGGGGGAAAAACCGCAAATATAGTCGCAATGACTCGAAAAATTGCTCCAATGGATTCTCAGATATGTTGTCTTCAGATTTATGTACTTTTTGTTGCACAAAAACGGCCCCTTCTGCCTCCTTTCTGCATCTTCCCCACACGCATGCTGCAAGAAACGTGTTCTAGAAGCTCATTTCGCCACAAACTTTTTTTAAACTTTCCGTCGCTTGACTAACGCAAGCGGATTTAATTAACTCGGCGGATTTAAGCGAAAAATGATAAGTAGCGAATAACGAATAGCGCGAACAACACGTCTAAATCACTGAAAACAAACCTCCATTTTTCCCGACATCCTTCACCAAATAGATCACTCTCTTTTTAAAAGACGTCATGTCTGAAGATTGATTTTACAAGTCGCGGAGATATTGTATTGATGTGAAGAATTCATCTCTGAACCAATCCGCCCTGGGCTATATCCTCTTTTCCAGAATGGCTCTCTACTGTCTACTTCAGACACCTACAAGATACTTTTTCCACGTCAAAAACAAGCCATGAAAATTCACAAACATATATATTTCCTTATCGCATATTACAAAAACAACTACAAGTATTACCTGCTCCAACCGTAGCCATAAATGGGACGACCCCGTCGCTTGGCAGCATAGACAACATCCAGGGAGGTGACAGTCTTTCTCTTGGCATGCTCGGTGTAGGCGACAGCATCTTTAATGAGGTTCTCAAGAAAGATTTTCAGCATAGTTCGGCCCTCCTCGTAGATCTGGGTGGAGATTCGTTTCACACCGCCACGGCGCGCAATTCGTCGGAGAGAAGGCTTAGTAACACCCTGAATGACATCTTTAATAACCTTTCGGTGTCGCTTTGCGCCTCCTTTCCCAAGTCCTTTACCTCCTGTACCTTGACGGCGTGTGTTGTTCCCGGTATTGGGCTTGGGCTTGGTCGGTTGTTGTGTAAGTGACTCTAGTTCCCTCGTCAATCTTATAGAAGCGTTGTTCGCAGTGTTCTGGTCAGTCGGGGTACCACGGACAAGACTAGCTTCGGAGCCGCGGGGGTCATCGGCAACATCAGAACCAGGTAAATAGGGTGTGGGTTGCTCAGGCTGAGACGCCGCATTCGAGCGTTCGTCGGCATCATGTACCTGGGGGATGGAGCTGTTGGGGACGACGCTGCCGTTATTTTCGGTGTCGTGGGTTCGGTTTTCCTCGCCAGATCTGCTGCTGGAGGGCCCATCTGGATTGGGCACCGACTCCTCCGCCAACCCAGATCGGTCCAGAGAAGCAACTTTTTGTTGTTCCAAAGTAGTTGCGGGGGCTTTCGAAGGAGGCGAATATGATGGATCTGACTCAGATGCAGAGATGTCGTCGCTGCTGGAAGCTGGAGCCTTGCCTTTGTCCCGGTTGGGCTTGTTGTTGTCGTCGCTTTCCTCGCCAGAGCTGCTGTCAGAGGGCCCATCAGGATCGGGCGCAGACTCCTTGACAAACACAGGTCGGGGCTGGTAATTTGGAACCGATCTTCTTGGAGATTGGGAAACGTCAGAACCAACGTGAGTAGTCTGATTGAAGGGAGCAGAAGGGCGAGGAACATCCCGCGAAGAAGAAGCAATTGGTTCGTCGGAAGAGTCATCTTCATACAAATTCTCGAAATCCCTTGGGCTAACGACTGGTGCTGACACAGGAGAGTCGTCAAATTCATCCGACGCGTCCAGAAACACATCATCGCCGTCTTGGTCCGGGAATCCTCCTGATTCTTGCAAGTCAGGCGCAATCTTCTGGTGGTCGTCCCAGCCCGTTCCAGACCAAGTATGGGGTCTCTCATCGCTGTCTTCATCGTCAATGGCAATTTTTCGACGTTTACGGGGTCTTCCGGATGACTCAGGCCGTTCATCAGCAGATTCTTCAGCTTCGGCAGAAGAACCAGCCGCAACTCTGGACATGGCATCCAGAGCACTCTGATCGAAGTACGCAGAACGGGGAGCTGCGTCTCCAAGAGACGACTGGCGGTGGGCTTCCTGTCGAGCACGCCTGGCAGCAAGTTCCGCTTGTTGGGCTTCACGACGGACTTCAAGCCGCGCCCTACGGCGGGCAGACTGTTCGGCTCTAATCACAGCTTCACGTTGGGCTTGAAGGTCGCCTTCATATTCGGCGATAAGGTCGGCATCGAAGTCGGGATCGAATACGGCATTAGGGTCTTCCAGTTTTCGTAAAGCCTCATTAAGGGCCGCGAGTCGTTCTTTGGAGTAGGGAAGTCCGCGTGTTGGAGGTCGCACTAGATGCTGCATCTTTCTTCTTTCGTATCTGCACATGGGTGGGTAGAAGCCTTGTCTGGCGAGACTATAAAACATGGCTCGATTTTTCAGCGTGTCGCGCATTAAATGAGTCCCTGGGGGATCACGCCAAAAGTCTGGGCCCCAGTTCTCCTCTTGCCTGACAATAATTGGGATCGTTTCAGTTTGGCGACCCCGTTCCGAGCGTCTCTGGGAAGGGGGCTGATCAGGAGAGTCAGGAGAGTCAGGAGAGTTATCCTCGGCGTACTCTTCTCTGGGGTTTCCAGAGTTGTCGCGATCGGCGTCGTTGTCACGTTGGTGTGTCATTGTCGAAAGAGATTGAGGGGGTGGTGATTGAAGGGGATGTTGAAGAGATGTTGAAGTAGCAGGGAATGTTGCTGGTAGACGAACTGGGGTCCCAGCTCATCCTTTTATAATTTTTTTCCCGTGAGGTTCCCTTGGTTTTTTGCAATGTCCAGCACATTGTTGGTGGGGTGGTGTGGCAGAGTTACTGCGGCTGTCTCAATGGGATATCATGTAAGAGTGGGGAAGAAGGAAAATGCAAGCCCCAATACATAGAAATCCATTATTTTTGAAACAAGCCCCAATTCTAGGGGTTTTCCAGCCCATTTGCGATTCGATCTCCCGGTTATTGTACTGTCCAGTATTGTACTGTCCAGTATTGTACTGTCCAGTATCATAACAGTATCTACAGATCAAGGTTCGTTATCAGAGACACAGTGGAGTCTAATGAGAATCCCCCGCGCCGAAAATTACCCTGGCTAATGATAGCCCTAAGAGTATGAAACACCTCCCAACAACTCTGAATAACCTCCCACAATTCTGAAACAATCCTCATCCAGATATCTGGCACCCTTTTTGCCCGTTTTCGTCATACATTTCAGCCCCCTTTTTTTTTTTTTTTTTCTGCATATACATTCATTTAATTATAACTTTGCCGTGAAAGAATAACCTTTGAAATGAATGTACGCTTACACGAATATTACTAATTAAACACGTTTAGTGTCATGGTCCAACTTGGCACGTACCTATTTCCAGTAAAAAAATCATAAAAAAACCTGGTTCAGTCCGTGTTGTATGTTGGTCCACATAGCTTCGCGTGTTTGTTCGTTCATCGGGAAAACGCCACTCCAGTCTCCAGTTCTCTAATCTCAATCCTTCCATTGCCCTCTTCATTTGCATTGCCTTTGAAAACTTCTCCTTGTGGTTCTTCTTCGTCATTGGTTTGGTTCTGCGTCCCCTGTGGTGACTACGCGCCCTGCTACGCTGTTCTCTCGGTGGCCTCGGCCGCCTTTTACGCTTGCTACTGTGTCTACTCTCGCTCATCGTGAAGTGCTGGCGGTTGTCCATCGTAGAAACACATCTGGGCTTCCTTCAGGAATTGAAGCAAACCCTGTTGGACATGTCCCAGGGTGGCGTCGTCCCCTGAGTACCGGAGGGATCTCTCCATCTTCCAGATCCCATAAGCCAATTCCCGCAGATATTTGCGTGTCTTGACTTGTTGATGTTTCCGGGGGGCGTCACTGTTCACATGCCCTGGGAAAGAGGGGAGTACTCCACATTTCGACTCGGTAAAGATCCAGTCCTTTAGAGAGTCCACTGACGGAATCTTCATCCTGGTCAACATGGAAAGAAGAACTTCGCACTTGCAGAAGATATGCTCGTGCAGATCCTGAATGATGGCCTTATCACAGAGCCCGCATCCTGGATTCTTCTTGGTGAAAACGTGGTCGTCAGGGTATCTCCATTTCACGAGCGGAAGTCGAGATATCCGCATGAGGTGAAGAACTTGTGCTTTGTTGGCGTCGGCGATGTAGTGTTTTCGAAGGTCATGCATTACCTCCTGCCAGACCATGTCGTCAGAGATGCCCCCGTAGTCGCTTCGTTGAGTCCACTTCTTCGGTCGTGCAAGTGTGTGTGGGAAGTTTGGCAAGTCGGGAGACGAGGTCTTGTGAAACATGAAGTTCTCTAGAGTAAGTGGTCCCATGCTCCACCGGAGGTGGTCGATTTCCGCTGTGGACACCATTCTGACCGGATGGTATCGTCTCGCGGCTGCGATGTCGACGTGTGCTTCCCGGAAAGATTCTGCTGCTCTCACGTTCACCTGGTTTCGTTCCCAGATTCTGTGATTAACTGTGTCTGTTGTAGAGGGCTCGTGATCTTCTCGAGGGTTGGCATGTTCCGCGGTGAGGGGCTTGTTGAGCTCGAAAGAAGCTCTGATTGCGTCTCGCATGGTGGGGGAGGCTGCGTAGCCCCAAGCTTGGCCTGTCGGAAAGCGGCAGTCGACGCGCTGGTGTGGCTTTTCCTGTGTGAGACTGTGAGTTCTGCTGTAGAACTGGAAGGTGCAGTCCCAAAGGGCCGGCGATGAGCCATGGAAGAACCTGTAAGCCCGAGCGGCCTTCAGGCACACCATGAAACGTCCCATGTCCCGCAGGTTCAGTCCTCCTCTGCCTACCGGAGTTTGGATGAAACCATTGCTGAAGGTTTTGCGTGTTTTGTCGGGTGATAATTTGTTGATCTTGTCGCACGCTAGTTCGTTCAGCTCTCGGATGAAGGTGTTGTCGATCTGGCTGACGTAGGGTCCAAGGAAATTCAGTTTCGAGAAGAAGTAGATGTTGATCATCCACGCCTTGCTGTAATAGGGGAGACCCCATAGTGAAAGGCGTCGCAGCGACTCCTTGAGGTCCTCCTTGATCTGAGCGTAGTGCGTGTCCAACCTTTCGCGATTTCCGAAGTGTACTCCGAGGTACCGGAAAATGTTGTCAGATGTCCGGAGCGTCGGGGCCTGTCGTGTGTTGTTGTCGGTTGGCCAGGTGGCGTCAATTGTTCGCTGCCATTCTGCGTCAATAAAGGTTAGTGGAACAAAACAATCGGGGGGGCCGATCTTCTGAAGCACCGTCTTTGACGGGTTTAGTGTGAGGCCTGAGACCCGTTGGAAGAGGCAGAGCACTCTACCAACCGTGGCCACGTCCTGGATGTTGTTGAGGAACACCGCTATGTCGTCCGCGAAAGCCGACACCTTCATGTGTCCAGCTGCCACTGCCTCCGGGTGAGTAGGGGGTTGTGGCGGCCTGTGCCCAGTGGTGTGGTGGTGGGATAGTGGCAGGCCTGGGGCCAGTCCAAACATCTCTCGGTCCAGACGACGCACAAGTGCGTCTACTGCGATGATGAAGAGGGTTGGAGAGAGAGGGCATCCTTGTCTCACTCCGATCTTGATGCGGACTGGGCGAGATAGGACACCTCTGATGTTGATTCTCGTTACTGCGTTCTGTTGTACAGCTAGGATACGGTTGATCATCAGTTCCGAGACACCCACATTTCGAAGCGTCTTTATCACCCAACTCTGGCTGATAGTGTCGTAGGCTTTCCGGAAGTCCAGTGATCCTACGACCCAACCCATGTTCAGCTGGGAGTAGGCGTTGCAAAAATGATCCATGGTGTCGAGATTGTTAGTGATGTGTCGACCCGGTACGAAACCGTTTTGGGCGCCGTGAATGCTGTCCGGAAGAATGTTCTGGATGGCTTTGTTAATGAGCTGTGTGTAGATCTTCACCTCTGTGTTGATCAAAGAAATAGGCCTGTAGTTGGAGATGTCGGCCTGATCTCCCGACTTGTACAGTAGTTTGATGATAGCGGTGTTGCGTTCGGTGCTGATGGGCGAGTCGGCTCCAGCTTCGTTGTAGACGTCCGTCATCAAGTCCCCCAGCTCATCCCAGCAGTCGCGGTAGAACCTGTACGGGATGCCGTCTGGCCCTGGCGCGCTGTTGTGCGTAGACGCCTTGATGGTATCGAAGATCTCCTCCTTGGTAAAAGACGAGTCCAGGCTTGGGTTAGCTGTATTCACCCTCCGGGTTTCTTCGGGGAAGAGGTCTAAAAAGGCGCTGTCGTCGGTGTCGTTGATATCGGCAGCTCTGTCGAAGATGTTGTCAAAGTATCGAGCTGAGATGTCGCAGAGAGAGGAGGTGTCGGTCTTCACTCGGCCTTGGTGGTTCCGTAGGGAGTG